>NW_027413163.1:11282763-11924145 GCF_048544455.1 Silene latifolia | reverse complement strand
CTGCTTCCTTTCTTCTTCCTTCGTCTTCTGTTTGTCTATTTGTTTTGTTTCGCCTTCAATTGTTCATCGTTCTTTTAACATGATAATTTGAATATGATAATTTTAACATGTAAATCGTTAGTTATTAATATTTAATTCATCTTTCAAAATTCCGACTTAAATCCCTTATAATTCATATTCGCGGGTTTTCGTCATTAAATCAATTCGGGTTTTTAGAGGTTCGATTTATCCATATTGAGTCTCTGGAATTCATCATTGATATATTTGCATCTGTTGTTTATCGTTACAATCATTAGTTCGTCATTAATAACCTGTTTAGCCTAATTAATTTGTCTTTGTTCGTTTTAATCCATTATTGACCTTATTAATCTCGTATCTTGTAAATGATTCGTTCCAGTTAATTTTATCCTTGTTTTATCGTTTTTATGGCCTCATTCGCATGTAAATAATATGTAAATCACTTTCATCCGAGTCAATTATTCATAATCAACCATTAAATTCACCAATGAATATTAACGAGATGCAGTTCCGGCTTCACAGCCAGAACTCAACCCAGGAACAGACGCATCGACTGCTGCGCCTCTTCCAAAGGACGCAGCTCTGCTGCGCCTGTTCCCGGTTGATTTCTGTCCCTGAACTCCCGTTTTTGCCTTGACTTAGTTATTTAATTACGTATTTAATTAACTATTAATCGTATTATCACCTAATTTCTGTTTGTTTATTTATTTATTCTTTCTTTTCCTAAAACCATCCGTTTTAAATATATTTTCGACATAAATCAATAAATCCAATGTAATTATTGTAATTTTCATTATTGTATTTTTATTGTATTTCTTTTATTGTATTGCTTGTATGCTATCACATGTAATCAACTTAAATTTCTACTTCGGCATTATTGCATGTTAAATTACGTGTTAACCGACTTAGTTAATTTTTCACATGCTAGGATTAAAACGTTGGATGTTGCATTGCATGCATATAATCGACAATATATCGAGTATAGACAATTTCCCTAATCATTAGTTGAGGCCGCTATCGAGACGGGTGGGATTAGGTGTTCGATCAAAAGAGCTTCCTAATACGTACCCTCACCCCTTACACCAGATCTCTGTGAACATCCGTGTTCATTGGCATCCACGGGAGTCATTCTAGACATAGAATGCTAAGGGTAACGAGTGCTTAGTGTTCATGTCACTACTTTGTGTCTTGACATGACACGAGGTATTCGAACGGTTTCCAATTTTCCACAATCACAAATGCAAACAAACAAAGAGTGAAAAGCTTGCTTCGCTTTTCGCCCCCGTGGGCCCGCGTCCACAGTTTGGCGACTCCGCTGGGGATAATACACTTACGTGTAGCCAAAAGGGTGAGGGAATAGTTTGTACAAGACAATTGTCGGTTTTCGTAACTCGGTTTTCCTAGATCGTTTCATTCGGCCTTCCTAGGCCCAACCCAACCCATTCGACCAATCGTCCCGTCTAAACGGTCCTAATTCTTATTTGGGCCTAATGATGGATAGCGATTGATGTCATCCATACCATGGTACTTACTCTTGTTTATATCAAGGACTTTCACTACTTGAGGAAATGGACTAGGAATCGGCCTTACTCCTGTTTGGTACGAGCCTCTCCACAGACCTCGGGTTTGATTGTTCGGTATGGCAACCCACCCTTTAAAATCAAAACTCTTTTAAATGCACTCAGCATCCCGTTATAATGCTTGTATAATGTATGTACCATATGTGATCACAACTTCTAAACAAAGCCATGACGATTTTTGTAAAATCAAAATCCCTTTTAAAATGTAAAATTTTTCGAAACATAGGCCTAATATTAGCGCGATACCAGTCGAAATTCTGTCCAATTGTCGAGTCAAAATTCGGGCCTCAAAACCCATTTCAAAACCTCACTTCGAGTCCACTCCTACAACTACACTAAAGTTGACTAGGACCAACATTTTCAAAATTTGTCATTTCCTCAAAACTCACTTGACACAAGTGGCACACTCTTACTTCACGAGTCAAAACATTTCTTTTTTCGAGTAAGTGTGCTAGAATGGTCGATCGTGTTTTGATTCGTCGTCGATCTCTTATCCAGTTCCCAAGATGCCTGAAACAAGCGATGTGAACTTCAACCAAGTCCAGAATGGTAATGATCAAATCCTAGCCGTACTAGCTCGTCTCCAAGTCACTCAAGACCAAGTGTATGATCGCCTTGACACAATCGAGGGCCGAATATATGCCGTGGAAACGAGGATGCCCCCTCGAGAAAGTGAAGTGTCTGATGAATTTGTGAATAACTTCGGGGACGAAAACCCTCCCATAGGTATGACTACAGCTGAGAAACGACTCCAATACTTGGAGGAACAATTGATGTATCTCAAAGGGGATGACATTTATAGGGAAAATAATCGCAAATATGAAGCCGTAAGTTCCAAGTTGCCAACCAACTTCAACATGACGGATATCCCTAAATTCAAGGGGCATGAAAACCCTTTGAACCATATCCGTGCTTTCAAGGATTACATGTCTATCAAAGGCATTAAATCCACGATGTTCTTAAGGATCTTTCCTTCATCTCTTGACGCCATCCCAAAACAATGGTTCTATTCTCTAGAGCACAAGAAAATTGCTACCTGGGACGATGCCGCAATTGAATTCGCCAAACAATACGCGGATAATGCTGAAATCCAAGTCAACATGCACACTTTAGAGGTTCTTACCCAAAATGACAAAGAAGGTTTCACCGACTTCCTAAGTAGGTGGAGGAAGACTAGTACTCAACTTGTTGAACGTCCAGATGAAGCTACTCTCGTGGAGAAATTCGTGGACAATCTAAAGCCCATATATGCAAGTCATTTGAGGTACCAAAACATTAAGACCTTCAAAGACTTAACCGTACTAGGAACAAGGATCGAAGATGACATCCGTAAAGGGCTCTTGTCCAAAACGGTAGGTCATGGATATCAATGCTCAACAAGTCGTACTTACGGCTCTACTAGCAAAACTGATGAAGTTAACCTTCTCGAGTCATCTATGAAGAGTACCCCACCGAGAAAATTCACAAATCTTGGGGACACATATTCCAATGCTCTAAAAAGGTTGATGAAACTGGGTAAACTTCAACCCATACGCCCTACACCCGAACCACAAAAGAAATCCAAGTTCTGGGATGAGAATTCGTACTGCGAATACCATAGAGGTAAGGGACATGATACAGAGAAATGCTACAAACTGAAAAATGTACTTCAAGACATGATTGAAGACGGTCGCCTACCAATACCGCCTGGAGGTAAGCCTAACAACACTCAGAATCCTCTTGGAATTCTAGTGATTACAAGTGAAGAATCTACCATAGATTGTTCACACCTCATTTCTCCAGTCGAAGATGAAATTCATGCAATAGAGAATGAAGGGAACTACTCTACCATTTTCCCAACCATCACCGATTTCATTACATGGGCAAAAAGTGTGAATAGGCAAGTCAGGGAACTAGAGAGTGCAGTGGTCACCCTACGTGATCCCAACGCAACACCTAAAGAACGTGCACCACTAGTCTTCTCTCAAAACACTACAATGCAAAAAGTAGTAGCAATGGTTGATGAATTAGTCGACCAAATTATCCAATTGGAGGTCGAAATCATAAGAATGAGGGAACTTGCTACTGTCAATGGAATATGGGCCGATGATGATGAAGATGAGTATCTCACTGAACACTACCTAGTCAAAATCATTGAGCAAATAGTCCAAAATTGTGAAGATCAAGATGTAGACCACCTTACTCGTTCGGGACGCGCATACCAAAACACTTCTCAAAATGGTCCCATAGCGAATGGTCCAACCAATGTGGTCACACCAAATGATAATGAAGGTGACTCTACCGACCATTTGCTAAAGCAACTACAGAAGACAAAGGCTGATCTTTCAATCTGGCAACTAGTGGCAAGCTCATTCCCACATCGCCAAGCTTTACTACAAGCCTTGGCCAAACTAAATGTGGCATATAACTCCACACCCGATGACGTAGTCAACTTGGTCTTCCAAGAATCACCAAAGCTAAGTAATCCTATTACTTTCTCGGATGAAGATTTGCCACCCTTTGGTGCTAGTCATAATTTGGCTCTTTATATCACTGTCATTTGCTTAAAGAAGAATGTGCCAATGACTTTGGTAGATTATGGCTCCGCAGTCAATGTCATACCCTTGAAAACGGCATACAAATTAGGCATGAAAGAGTCGGATTGGACCCCTACCAACCAAGATGTTCGCGCATATGACGGTACACAATGAAAGGTAGTAGGACTTGTTAACCTAACCATAGCCACAGGGCCGATTGAGCGAAAGGCAAGGCAATAATCGAAAAGAAGTCAAGTAATCAAGTCCTTGCGGATCCAGTATATGAACTTGGGGGCTTCCATAGCATAATTGTCATAGAAAGTGAGTTGGCACCCTTATACTTCAATCCCTACTCTAATTTAGTGGTCAACCACATGCTCAAATCCCAGGGATACTTCCCAAGAATGCCTTTGAATCCTATCCGAAGGAACACCTTCGCACCCTACAAAGAAGGCAACTCACAAACAATACCACTTGGACTAGGATACAAACCCACTAAAGAGGAAGTTCTCGAGATGCTCGCTCAAGTTCAAAACCGTAAGAACGTGGGAATCCAAATGCGACCCTACCTCCCTACCCTAAATGGATACTTCGTTAAGGAAGGAAGTCAAGATATCTTTCACGGATTTCCCGAACCTTGGCACTATCTCGAAAGGAAGCTAGCCGGAATCGAGATCTTTCACGATTGCTACTTCATTCCTCCAGAAACGGTTCCTACCGTCAAGACTCGTCAAGCACCTTGCTTAGACGAACAAGCTGTTAGTCTACTATTTGGAGAAGATCGATTTGTTAGAGCCGCGCAGGATGAGATCACTACCATGATACTTTAAGACGATCACTTCAACCCTACCGCGTTAATCACAGAAACCAACACCAATCAGCAGAAAGGATGGAGAAAGTCGATCAAGTGGACAAACAATCAAGGAAGACTCTTCAAGCTCACCACTGGAGAAGGAGAGATGTTCAAAGGAGAACCAGAAGACGATGAATTCGAGTCAGAGCCAGAGTCGGAGTCAGAGTCGGAGTCTAGAGAAGTCCCTAGAGAGTCTCCTCCTGTCGTCATTCCCACTCTCCTTGTCTCTCCTAGTTTAGCATCAAATAGTAACAGTAGTTCGGGAAATGTCCCAGCAGCTGTCCCTTTACCGCCACTGACTACAGATCAGATGGCTTCTTTGTTTCAACTTTTCTCAAACTTTAATATGAATAAATCAGGTTCTGCTTACTCTTCGTGTTATCTTGAATGCAATTGTTTTACGATGATACCGAGGATGACCTGGACCCAGACTTGATCGAAATACCTCCCTACATAGACAAAGAAATACTACAAGAGGGGGAAGGGGGACCAGTAATAGAAAACACTGAACCCATCAACGTAGGAACCGAACTAGAACCCCAAGAACTCAGGATAGGGACGACCTTGAGCCCTACCGAAAGGGCCAGTTTCATAGACCTCCTACACGAGTTCAAAGACGTTTTTACTTGGTACTACAAAGACATGCCAGGGATCGACAGGGACATCGCAGAGCATAGAATCCCAATCAAACCGGGTTTCAAACCCGTGAAACAGAAGCTTCGTCGAATGAGGAGAGAATGGGCTCTCAAGATCAAAGAAGAAGTTGATAAACAGTTCAAAGTCAGGTTCATCAAAGTTTTCGAGTACTCAGACTGGGTAGCTAACATAGTACCCGTACCCAAAAAGGATGGGAGAATCCGTGTTTGTGTTGATTTTAGAGACTTAAACAAAGCGAGTCCTAAGGATGACTTTCCTCTACCACATATCGACATATTAGTGGATAATACAGCAGATCACGCGTTACTATCCTTCATGGATGGATACGCAGGATATAACCAGATCAAGATGGCCATAAAAGATATGCATAAGACCGCCTTCGTCACTCAATGGGGAACCTATTGCTACACGGTTATGCCATTTGGGTTAATTAACGCCGGAGCTACATACCAACGCACCGCAACTACGCTCTTACACGACATGATGCATAAAGAAGTTGAGGTATACGTAGATGACATGGTTGTCAAGTCCAAGGATAGAGAGGGGCACATTGCGAACCTTCGCAAATTCTTCTCGAGGCTACGAAAGTACAACATGAGGCTCAATCCTCAGAAATGTGCATTCGGAGTAACATCTGGCAAACTCCTGGGATACGTTGTTAGCCAACGAGGAATAGAAATAGACCCTTCTAAGATCAAAGCTCTAATCGAAATGCCGCAACCTCAAACGGAGAAAGAAGTTAGAGGATTCCTAGGCAAGGTGCAATACATAAGTCGATTCATATCGAAACTCACCATGATCTGCAAACCTATCTTCAAGAAGTTAAAGAAAACAGATCACACCAAGTGGGATGATGACTGTCAGAAGGCTTTCGACCGGATCAAGGAAATACTAGCCAAACCACCAGTGCTCATGCCACCTCAACAAGATCAACCTCTTGATTTATATCTCACGGTAACTGAAATGGCCATATGGGGGCCATGCTAGCTCAAACCATAGGAAAAGAAGAAAGAGCTATCTACTACCTTAGTAAGAAGTTCTTGGATAACGAGTACAAATACACACCACTCTAGAAGACATGCCTCGCTCTTGTGTGGGCAACAAAGAAGCTACGCCATTACATGCTTAGCTACTCCGTCAAAATATACTCCAAAATGGATCCTGTCAAATACCGCTTCGAGAAACCCGTTCTCAATGGACGCTTAGCAAGATGAACTTTGATGCTCTCAGAGTTTGATCTCAAGTATGTTCCTCTGAAAGTTATAAAAGGGCGCGCCATGGCCGAATTCTTCGCAGAAAATCCCATTAATGATACACAAACGATAGACACCTGGTCGTTTCCGGATAAGGATATACTCCAAAGTGATATAGACTCCAGGGACCTTTATTTTGATGGAGCATCGAACTTAAGAGGATTTGGAATAGGAGTGTTGCTCATTTCTCTTGAAGGCGAGCATACACCAATATCTGTCAAACTCGACTTCGAGGTGACAAATAACGCTGCAGAATACGAGGCTTGTCTTATTGGATTACAAGCAGCAGTAGGTTTAGGCATCAAGAGTCTTCGAGTGCATGGGGATTCATCTTTGATCATCAACCAAATTACGGGATCTTGGAAAATCCGAAGTGAAAGCTTAGCACCTTATCAAGCCAGAATAGACCAAATTGCCCAATTCTTCGATCAAGTAACCTACCTACACCTACCTCGAGAGGAGAATCAATTTGCAGATGCTCTTGCAAAACTTGCATCTTTGATTAATATGCCGGATAGCATGGTAGAAATGCCTTTATGCATCGAACGATGGTCAGAGCCAGCTTATGTGCACCAAATCACCGATGAAGAGGAAATCACAGAGGAATCTTAGTTCCAAGCGATCCTAAACTTCAAACTCAACGGCACCTATCCACCGGATATGGAACGTGCTATACGTTTACTAGCTTCCCAATACGTTCTCATGCAAGGAGAGTTATACAAAAGAACACCTCTGGGTGTAATCCTACGCTGTCTTGATCATTCACAGGCACGAAAAGTGATGGAAGAAGTCCATGATGGAGAATGTGGCCCTCACATGAGTGTACCCATGATGGCAAAGAAAATCACACGTTTGGGGTATTATTGGACCACAATGGAATCCGATTGCATCAAATATGTAAGACATTGCCACAATTGCCAAATCTTCGGGAATGTGCAACATGTCCCTCCTTCATTGCTTTACACCATGACATCTCCCTGGCCATTTTCTGCTTGGGGAATTGACATCATCGGCAAGATCACTCCAGCCGGAACAGGAGGTCACTGTTTCATCCTAGTAGCAATCGATTACTTCACCAAGTGGGTAGAAGCGGCTTCCTACACCAGTCTTACAGCCAAGAACGTGGCAAAGTTCATACAAACTAATATCATCCGTCGATACGGTTGCCCACATGAGATCATCAGTGACAATGGATCACATTTCCAAGATGAGACTGAGCAATTGCTAGCCAAGTACAAAATCAAGCATCACCACTCCTCACCATATAGACCACAAACTAATGGCGCGGTAGAGGCGGCAAACAAAAACGTTGTCACAATTCTCAAGAAAATGATTGACAACTATCGAGATTGGCCAAGCAAGATACCTTTTGCCTTATGGGGATACCATACATCTGTTAGGACGCCCACTGGGGCCACCACTTTCTATTTGACCTACGGCATGGAAGCCGTACAACCAGTCGAGCTAGAAATACCATCCTTGCGTATTTTACTCGAAAGTCTAATCCCAGAAGCCGATTGGAAGAGGGATAGGTATGAAGAACTCATCCTCCTGGATGAACGAAGATTGCATGCATTACATAATGTGCAAACATATCAGGCACGTATCAAAAGAGCCTTCAACAAAAGGGTTAAGCCAAGGAACATCAAAGAAGGAGACTTGGTCCTCTAATCAATTAGCGCCCTTTTACCTGTCGATCCATGAGGAAAATTCAAAACCAATTGGGCCGGGCCATTTCTAGTTAAGTCCATACTTCTAGGGGGTGCGGTTAGGATCACATACTTAGATGGGAACGAATTTGCCAACCCGACAAATCTCGACCAACTGAAACGTTACTATGCCTTGAATAGGAGCAAAAACGTGCCTCGCGTAACCTCACGTGTCGCTCTTGTGGCACGAAATAAACGGCCCCTGGCCAAGCCGAAATAAGCTAATGTCATCTTGCTCTTGCATTTTGACAATTTGTCATCCTCATATCATCAAATAAACTGAAATGCATTTTAGGAGTAAGTGAAAGCTCATGCTTATTTTCTAAGTTCATTACAAGCTCTTGCTTAGAACAATTATTCTTTTACATTTACTTGAACTACGCGCAAGGGTTTGATTTCATTTTTTTAATGAATACGTAGGCAATCCTTCACAGGATACAACCCATTAATTATTTTAAATGTAAATAGAAGGACATTTGCAGATGCATTTGGAATTCGACAAGAATAATAATAGAGAATCGTAACGGTTTCATAACCAATCAAACTCTTTTATTTTACTCCTTTTAATAATAATATGCCACATAATATAAAAAATAAAAATAGGCTAGGATTCTAAAAACCCTACCTTCTTATTACAATAATAATAATAATAAATAATAATAAAAGACTTAGGCTATTCTTCCATTTTCCCTTTGCCTTTGTCATTTTTATCATATTTCTTGTCTCGACCTCGAGCCGGACGCTCTTGCGCCACTTCCGACCTAATCACCAACGGTCTCTCTCGTGGTCTAGCCTTACCATTCTTGTCAACCACCATATCGATGGCAGGAGAAGTCTTCGGTTTCTTCGAAGAATGAACAACTCGAAACCCGGCTTCTTTCTCTCCCTCAGTCAGATGCTTCTCTTTCTCCTTCTCTACATCTCGAACCTTGTAGTCAATAGGCTCGCGTTTCCTCAATCTCTCGCGCTCCTCCGGAGTAGTAGCTTTCCTCCACCATAGATAGGAATCCGACACCCATAGAGCACTAACAGAAGAATTAAAAAACCATATATTCCTTTGAGCCCATTTGATGGCCCATTCTCTTCGACTCTCAGTGGTAAGGGCCACGGCAGTCTGCGGGACAGTGTCAAGCTTCGGAATCGTCTGCTTCAATCCCACCTGCCTCATCAACCTCTCCGGGAAGATGCATATCATAAACTCCAAAGCCAGGAATGCGCACAAACCGGGTAGGATCCAAGGATGATACTCCAGTGACAGATTTAAGATGCCACCATGGTACGACCCATCTAATCAAGGGGCCATAGTCACTCTGTAATTTGTTTTCCCAATAGTTGCAGACTCGAGTGAAGTCCACCATGTAGAGCCTGGTCCTCATCGCGATTGAGCGAGCATGATAAGCAGGAACATTAACTGGGGGCTCGATCAATCGAAGACGCTCCATAAGCCAGACCTACCAAAAGCAGGTATTCGAAAAAAAAAGAAACAAAAAAAAAAAAACGAAAAAAAAGGAAAAAGACAAAAAAAAAAGAAAAAAAAAGAAGAAAAAAGAAGGATGCTTTTTTTAATTCCTTTACCTGCAATATGATGGGACTTCCCAGATAAGGAAGGTCACGGTTGGCTTTCCTGTTATCTAACCCAACCAGGATCTCTCCTAAGCACAGGCAAGCTGGGCTCCTGCGCAGCTCCATTTGCTCAATCAGGCTCAAATAACGAGGATCACCTCTCAAATCCTCATCCACATGCCCTTGAAGGACATATACATGTAGTAGGCAAAACCCGAATGCCCTTCGCCTGGCAACATAAGAGATAGTGGGATCGGCCCTATTGATGAATCGATCAATGAAGTCCAACATTCGCACTCCTTTTGAGGTCACAAGGCGGTCCACCTCAGCTCTTGTCAACTTAAGCAAATCCCTAAAATTGTTCTTATATCCTTGAGAAGTAGAGGGAATAGCAGGCAAATGTTCCGGGTCCCAACCACCAATCACATCAATTTCTTCGGGAAATGGGCAAATGTCGCCTCCAGGGAAGGCAAACACGTGATAATTTGGGTCCCAATAATCAAGACAAGCATCTAGGAACGGTTTGACCACCTTGATCAACTTCAAGCTCAAAAGTGATCCAAAATTATAAGCACCCATGTCGTGTTTCTCCACATGGGAGAACTCATTTGTCCATTCTTTTAGACGAATTTCGTGAGTATTCATGATGTATGCTTATTTTGAGAGCTTTATGTAATAAGACGAAGGAAAGACGGAAGAACTATGTGAATAAAACCTCCCTCGACGTCTCTATTTATACTAAAAGCTGTTTCCAAAAATCCGTCAGGACGGATGCACTGGGGAACAGGCGCAGCACCTGCTGCGCCTCTTCAAAGGGACGCAGCTCATGCTGCGCCTTTTCCTCAGCCTTCTTTCTGCGTTTTTTCCGCGTTGGATCTTTCCTAATTCCTCAAATAATAATTTCCTATTCATACGGGTTATTATTTTGGTAAATCCGTCAAATTGCCATGTTTCGTGTTTCCTAATTTCACGGGCACACATTTCGAGGCGATATCGACATTTTCGTCATCTTAGCACGCTTATCCATTTCTTTTTTTAATTTTCTTTTGGGGAATCATTTCACCAATTTAATTTTCATTTTTTTAAACTTATACATTTCTTTTTAGTTTTCTTTTTGGGGAATCATTTCACTCCCGTTCCACATTACATTTCAAACTTATATGTTTCTATTTTTTCCTTTTTTAGGGGATAGCCCTCCCTACCGTCCGGTCATTTCCGGCAATTTTTTTGCGTTTTTTTTGCATTTTCGAGTCCTTATTTTGCGCTAATTTAGGCCATGTGTACAAATGTATGTTCTATGTGATTTCTGTGTAAATTTCGGCAGCATGACGGCATAAACCGTCATCTACCAAACCTTTTCAAAGCTAACCTGCAGGTACAAACAAAGCAACCCAGCAACAAAGGCACTCAGGCCATCATATATACAACCAAGAGGGGATATGTACACCAAACTGGGGGCTCAAGCCCCAAAACAAAGTCCGAATGTTCAAAATGTAGGTCCTAAAAATGGACAAAATGTGCAAAATACAGCCGAAGACAAAAACAACAAGCAAATTACTACTCGTCGCCGTCTAGCTAAGCAATTCTCGCCTCTAGAGCAGCAACCTTGGCGTCGCGAACCTCGAGCTCCCTCAGCAGGCGAGCTGTCTCCTCCCGGGACTGGGCAAGCTCTCGCTCCAGCTGCAACCAACAAGAATTGGCTCATGTCAATCATTTCAAACATAAGGAAAGTTAGTAAATTCGAAAATGAAGTAAACGGAAGGTTCATACCTGACGTCCTCGGCCGCCAGCAAGTGCCTCGACGGCAGTAGCCCGTAGCCGGTTGGCTACCCTCCACAAAGCCACGAACCGGGATGGCGCAACCTGCATTTCAAAAGAAGAGATTTTTAAACGATTGGACAAACTCAAGCAAATGTGTTCTTACACAAAATTATACAAGTTAAGAGACTCACCCTCCGAATCAGATGCTGCCACTCGCCCAAGCCAGCATCGCTCACCGCCGAATCAAATTCGCGCAGCTCGGAGATCGTCGTCATCTCCGTCGCGTTGGTGTACTCAAGGGTCAGGTACTCTGGGGATTCGATGCTTGCCGCCTCGACCTCCTGCAAAGTCAAATGATTTCCGTTAACCGATGATCATTCATCGTGTTCTCAAAATGATCAAAAGTAAGAGTAAAACACTTACCAGGACCGGCCAGTACGCCAGCCTCCCATAGAGGAACGCCGAGTAGTCCTCGCCCGGAAGAAGGAGGGCGTCACCACCAATGCCAGCCAGGTCAGCCTCCCTCTCCGCCTCAGAAGGCTCCCTGAACATCGTCCGAGGAGGATCGATGGGAACCGTCAAGACATCCCGAGAGCACTGACGAGCCAAACGCTCGCCCAAGTACTACACAGGGCCCATCGACGTCCTAAGCAGCAACCGGCTCGAGCTCCTAGGTCGAAGGACCACAGCCACAAAGGCAGGAGTGCCAGCGTAGTCCACCCAAGGCCCGGGCACCCACTAGGAAAAGCAAACGAAGGGTCATTCTTATGATCAGTTCTAAAAAGTAAAGAAGAAAGACAAACAAAGCAAGGTGAAATACTCACGCCGTCCAACTGAAGAGCGTTCACCTCCCGTCGACAGACGTCGTGAAAGGAACGCCGGCTCCTCGTACGGCACGTCACCCAATCCCTCACAATGGGATATGCCCTCTCCACCGGCTCTGTCCTCTTGGGCGCGAGGCCCGGAAAGTAGGAGTACACCCACGCCTGTAAAACAAGATAGTCAACAACGATCCTTCGTAATTTGATGAGAGAAGGAAATGATCTTTCATGAAATGAAATGAAGGTTCATAACTCCAACAACAGTCCAGGGCCAACAGCAGCAGGAGAAGTCCCCTTCTCCATCAACTCCAGACGAACCATGGCCCTCATAAAGTGAATGAGGGCCGCAAAAACAGCAGTGACCCAGTCCCAATGGCCTAGGTCACTCAGGTCAGAAAGAAAGGGAAGGAGCTTCGTCGATAGCCTCTCTCCCTTGTCTCCGAGGTAGATCGAAAGACAGGAACCACCAGAGCCACAAGCGGACTCTCTGCTCTGCAGTACAGGGAGGGGGAGCCGTCTCCCTCCCCTCGATCACCACCGACACCGGGGTCTTCCCAGCAAAATAGTCCCGGACGTAAGAACTAGGCACCAACCCGGGTACTGTAGCAGCCTTCGACATCAAGTTCCAGCCGATCAATCTCCTAGCCTCAGCCGAGTCTACCCTCATGGCTGTCTCCGGCTACTCCACCACCTCAGTCCCACACGACAAACCATAAATCATGCCGTAATCCTCCAACGTGACCCCCACCTCACCGAAAGGCATGTGAAATGTGGAGGTCGTGTCCCAAAACCGGTCCAAGAAAGCTCGGACCAGGCTGAGGTTAGCCCGAAGCTTCCTCCTCGTGATATCCCTCCAAGCCTGCACCAAAGCACCGAACGCTCCCCGCTCGATGATGGCTCGCTCCTCAGCCGACAGCCTCTCGTAGCACCCCATCGCCGTCGTGTAGCCCGAGAACGATCTGATGTTCCCGACCTCCTATTTGGATTCGTTACAAAAGCTATCTTTAGCTTGAATGAAGAAGAAAAGGAATAACCAAAAAGAAATGAAAGGAGATGAGTGAAGAGTGATGAGTTTGAGTTACGAAGCTCTTCACTGTCCTGTAGGACAGGTGACCCTCTGCAGCCCAAAGTAGGTGCCTGCTGTCCCAAGTCTCAGCCCACGCAGGTGCTCCCCTCAGCTGGCGACCACCCCGTCTATCGTTGGCCCGTCTCGGGGCCTTCTCCTCCTCAAGAACCTCCTTCTCAAGGACCCCGTCCTCAGCAGCCGTCACCGCGGCAGTAAAAGCCTGCTCTAATGCCTCCTCAAGCAAACGAGGAGGGTCAATAGCAGTATCCACGTCCATGGAAGCTCTCCCTGACGTAGAAGCCTCATCACCTGCAAAATTAAAGTGGATTTAGGCCGCGTCAAGTGACGACAAGCCTTGATTAGAGGATTTTCGAGTTTTCGGAGCTCCGAAATCGCTCTTTTATCGCCATCTTTGGCCATTTCCCACAAACATGACCGCTCATGTGGTAATTTGGGTCAAGTCAAGCTTAAGTTGAAGCCTAGTGATGGGTTCGAGTCGGAATTTCGACAGCACTTCGTTATAACGGCGATTATGCCCTAGAAAAGTGTTCTGAAAAAGCCATCACAAATCAAAATTCCGAGATAATAGAAAGTTTACTCATCATACAAGGATTCCAAATATCAAGTTTCGTCACAAATGGGTAATCCTAGGGCTATTTTCGAAGCGATTTACGGTTTAGCCGTGAGACCGTCTCAATTTCACTCAAATGCTCAAAACTCAACGAAAATTCGAAACAAATACATGGTTATGATCCTTATACTACCAATTATCCATTTACAAGGTCAATTTTGCAAGGCAAAATCATTTGGGGGAAAAGCCCCAAATTTTCGATATAATTAGGGTTGAAAACCCTGATTTTGTCGGTCCAATTTGGTCAATTATAGAAGATTAATGCAAAAATAATACACATACCTCGATTAGTCATGGCAAATGCGAGTTTTTGATCAAATTTTGACGAGAAATGATTGGAATTTGAGAGAGTAATTTGAGAATTGTTATTTCGAAATTATTAAACAAAACCCCTGTTTCATCGGGTTTTTTACCCAGAAATGCCACGCTCAGGAAAGGACGCAACAGGTGCTGCGCCTCTTCCAAGGGACGTAGCTCTTGCTGCGCCTCTTCCTCAATTTCCCTCCATACGAATTTTTGAAGATTCGTTATAAGTTCGTTATTTTGTGGGTCCATCTTTGGTGTGCCTCTTCCTCGATGTCATATCGCATATTTGGTCCGTTTGACATTTATTCTTCGCCTGGACCCGTATTTCCAAGCCAACAACAAACTGTCGCCATATTTTTACCAAGACCTTGCTTGTCACAACGAGCAAATATTCTGTGATAGGTGTTTCGACACACCTTTATTATGTTCCCCTTGCGAGAGTACACGGACAGACATTCCCTCTCGAGACATGGAGATCAGTTCCCGATTATGTTCCCCCAGCGAGAGTTCACGGACAAGCAATCGTCCCTCTCGAGACATGGAGATCAACATCGACCCCAAGCTCTTCTGAAGTTTGTTTGAAGCCGACTCAAGCAGATTTCTCCCAGCAGTTCCTGACTATGTCCTGCTGTCTCCTCCCAGTATCGCGTTTTGTTTCCCTTGGAGTTTCAAGGAATTTCAGGTATGGTCTCTTCTTATGGCTGGCGAGCCTCCTTACGTAGTCTAATGGACTTTAAACGACCCTCCCCGATAGTCGACAGACTCAAAAATGTTCCCGACGACAGGTCCTTGGCTCAGACCCCTTGAGCCGCCTCGCGTCGCCATATTCGTCAGGTTGTAATCTTCGATTGACCTGATGGCTATACTTTGACTTTCGCCTTGTCCAAGCCTCAGTCAAAGTGGGGGCTCTGTAGATACCTCATTTCTGCACCTCCCGCAAACCATCCGGTGATGATTGGGCCGCATGTTTGGTATACGGAACGATTTGTGACAGTTCATAAGTTTATCGTCAAGTGATCGCTCAAACACTTGTGTCTACCTCTTAATTGTCATCTACGTGCCAATACGGTCGTTTTGGCAGTAATTAGAGTACATTTGGCGTCCGGGTCAAAAAACCGTCTTCATTTTCTAATAACCGAGTCAGAATGTTCTGGAATGTTCCGGATATTTCTATTCCATATTTTTTTCCAATCTTTTGATCTTTGGTAAAATATCTCCCGTAATATTCACACAAAATATTAAGGAAACGAGATTAATCCGCTATTCCATAATAGAAACGCGGAAACCTTTCTTCCGCAGGAGGAAACCACTGAGGAAAGGACGCAGCAAGTGCTGCGCCTCTTCCTCAGTCCTTTTCTGCGTATTTTCCGTATCTTTTCGAGATTCACTTCCAAAGTTTCTCCGAAAACCCCACTTCCTCCGTGTGATTAGTATAATTAGGGACCTGGTCTCACATATTTCTCACGCGAGTGTCCGCCCTTCTCTTCTCCATTTGCATTCTAGACCACGTTCTTACTTTTTGGCGTCTACGTCCTTGAACTTTCGACCACGTAAGCTCGGATCCTTCTGAGTACCAGCCTCGTTTTGCATGGCCGACCAATTTGACCAACTCCACATCAATAAACATTAATCAATCTTATTCGTTTTCCTCCTAGAGGGCACTTCGTCGTATATTCGAGTCGAGCATCACTAAATGTTAACTTAGTTCATCTCGTTTCGTCAAACATGTAAGTCTGAGGGTGTAAATCCTTCTTTAATTATTGTTCTTTATTTTTTTGTAATCAATATTGTAAGATTTATGTCGAAAATATCCTTAAAACCGATTTATAAAACCTTGTTTAAAACCCTTTCTTTATCTGGATTATCAGAAGACAACCGTCGAGAAAGGACGCAGCAACTGCTGCGCCTCTTCGAAGGGACGCAGTACTTGCTGCGCCTCTTCCTGAGGCTGCCGCAGTTCCTGCTTCCTTTCTTCTTCCTTCGTCTTCTGTTTGTCTATTTGTTTTGTTTCGCCTTCAATTGTTCATCGTTCTTTTAACATGATAATTTGAATATGATAATTTTAACATGTAAATCGTTAGTTATTAATATTTAATTTATCTTTCAAAATCCCGACTTAAATCTCTTATAATTCATATTCGCGGGTTTTCGTCATTAAATCAATTCGGGTTTTTAGAGGTTCGATTTATCCATATTGAGTCTCTGGAATTCATCATTGATATATTTGCATCTGTTGTTTATCGTTACCATCATTAGTTTGTCATTAATAACCTATTTAGCCTAATTAATTTGTCTTAGTTCGTTTTAATCCATTATTGACCTTGTTAATCTCGTATCTTGTAAATGATTCGTTCCAATTAATTTTATCCTTGTTTTATCGTTTTTATGGCCTCATTCGCATGTAAATAATATGTAAATCACTTTCATCCGAGTCAATTATTCATAATCAACCATTAAATTCACCAATGAATATTAACGAGATGCAGTTCCGGCTTCACAACCAGAACTCAACCCAGGAACAGACGCAGGGACTGCTGCGCCTCTTCCAAGGGGACGCAGCTCTGCTGTGCCTGTTCCCGGTTGATTTCTGTCCCTGAACTCCCGTTTCTGCCTTGACTTAGTTATTTAATTACGTATTTAATTAACTATTAATCGTATTATCACCTAATTTCTGTTTGTTTATTTATTTATTATTTCTTTTTCTAAAACCATCCGTTTTAAATATATTTTCGACATAAATCAATAAATCCAATGTAATTATTGTAATTTTCTTTATTGTATTTTTATTGTATTTCTTTTATTGTATTGCTTGTATGCTATCACATGTAATCAACTTAAATTTCTACGTCGGCATTATTGCATGTTAAATTATGTGTTAACCGACTTAGTTAATTCTTCACATGCTAGATTAAAACGTTGGATGTTGCATTGCATGCATATAAGCGACAATATATCGAGTATAGACAATTTCCCTAATCATTAGTAGAGGCCGCTATCGAGACGGGCGGGATTAGGTGTTCGATCAAAAGAGCTTCCTAATACGTACCCTCACCCCTTACTCCAGATCTCTGTGAACATCCGTATTCATTGGCATCCATGAGAGTCATTCTAGACATATAATGCTAAGGGTAACGAGTGCTTAGTGTTCATGTCACTACTTTGTGTCTTGACATGACACGAGGTATTCGAACGGTTTCCAATTTTCAACAATAAATTGGTGGCGACTCCACAAATGTAAACAAACAAAGAGTGAAAAGCTTGCTTCACTTTTCGCCCCCGTGGGCCCGCGTCCACACCATGACTAGGTCGTCCTACTATACATGCTTAGTCTAATTCAATTCCGTGCCTCTCGACTTAAGAACGAATGAACAAACTTAATCAATTGAATAAAGCCTTAAACAAAGATTAAACATTATGGCACAAGCATGTGATAGAAGCAATATGAAAAATATTATTATCAACCTATTTCAACATGTTATACATTTGATTTTGCACGGCTCCCCTAGCTCAAAGACTAGAAAATTTAGCTACTCATATTAGAATGTAAATTGCAAACTATATTGTAAGAAATGTTAAACATGGTTGTATGATTTGTATAAACTAGGTGATATAACATGTATAAGAAATCATGCTAATGTAATCTAAATTAAGTACTTTAATTATAAACTATGTGTAAACTAAAATAGAAATGTAAAATTGCAAGCTATAAATAAGAATACCTTAATAGAAGATAACTTGTATAAAAGAATAAATTGTAACCAAATGCTTGAATGTATAAATAACCAATTAAGAACCAAATGCTTAACAATATTGAAAACAAAGTATGAAAACTAATGAGAGAAAATATAATGCTTAAAGATTTTTGTAAATATATGTGACGTAGAATATGAGATAAAAATGAGATGCCTAAGCCTTGAAATGCCTCTCCTATTTATAGGAGAGGGAGGTGAAACGTAAATCACCAAGAAGCATGCAACCCCGATCGGGGTTGGGGGCCCCGATCGGAGACGTGGGATTCCGGGTTGATTGCCTTAATTCTCCTCTTAATTACTTGGAGAATCCTATGTTGGTGATTAATTGTGCGATTAGTCACCCGGTTAAAGACCTAATCCCTTGGCATCCTAGGTAGCTTGGAATCCCATTCTTCCCTCTTTGACTTGGACTTTGAGTTGGGCTTGACTTTGCTTTTGACAATATTTGAATTAAACATATTGATCCACCAATTTCTTCATGCAAAACCCATTCCAATACTCCATGCTTAGTCCAATAGTTGGTCTTGTTTAGCTAAGTGGACTTGGTGTACAAAATGATAGGAAAAAGCCTCTAAATGCTTAGATTCCTACAAAAATATAACAAACACAATAATACACTTTGAACACAAGATTAGCTCAAAAATATACTAATTAAAGTATGATAAACAATAGAAACCGAGCTAAAAAGAGGGATAAAAGTATATATAAAATGAACATATCAAACTCCCCAAGCTAAACCCCTGCTTGTCTCCAAGCAAGAAACCACATCCCATAAAATGCAATATCCCAAAACAAGCCAAGCATAATGATTTAAAAACCCGAAACAACATGGGCAATGAATAAAGCCAAACATGGATGAGATTTACACGACGGCGAAGCAAGGAAAACTTGAAATGAACCTTTAAGTTCTTGCATGATCTTTTGACTTATGGATTTTCATGCGCCACTCAAACTCTTTTATATGTGAAAGGACAATTTTGTGAATGAACACTCAACTATCCTCAACTTATAACAATGTGCCCGCAATCTAATATGGTAAACATGCCAAACCTAGCAAGCCAAGACAAATAAATGTAAGCATGATAAAGAAGCCAAATGAGTGGGAAGAAGGCAATATGTAATGGGTAAGAAGGAGGAACAAATGAATTATGGATTGTGGAGTTAATGTCAAGCTAGCAACAATCAAATGCAAGGATCCTCAAGCCCAATTCAATTCTAACCCGATTTGCAATTCAATTCATAAGAAAATTCTCCATAATATATGAATAATGCTTGAGAATTTCTCACATCTTTTCTTCTTAGCCCTTTTTTCCAATGCATACTTCTTTTTTAATGTTATTTTCTTTTCTTTTTCTTTCTTTATTTTTTCATCTTTTCCCTCATTTTTTTTTTCATCATTTCAACTTTTTTTTTCCTTGAGCATTAAGACCAAGCTCACATGATTTCCACAATTTTTAAACAAATCCCAATTGAACACCCAAACAAAGTAAAACAGAGCTACTAGCTCAACAAGGTAGGCAAGTTATTATGTAGCTAGGAAAAATGTTTATGAAGGGGTCAAGAAGGCAAATATATCATGTGAATGGCTCCAAAATGCTATAACAAATGAATGCATATGTTTACCAAGAGATGACATGAGAACCATACTTGTGCGTGTTGATGAAATACACATTATAAGGAGACACCTACACTCACCTAAGAGAGACCGGATATGGATGCATCGGTCAAAAAAGGCTCTACCTTACTATTTTGTAGCTTGCCACAAGTCAAGATCAAGCCTATTCGGTTCATTCTCCATCTCCCACCTACTATGTCAAGACATTCCCATGTAGCTATTATCCCATCATAAAAGAACAAATCATTAGCAAGAAGCCATTATTAGGATAAGCAAAGAGGAAAGTAGGCTACAAGCAAGCACAAAGCAAAAAATTCTCTCAAAAATTTTCAAATTTTCTACACTACATGCAAACTACACTATATGCAAATGCAATCTCCCCCCAAGCTAAACATCACATTGTCCTCAATGTGCCAACAATTCAAATTACCCAATCAAACCATAAAAATGGCTCAAAGCACAAAACAAAAGGACTAGAGGTTATGTTTAATGGGTTTAAAGACCTAAAATAAAATGCAAAGTGATTAAAAACTCACTCAACTTGCTACCCTCCCCCAAGCTACCATGAATTCAGGGGATGTAGATGTTTCCTTGCGATTTTGAGTGAAGAAATGAAGAAATATGATAGAGAGAAAGAGGAAAAGTACCATCAGAATGTATGAGAATAATATAATAATATTTACCTTTTACCCGTAGAAGAAAAAAGGTCAAGAAAATACCAAACCACGACCCCGATCGGGGCTGGAAACCCCGATCGGGGTTGACGCATTCTTCGCCTCTTGACTTTCTTCCGTATTACTTTTTAATTCCGTTCCATTCTTGAAAACCACATCCCCGAACGGGGTTCTTGCATGGGGAAGCATGCCAGACTTTCTTCTAATTCTTCTTTCTTCATTTTCGCCTAAAAAATCACAAAAAGAAACATCGTCAAGTCGAGTATTTTTTTTACTAATCTACGAAAAACAATAGATTGCATAAAATTAAAAACAAAAATAAATAAAAACAAATAAAAAGCTTGGGTTGCTTCCCAAGAAGCGCTGGTTTAACGTCCCGCACGACGTAAGAAGCTATTTGGTCAAGTTTCGTTCTTGAGCTCGCCACCAACCAAGCTCCATTTCATAGCCTTCTTTGCATTCCGTAACCATTTAAAATTGTTCAAACAAAATTTCCTTTTCTTTTTGGCACTCTTAGGAGCCTTAACAAGACCTTCCCTAGCATATTTAGGCGCCTTAACAAGACCTTCCCTAGCAAATAAAATTTCCTTTTCTTTTTGGCAATCTCTGATACCACTTTGTAACACCCCCATATACCAAAGACCCTTAACAAGACCTTCCCTAGCATATAAAGGTGTTTCCATCTCGGTTGCCCGAGGAAAGTAATCATCAAAAGTCGATAAAAGAACATTTATAATCATTTTACAAGTGATATAACCAAAACTACTGATACAAATAATACATCTCTTCAATACTATACAAACTACTTCTGTCATTACTCGTGAAGACTCATCCCGCCAATACTCAAGCTACCATCCAAGACAACACCTGCTAAGATCGACTGCTCACCATAAGGGATCACGGCAGGCACAACAGAAACAAACAAAAGACAAAACCACACAAGGTCAGTAACTGAAGGAAACACACCAACCACTGGCATAACAATACAGAAACAACAACATACACACATGCCACATCTCCTCTAATAAATCACCGTCACCGACTGTCCACTGGACCAGCCCTGCCAGTGGGGGACTGCAGCCATTCCCACCTAAGCCCCGCTCATCAATCTGAGCGATAACCCTATCCCATTAATGTGCACATCCCCTCCCGTGGCGGGTTCCACGGAGGGCAAAAATAGGGCGTGAAGCCACTCCCGCAAGTGACTCCACTCAGCCGAGAACGCACCTCGAGAACCATAGACAATCAATCACAAACAGCTGCACTACAACCACAACCAACGAAATAGTACAACACCAACCGATTACCATAATCAATCAACCACACTAACACAACAATCATTACAACAACCGTCACACTAAATAACCAACCGAAATTGAGTAGGCGAACCTACCTTTAGCCAAACGCAGCGATTCCTTGTTCAATCACATGACATCAACCAAGCAAGCACAACCCCTATACAAACAGCATAAAGCCTATTACTACCACTACAATCCTACAAGGAACAACAAAGATAAAGATGATGATGGTGACATACCTACGCATCTCATAACGGCGTTAAGACCGCTACCCGACTCAAGCAACCCATCCTCAAGGCACTAGCATCCTCAAAGGCTCTCATGGAAGGAATTAAGGTGAAGAGAGAGAGAGGTGAGGCGACATCTAAGTCTGATGGAAGGAGGCAGAAATGATTTGCGATTCTATCAAAACACGATTATAAACTCTCACTGTAAAGACGCTACTCGATCGAGTAACCAACCTACTCGATCGAGTGGCCCCTACTCGATCGAATACCCAAGCTAGTCGATCGAATAGCCCCTACTCTATCGAGTACCACTCATAACCAAAGTCTATCATGACACAAGGCATCTCCTGCACGCATTCCTGAAGGCTATCACATGCCCCCCCAAGGTCGGTCAACGTTGGTCAATGGGTCCCTAAAAGGACGGGTATTACAATAGCGCCCTTAGCATTGTCACGTACAAAACAAACAGCACCAATATCATCCTCCATCGGATCCATTAGTAAGGAGCCAAGTGTAATAGAGGCATGAGAAGAGTCCACAGTGCTAAATAAATAACAAGACTCTTGTAACATTGGGCTTCTAATGGTGTTGTTTTTGCTAAAGGAAACCCGGTCATTACCCACTTCCAACGTCAACCTCCCATTATTCACATCGATTAGCGCACCCGCGGTGTATAAAAATGGCCTACCCAGTATAATTGGGGTTTGTGAGTCCTCGGCCATATCAAGTATGAGGAAGTCCACGGGTATGAAAAACTTGCCAACTTTGACGGGTACATCTTCTAAGACACCTAAAGGTCGCTTTAAAGAATGGTTCGCCATTTGCAATGTTGTACTTGTGCATTTTAAAGCACCCATGTTAAGTTTTTCACAAAGGGAATAGGGCATGACACTTACACTAGCACCTAGGTCGCAAAGGGCCTTGTCAATGGTATATGTGCCTATAGTGCAAGGAATAGAATAGTGGTTGGGACTATCTAAAATCTTTCGGTTACTTGTCGTTAGGAGCACCTAGACCAAAACACAATTTATAACTTCACAAACAACTCTACAATTAGTAAAGAGGCAAGTAAAGGTCGGATCCCAAGGGACGGGAATTGAGATGAGATTTCTATTGCAACTAGTGGTATCTTAGGGGTGTTACAATTGGGGTTTGAATAGAAGATTACTAAACTAAATAGCAATGAAAGTAAACAAGCAAGATGAATTAAAAGGGATGTAAACAATTGATAAAAGGCACTAGGGTATCATGGGGTCATAGGGGATTCATGGAAATTGATCATACAAACATGTTCTCAAATTATAAGCAAGCAATTATTGTTGTGATGGATTGAGTTGGTTTATATCTTACAATCATAGGAAAGTTTGGGTCCCGGAGCCGAATCGATTAGATTGTACAACACCTACAAGTCGACTTAGTCTTCCCTACTCAACAACATGCATGGTCTAATGAGACTCGAGTTGGTTTATGTCTTACAAGTCTCATTGAAAAGATAGGTGATGGGTAAAAAATGCAAGGATTCATAGGCTCGCATTTCATCAAACATAACACGTGCATGAGTTGAGATCATAACAAGCAAGCAAATAAACCATGAAAGCATATTAATTTAAGCATGAATCATTCCCCATGTTGGTTTCCCCTAATTACCCATTAACCCTAGCTAAGTGACTACTCACTCATTATCATGTTGAACATGCTAGCAAGGTTGTCAATCATACCAACAAAGTGAAACATGATGAATAAATGAAAGTAATTAGCAATAATTAAAAAGGGGTTAAGAGAATTATACCTACTAATGATTCCAATAATAAAGCAAAGAATAAAAGAAGTACTTGATGCTTGATTGAGAGGTTGTCAATCTCCCAATAATAACCCAAATAATCTTCAATTACCCAAAATAAAGGATGAACAAGAGATAGATTAAGGAAATAAAACTTGTATTAAAACTTGATTAATTGTTGATTACAAAATTAAAGAGAGATTTGATTGGTATTAAATACACTAAAGATTGCTAAGAAGAACATGCTCTTATAATTAGACTAATGGGGTATTTATAGTGGGGATTAGGTGTAGGAATTAGGGTTAACTAAGGGCTTAAATGACGATTAAGTTCCTACTTAAGGAAACGCCGGTCTTTTTGGAAGGATGGGCATCTTTCTTGAAGCTTGAAGAAACGAAATTGATCTGCCTTGGAATCCGGGCGTCTTTAGCACGGGACGGGCGGATTCGGTGGTCTGTGCCCGGGCGTCTTGGGGTGAAGACGGGCGTCTTCTGGAGCTTCTGCCCGGGCGTCTTGGGGAGAAGACGCACGGATTGTGGTGATGGAGACGGGCGTCTTCTGGAGAAGATGCACGGATTGCTGGGCAGTCTGCTTTCTTCTTCTTTTCTTCCTTTTTCTTCATAAAATCCTTGGGGATTTCCTCGGGGATGCAAGGATCTTTTCTCATCATTGCCCATCTATTATAGTATGTACAAAGGCCTTCTAATCTTGTCTCTCCTTGATGCTTGGTCATTGAATTCAATCAATTTAGTCTCATTTTGCCATGAAAATGCAAGGTTTGCACTCCTTTCCTACCAAGGGATCAAAACCTCAAAGAATATGCAAAACAAAGAACTAAAGACAATAAATGACCCAAATATGCACTAAAAAGCATGGGAACAAGGCTAATTCGGGGACTAAATGTGCTCTAATTATAGTCACATCAAATATCCCCAAACCGAACCTTTGCTCGTCCCGAGTAAAGAGGTGACAAAGACTAGGACCATTATTTAAACTAACCTAATAACATAGCCGATATGAGACAATTAGCGGGTCTCACTCTGCCCCTTCAACTCACAACAAGACAACCATGAGGTAGGATGCCTTCTTGCAAGGCAAGGTGGGTCTTGCCAAAATGGCGACACATCCAAACATTAAGCACACAAAATCAAATAATGGATGCATCTACAAAAGAATAGCCACTTTCCTCATCTAAGTGGCGAAAATTATCTACAAGGGAAGCAATTCAAGGGTACACACTCCTTCATAGATGCAATTTCTTCAAACTACTAAGCCTAGAAGGATACCAATAAATCACCTCCAAGTTGTGTCAAGCTAGGGTACCTTTGTCCTCAATCGTTAAATGCTTTTGTCAAGAATAGACTCCCTATGGTGTTAGAAACACTGGAGGATCGTGGAATTTCCCCTCTTGCCTAGACAAGAAGAAGGGTCGTCCCCTCTCTACCATGCACAAAAATGGATACGATGGATAAAAGGATCGATAGATATTTGAGTTTCACTTTGGGAGTTTGCTTTTGTTTTTGTTTTCCCCCCCAATTTCTTGTGGCATATAACATTTGAGAACACTTTCTTGCCATTTCTTTTTGATTTTTGGCATTTCAACACTTGACAACTTTCAACTTTTCTTTGTATTTCTTTTTGAACATTTTCAAAGTCACCCCATATGTAGTGAGGGTGGCTTATATTTGAAGCTTTAGGAGTTCTATTTTTGCTCCTCTTTTTATTTGATGCATTTTTTTTTGCAAACATTCTTTCACTTTTCATTTTTTTGAACTCAAATCAATTTCTTTTTGTGCCCATTCCCTTTGATGACAAAAATGTGGTAGAACATGGATGATGGATGGATGCATGGTATCAAGGGTCACCTTGGAATAAACGGTAGCCAAAGAGTTATCACACCACAAGGTACTCTTGACTAGGCCTTAATCCATAGGTCAAAGGATACTAGCATGACACATCCTAGGGTGTTTTACAAGTATTCTAACAAGCAAAGTTTTAAGAAGAAAAAGCATCTACTAGGGCCTATATACACTTGTCAAGCTTCCCAAGTAGCCGGTTTCGCAAAATTTTCTAACATGCAACTACATGCCATGATGCAACTAACATATAAACATCCTAATGCAAATGATTCTACCAACTAATATGACATATACACTAAATGCAAGTCCTAAGTTCACATTGTTATACCGCATCAATCAAAATAAAGCCACATAGTCATTAACATAAAGAGGAAAAAGGAGATTGGAAAGATCATACCATGCGGTCTTCAATATCCTCATGTCTCGGATGTGGCGTAGTCGATCAATGTGAACAAGGATGAAACAAACACAATATATACAACAATATATACATGACTACACTACAAAGGAAATGAACTTGTTTTTGGTTTTTCAATTTTCAAATTTTTATGGTTTTTTCGAAATTTTTCAATTTTTTTGGATTTTTGAATATAAAAGTTAAGTTAGAATTCCCCATCCCCACACTAATATGGGCATTGTCCTCAATGGCCAAAATGATGGGAAATCATGCAATGATGATGCATGAATTCTACACTAAATGCAAGCTACACTAATCTACACTACATGATGCATGGGTTTTTGTTTATGACGGAGAGCGTAATTTAGATTACCTCCCGTTGCGTATGCATTTACTTCCCCAAACCGAGTTAGACATTATTTCTAATGTCCTAAGGTTGGGTGTAGTTCATGCACACACGATGCAATGCATGAAACTAAATTTGTCATTTTGGATTTTCAAAAGTGGGAACAATGAAATAAGAACACCTCAATGGGGCCGAGGTGTTAGTCCTCTATGTTGCTAGGACTACTCCAACCGTGATCAAGATAAAGTAAATAAAACAAAGAAAGAAGTAGACAAACCTCAAGAGGGTAGGAGCCTCCAAAGCTTGCTAATCTTCCATCATATCATCATTATCATCATCTTCCTCAATAGAAGTGGACTCATCACCACTTCCCTCTTCACTTTCTTGTTCACTTTATTCATCATCCTCTTCTTCTTCTTCACTAGCCTCTTCATCAATGCTATCAACAACCGCATCACCGACAACCTCATCGTCACCCGGAATCTTACCTCTAGATGCACTCGGAAAGAAGACTTCCCTATCCGCACAACTAGGCAAAGGACATGAAGGATCAAGTAGTCCTTGCCTAGCTAAATGAAGGAGGGGTGGATATTGGGCTAAGTAAGCATCTTCCCGATCCTTAAAAGCTTGCTTGTGCATCTCTTGCATAAGTAGAGTCATATAATCTTTGCTTGCTTCAACACCTTCGGTTTTGAACTCTTGATACTTGAAAGGATAAGGTGGTGTGATAATAGAAGAGGAGGGCATTTCAATTTCACCCCTTTGTTGTCGGATGATGTATTCGGCTTCTTTTGAGAGGGGAAGGAGGTAGTTGGTCCGATGGACACTCAAACGACAAATCTTAAAAGGCAAAGTAAAAGATCTAGCCTCACTAGTGAGCCACCCATACTTGGTGTCAAGAGGGTTATGAGTAACCCATTTGTACTTGTTAATCATAGCATCCAAATCAATGAGATGACCACCCTTTTTCGCCACATACTTGCTATCCTTGTTGAAGTTCGGATCAAAGTACTTAGTCAAAAGAGTGACTAGACCTCCATTCACAATAACGGTGGTGCCTTGCTTCCCACAATCAACATTTAGCCATATTTCCACCAAAAGCCTTAGAGAATTGAAAGGCTTGGTGAATTCCCTTCCAATATTTAAGGCCGACTCAAGAAGAACACAATCAAGCTTGGTAAAGTGGTTGGTGTCTTTTCTTGCAATGATGGTATTTCCTATGACCTTGTGCCACACTCTAATGCCCGGATGGTGGACTAATAGAGCGCGACTAGCATGATAGTTCTCAAATTTCCTTCCGGAAATCGCCTCCCAAAGAGGAGCGGGGTCATACTTGCCAACATTCTTGAAATAACTAGGTGAATCACTAAGACCCAATGCTTTACCCATTTCCTCAAAGGTGACGCGCCTACTAACATTAGCTAGGCGGAACTCGATGTTTTCCATAGTCTTTACCTTTGTAACTTTCAAAGAACTCAAGAATTCTAAGGTAAGGGAGGGGTATGTCAATTCTTTTGTAGCAAACAATTTTCCCAACCCCATGGCTTCAAAGAAGGCTTTAGTTTGCTCAAGGACACCCAACTTATCCAAGGCATCTTCACAAATAAACTTGGTGGATAGAAAGGATTTTCTAGCATACTTGGCAAAAGTTTCCCTATGGGAGTTAGAAATGAAAATTACCTCCGGATAGTTCGAAAGTTGAGCAATTTTCGGAGTAGTTGATGTTGTTGCTTCCAAGGGAGGTTGTTGTTGTTGCACTTCCAAGTTTGAACTAGCTACCACCATAGCCAATGAGGCTTTCTTTGCTTGAAGACTCTTTTGTCTTGTTGAGAGTGCCTTTGCCTTTGGTGCCTTTGTTGCTCCTTTTGTCCTTGCCATTGATGATTAAACCAAGAAAAGAGTGAAAATTTTCAATTTCCAAGTATACCCAAATCGATTTTAAGATGAAAGGATTTGCCTTTATAAATTCAAAAATCGACTCAAAGGTTGAAGATTTTGGTGCTTGGTTTGATTTTTGTTGGAAGAGGAGTGATTAATTGTTGTAAAGAGGATGTTTTGATTTGATTTTGATGAATGTGGTTGAGGAAATCTTGTTTTGGTGATGGAGAGGATGAGGGTTTTGAGTTTTTGGGGTTTATGGGTAGTGTTTTGAATGAAGAAATGAAGAAATGAATATGGGAGGGGGTTTATAAAAGACCCGAAAAATTTTGAATTGCAGGGGGAAGACGGGCGACTTTCCTTCGGGACGCCCGAATTCTGTCTGTTTTGGCTTCAGAATTCTCGCCTAAAGACGGGCGTCTTTCAGCAAAGACGCTCGGATTGTTCAACTGCGGGACGAGCGTCTTTCACTAAAGACGGGCGGATTCCTTTCCAATGAATTTTCTTGTTTTTCTTAGCCAAAAAGACGGGCGTCTTTTCCTTCAGGACGGGCGTCTTTCTGAAGACGGGCGGATTCTCTTGCAGGACGCCCGGATTTGTCAACAGTCCCAAAATTTCAAAAATTCAGCTCAGAAGGACGGGCGGATTTTAACCAAGACGCCCGGGTTGCCTGAAGACGGGCGGATTCTCTTGAAAACGCTCGGATTCTGCCCCTTTTACCCGGATTCAGTTCCATCCGTGTACTTGCATATCCCGTGTCATTTTTTATTCTTCAAAATCCCGTGTTCTTCATTGTGGGGGCACTACTAAGGCATGAATAACCTAGGCAATTGCTATCCCCACACTAAGCTAAAGCACTACACATCAATTGAAATCATTAGTCCCTCCCTCACTTCTCTCAAAAATGATAATTATCTTGATCAAAGTATAAAAATTCAAAAATGACAAAAAATGCAATATGAGAATTAAAATACGAGTTAGGGAGTTAGAAATATTTACAAATGGTGGTTTAGGGAGGACTCCACCAAACTCTCATCCTTAGTGAGATGTCATGGGGGCATGTCCAAGGTGTTGTTGATGTTGCTCAACACCTTGAAGAAGTAATCAAAAGCTTGTTCATTATCGTGATAAAGATCTTTAATAGATCTTTGCCCTTATTGTCGGTCTTGATCGATGACATTACCAATATAGGGATTGAAAATCCCTTCAAACTCATCGTCCCAAAGACCACAAACTTCATCTACTTGATCACTAAATATCTCTTTAGTTGATAGAGACAACTCTCCCATTTTCTTGTCTTGGCCAATGAGGCCATCCTCTTCATTGCTTGACTTTGGTGAGCTTTTCAAGCTCTCTTTGTTACAATTCACTTGCTCTTTGAATGGAGCATCTTCAATTTTCTTCTTCCATTGGAGTTCTGACTTCTTCCTATCATCCTTCCGGCTATAATGATCAACCATAAAACATGGTTCATGCAAACGGGGAGCTCTCATGGTCTTGTCAAGATTGAAAGTTATGCTCTCATCTCCCACATCTAGAGTGAGCTCTCCATGTTTTACATCAATCACCGCACCCGCGGTGTGTAAGAAAGGTCTTCCTAGAATGATTGGAATGTTGGAGTCTTCTTCCATGTCAACAATGACAAAGTCCACCGGGATGAAAAATTTCCCAATCCGTACGGGAACATCTTCCCATATCCCTAATGGTGTCTTCGTCTATCTATCGGCCATTTGGAGTGTGATATTGGTGCATTTAAGCTCTCCCATCCCCAACCTTTTACTCACCGAGTACGGCATAACACTCACACTAGCCCCTAGATCATATAAGGCTTTGTTGATCGTGGTGTCGCCAATGGTACACGGTATTGAGAAGCTTCCCGGATCTTTGCGTTTCGGAGGTGAACTCCCTTGAAGTATTGCACTACTCACCTTAGTGAAGGCGATAGTCTCAAGCTTCCGGATCGACTTGTTCTTTGTGAGGATGTCTTTCATGTATTTCGCATAGGGCGGCACGTGATTGATTAATTCCGTGAAAGGAATTGAGACTTCCAAATTCTTCACAATTTCCATAAATTTTCCAAGGTTGTTATCAAATTTGGGCTTGGCTTGACGACTTGGAAAAGGAAGTCTAATCACTATGGGCTCCTTCTCCTTGACCTTGTCTTCATTTTTCTTTGAAATTTCTTCTTTTGATGGTTCCCCATTCTTGGAGTTTTGCACAATTTCTTCTTTGTCACTAGCTTCCACAACTTCATCCTCAACTTGCTTCTTTGGTGCTTCATACCTTGTACCACTTCTCAAGTGAATGACACTAACTGTTTCATGTCTTGGGGGATTACTTTGAGGTGGTAATTGCTCCTTTTGTCTTTGTGAGCTTGAAGATGCTAGTTGAGTCAATTGGGTTTCCAACATTTTGGTGTGACCTAGGATGCTGTTGATGGTGGTTTCCTTTGCTTGACTATCCTTTTGCATTTGAGTGAAAAACTCTTGTTGATTCTTTTGCATTTGAAGGACCACTTTTTGAACATCAAAACCTTGGTCATTTTGTTGATTGTATGGAGATTGATTTTGGTAACCTTGGTTTTGGTTGTAAAAGGGTCTTTGATTTTGGTTTCTCATGGGAGGTGGGGTGTATGTTGTTTGAGGGTTTTGAACATTTTGGCTTTTGTATGAGAGATTTGGATGGAATTTGGTGTTTTCATTGTAATAGTTTGAATAAGGGGTACCACTCTTGTATGCTTGGAAAGCATCCACTTGTTCATTTGTTCCCCTACATTCACTTTGGTCATGTCCCAAAGTTCCACTGATACCCGTCGTGAGGTGTCAAAAATAAGATTTATAATTTCCAACTACAACTATAGCAAGCGGCAGTCGGGTCGAACCATAGAGAGGCAGATGTAAATTCTAGTTGTCTAATTCTAGTCTAAGGTAACGATAAAGTGGGGGGGTTTGATTTGAATTGGTCTACAGCTAAGAGTAAATAATAAACTAGAAAGACAGATTAAACAGATAAAGAAGGGGTACTAGGATGGTCGGTTCATTAAAGCTTCGGCGGCAGCATACTAAACAGGTCTAAATCGAACACAAGTGAGGCGGGAAACAAGAGGTGCTCTCGGTCCACTCTTAACAAATAGCATTTTTCGATCTCGCTATAGGTCCCTAATATCACTAATACTAACTCTCGTCCTGAAAAGTGACTAATGGTCTAAACTATACCTATCTTTCGATCTCAGCACAGTCTAGTCGATTTAATTGGTGATCTAATAACTTACCCTATCTTTCGATCTAATGGGTTTGTCATAAATTAAGTATCTAACTGGTCGCATGCATTCGATTCGTTGAATACAACATTAAAATCAATTAAAACGAAAGGTAACCTCACGAGGTCAGTCGATCGACCAAGAATGTCAGTCGATCGACTGACACGCGAATTGGGCCGTATTCAATCTATTGCCGCCTATGCTATAATTCGCCTACATCCTAGCACAAATAATCTAGCTACTCATGCTAAGGGTAAAAAACAATAATAACGATGGTAAAACTAACTACTGAATTCATGCTCGAAACGATAAAGTAAACAATTAACATAAACAATGAATTGGTTTTGGGAACTTAACTATCAATTCTATACAAATGAAAATAAAGAAGAACTAAAATTAGGGCAGTAGAATACCGAGGTTGCAGAGGAAAGATTAGGAATAAGAACTGAAAATCCAATGCTCAATAATAATCCAAACCCTAAATTATGATCTTCTAAAATTCAATGTGAAACTTAATAAAACTAGAGGTAAAAACTGAAATAAAAAACCTGAATCCCATACTCATGTTTCTAGGTTACGTTATATAGCAATTAACGTAACCTCTTATTATCAAAACCTAAAACATAATGGGCTTCAAGATTCACGGTCTTTTAATTCTCGTCTGAATATAGCGATTGGTCGATCGATCGATAGGGACTGGTCGATCGACCGGTCTTGATGAAATGAGCTTCGAACCCGATGGTTGGTCGATCGACTGAAGGTATCGGTCGATCGACTGCTCTAGCTGCTATTTGACTTCTATAAACTCGTGGACTTGTCTTTTGGGCCTTGAATTGCGCACCAAGCTCGTTCCTCGGGTGAATACTTCACGTCATATGCAATGCAGGATACTCGGGGACGGATTTAGCTCGGTTTCCGCTGGATTCTTCACATTTCTGCAATAATGTACAAAAATACGGAAGTAGACGGAAATAGGGAGAAATGTAGCATAACTTACATGAATGAGCTCTGAAATGCGTGTAAAATGGGATGTAAAACATCATATAAAAGACACGCATCAAACTTCCCCAAACCAAACCCTTGCTTGTCCCCAAGCAAGAACTAGACTCGATCTAATAACCTAATGGAACGAGTTCAATCTCAGAGCGAAATACAAACTGCAAAGCCTAAACCATTTTAATGCATTAACCAACAATCAATTAGCAAATGAATCATGCAAACGAGTTATGGAATTGTTAAAAACTGTTGAACCGTCAACCATAGAGACTTATCAAATCGGACTCTCACGGGTCGCTCATATCACACATAAGCATAGGTGAATATATAAGAGAATAGAAATAATTTATTTTGTAAAGACTCTCACCTAACTACGACCTATAAGAACATGCCTGCAGTCTAATATGAAAGTAATCTCTATAACCGTACATACGCATTCCAACCAACAAAATGACCATGACCCATGCCGAGGTGTATATAGGATATGTGTAAGAAGAGGCAAAACGTTTTATGGTAAAGTGGAGGTACATGTGATCAAGCTAGTACCAAAATGGAACCAAATGGCAACATCCAACTTCTTGCTCATAAACAAATGAAACGGTGCTATAGCAAACACAAATCTCACAATTTCCAGAGATAAAAGTAATCAACTAACTCCCCATAAAATATGAATAAAACATGGGAGCAAAAATCGCCAAAAGATAAAGGATTGAATTATGCGAATTGATTTCCTTTCTTCACGGACCTTCAGTCGATCGACCTATAAGGGCAGTCGATCGACTGCTTAAACAGTACAAAACTCTTTTTTTTTTTTTTTTTTTTTTCGAATCATTTGTTCTCTCTCTTTTGTTTTAACTTCTTTCCTCCTTTATTTCATTTCCCAACCATCATCTCAACAAAGCATATGCCACCAAAAATGGGTAACAACCCCAAAAACACAGACTACTAGCTTGACAAAGGACAGGCTAAATGTAGGATGTAGTAAATAGGACAAAAAGGATATTTTTGGCAGTGTGGAGTTTATGGGCAAAACGAATAAGGGGAAACCTCTACCACATGTGTCAACTAACCACAGACCGAATGCGTACAGGTATTAAGCAGATTAAGTTCATATTTATGCAAGTTGATATGACATGCCTCATAAGGAGTACTACTCACATTCCTAAATAGACCGGTCATAGATGTCACCAGTTATAGGCTCTAAATCTCAGAATATATAAGTAGTTTGCCAATTTTCAAAGTCAAGTCTCAAGTTTCAGCAAAATATTAACGAAAACTCGTAGACTATGCATATATGATTCTACCAATAACATGTTAATTAGCAAGGCTTAGGCATAAACAAATACAAATGCAATGTCATCATAGAAATACTACCGTTCCGACTCGACCTATATGCTAAAATAAACGTGCGTTTTATGGAATTTGTTTTTGAAATTTTTCAATTTTTTGATGTTTTCTGTATATATGAGAGAAATGAAATAAACAATGCAAGACAGAATGTAAACGTGAATGCAAGCAAATGATATGCGACGCAAAACCCTTCCCCAAACCAAATCGCACAATGTCCCCATTGTGCAAAATCATGTAATGAAGAAAAGAGAAATGGAATTTTGCGGGAAAATGAAGAAAAATGACATGAAGTGAAAATCGGGAACTTACAAGACTTTAAGCGCGGCAAAGGAAACCTCCCCAAACCAGCGTGAGCTAGGAGGTTTCAGTAGCCAGCAGTGCTACTAAAAGGTACCTGAAAGACAAATAAAACCCACGCATAAAACCGAGAAAACAAGTTTGAAGCGGTAAAATTGTGCACAAATGAGAAAATCAGAAGAAATAAATAATTTGACGGAAAGTAAAGTGGAGTAGAAAACTCCCTTAAGTCCGCAAATCGACCAAACACAGCAGGGGAGAGGTCGTGAACAGGTAAAGCAACGTCCTTGGTCGATCGACCAAAAGGGGCAGTCGATCGACCAGATGAACAGGAACAGAAGCTCCTGGAAAGCGCAACTCAGTCGATCGACCAATGAAGCGAGTCGATCGACTGAAAATACTGCTGTACTCCCTATTTCTTCGCATTTGCTCAATTACTTGAGCCAATAAGGTCTAAAAACCTACAAGTGCACAATAATACGCGCCCAAAATTGCGCAAAACCCAAAACAAAGTCTCAAACGTATAAAATCCTAAGCAAGCAAAATAAAATGCGAAGTTTTCGCGCACACAAAAGCAATAAAAAATTGTCTTTAACAAAAGCAAATAAAATGAAGTTTATAAAGAGCTCGATCAACTAATAGTTGATCAAGAAAGACCACGGTATGGCCCACTTCATCGGCTTCTGGCTACTAGAGGTAGCCTCAATAGTGCTTATCTTAGCAGCTGCACCCTTCTTAGCCTCCACGTCCGTATGGCTCAACGGATCAACATTCTCATCATCTCCCCAGTCAAGGATCTCTTCGGGCTTGTCAGAATCCAAATCGATATGCGGCTTTGACCGGCTCGTCATCAACTACCTCATCAATTCCATAGCTCAGGCAACCAAGACCCCCTCTTTGAATGATCGGCTTCTTTACCGCTGGAGCAACTTGCAGCACTTCCTTCCCCAAACCAGCTCCTGCAATATTTAGAACAACAGATTCTTCCTCCTTTTTGCTCCCAATCTGGGGCGGAGGGGTTAACACAGAAGTGATAATAGAGACAGGCAATTCAGGAAGCTCAAAGTACGATTTCTTTTCAGAAACCGTATTACAAGTTACAGGCCACATGAGGTCCTTTTTCTTAGCAGGTTGGGCAAAAACAATGGAATGCTTTCCCACTTTGAAAGTCAAGGTTCCTAGACCGACATCTATGACTGCACCAGCAGTGTGCAGAAATGGCCTACCCAAAATAATGGGTATATGAGCATCCTCAGGCATGTCAAGTACGAGAAAGTCAACGGGGAAAAAGAACTTCCCTATTTGGACAGGGTTGTCCTCTAAGACCCCTATTGGCTGGACCGCGGAGCGATCGGCCATCTGGACGGTCATATCTATTACTGCGAACCTAGTCAATTTGAGCTTTCTAGCTAGACTCAATGGCATGACGCTTATACTAGCTCCTAAGTCACATAATGCCTTCTCAATAGAGAAGGTACCTATATTGCATGGAACAGAAAAGCTACCTGGGTCCCCTAACTTATGGGGTGCAGTGTGAGACAAGTAAGAGCATGACTCTTTAGTTAAAGCGACAGTGTGCACATGTTCAAGTGACTTTTTCTTAGACAGGAGTTGTTTCATAAACTTAGTGTATGCAGGCACTTGATTGACCAACTCAAGGAAAGGTACTTGTACATTTAAACTACGGATAACCTTTTCAAATTTATTGAAAGATACCTGTTATTTTGTCGGCACTAGTCTCTCCGGATATGGGGCTGTAAGAAGTACCTTAGCCCTCTCCTCTAAATCGCGCGTGCCGGTATCAGTGGACTTAGGCTTAAAATCCATCACCTTCTCTTTGTTGAAGCTTGACCCCTCTTCAGACCGTCTCAAATGAGAACCATTAACCGTCATTGGATCGAACTTCGGGGCCGGGACTGACCCATCAGCACTCGGGTCTTGTCCCAATGTCTTCGGGACTGTCGAACCTTGGAACAAATGGTCTCTCAAATTGTCGGGCATTGAAGGACGAAATTCCTCGACATCAACAGTGACCTCAGTCGATCGACTACCTTGCTCAGTCGATCGACTGAGGTGAACAGTTCCAGAAGCTCCCGTAACCCGCATATCAGTAGATCGACCAGGTATATCAGTCGATCGACTGATATACCTGGTAAATGCCTGTTTCTTTGATTTATTCGTTGAAGCTTTCTTTTGACTTGTTTCCGGCTCATCTTTTTCAGCAGCGTCCTCGACCATGGCAGGACCCTCAAGGGTGGACCCACTCCTCAAAGTGATGGCATTTAAGGTCTCCTTTTGGTCAGTTTGGGTCGGTAAGTGTCCGGGAGCTCGAGTGTTACTTTTGCTAGCCAATTGAGCAATTTGGCTCTCTAGTAGCTTCATCCCGGCCTCTCTTGCTTGGGATTCCTTTAGCAACAAGTTCTTATGCTCGGAAAATTCAGAATTCTGCGATTGTTGCTGCTGCGGCACATAGGGAGCTTTCTGATATTGTTGTTGCTTTTGATGAGGGGGTACATAAGGTTGCTGCTGCGGCGGAGCTTGAGTTGGATTCAGGACATTTTGGCTCCTCCAACTCAAGTTTGGATAGGTATTCAGCTCATAGTAGGTGTTTGTCTGCCTATAGTGTTGAAAGGCAGCACAAGACTCAAAGGGACTAGGGCAGTTCTTCGAAACGTGTCCCTAAACTCCACACCTTTCACAGACGAAAGGACCGTCTGACACAACATTTACTTGGTAAATACCCTCCTTTGAAGCTCCTTCTAGTTCGTACTTGTCAAATCTCGCAGTAAGAGCTTCAAGCGCAGCAACAGAGGAAGATTCAAAGCTCTCTCTCCTCCGTTTCCTCTGAATTCCCATACTCAACCTTGTGGGTAGCTAGATCGTCAATGATCTTCCACCCCTTGGTTGCTCCCAAATTCTCAAAGAAATCGGCCATTGGCTGCAGAGATCCAAAATGGCCCTCCGATCGTCGTACAACCCATTATAGAAATGATTGCACAAGCTCCATTTTTCGAACCCATGGTGCGGTATGGTTCGCACCAGCTTCTTAAATCGGACCCATGCCTCGTGGAAATTCTCATCCGGCCCTTGTTTGAAACTTGTGATTTGGGCTCTAATAGCGATCGTCTTTGAAGCAGAAAAGTACTTCTTGTAGAATGCCAGTGCCAAGGAATTCCAGTCGGTGATCCCATGAACGGTTCGGTCCAGATCTCTATACCACTCCCTTGCAGCATCACGAAGGGAGAAGATAAACATGGTCTCCTTGATCTGGTCTTGGGTCACGCCGGCGGGTGGGGGTATGGAACAGCAGTAGTCAATAAAGGTCTCCATATGCTTAGCTGCATCTTCATTTGCAGCTCCCCCGAACTGGTTTCTCTCAACCATGTTAATGTATGAAGGCTTTGGTTCGAACTTCCTGGCATCTCCCGGTAATTCGAACCCCTTATATAAGTTTTCAATTTTCGGCTCGAATGACTAGCTATACTCGCTTCCTCGGCCATGACTGGAATTTCTGGGGAAGTAACTGTTTCGGCTGAAGAAGTGGAAACGGGCGAAGAATGTGGGTCTTCCTCGTACAGCTCGTTCTCGTAATAGTTTGACAGAGTACTCAGCTCTTCCTCTGTCGGTAATACCCTTTGTGATCGTCTCAACTCGCGCAAAGATTTATCTATTTCAGGATCAAATGGTACTAGTTCACCACCCTGTGACCTGCGCATAAGAAGAAGAAACTACAAAAAGAATATAAGAAAAGTTTAAGGAACGGATGTCCCTTAAACTAAGAAAGACTAAAAATAAAACAACTAAAATTAGAACTATTGCCTCCCCGGCAACGACGCCAAAATTTGATACCCGTCGTGAGGTGTCAAAAATAAGATTTATAATTTCCAACTACAACTATAGCAAGCGGCAGTCGGGTCGAACCACAGAGAGGCAGATGTAAATTCTAGTTGTCTAATTCTAGTCTAAGGTAACGGTAAAGTGGGGGGGTTTGATTTGAATTGGTCTACAGCTAAGAGTAAATAATAAACTAGAAAGACGGATTAAACAGATAAAGAAGGGGTACTAGGATGGTCGGTTCATTAAAGCTTCGGCGGCAGCATACTAAACAGGTCCAAATCGAACACAAGTGAGGCGGGAAACAAGAGGTCCTCTCGGTCCACTCTTAACAAATAGCATCTTTCGATCTCGCTACAGGTCCCTAATATCACTAATACTAACTCTCGTCCTGAAAAGTGACTAATGGTCTAAACTATACCTATCTTTCGATCTCAGCACAGTCTAGTCGATTTAATTGATGATCTAATAACTTACCCTATCTTTCGATCTAATGGGTTTGTCATAAATTAAGTATCTAACTGGTCGCATGCATTCGATTCGTTGAATACAACATTAGAATCAATTAAAACGAAAGGTAACCTCACGAGGTCAGTCGATCGACCAAGAATGTCAGTCGATCGACTGACACGCGAATCAGGCCGTATTCAATCTATTGCCGCCTATGCTATAATTCGCCTACATCCTAGCACAAATAATCTAGCTACTCGTGCCAAGGGTAAAAACAATAATAACGATGGTAAAACTAACTACTGAATTCATGCTCGAAACGATAAAGTAAACAATTAACATAAACAATGAATTGGCTTTTGGGAACTTAACTATCAATTCTATACTAATGAAAATAAAGAAGAACTAAAATTAAGGCAGTAGAATACCGAGGTTGCAGAGGAAAGATTAGGAATAAGAACTGAAAATCCAATGCTCAACAATAATCAAAACCCTAAATTATGATCTTCTAAAATTCAATGTGAAACTTAATAAAACTAGAGGTAAAAACTGAAATAAAAAACTGAATCCCATACTCATGTTTCTAGGTTACGTTATATAGCAATTAACGTAACCTCTTATTATCAAAACCTAAAACATAATGGGCTTCAAGATTCACGGTCTTTTAATTCTCGTCTGGAATAGCAGTTGGGTCGATGGACTGATAGGACTGGTCGATCGACTGGTCTTCAGTAAACAGTAGCTTCTGGAACCCGATGGTTGGTCGATCGACTGAAGGTATCAGTCGATCGACTGCTCTAGCTGCTATTTGACTTTTATAAACTCGTGGACTTGTCTTTTGGGCCTTGAATTGCGCACCAAGCTCGTTCCTCGGGTGAATACTTCACGTCATATGCAATGCAGGATACCCGGGGACGGATTTAGCTCGGTTTCCGCTGGATTCTTCACATTTCTGCAATAATGTACAAAAATACGGAAGTAGACGAAAATAGGGTGAAATGTAGCATAACTTACATGAATGAGCTCTGAAATGCGTGTAAAATGGGATGTAAAACATCATATAATAGACACGCATCATCCACAATTCTCACATATCCCACTTGGGATTGATGAAGATGCCGTCATGGCATTAACATGATGCTTTGGTGATTTTGAGGCTTCTTCAAGTCTAGCCATAGCTTTTTTAAACTTCAAATTGATGGTATCAATGTGAGCACTAAGTTGAGCACCCAAGTGAGTAATGGAGTCCACTTCATGCTTTCCTCCTCTAGTAGCCTTGCGAGGTCTACTATATTGTGAGTTATGGACCGCCATTTCCTCAATTTTGTTCCAAGTTTGATTGTCATCAACTTCGGTGAACATTCCATTTGATCCCATATTGAGAATGTTCCTTGAATCTTCATAAAGACCGTTCCAAAATTGTTGTACCAAGAACCACTCGCTAAGTCCATGGTGAGGACATGAGCGACAAATTCCTTTGAACCGCTCCCAAGCTTCATACAAAGATTCTTCATCCCTTTGCTTAAAACCTGTAATTTGAGCTCTTAGCATGTTAGTCTTTTCCGGTGGATAGAACTTTTTGTAGAAAGCTAGAGCCAACTTCTTCCAAGAATCAATTCCGAGAGTAGCCTTATCAAGGCCTTTCAACCATTGTTTCGCGGTGCCAATTAGAGAAAAAGGAAATAAGACCCATCGAATTTGGTCTTGAGTTACACCGGTTTGAGAAATCGCATCACAATAATCGCAAAAGGTCTCCATATGAGAGTGAGGGTCTTCACTAGGCATCCCCCCAAATTGGCTTCTTTCGACTAATTGGATAAATGCGGATTTGGCAATAAAATTTCCGGTTAGATGTTGTGGTGTGGGAGTACCATTGGGTAGGTTCTCCTCGGTGGGGACGGAATGTGATGAAAACTTAGGCATTATGGGTTGATTTTGTGTTGGATTTTGTGTTGGGTTCTCCTCAGCTTCTCTTGCAAAAGGGTTGATGAACTCAATAGTTGGTTGAATATCTACAACCTCACCAATACCTCTCAAAGTTCTCCTAGCAAGTCTTCTATTGGTTGTCAAAGTTCTTTCAATTTCACGATCAAAGGGTAATAAGTCACCTTGTGACCTTCTAGACATGCAAAATATCAAACAACTCGAAAACAATTAGAACAAACCTTGAGGAGTTTTACTTCCCCAAGGCAAAGAAAGACACAACTAATAACAATGTAATAAAATCTAAATCAAGTTAACACCGTGGCAATGGCGCCATTTTTGGTCGGGACTATCTAAAATCTTTCGGTTACTTGTCGTTAAGAGCACCTAGACCAAAACACAATTTATAACTTCACAAACAACTCTACAATTAGTAAAGAGGCAAGTAAAGGTCGGATCCCAAGGGACAGGAATTGAGATGAGATTTCTATTGCAACTAGTGGTGTCTTAGGGGTGTCACAATTGGGGTTTGAATAGAAGATTACTAAACTAAATAGCAATGAAAGTAAACAAGTAAGATGAATTAAAAGGGATGTAAACAATTGATAAAAGGCACTAGGGTATCATGGGGTCATAGGGGATTCATGGGAATTGATCATACAAACATGTTCTCAAATTATAAGCAAGCAATTATTGTTGTGATGGATTGAGTTGGTTTATATCTTACAATCCTAGGAAAGTTTGGGTCCCGGAGCCGAATCGATTAGATTGTACAACACCTACAAGTCGACTTAGTCTTCCCTACTCAACAACATGCATGGTCTAATGAGACTCGAGTTGGTTTATGTCTTACAAGTCTCATTGAAAAGATAGGTGATGGGTAAAAAATGCAAGGATTCATAGGCTCGCATTTCATCAAACATAACACGTGCATGAGTTGAGATCATAACAAGCAAGCAAATAAACCATGAAAGCATATTAATTTAAGCATGAATCATTCCCCATGTTGGTTTCCCCTAATTACCCATTAACCCTAGCTAAGTGACTACTCACTCATTATCATGTTGAACATGCTAGCAAGGTTGTCAATCATACCAACAAAGTGAAACATGATGAATAAATGAAAGTAATTAGCAATAATTAAAAAGGGATTAAGAGAATTATACCTACTAATGATTCCAATAATAAAGCAAAGAATAAAAGAAGTACTTGATGCTTGATTGAGAGGTTGTCAATCTCCCAATAATAACCCAAATAATCTTCAATTACCCAAAATAAAGGATGAACAAGAGAGAGATTAAGGAAATAAAACTTGTATTAAAACTTGATTAATTGTTGATTACAAAATTAAAGAGAGATTTGATTGGTATTAAATACACTAAAGATTGCTAAGAAGAACATGCTCTTCTAATTAGACTAATGGGGTATTTATAGTGGGGATTAGGTGTAGGAATTAGGGTTAACTAAGGGCTTAAATGGCGATTAAGTCCCTACTTAAGGAAACGCCGGTCTTTTTGGAAGGATGGGCATCTTTCTTGAAGCTTGAAGAAACGAAATTGGTCTGCCTTGGAATCCGGGCGTCTTTAGCACGGGACGGGCGGATTCGGTGGTCTGTGCCCGGGCGTCTTGGGGTGAAGACGGGCGTCTTCTGGAGCTGCTGCCCGGGCGTCTTGGGGAGAAGACGCACGGATTGTGGTGATGGAGACGGGCGTCTTCTGGGGAAGACGCACGGATTGCTGGGCAGTCTGCTTTCTTCTTCTTTTCTTCCTTTTTCTTCATAAAATCCTTGGGGATTTCCTCGGGGATGCAAGGATCTTTTCTCATCATTGCCCATCTACTATAGTATGTACAAAGGCCTTCTAATCTTGTCTCTCCTTGATGCTTGGTCATTGAATTCAATCAATTTAGTCTCATTTTGCCATGAAAATGCAAGGTTTGCACTCCTTTCCTACCTAGGGATCAAAACCTCAAAGAATATGCAAAACAAAGAACTAAAGACAATAAATGACCCAAATATGCACTAAAAAGCATGGGAACAAGGCTAATTCGGGGACTAAATGTGCTCTAATTATGGTCACATCAAATAGCTACCGGGGTCCTTAAGTTTCGGGGGAAACTTATTTTGTAAGAGTGCATTACACTCTTCGGTGAAAGCAATGGTCTCAACCTCATTGAAGGGTCGCTTCTTTGAGAGGATTTCCTTCATAAACTTTGCGTAAGAAGGGACTTAGTTAAGCAATTCTAAAAATGGGACGGTGACTTGTAAATTCTTACAAACTTCTACAAACTTACCGAACTTAACTTCCTCCTTGTGCTTTGCTAGACGATGAGGAAACAGTACTTGAACAACTTTCTTTGGAGGAGCATCCTCCACATCTCTCACTTTCACTTTATCATTCTCAACGGGAATTTCCACTTTCTTAGGAATGACATCACTCTCCTTAGCATTAGGAGAGACTTCCTCAACAATTTCTACGTCACTATCTTTGGACATAGGGGGCTCAACATCTTTGGCATCAAGCTCGCTCTTTCTCTTAAGCATCAACAACCGGTGAGGAAATGGTACACGGTCTCTAACAAGGGGCTCTTCACCGGCCTTCTTTTTGACACTTCCCCCAAGCTTAGCCTTCTTAACAACCACCTCATTATCCAAGGTCATGTATAACAACCCGACCCACCACCATTGTAACACAACCCCATTAAGATGGGTGTGCACTTTTGGGTCCATTAATTGTCCTCACTTAAGCCCAAAAGCATAAGGCCTTGTTACTAAGTGGTAGGTGGAATCCCTTATAAACATATCACAACCTCCTCAATTCTTCGATGTGGGACAACCTTACTCTCAATAACTTGGGGTGTTACATCATGGATGACCCATCATAGCTTGTACCACTTCTCAAGGAAATAGAATTAAAGGGTCTCGTAGGGTTGCGTACCTTGAGGTGGTAGTTGGCCGGTTTTCCTTTGAGAGCTAGATGAGGCAAGTTGAGCCATTTGTTACTCCAACATATTAATTGCGGCACTATGAGCTTGATCATTCTTCTGAATTTGAGCCAACAATTCCTTTTGCATTAGGACTATCAAGCCCTCAAGCTTACCTTCTCCTTGGTTGTTCTGTTGGGCATTTTGTGGTGGAGGTTGATTTTATTGGTAATTGTTTTGTGGGGACCTTTGTTGATTTTGATAACCCGGTGGAGGGATATACTTTTTTTTGTTGAGGCACATAAGCATTTGGTTGTGGTGGAGGTTGTGGGTTAAGCACATTGTTGCTAGTGTAAGACAAGTTCGGATGGAATTTTGTATTCGGGTTATAAGTGTTAGAAAATGTACCCGGTGGATATGAACTTTGTCTAAAAGATTGAAAAGCATTTACCTCTTCAATAGGGGCTCGGCAATGAGCGGCGTAGTGACCCGCACCTCCACAACCATCACAAACGATCATTTGACTTGTAGAAGACATGGCATTGAGTTGTTGAACGGAATCTGTAGCATCTCTTTCCGCCAATTGTTGTTGGAGCAAGGCAATTTGAGCTAGAAAAACGGAGTTGTTGGAGGATCTTCTTTACCTTTGGGTGGCACAATTCGGGAATTGACATATTGAGCATCATGGACCGCCATAGATTCGATCGTGGCATGAGCAAGGTCGGTGTCAATTTGATCAAACCGCCCATTGTTGGCGGAATCAAGAATCCTTCGGGACTCGGCACAACATCCATTGTAGAATGTTATTGCTAGAAACCAATCATCTAGCCCATGGTGTGGGTATTGTCTTTGTAGCTCCTTGTACCTCTCCCAAGCCTTATATAAGCTCTAAAGAGCTTGTTGACGGAATTCGGTGATTTGGCTCCTCAAAGTTTGAGTTTTCTCCGGTCGAAAAAACTTTTGATAGAACGCAAGAGCCAAAGTCTACCAATTGGTGATTCCCATGGCGGTGCGGTCAAAGCTATTGATCAGAAGCTTGACTGTGTCCTTCAAAGAGAAAGGAAAAAGTATTTACCTTATTTGGGCTTTAGTGACGCCCGTTTGTCGGATCATGGAGCAATAATCAAAAAAATCTTGCACATGCAAATTGGGATCCTCCAAAGGATTTCCCCCAAATTACTTCCTCTCCACAAGGCTAATGAAAGCTGGTTTGATCTCGAAGTCCGGCGTGGTGATTTGAGTGGTTGTGATACCGGCCGGAAGCATGGCCGCGGTGGGCTTTGAGTGATCGGAAAGTTTCACCATCTTTTTGGTGGTAGATGGTGGTGGTGGTGGAGATGATGAACTTGAAATCTCCTCCTCTTTAGGGCTTGTAGATCGTCCAAGTAAGAATTTCTAACACTTTCAACTTGTACGGGAGAAGAGGCCTTTTTCACTTCCTTCTAAAAACGTCGTCTTCTCCTAAAGGTTTTCTAGAGATTGGAATCCGGTGAAAGCAATTCTCCCTTACGAGAGGACCTGGGCATAAGACAAAAATTTCTAGAGAAATGATAAGTGACGGTCTCAAGGAACAAGTGTTCCTCAAGACAAAAGAAAACAAGATAAAAATCGACAATTCAAAACGCAATAAAACCGTTTCCCCGGCAACGGCGCCAAAATTTGATAGGCTTATCGTGTACCTATGCAAAGATAATTTCCCTAAATAACAAGTGAATGTAGAAATAGGGGTCGAACACAAGGAAACGGGAATTACGTTGTGAAATGCTATGGAAGGATTCTTATCAAGGTCGAATTCGTTTTGTTGTTGGTTCTTGGTTTGATGACTAACAAAAATTATGATGTAAAATGTATAATAAAAAGGAGTCTAAGGGGGTCGGGTCACACATGCAAAGGTAAATATATAATTATGTTAAACTCGGTAATAGAAACATTGGCAATTGTTTAGGCTTAGAGACACCCACCTTACAGCATTAGTGTCAACCATAGACCGGTTCCTAGAGAAACTCTCGTCCATGACTAGGTTGTCCTACTATACATGCTTAGTCTAATTCAATTTAGTGCCTCTCGACTTAAGAACGAATGAACAAACTTAATCAATTGAATAAGGCCTTAAACAAAGATTAAACATTATGACACAAGCATGTGATAGAAGCAATATGAACAATATTAGTATCAACCTATTTCAACATGTTATACATTTGATTTTGTATGGCTTCCCAGCCCTTAGACTAGGAAATTTAGTTGCTCATATTAGAATGTAAATTGCAAACTATATTGTAAGAAATGTTAAACATGGTTGTATGATTTGTATAAACTAGGTGATATAACATGTATAAGAAATAATGCTAATGTAATCTAAATTAAGTACTTTAATTATAAACTATGTGTAAACTAAAATAGAAATGTAAAATTACAAGCTATAAATAAGAATACCTTAATAGCAGATAACTTTTATAGAAGAACAAATTGTAACCAAATGCTTGAATGTATAAATAACCAAATGTTTAAGAACCAAATGCTTAACAATATAGAAAACAAAGTATGAAAACTAATGAGAGAAAATATAATGCTTAAGGGTTTTTGTAAGTATATGTGACGTAGAATATGAGATAAAAATGAGATGCCTAAGCCTTGAAATGCCTCTCCTATTTATAGGAGAGGGAGGTGAAACGTAAATCACCAAGAAGCACGCAACCCCAATCGGGGTTGGGGGCCCTGATCGGGGACGTGGGATTTCGGGTTGATTGCCTTAATTCTCCTCTTAATTATTTGGAGAATCCTATGTTGGTTATTAATTGTGCGATTAATCACCCAGTTAAAGACCTAATCCCTTGGCATCCTAGGTAGCTTGGAATCCTATTCTTCCCTATTTGACTTGGACTTTGAGTTGGGCTTGACTTTGCTTTTGACAATATTTGAATTAAACATATTGATCCACCAATTTCTTCATGCAAAACCCATTCCAATACTCCATGCTTAGTCCAACACTTGGTCTTGTTTAGCTAAGTGGACTTGGTGTACAAAATGATAGGAAAAATCCTCTAAATGCTTATATTCCTACAAAAACGTAACAAACACAACAATACATTTAGAACACAAGATTAGCTCAAAAATATACTAATTAAAGTATGATAAACAATAGAAACCGAGCTAAAATGAGGGATAAAAGTATAAACTCCCCCAAGCTAAACCCCTGCTTGTCTCCAAGCAAGAAACCACATCCCATCAAATGCAAAATCCCAAAACAAACCAAGCATAATGATTTAAAAACCCGAAACAACATGGGCAAGGAATAAAGCAAAACATGGATGAGATCTACACGACGACGAAGCATGGAAAACATGAAATGAACCTTTAAGCTCCTGCATGATCTTTTGACTTATGGATTCTCATGGGCCACTCAAACTCTTTTATATGTGAAAGGACAATTTTCTGAATGAATACTCAACTATCCTCAACTTATAACAATGTGCCCGCAATCTAATATGATAAACATGTCAAACCTAGCAAGCCAAGACAAATAAATGTAAGCATGATAAAGAAGCCAAATGAGTGGGAAGAAGGCAATATGTAATGGGTAAGAAGGAGGAACAAATGAATTATGGATTGTGGAGTTAATGTCAAGCTAGCAACAGTCAAATGCAAGGATGCTCAATCCCAATTCAATTCTAACCCAATTTGCAATTCAAATCATAAGAAAATTCTCCATAATATATGAATAATGCTTGAGAATTTCTCACATCTTTTCTTCTTAGCCCTTTTTTCCAATGCATACTTCCTTTTTAATGTTATTTTCTTTTCTTTTTCTTTCTTTATTTTTTCATCTTTTCCCCATATTTTTTTTCATCATTTCAACTCTTTCTTTTTCTTCTTCTTCTTCTTCTTCTTCTTCTTCTTCTTCTTCTTCTTCTTCTTCTTCTTCTTCTTCTTCTTCTTTCTTGAGCATTAAGACCAAGCTCGCATGATTTCCACAATTTTTAAACATATCCCAATTGAGCACCCAAACAAAACAAAACAGAGCTACTAGCTCAACAAGGCAGGCAAGTTATTATGTAGCTAGGAAAAATGTTTATGAAGGGGTCAAGAAGGCAAATATATCATGTGAATGGGTCCAAAATGCTATAACAAATAAATGCATGTTTACCAAGAGATGACACGAGAACCATACTTGTGCGTTTTGATGAAACACACATTATAAGGAGACACCTACACTCACCTAAGAGAGACCGGATATGGATGCATCAGTCAAAAAAGGCTCTACCTTACCATTTTGTAGCTTGCCACAAGTCAAGATCAAGCCTATTCAGTTCATTCTCCATCTCCCACCTACTATGTCAAGACATTCCCATGTAGCTATTATCCCATCATAAAAGAACAAATCATTAGCAAGAAGCCATTATTAGGATAAGCAAAGAGGAAAGTAGGCTACAAGCAAGCACAAAGCAAAAAATTCTCTCAAAAATTTTCAAATTTTCTACACTACATGCAAACTACACTATATGCAAATGCAATCTCCCCCCAAGCTAAACATCACATTGTCCTCAATGTGCCAACAATTCAAATTACCCAATCAAACCATAAAAATGGCTCAAAGCACAAAACAAAAGGACTAGAGGTTATGTTTAATGGGTTTAAAGACCTAAAATAAAATGCAAAGCGATTAAAAACTCACTCAAATTGCTACCCTCCCCCAAGCTACCATGAATTTAGGGGATGTAGATGTTTGCTTGCGATTTTGAGTGAAGAAATGAAGAAATATGATAGAGAGAAAGAGGAAAAGTACCATCGGAATGTATGAGAATAATATAAAAATATTTACCTTATACCCGTAGAAGAAATATGATGGTGAGGACAAAATGCGCTATAAAGGACCTGTGTTGATCTGTGGGCCATGTACAAAGCCTAGTGACCTATCATAAGTAACCGCTCCCGACCCGGTTTGGGCTGGGGTATTACTGTAGGTGACGACGTTGAGGAAATAGGCTAAAGAGATAGCAGAGGATAACATCAATGGTTATGGTGTTGGTGGACTGGTGAGCGTGGATGTAATACCCACCCTGTTTAAGAACTCTTTGACCGACCGTTTGACCACAGAAGATAATATGAGGGTATAGGCGAGAGGATAAAGGATCTATGTAATTGTTTACTTGACCTAGGCTGAGTGGTGGTAGCACTCGACCGAGTAGGGCTTACTCGGCCGAGTATGAGAGTACTCGACCGAGTATAGCCGCTGTTGACGCGTTATTATAAAACGCAAGTTCGTAAGACTAATTTTATTTTCGACGGTTCCCTTTCTCTCTAACCCTAATATATATATATATATATATATATATATATATATATATATATATATATATATATATATATATATATATATATATATATATATGTATATATATATATCTCACTTATCACCCACTTCTCCATACACTCTCATCTAGCATAGACACTAACCCAGGGATGGGGATTAGTTTATGTATGGAGAATCCCAGTAAGGATGTCATCGTTGTCGTCGTCGGTCGCGTCGCAAGGATTCATCTCGGAGTCTTGCCTGGCTAGTTGTTGGATATATTATCATGGAATAATGATAAGGTAGGGTTTTCCTACTCGGTTTAATGTTAATTAATTTAAGGTGGTCATTTACATACATTTTGAGTGTGTCATACTTGTTATGTGATAGGATACATGTTCCATGGTTGTTGCCTTCTTACATGTGTATGAGTTTGGTGGATGGTAGAATAAACTTCGGGGAGGAAGTTCCTTTTGAGGGGTAGATAAGATCACGACAAAAGATAAAATAAAGATAAAAGTTCTAATAATTTGACAAAGCTTCGCATGATTTGACAAAGTTTCGCATGATTTGACAAAGTTTCGCTATGCTTCACCTATTCTTCCATGTCTCATCTTTATTTTAACTTCCAAGTTACGAGTTTTCACAAACTTACAAACTTAATGGATGTAACGAGTAAAATTGATTTCAATCTAATACGTAATTCTTTGTGTGGTGATACGCAATTACGGTTAATGATGCGTTATGGTCGTCGAAGCCTTGTCTAGGATGTCGTGTAAAACCTACTCTTTTAGGCGTCTTATGTGTCTTAAACTTTGGGTGGTGTTCGTTGTAGTGAAGTGATAGGTCTTGTATTTGGTGTTACCGCAAGGTTGGGAGGTATAAGATGAACTTCGGGGACGAAGTTCCTTTTAAGGGTGAAAGACTGTAATACCCGCCCTGTTTAAGGACCGTTTGACCACAGAAGATCATAGGAGAGGATAGGCGAGAGGATAAAGGATCTATGTAATTGTTTACTCACCCTAGTAGGGGCACTCGGCCGAGTGGTGGTAACACTCGACCGAGTAGGGCTTACTCGGCCGAGTATGAGAGTACTCGACCGAGTATAGCCGTTGTTGACGCGTTATTATAAAACGCAAGTTCGTAAGTCGAATTTCATTTTTGATGGCTCCCTTTCTTTCTAACCCTAATATATGTCTCTCTCTCACCTATCACCCACTTCTCTATAAACTCTCATCTAGCATAGACACTAAACCAGGGATGGGGATTGGTTTATATGTGGAGAATCCAAGTAAGGATGCCATCGTTGTCGTCGTTGGTCCGCGTCGCAAAGATTGGTCTTGGAGTCTTACCTGGTTAGTTGTTTGAGGCATTCGCAAAGATTCGTCTCGGTTTACTGTTAATTGATTTAAGATTGTATTGTGATTGTTGTACGATTTGATATTGTGATTATCTGCTGATTGTTGATTTGGAGTTGGTTGTTGGAGTTGTGATGGTTGATGGTGATGTTCGCGAGGTGCGTCCTCGGCTGAGTGGAGTTACTTGCGGGAGTGGCTCCACGCCCTAGTTTCGCGCTCTGTGGAACCAGCCATAGGAGGAGATGTGCTCATTAATCGAACCCGATAAGACGTTTGGCACGAAAATAGCCGTTTTGACCGTTGCATTTTTTTAAAAATCAATTCTAACTCTAAATCCATTCAATTCATTTCATTTTTTTACAAATCAATCCAACTCTTTTACTTATCTTACAATATTATTCAAATAATCTTATAATATAAAAAATTATTATTGTTGTTGTTGTTGTTGTTGTTGTTGTTGTTGTTGTTGTTGTTGTTGTTGTTGTTGTTGTTGTTGTTGTTGTTGTTGTTGTTGTTGTTGTTGTTGTTGTTGTTGTTGTTGTTTATTTTTTTTTTGTTTTAAAAAGGATGCGCCTAACTTTCATAGATAGAAAAATAAAAGTTTACATGAAATTGGTGGAGAGCCGAGAGACGAACTTGTCCCCCACCTCTTTAGCAACAACAAAGCTAAGTCTAGTAAAAGTATAAGCGGCCACCCAAGCCCCCTTATCCTGAGATACCGATAATTTCTGGATCCGCTTGAGTAAGGAAACAACATCCGAACCCATCTCTCCAAGCGAAGAGAAAGAGAAGGGAAGAAAACCATAACCAGTTGCCGCGCATAACTCCTCATACTTAGCACACTTACGCTGAGCAGCATCAGCGACAACCCGCCACGACACAAAATCGGTCATCCCAGTCTGAGTCAAGGGGGAAGGCCCTGTCAAATCGACACACACATCATGCCCTCTGTCCCAGGAATAAAGGAGTAAATATGCAGGACGAAGAGATCCACCATGTTTGTCAACCAAACCGATATCAACCTCTTTACCTATAGAAATAGCAGACCTATAGCAGATGTTGAATAAGGTGTCACGAACGAGGTTATGCCGATGCTTAACACCCATAGTACCAGTACAAGAAACTGCGTGGTCCCCATAAACATCATCAGCAAAAACCCGAGAGCAAGCAAGACAAGGCCTAGATACCGTGAATAATGGAACACCCAATCGATATCAAAGCACACTACGGTAAGTCCTCCCGTTCATAGTCTGACCCAACCCAGAGATAGGAACCGCATACAACCAATCAGAGGAGTGGGCACCCTGCTGAGACTTCCACAACGCAAGCTGACGCAGTGTCAAAGAGAAAACAGATTACGGCGTGAAAGAACCGTCGCGAAATATATATCTGCCAATTTCTTCATAAGTTTAGGGGCAGCGATTTCACTAGGATCACGTAAAAAAGCAAAACCTGTAGTCTCAGAAAACACCCGCAAGGCATCGTCAAAAGTAGGACCAACATCTACAATACGAGAAGGCCGTAGGAGCTAAGCCTGCAAATCTGCAGACTGCAAAAGGGACGCCAGAAAAGCATAATGTAAAACATCTCCCACAGCATAAACACCAAGCCCACCAAGATGAAAAGGGAATGTAGCAAGGCGCCACTGCCAATCCCCAAAACCAGGTCCAGACGCGGTGACAATACGTTCCAAGCTAGAACGAAGGGCGGCATCGATAGGAAGATGAACCGAACCAAACACACGGGGGGAGCAAGTACGAAGAGAGAAATAGAGCTTAGAAATACCAGTACAAGCTCTAAGCAGAAGCAACTCACATTGCGGATCCTCAATCCTCGCGACTAAGTCCATAAGCTCAATGGTCGTAGTCACTCTCTTCGCCACAAGCTCACTGCCAAAAACAAGACAAGTACTGATAGGTCCACCCAAAACAGAGACACCACGCAAGGGCCAAGCAATAGAAGGGGGGGAAAACACCAAGAATCCGACTCCGAGGATCCTTATCAGGCGAAAAGACCTCTATCTTAGCGACATTAAGATGGAGTCCAAAACGAGGGCCATCCGCCATAATCAAATCCAAAACCCTCCCCACCTCCAAAATGTACCCAACAATGGTGCCATCATCCAAGTACCATGCCTGTATAGTAAGGTCAAAAGAGTCCCGGATTTTGCACACTAAGGCATGCAAAACCAAAGCGAAAAGCAAAGGGCCCAAAGGATCACCCTGCTGGACACCCTGACAAGACCACAAACAATGCTCCCCATAATAAAGGCGGGCCGGGCCAGAGTAACAAAATCCACCCAACGGGAGAGAACCGGGCAACGACGGCGGACTTCCTGTAGCATGGTCGCACGATCAACAAAGTTGAAAGCATTCTGGAAATCAACCAGCAACATAGAAAGTCCCACATCACTACCACGGGCCTCAATGAGCCGATTCAAGGCATGCAAGATAGCCTCTCCTCCATCGGACACCCCAGCCCCAATTTGAAGACCAGCAAAATAAGAAGACAAAGAAGGACCAATCAAACAAGCACCAACCTTAGAGAAGACGTGTCTAGACAGTGCCAACAACAATAGGACGAACACCACCACCCGGTTCAACAAGCGGCGTGAGCGGGGTGCTAGCAATGTACTCACCAAGAGCTAGAGGACACCGGCCCTAAAGAAAAAGATTAACCACCTTAGTAATAGAAGCAATCAAATCATCAGAGATAGCCACAGCAGAGCCACTCAAACAGTCCATAAGGTGCTGGGCACGAAACCCATCCCTCCCACAAGAAATGCCATGTGGGAAACTCCGAATCATATCCAAAACCACTGTCGAAGAGGCAATAAGAGGATGATGATCCACAGGCAAAGGAGGCAATGAAGGAGGTGGGGCGACATGGTGCTTCTCTCGCAAAGCCACAAGAGTGGCATCAGAGTAAGGGGCAATACCTGATGAAGAAAGCACCCGCACAACAACAGTATAATGACCATCACAAATCTTCCTCCGACACAGCCGAAGGTTAAGTTCACTCAAATCAAGATCTTCCTCCACAAGAAAGGAAGGGGGAACCTCATCCAAAGTCGCCCGCAAGAGTTGCAAACTGCCACCAGGCACCCCAAGCAAGAATAGCACTGACAATACTCTCCTCCTGGCGCTGACGTCTGACAGCGATCCTACACTCAAGATTACTCCACGGGGAAAAGGTCTTAAGTATACAAAGGGGCAAAACAATCAAACGAATCCAGCAGGAGAGGTCACCAAGAGAGCTACCCACATCATCCAAAGCCCCTTTTAAAACCCAAGAAAACCCAAGACGACACTTAGGAGGGATAGATTTCACACTGCGTAACCCCAAAGAAAGCAAATGAAAAAGCAAAGAGACAGTCCAACCAACCGGCTCAACTTCAGCATCAGACGAAATAACCGACGGAGTCGGAACAGTAGGTTGGGGAATACTAGAAATAAAAAAATGGACATGGCCATCATCACAAATCAGAGATGCCACAATGTCGTCCTGACTATGCAGACACCTCTTAGGTAAGGTATGGGTTCTAAGGCACACCCCCACACAACCAAACCCCCATCCACTGCAAAGTAATCTCAGCATTAGAATAAACAGTCAAACTATCAGAAAGAGTTTGACGTGTAATTACCAAAGCTTCACCATGTCAGTGTCGATCCTGGAAGTGCCGTAGCATGGCAGTTTTAACAAGACTCCTACCACTACCATCTTGACAACCATGAAGACCAACAAAAGGATAGTGAAACCTTGGCAAGTCGGGCATGACAGAAAGGTATCAAAGCTATCAGAATGTTAGAGGAAGTAAGCAAAGTAGTAGCTGCATATACATGGACCCACGCACAAAGGATATCCAGCCAAAACCACTAAAAGAACAAAAAGGCAACAAAGCCAAGCTACAGCACGACAAAGCCACTGGCCGGAGGCACTGACTAGCAACCCACATGCAAACACGTAACAGAAGAGGACAACCATGACAAAAGGAGGTACAGGAAGGACAACAAGTGCAGGTAGGTGACCGGAGCTCCGGCAAATTAGCAGCACAACGAAAACCCCAACCACTGTTGGGAAATGTGTCCTCAACAATAGTGCGATCACATGATTTAAATATCATTATTAAATCTCATTTTAAGAATACAATTGGGAAGTAATATTGTTACTGTCAACTGGTCAACATATATCGGTAATGATTGGCTGACTAGAGTTTGACATTACTGTCGTGTGACGGTGGTGATCAGTTGACCCCCTAGGTCATACCTAAAGGGCAATACACTTAATTGATTATTTAATTAATCGTATAACGTTGCGAGTTGATTAAATTACTTGAAAATTGACGGACGATTTTGGAAGTAAAATTTACGTATCAAATTGAAATATGATTAAATGAGATACGGTCTGAGTAATTAAATTGTATAATTACTCGGATGAAATAAATTGTTTATATGTAACAATTAAAATGAATGAATTATTATAAATTCAATCAGTTGGAATTTATAAATTGGTAAAATACTTTGGCACAAGTAATTATGAAATTACTAAGTCAATTTTTGTATGTGACGTATTTTTATTAATACGTTGATTTTTAATATGTTAAAAATACATAACAAATATATGTGACATGTAACATGTAACATATTGACAATTGACAAAAATAATATGGGATCCATATTATGTAAAGTGCCGAAAAATTGGGGAGAATTAAGCTAGTTAATTGTTTTATTTAGTTGATAAAACACAATGATGAAAAATGCAAGTCTAGGCATGCAAGCCTATTGTTCTTGTGAAGAACAAATTTTTCATGCATTGGCTCCCCAATAGCCCTCCTCTTACACGGTTTTGGGGAAGACAATTGCTTTTGTTTTTCTCCATAATTTTACCAAATAATATACTAAAAGCTAGTGTATCATATTCATTCCACTTCACTCATCCAAAAGAAAAATTCTAGAGAAATAAAATCCTCTCTTTATCTCTCATCAAAACCGAAATAATTCAAGTGTTATACATTATTTTGGTTCAATTTTCTACTAAGATTAATATTATACTAGTACCTATAATATTAATTAGATTAAGTGTTAAGCCTTGGGTATAAAGCTTGGGGAGAGATCTTATTCTTAGATCTTGTTCATCCATTGGAATAGCTCAAGAACAAGTAGAGAAAGGTGATCTCTCTTGTGCCCAATATTGCCGAAATATTGAATGTAAGGACATTATTTCTCTTCTTTTATATTAATGTTTGCATGCATAAAATCCGTTTTAATTTTATGACAAAATTAATTTGACATATATGAGTATGTTAACATGTATAAAGACCTACATTTCTTTCAATCGGTATCATGAGCCACGGTTGTTTGCATGCAAATTGGTTAAAAGTTTTTCCGAGTTATATGAATAACAAAATAAAACTTGTAAAATTTGTGTTATTATGATATATCACGAAATAATTACATGCATGTTAATATTTCTGGTCCTAAAGTGTTTTAGGATTTTTGGGTTAATTTTTCGGATTTTTATTGTTCATATTTAATAATAATGACATTTAAATGTGATTTTATGAGTAAAAATGTCATTTTTGGTCGAAAATTAGCTATACTTCGAATTTTAAGTTGGTTTTTGGATATGTTGTTACATATATTATTTTGAGATAACCTGTAAATTTTCATAATTTTTGCACTTGTTATGCTCGGAAAATGAATTTTTCTTTATTAAATTCGGATTTAAGAGAAAAATAGGTTAATATGAGTTAAATTTCGAATCTGGTCATAGAAAATTAATATGTTGTCACATGCAATTTTACAAGATGTGTGTAAAATAATTGGCTATAAAGAAGTCTTTTAGCATGATTTATGAATTTTTGAAGAAAAATGGCATAAATAGTGACATTATTAGTGAAAATTAATAAAATATAATCTATGACTTAGGAAAAACGTATAATGTTGCATTTTATTATATTTTTCAGATCTAAAATTGAAAAGTTAGTGAAAATAATTTTTCCATGTTTTTATGATTATTTTATTATATATCGATAAACCGCAACATTGTTTTCCCGAAAAAATCTCGAAATTTTTAACCTAAGATTATGAACATTATGAGTGTCATGGAATTTTTCCAGAATGTTCATGAACTTAAATTTCAAATTTTGAATTTATTTGAAATTTTTGGATTTATTTGAAGTTAAATAGCTTATTTTTGTAATTTTTGGTCCATTTATGAACAATTTTTAAAATAAAAGTTAATTATGGTCAAATTATTAGTGAAGACTATATTTTGAGTCCTAAGAGGTTAGGGTAATTAACTTATGCATAAATATGAGTTTATGTATTTTTGTGATTATAAAATGTTGAAATCACGCAAATCCGTAAAAACCAAGTTATATACGATATTGGCTAATTAAAAGGCGATTTAGCATAAAAATTGAGCATGTTCATACATAATATAATGCTGCATTTTCTTTATGATTGTCATAATTTTAATTTATGTAATTTTGAATTATGTAATTTTACTTAGTATGGCCTTAGATTTTAGTTGGTATTTCCCGAAATGTATGGGAATATCGATTCGGTTGTAATTTTTTATTGTGATCTCGTATCACCGTTTTGTAATTTAATAGATTTATTTTATTTTAGTTACAAATGTATAATAGGAAATTATGTAATTTATTATGTAATTTTATTCATTCCGGAGTTTCCAAAAGACGGATTTCTTCAAGAATGGCGATACATAAAGACGGTGTTACCTTGAGATGTGTGCCACAACCGAAGTTCAAGGGACCAATGGAGTTGGTTTCCGAATATGTAATAGATTAATAGTTTTTCTATTTTAGGAAAGGCCATACTAGGATTTTTTATCTTTATGCTTGCATTTTATTTTATGTCACATGCATCGCTAAATCGCCATAACTAAACATGCATTGTCTTATTTTATCGAGTTTTTCGACCGTGTCAATTCGAATTATCGTAGTTCACCGATTTAGTTCACTTAAAACGTGATAGATAATAAATTGACATGACCTCTCGCTAAAACAAACAATTGAGACATAGCCTTACCAAATAGTAGAAACCATGAAAACCTATTTCGCGAGGGAGTGCACTCGGCCACACCGGGGTACAAACCTTGTTACGTAGGGGAAGTGGGTGATGAATGTTTATCCACCGAGTTCATGTTAATGAAGGGTATTTCGGCACACCGTGCCCTAAATTGATATGGGTTTGGATAATGGACACATTTATTCGAAATTTGGGTTGTACTCAACGAAAGTATTCACGACGATTTCCGGATGTGTTTCGGGCTAGAGATGAATATTAATGTAAACATCATCGACCAAGAATTCTAAAAGTAGAATCGATTAAAAAGTTAATCCACCGAGTTATGTTGATGAGGGGTATTTCGGCACACCGTGCCCTAAGTTAATATGAATTTGGGTCTTGGAATCATTTCATATAGTTGGGTAGAGGTCACTATATAAATGCTCATATCTTGTTAAATTTGCAAGTATGATTTAAAAAGACAAATGTTAATATTTCCTTTCCTCCATATTTGTAGTGCATTTACAATGAATCCAACAAATGCTACCGCACCAATTACTATTGAGTCATATCACCATGTTCTTGACGACGTATGCTCCAACAATAATTTCGATACAACTAGAGAACTTCATTTCGGGATAGGTTCGGATGGAAACCTTAATTTCATCACCACTTCTAAACCACCCACTACTACTAGACCTCGTGTGAATCCGTCTCAGGAAGACTACCTCATACGATCTATAGGGTCTTTATCTCTGGAAGATAAGGATGCCAAAGCTAGTGGGAGCTCTAGCAATCAAGTTCTTGCTTCAAAGGGCAAGAGGTTCAAGAAGAAAGGAAAGAAAATCAAGAACTTCAAGCAAGTTAATGATGAGTGCCATTATTGCTATGGCATGGGACATTGGCTAAGGAATTGCCCTATGTATTTGCGAAATATAAGGGAGGGACTCATTACTCCAAAAGGTACAATTCCTAAAGAAATTTATGTTATTGATATAAATTATACTTCCACTACGACATGGGTACTTGATACCGGTTGTGGTTCTCACCTTTGTAATCATTTACAGGGTTTAAGAGATGTGGAGAAGCTTAGCAAGGGAGATGTGGATCTTCGACTTGGAAATGGAGCTCGGGTAGCGCGGCGAATCCAAAGGAACTTATGTTCTAGCTTTGCCAAACGGTTTTGAGTTGTATTTGCATAATTGTTTTTATGTTCCTACGCTCTCTAAAAACATTATTTCAATCGCCATGCTAGACATGGACGGTTTTTGTTTTGTCATTAAGAACAATCGTTGCTCTATTTCTAGGAATGATTTGGTTATTGGCCAAGCTTCTTCCATAAATGGCATTTATATTTTAGAGACCTCAAATCCGACAAATGATATTTATAACATTCAATCAAAGAAACTCAAAACAAGTGACCCAAGTGAAGCGTTCATTTGGCATTGTCGATTAGGTCACATAAACGAGAACCGCATCAAAAGATTAATTTCTACTAATGTGATTACACCATTTGATTATCAATCATTTGGTACATGCGAATATTGCCTACTTGGCAAAATGACTCGTAATCCTTTTAGTGGTAAAGGGACACGAGCTAGTGAGCTATTGGGACTCATACACACCGATGTATGTGGACCAATGACTATCACCGCTCGTGGTAATTATGACTACTTCATAACCTTCACCGATGATTTAAGTAGATATGGGTATATCTATTTGATGAAACATAAGAGTGAAGCGTTTGAGAAATTCAAGGAATTTCAAAACGAAGTAGAGAACCAATTGAACAAAAAGATTAAGGCACTACGATCCGATCGTGGTGGAGAATACCTTAGCCTTGAATTTGATTCACACTTGAAAAGTCGTGGTATTATATCACAACTTACTCCACCCGGAACACCACAACTTAATGGTGTTGCCGAAAGGAGAAATCGAACCTTACTTGATATGGTTCGATCCATGATGAGTCAAACCGAGTTACCAAACTCGTTTTGGGGATTTGCAATTCAAACCGCAATAAAATCTTTGAACATAAGCCCAACCAAAGCAACTGAAAAGACTCCATATGAGATATGGAAAGAAAAGGTTCCAAATCTATCCCATATGAAAATCTGGGGTTGTGATGCTTATGTCAAAATTAGAAATGACAACAAGTTGGCACCACGATCCGAAAAATGCATTTTTGTAGGTTATCCCATGGCCTCACGAGGCTATTACTTCTATAAACCTCAAGAGAACAAAGTGTTTGTGTCTCGCGATGCTGTCTTCCTAGAAAGTGATTTTATTTCTAGGAGACAGAGTGGGAGAAATTTTGAACTTGATGAAGTTCAAGAGCCACAAACCGAGATAGAGACGCAAGAAGATGTTCCTTCGTCGTCTAACGCGGTTGTACCTCCTCCACTAAGAAGGACGGGCCGAGTAATTCGCCATCCCGATCGATATGTGGGACTTATCGAGGAAGATGGAACGCTCGATGTGTTGCTTATGGAAAGTGACGAGCCCGCCACCTACAAGGCCGCAATCTCTAGTCCTAATTCCACCTTATGGCTTGAAGCCATGAAGTCCGAAATGGATTCTATGCTTGAAAACCAAGTTTGGGACTTGGTAGATTTGCCTAAAGGGGCAAGACCCCTCCAATGCAAATGGATATTCAAGGTCAAAAATGGCATAGAAGGACATGACGATGTCTACAAAGCTAGGCTAGTGGCAAAAGGATTTACCCAAGTCCAAGGTCTCCATTATGATGAGACCTTCGCCCCCGTAGCCATGCTAAGATCCATACGGATTTTGTTAGCGATCGCCGCATTTCATGATTATGAAATATGGCAAATGGATGTCAAAACCGCTTTTCTAAATGGGCATTTAGAGGAGGAGGTGTACATGATACAACCCGAAGGTTTTGTTGATTCTAAAAATCCTAACAAAGTGTGCAAGCTTAAGAGATCCATTTATGGTCTTAAGCAAGCATCTAGAAGTTGGAATCATCGATTCAATCATGTTATAAAAGAGAATGGTTTCACTCGAAATGTTGAGGAACCATGTTTATACATGAAATTCAGTGGGAGCAATGTTGTGTTCCTAATCTTGTATGTCGATGACATACTACTCATTGGAAATGATATTCCAATGTTGTCTTACGTAAGAAGTGGTTAGGTAACCACTTCCAAATGAAGGATTTAGGAGAGGCACAACGCATATTAGGTATCTGGATCTATAGAGATAGACCCAAGAGGATATTGGCACTAAGTCAAGAGTCTTATGTTGATAAGATTCTTCGACGATTAAGCATGGACAAATCCAAAAGGGGTTTGGTACCTATGGTAACCGGAACGATATTGAGCAGGACTCAATGTCCCTCCGAACCCCATGATGTTGAACGCATGAATTTGATCCCTTACGCTTCCGCTGTTGGATCAATCATGTATGCCATGATATGCACACGTCCTGATGTCTCGTATGCCTTGAGCATGACGAGTAGATATCAAGCAAATCCAGGTGAGAGTCACTGGATTGCTGTCAAGAACATCCTTAAGTACTTGAGAAGAACTAAGGACTCTATCCTTGTATTTGGAGGAGACACTGAGTTGCGTGTTACAGGATACACGGACTCAAGTTTTCAAACAGATAGAGATGACATGAAATCACAAGCTGGTTTTGTTTTCATGCTCAATGGTGGTGCCGTAAGCTGGAGAAGCTTCAAGGAAGTCAGAATCATGGATTCAACAACGGAGGCTGAGTACATTGCAAAGATCGGAGGCGCCAAGGAAGCCATGTGGATCAAGCAATTCACGGAAGGTCTAAAAGTAGTACCTACCGCCGATGATCCCATCACTCTCTATTGTGATAATAGTGGGACGATCTTCCAAGCTAAGGAGCCAAAGTCTAGTAATAGATCTAGACATGTACTTAGAAAGTATCATGTAATAAGAGATTTCATTGAAAGAAAGGAAATTGCGATTTGTAAGGTTGGGACGGATGACAACATAGCCGATCCGCTCACCAAGCCTTTATCGCAGGCTAAGCATGATGGGCATGTTACGTCCATGGGACTTAAACGTGTACCAAATTTTTGTTAGATTTTGAAATGAAATAAAAGTGTTGTTTTTGTTCATGTTCATAATCACATTTGTCTTTTATCTTTAATTTATACTTTGTTACATCCATACGGGTTGTAGAGACAATTGAACCCCGTTAAAGTGAACACGGATTAACATAGTATTTGCCCATAGTCACTTGTATGAGGTGACATCTCGAAGTGACTAGAGTGTGAGGCGATTGATGGCAAGTTCAAGTGCCATAGAGTCATGTGAGATGACTAGTCGATCACATAGGCAGACTGTTAGGAACTTTTTGTCGGGCCTAATGACCGCTTATAGAGTTCTGGCAAATTTATATAGCCTGGTCGTGGCGAGAGCTACTATAGTATTCAAATGAGTCGATTCTTTTGACTAAAGACTATTCTCCTAAGATGGCACAGTTTCAGATTAACTTTGATTTGTGTTACTACGACCTTCGTAAATGGGGTCAAATGGGCATATTTTGGGTTATGATGGCTGTGGCTAGTCGAAGGGAATGAGTGCAATAGGAATTGTCCACCCCTAGTCAGGGTTATAACAATATCTCAGGGCCACTCGAGGAGTAATGAATTGGAAATGCGTGGCCACGCTCGGAAGGTATCCAGTGTGGATAAATCCGGTCAATCGCTTATTCTCCGATCGAGGAAACCACTCTCGATATGATCACTTGCAAGTACGACCTGAAAGACACCTTGCATTGAGTGGGAGATAGTAATAGGACAAGAGAATTGGTGACGCACACTTGTCGAGGACAAGTGGGAGATTGTTGGGAAATGTGTCCTCAACAATAGTGCGATCACATGATTTAAATATCATTATTAAATCTCATTTTAAGAATACAATTGGGAAGTAATATTGTTACTGTCAACTGGTCAACATATATCGGTAATGATTGGCTGACTAGAGTTTGACATTACTGTCGTGTGACGGTGGTGATCAGTTGACCCCCTAGGTCATACCTAAAGGGCAATACACTTAATTGATTATTTAATTAATCGTATAACGTTGCGAGTTGATTAAATTACTTGAAAATTGACGGACGATTTTGGAAGTAAAATTTACGTATCAAATTGAAATATGATTAAATGAGATACTGATCCGAGTAATTAAATTGTATAATTACTCGGATGAAATAAATTGTTTATATGTAACAATTAAAATGAATGAATTATTATAAATTCAATCAGTTGGAATTTATAAATTGGTAAAATACTTTGGCACAAGTAATTATGAAATTACTAAGTCAATTTTTGTATGTGACGTATTTTTATTAATACGTTGATTTTTAATATGTTAAAAATACATAACAAATATATGTGACATGTAACATGTAACATATTGACAATTGACAAAAATAATATGGGATCCATATTATGTAAAGTGCCGAAAAAATTGGGGAGAATTAAGCTAGTTAATTGTTTTATTTAGTTGATAAAACACAATGATGAAAAATGCAAGTCTAGGCATGCAAGCCTATTGTTCTTGTGAAGAACAAATTTTTCATGCATTGGCTCCCCAATAGCCCTCCTCTTACACGGTTTTGGGGAAGACAATTGCTTTTGTTTTTCTCCATAATTTTACCAAATAATATACTAAAAGCTAGTGTATCATATTCATTCCACTTCACTCATCCAAAAGAAAAATTCTAGAGAAATAAAATCCTCTCTTTATCTCTCATCAAAACCGAAATAATTCAAGTGTTATACATTATTTTGGTTCAATTTTCTACTAAGATTAATATTATACTAGTACCTATAATATTAATTAGATTAAGTGTTAAGCCTTGGGTATAAAGCTTGGGGAGAGATCTTATTCTTAGATCTTGTTCATCCATTGGAATAGCTCAAGAACAAGTAGAGAAAGGTGATCTCTCTTGTGCCCAATATTGCCGAAATATTGAATGTAAGGACATTATTTCTCTTCTTTTATATTAATGTTTGCATGCATAAAATCCGTTTTAATTTTATGACAAAATTAATTTGACATATATGAGTATGTTAACATGTATAAAGACCTACATTTCTTTCAACCACAACACCCACGACAAGCAGCCCTAAACACGAAACCCCAACCACAACATTGGCCTCGGTAATGCGCTGCCACTGAACCACCACGGACAATCCATCGGTCAACAACAAACGACAACCAGCAACAAGGTGATAAGCAGCAGAACACGGACTGAAATTTTGTTTTAAAAAAATAAGAAATGAAAAAAAAAAACAAACCGAAGGGCAACGTGCAGCAGACACCGGCGACGACAGGGATAGTATCTATCCGGAAGAGAACCTCACTCCAACGTGATCCGAGGACCACAACCACCCATAATCCGAATCAAGTCGTGAACCCGAAAACCCGCAAATCAGAGGTCGCTTTCCCGAAAGAACAACAACACAATCCAAAACCAGCCGGAGTTAGGTTGTTGACGGAAAGGAAGACTTAGACTGACGGGAACAGATGACAACAGCGGCGACGTGACGACACACAAACCCTAAAACAGAAACAAAATGAAAAAGAAGAAAAAGATGCCCTAACAGAAAAACACGCAGGAAAGGCAATGGCGACGACGTCGTGAGAAGGCCGTCGGTGATGGATGGCCGGCGACGACGTGAGGTGGCAGTCGAGCGCGACGAACAGCAAGGTGATCGATGATGATCGCCTAAATCGCAGAATCGCCACTCCCTGTCTCTCTCTCCAATTCAAAATTATTATTATTATTATTATTATTATTATTATTATTATTATTATTGTTATTATTATTATTATTATTATTATTATTATTATTATTATTATTATTATTATTATTATTATTATTATTATTATTATTATTATTATTATTATTATTATTATTATTATTATTATTATTATTATTATTATTATTATTATTATTATTATTATTATTATTATTATTATTATTATTATTATTATTGATGGGGCATATTCGCACCGCAATCGACCAAGTCAACATATTGAGCAAGGTCAAGGATATCCACAAAGAAAGTCAACGACTTAGATGACTAGCCGATGCAACCCATCGGCTGTCACACTGGGGTCTCGGCTGTAACCACCAAATGGGACACATATCCGCGTACTCATATCCAAGACCCTCAGCCGGCCTGCCATGGGTCCATCGGCCGAGGGTAGAACGGTCTTTCCACCTGCTAGCCACTTGGCCACTTGGCCACTACGTGACAAAAGGTGAAAGCCTATAAATACTCCTCAACCTTCATTGAGGAAAGGATCCACATTCTAACCTAAGAATTACTATTCATCTGGTAATATCGCCCTTATCTCTCTACAATACGCATTTAGCCAAGTAACAACTTATCCCTCTAAGTTTACTGACTTGAGCGTCGGAGTGAGTACGCTTGGCACAAAGCCAAGCCCTCAGTTCGTTCATTGTTGCAGGAGAGGCCGTGAGGAACGTTAGGGACGAGGGATCCAACTCAAGACATCATTCTATAAGCCACGGGTGGTAATAATACTTGCTCTGGAATTATACCCGAAACAATTATTATTATTATTATTATTATTATTATTATTATTATTATTATTATTATTATTATTATTATTATTATTATTATTATTATTATTATTATTATTATTATTATTATTATTATTATTATTATTATTATTATTATTATTATTATTATTATTATTATTATTATTATTATTATTATTATTATTATTATTATTATTATTATTATTATTATTATTGTTCCGGGTGTAATTCCGAAGCAGTTATTTGTTACCACTCGTGGCTTGTAGAATGACATCCTTGATTGAACCCTTCTTTCGGCCTCTCCGAAACAATGAACAACCGAGGGCTCGGCTTTGGCCGAGCGTACTTTACTCCGACGCTCAAGTCGTTGAACTTAAAGAGATAAGTTATGTGTTACTTGGCGAAGTATATGTTGTAGAGAGATAAGGAAGATATTACCAGATTATGAGGTGTTTAGGTTAAATTGTCGATCCTTTCCTCAATGAGAGTTGAGGAGTATTTATAGACTTTCACCTTTTGTCACGTAGTGGCCAAGTGGCTAGCAGGTGGAAAGACTGATCTACCCTCGGCCGAGGGACCCATGGCAGGCCGGCGGGCCCTGTTGACTCGCCGCCGAGGGGTCTTGGATATGAGTATGCGGATATGTGCCCCTACTGGCTAGTTGTCCACCGAGGCTTAAGAGACAGCCGACAGGCCGCGCGGTTAGGGTCGTCTAAGTCGTTGACTTGTCTTGGATATCTTTGACCTTGCTCGATATGTTGACTTCGGTCGGCGCGAATATGCCCCATCAATTTGCCCCCGGCGTAGTCTATGTCGTGGTATGGACCTTCGATGAGTGTTGAGCGTATTCTGCGCAAGTAAAAATTTTACGCCCCGCTTCTTCTACCTCGGCTTGGTTCTGCTTAGGCCGTACCATATCCCCCCTCCACATAGATGTGTAATGGACATCAGATGTGGAAAAGAAAGTGGCGCTGGCCGAGACCGAGGTTGTGAGTACCGTGTGCTTTTGATTGCCCCCAGCCGGTGCTGCCAAGCTTGGTTGAATCGGCGGGCCGTTTGGCAAGTAGATACCAAGGGGTGTGTTGAAGAAGATACGTCGATTGGCATTCTGTCAAGGAGCGTGTTGAAGAAGTTTTTGTAACTGTTTGTCGATTGACATTCCATGGCTGCATGCTTGACATGTGTCTCGTTGTTGATTGGTTGACGCTTCATGGGCTTTGCCCTGATTGGTCGGATTTGAGTGGGCTTTGCCCTATAAATAGGAGAGTTAGCCCCTGAATTTGGCCTTCCAAATTCATTTTCTCAAAAAATTTTCTTCTTGTCTAACTTTCTTTGACGAAACTTCTCTCTAGTCTTCGAAGCGTTACTCCGGCGTAGCACTTTTTCTTCAAGGTAAACAAACAAATTTTCAACTTTTAATTGTTAAGTTTTTTGTTGTAAACATGTCTTCTGCTGATGCCGGTCCTAGTAACCGTGCGCCGGGGGGTTCCCCGACGCGTCTTGATGAAGAGGAGGCACTAGCCGCCGTTCCAATAAGGTCTGGGGGCCCTAGGTCTCCTTCTTCTGAAGTTGATCCAAAAGCTCTGGAGGATTGGGAGGATGATGATGCTGTTGATGATGACGGTGATGATGTTGAAAGGACTCGTCCTAATGAGGAGAGGCCGTACATCATGGATCACGGCGACGCCTGTAAGGTCTGCCCTGACCGTGCTTGGTCCCACAAGTTTGCCAGCTTGTTCCGGTCCCGACGTTTCGACCGTCACTTCTCCTTCGGCAGGAGTATAGTATTGTAATTCCCGAGGAAGGTCAAAGGCGGTCTGTTGCCCTCCTCCGGGCTGCATCGGCGTATACATCAGACACCTGGAGTACGGGCTCCGATTTCCTCTGAATGAATACGTTATGGCCATAATTAAAGCCATGAACGTCGCCGTGGCCCAACTGCACCCGTTGGCCATTAGGACTATAGTCGGCTTTGTGTGGCTCTGTCTTTTCAAGGGGGAGGTCCCGACGGTGAACTTATTCCGCCGGATTCATCACCTTCGGCCGTCGGCCCCTGGTCGCGTTGGGTGTACAGCGTGCAGACGGAGCCGGGTTACGTCTCCGTTGATAAGCTTTCTTCCTGCAAGGACTGAAAATATCGGTGGGTGTACGTTGAGGTTCCGGAGGATTACCCACTGCCCCGGTCCTTCCAGCACCAAGTCAACTTGCGGTGCGAGACTAAGGCGGAGCATGACAAATGGGTCTCCCGGAGTAAGCTTAAGATGGATGCCAGCAAGGCCCTCTTAATGCGGATGAGAAGCGGGCTATGAGCCTTTTTTAGGTGGAGAAGAATGGGATGCCGAAGGGATGGATTCCTCCGACGCAGATCATTCTTCAGGATGCGCCGCTCTGCCACGTCGGCCTCATACCAGCCCTCGAACGGGGTGAGTGGGGTCGGTGTGAGGCCCATCCCTGCTTTTAATGTTTCTGTTATTTGAACTTTGATTCATTTCTTCTACTTAACCCTTGCTTCGTTTCCTTTGCAGACCATTTTGGCCCGGATCTGTCTGAAGATATCCTTAGGAGAATGGGACTTGATAAGAACAAACAAGTTGTTGACTTGCATCCTAAGGCCCAGGCTCGTGATCGCAGACCGTCACCGAATGACCTCATGGATCAGGAGCTGAAGGGCTTAAATACGACGGCGGCCCAGGCGAAGGTTGCTGGTAACATACCGCGCCGAACGCGGAAAACAAAGTCTTCGGGCGACGGCGTCACATCGCTTCCACCTCCACTCCCTTCGATCGAAAAGGAGACGGTGGAGGTCGTTGATATTACCGCCGAGGAGGTGGTCACCTTGGCAAAGGGAAACTCCTCTCTTCCGCAAGAGGAAAGAGCCTGTCACGCCGCCGATGCTTCTCTGCTGCTGCTCACGCTTGCGTGCCGGCAAAAATGCGACCTCCGACCAAGAAGGCCAAGCATGGTACAGATCTATCTTGTGGCTCAGACTTAGCCGGTTCATTAGGCGTTCCTGATGACAGGCTCTCTGGTATGTCCATGTATGTTGACACAGATGCTTTAATTGAATTTTTTGTAGATCAACCGCTGTCGTCTACCGGGCACGCTGTTGAACGACGTGCTAAGAAGAAAACTGCGCAGGCAAGTGGTCAAGATGCCACTGTCGTCACCTCCTTCCCTCAGCCTACCCCCATCCAGATTAGGTAGGAGGGCCTAAGTTTGGCCAGGATGCTGTCGAAGTGGGCTGATACGGCCGGTGCTCTTATTGTGGAGCAAGAGAAGACCATTGCTGAAGCTGCCCCACAGCTCGAGCGGCTCAGGGCTTGAACTCGATCTGCGAACAAGGAAGCCGAGAGGGCCAAGGCCGAGGTCAAGAGGCAGTCCGTGCTTGAGAGAAAACTTAGGGAGGACGCTGAAAAGGCAGTCCTCGCTGAGAGAGCCAAGGCCGAGGCTGCGGCGGCTGAAGCTGCTAAGCTGCTGGAGGGGCGTGACCATCTTCAGAAAGTCGCCGACTTTCATGCTAAGCAGAGGAACGAATGGAGGGGCATGTTTCAGGCCTAGGGGAAGGTGGTTCGGAATAAGGATGCTATCATCGCCCAAAGGGAGGAGGACATTGAGACGCTCCAAACCGTTATCCTCCCTAACATGTGCGCCCAATACCGGGACCTGGCCGAAGAAGCTGCCAGGGAAGTGATAGGGGAGCTCTTTACTGATGGCTCTTTCCCGTGGCAAAAATTCGACGAGCTGCTTGATGACAAGCTTGAAGCTAAGGAGAAGGCCGCGGAGGCGAAGGCTGCTGAGGAGGCGAAGGTGAAGAAGGAGGAAGAGGAGGCTGCAGAGAAGGCGGCCCGTGCTGAAATTGCGATGGCGGCTAAGGAGGAGGCTGAGAGACTGAGGGCAGCTGAGGCTGCTGAGGCTGCGGCTGCCAAGACAGCTAAGACTGCCAAGACAGCTTCTGGGTCGCCTACCAAAGACGATGCTGCTAACGTTGCTGATGGCAAGCAGCAACAGGCATAGGAAGACGGGCGGTCGTCACCAGGTTCACCCGACATCTCGGATAGTTTCAGCTGTTCGGGGGCCAACTATTAAGCCTTTCCTCCCTGCCATCTTTTGGCGCTTCAAATGATATGTCTGTAACCTTTTGCTTTTCTTTTCCTTGTTTTTTGTAAAACTTTGGTAGGTTATGTTTTGGCTTATCCCTATGGGGACGGCCGTCGTCTGTATTCTCCTTTCTTGTAATCATTTTTTAATAAAGCTTGTTTATTGGCCTCCGGCTTGGCCGGGGTTTTGATCACAATCCTTCACTTGTCTTCTTGCGTTATTAATTGAGCGCTTTTTCGTTTTTACCTCCCGGCCGGCCGAGGCAAAATAGAATGCGTATCTCAACTGTGTTTAACGTCTTTTTTCTTTAAATATGTTAGCATGTTCGTCGCTTCCTCTTTCACTCTCGGTCTGGCCGAGGCGTCCGATTTGCGTTTCCAACCGCCGTTGTAAACATGTTAGCGTATCGACCGTTGTGTCTCCTGCCAGGCCTTCGGTTGGCCGAGGCGGCTAGAGGTTACGGCTCGACAAATTCGTATCAGTAGACATATTGATCGCTTCCTCTGCCAGGCCTTCGGTTGGCCGAGGCGCTAGAATTGGTCTCAATCCGTACTCATATGTTCCTAAGGCATGTTGGTCGCTTTCGCGAGTATCAATCGTGACTGGTTGTGGATCGCCGTGGCGTCTACTTCTTGGGGTGACTGCCCGGCTTGGGCCGTGGCGCCTACCTCGATATGACTACGGAGGGGATAAACACTTTGATGGAAAACTTGGATGATTATTTATTAGATATAAACACGCGTCGGGGTGCCAACAGTTGTCTTGGACACCTCCGCCGCTATACAAAGTATTTCCTGAGATTGTCAGTGTTCCAATGGCTCATCAAAGGCACACCCTCCATGTCTGTCAGCCGGTATGTACCCGGCCTCATTTCTTCAACCACTTTGTAGGGACCTTCCCAGTTAGCCGTCAATTTACCATGAATGTTCCCTTTGTTGGTGGCGGCTGACTTTCTTAGGATTAGATCTCCTACTTTTAAGTCCCTTTTGTGGACTCTTCGGTTGTAGGCTCTTCTCATTCGGTTTTGGTATACTGCCAAGTTGAGGCATGCTGTATCTCGGCTTTCTTCGACCAGATCTAGGGAGGTTCTAAGACCTTCCTCATTTTCAACCGGGTTAAAGGTGGCTGTTCTAAATGTCGGCACCGTTGCTTCAATTAGCAGGACTGCTTCGGACCCGTAGACTAAGTGGAATGGACTGTACCCCGTTGCTTCTTTCTCCGTGGTTCGAAGGGACCACAGGACGCCGGGTAGTTCATCGGCCCATCTTCCCTTTAGGTCTTCAACTGTCTTCTTCAAACCGTTGAGGATTGTTTTATTGGCTGCCTCCGCCTGTCCGTTGCTCTGTGGGTGGCAGACGGAGGAGTATGCAAATTTGATACCAAGTTCCTCCAACCAGTTCATTATTGTGTCACTCCAAAACTCTCGGCCGTGGTCAAATACCATGACTTGGGGTAACCCAAAACGAGTTATGACATTTTCCCATATTACCTTTCTTACGGCCGCCGTCGTCTTGGCTGGCACTGCGACAGCTTCAACCCATTTGGTGAAGTAGTCAACGGCGACAATCAGGTACTTTCTTCCTCCGGATGCCGTTGGAAATGGCCCTAGTAGATCCATCTCCCACTGTGCAAAAGGAAGGGGACTAAGCACCTACCGCTGCAGTCTCGGAAGGTGCATGTATCACCGGAGCATGCATTTGACAGTTGTTGCATTTTTTGGTTTTGGCTCTGGAATCCTCAAGCATGGTGGGCCAGAAGTAGCCGGCTCGGAGAGCTTTGTGGGCTAGTGTTCTTGCCCCCATGTGATGACCACAGATGCCTTCGTGAATTTCGTCACAAGATATTAGCTCACGCGTCTACCGGGCCGACACATTTCAAGAGTGGCCTTGTCACGGACCTCCTGTATAATTCTCCTTCAAACACCAAGTACCTTGCTGCGATCCTCTTTATCTTCTCGTGAGAGATCTGCGGTCCTCCTAATTCATTCATCGGTTTGTACTTCATTATCGGAGTCATCCACGTCGTCTCGGCCTCTATGTCGCCCACCATGCCGACGGTCTCGGTAATGCTTTTGGCATTCCCGATGTCCACCAAAGACGGTTCGACCGACATTCTTGATGGTTGAACTGGCAAGCTTTAAGAGAGCGTCGGCTCGGTTGTTCTCAGACCTGGGAATGCATTGTATCTGGAAAGATTTCAATTTTGAAGTGTCGGCTTTTACCCTTTCCAGGTATCTTACCATCCCGTCATCTCGAGTCTCGTACTCTCCTCTGATTTGATTAGCCACTAAAAGTGAATCTGTTTTCAAAATGATGTGCTCCGCCCCGGCGGCTCTAGCTAGCTCGACCCCAGTTATCACCGACTCGTATTCGGATTCGTTGTTTGAGGCCGCGAAGGTAAATTTCAAGGCGTACTCAATCTCGTCCCCGTTTGGGCTGATGATAAGTATGCCGGCTCCTGAGCTGTTCGCCGTGGAGGACCCGTCGGTGTATACTTCCCATACTCCGGGGTTTTGCTCTTCTTGATATGTGCACTCGGCCAGGAAATCTGCAAGTGCCTGTCCCTTTATCGAGGGCCTCGGCTTGTATTGAATGCCGAAGCCGGATAGCTCTACTGCCCATTTGATGAGCCTGCCGGATTGCTCAAATTTTTCCAATGCTTTCTCCAATGGTTGGTCGGTTAAGACCGTCACGGGATGTGCGTCGAAGTAAGGCTTCAGTTTCCTTGCGGCAACGACGGCAAAGAAAGGCTCGCCTTTTCAATCGTGGGTAATTTCTTTCGGCGGGCAACAATGTATGGCGGACAAAGTAGATTGGGTGTTGCTGTTTGTCTTCTTCTCTCGATGATCACGATCGACCGTGGCCGAGGTAACTGCTATGTATAGATATAGCGTCTCCCCCAGCATCGGCCTGGACAGGGTTGGGAGAGTTTGAAGATGAGCTTTCAGTTGCTTGAAAGCTGCGCTCTGTTCCTCCCCCCAGCTGAAATCCTTATTTCCCTTCAACACTTTGAAGAATGGGGTGCTCTTGTCGGCTGACCTAGAGATAAAACAGGCCAGAGCCGCCATTCTCCCGGTCAACATCATAACCTCTTTTCGATTCCTCGGCTCCGGTAGGTCCAGGATTGCTTGGACTTTCTCTGGATTGGCATCAATTCCTCTGGCGCTGACAAGCACGCCGAGGAACTTACCTGACCGGACACCGAAGTTGCATTTCATTGGGTTAAGTTTCATCTTGTATTTCCTTAGTGAACAAAATGTCTCGTGTAAATCGGCTAAGTGCTCGCTGTCAGACTTGCTTTTTACAATAGCATCGTCAACGTAAGCCTCAATGTTTCGCCCTTTTTTATTTTGGAACACTTTGTCCACCAGTCTTGTGTAAGTCGCGCCGGCGTTCTTCAAACTGAACGGCATCATTTTATACATGTATGTGCCGTTACCGGTGATGAATGCACATTTAGGCATGTCTTATTCGGCCATGAATACCTGATGATACCCTGAGAAGGCGTCCAGCAGGCTCAGCATAGTGTAGCCTACCGTGGCGTCGATTAAACTATCTATTCGAGGCAAGGGATAGCAATCTTTGGGGCACGCTTTATTAAGATTGGTAAAATCTACACACGACCTCCACGCCCCCGATGATTTCTTCACCATTACAACATTAGCTAACCACTCAGGATAAGTACAAGGCATGATAAAGCCCGCCGCTAGTAATTTATCTACCTCGGCTTTGATGGCTTCATCTTTCTCGGAGGAGTTCCTCATCTTCGCTGACAGGGCGAGCGGTGGAGAGTACGTTCAGCTTGTGAACAATTACCTCTCGGCTCACGCCCGGCATCTCGCCTGCCGAGTAAGCGAAGACGTCTTTGTTCTTCCTCGGCAGTCTAGGAGAGCGGCTCAATTTTGGCTCCAGTTGACACCGAAGCGATTACGGTGCGCCCTGGGTCAATTTCCACTTCTTCGGTCTCGGCTCCTTCGACCATGCCGACGGTTGCATCCATGAGGTCGCCCTCCTGTTGTAAGGATGGGCTCTTCCCCTTCTCTGACTTCTTCGCCACTTTGAGGGATTGCATGTTGCACCCTCTGGTAGATACCTGGACGTTGACCACTTCGTCTTTCTCATCCTTTGAGACGAGTTTATGCACTTCCCCCCGGTCCGAGACATACATCAGTGTCAGGGCCCGGATGGACATTACTGCATCGGCCTCGCTCAGAGTGACTCGGCCTATGAGAACGTTGTAGGCGGACAAGCCGTCAATGACCACGAACTCAGACAGGACGTTCTTGGCCGCATTCTCCTCGCCGAACATCACTGGCAGCCTGATTGACTCCAGGGGTACCAGGCCGGCCCCGGAAAAACCGTACAACGGATTAGTGCAGGGGCTCAAGTCCTCAACCTTCAGACCGAGGTTGAGAAAGCACTCCCTGAACATAATGTTCGTGTAGGAGCCTGTGTCAATCAGGCACCTCTTGACCAGGTGGTTGGATATGTCCAAGTGGACTACTAGTGGGTCGCTGTGCGGGGCGATGACTCCTTCGTAGTCCTTCTTCCTAATAGTTATGTCGGGGATGTTGGAAGCGGGGGTCGCTGTTTTGGGCACAAAGTTGATGGCCTGATATAGTTCGTTCAGGTGCCATTTGTGCCCATGAGCAGACCCACCGTTCTCGTTGCCCCCGATGACAACATGGATTACTCCTATCCGTTCAAAGATGGACTTTTTATTTGAGCCGCCGGTATCCTTCTTTTGGCCTCCGGCAACATACTTACTGAGGCTCCCCTTCCGGATTAGCTATTCAATGGCATTCTTCAGATGCCGGCAGTTGTCAGTTAAGTGACCGGTGTGGCCGTGGTACTCACAGTACTGGCTCGTGTCACCGTCCCCCCTCGCCTTGGGAGGCCTTTCCCACTTCTGACCCTCGTTCTTGCTCAGGGCGAAGACCTCGGCAGCAGATACGACCAAGGGGGTGTGGCCATTGAACCGCTTTTGGTAGTACGGTCCTGAACTCCCCCCGGCGCCCGCCGAGTTCTGTTTCCTGGCCGATTTGTCAGACCGTGACCAATTATTGTCATGGCGTCCTTCATTCGGGTTGTCCTCCCGGCGGCTCTTTCTCTCTGAGGGCCGTGCCTCGCTGGGGCCTACCCAGGTTTTGTGGTAGTCCTCCACCTTTATAGCTTGGTCGGCCATCTTCCTGGCGGAGTCTAGGTTCAGGCCGCCGCACTTGATGAGCTCATTTTTTAAGTCTCCTCTCGGGAGGCCTTTCATCGATCGAAGGCCGCTAGTTCATTGTTCACTCACGAATCTGCTGAACCTTGGCGTCGAACCTCTTCACATAACTCCGGTGAGACTCGCCTCCCTCCCGTCGATAGTCGGGAGGTCCGATGTCTCGACGGCCCTCCTCTTGTTGCAAGAATATCACCAAAAATGTGTCCCTTAGGTCGGCATAACAAGATACCCGACCCATCGGGTAGCCCCTTGTACCAACTTTGTGCCATCCCATGCAGAGTCGTTGGGAAGACTCGGCACCAAACCTCATCGGGTTGCTCCCATACCGACATGTAAGACTCGAAAGCCTCGGCGTGGTCGGTTGGGTCGCCTTCTCCTTTGTATGATATGGGTGGCAACTTTAGCTTAGTCGGCACCAGGGACCTCTAGGACATAGGCATCAAGGGGTGTCGACCACGTGTCGAATGACACGCGGCGATCGGCTCCTCACATCCTTAGTCCGGCTCCTCTCCCCGTGGCGGGAAGGACTTCTTCTCCGACTCTGGTGAGTCGGGCTTCTTCTCCGACTCGGTGAGTCGGACTTCTTCTCCGACTCGGTGAGTCGGACTTCTTCACTCCTCCGGGCAGGCCTCGTTGGTGCTGCGGCGACGCCGTCCTCCCGCGAGTGCGAGAAGGACTCAGGTCTACCACTAGCACTCTGGGCTCCCCGGCGTCTTGACGGGGTCGCTTCCTCCAATGCTTCGTTCAAGTTTCTCGAGTCACATTTTGGGCCCCGGTCTCTCAGTGCGGGTGCCGCCGCTCTTGTCGTTGTGACAGTGTGAGTCGGCGTGCCACCCATTAGGTCCAGGAGTAGCTTCGCTTTAGGCCGCATCAACCACATGTCCCATGATGGTGACTTGGTCGGCGAGGCAATGGCGATCTGGTATTATTGGCATCCCGTACGCCGGTTGAATTACTCGGGCCGGTGGAGGGCGCACAACCCCGCACTGTGGACGGTATCATCTTGGCGAATCGGTTTCGTCAGTCACAATTGCTTCTGGCTGTTTTGACATCTTCTTAGCTTGTTGGGTGGGTTTTGTTTTTGTGTGTTTTTTTTTTGTAAGGGATTTGACTAGCTTCTAGTATCTGTTTCCCCACAGACGGCGCCAATTGTTCCGAGTGTAATTCCGAAGCAGTTATTTGTTACCACTCGTGGCTTGTAGAATGACGTCCTTGATTGAACCCTTCTTTCGGCCTCTCCTGAAACAATGAACAAACTGAGGGCTCGGCTTTGGCCGAGCGTACTCACTCCGACGCTCAAGTCAGTGAACTTAAAGAGATAAGTTATGTGTTACTTGGCGAAGTATATGTTGTAGAGAGATAAGGAAGATATTACCAGATTATGAGGTGTTTAGGTTAAATTGTCGATCCTTTCCTCAATGAGAGTTGAGGAGTATTATAGACTTTCACCTTTTGTCACGTAGTGGCCAAGTGGCCAAGTGGCTAGCAGGTGGAAAGACTGATCTACCCTCGGCCGAGGGACCCATGGCAGGCCGGCGGGCCCTGTTGACTCGCCGCCGAGGGGTCTTGGATATTAGTATGCGGATATGTGCCCCTACTGCTAGTGTCCCAGTAGAGCCTGAGGCACAAGAGACAGCCGACAGTCGGTTAAGGGCTGTCTAAGTCGTTGACTTGCTTGTGGATATCTTTGAATTTGCTCAAGATGTTGACTCTTCGGTCAATGGGGTGCGAAATATGCCCCATCAATTATTATTATTATTATTATTATTATTATTATTATTATTATTATTATTATTATTATTATTATTATTATTATTATTATTATTATTATTATTATTATTATTTTTAAAGGATGCGCGCAGCTTTCATAGATAGAAAAATAAAAGTTTACATGAAATTGGTGGGGAGCCGAGAAACAATCTGGGGCCCCCACCCCCTATTATTATTATTATTATTATTATTATTATTATTATTATTATTATTATTATTATTATATGGAGTACAAGACAAAAAATCTATAAAAGTCTTATATAAAAAAAAAGTAGTTACTTGGGTTCTGAATTTCCGCATACTAATCGAGGTAATTGTTCAATCGGCCTTTTTCGACCCAAAAGCTTCAAAATTCAAGCCTTCAATTATTCAATCCGAGTTTTCGAATACCGAAAGTTTTGTTTGCATTTTCTAACTTTACTTTATAGTTTCTTGTTTTATTTTGCTTGCATTATTTAATATTAGATTTTATTTACATTTTAATATTGATGTCTTTGAACTTTAATCATCATTATGTACTCACAAAACCCTACATAAAAAAGGTCACGTCAAGTTAGTAGTAAGTTTGGATCACCAACACAAAACCCCACATCAAAAAGGTTACGTACTGGCACATGATGGATACCTAACGGTAATATTTTCGGGAGTGGTGATGAAAGTAATAGTAATAGTTATAGTAGCGAATGAGTCTCATAATGTGAAAGTAACAATGCATAGTAATAATGAGAGTAGTGAAAATTCCACCGATTTCCCCTCATAAATTTTAACATTATTGTATTCTTGATAACCATTACTTAACCCTGTAATATCTTATTAAGTTAAAATAACATCTACCTTCCTAATTTATTTGATTGCGCACGGTCTCATATATACGGATATATCATCACAAATTCTCACTTTAGACGGACAATATTCGAGTATCCGTCTAACGCTGTAGACGGATAGTATCCCTCTCACAAGATGAGAGTGGATAGTGCAAGTGAGTGGAAAATGGATATCCTCACTTGTCCTCCCACTTACATTTTATGAGAGAGATCCTAACTATCTATAATTTTAGACGGATAATGTCTGTATACAATGAGATGGGCTGATATATCATTTATTATTTTAGAATAATGTCTTCCCCACTTTTGCTTTTATGGTTGACAAAGATCAACCTCAACTTATGCAAAAAGTTCATATAGAAACCTAAGTCGACTGATAATGACTCGTACATACCGCAAAATGTAGAATTTGATACTAGGACATGATATCCGGTGGTCTCATCAAAACGTTTTCCTGTTCATATAGCGGCTTCTTTAATTTGTAAGCGAGTTAAGATTTTTTTATAACGAAAATACTATAGCTTACGAGTTAGGATCCTTGTCATTCTCCGAAAACATATGGACCTCAATCCTCCTATAGTATATACTAAGAGAATAAAATTCTCCTAAATTTTTCCTCCAAAAGGTTCAAGCTATATAAGGAAACAAAAATATTTTTTTCTTTAAATTATTATCATTTCATCAAAATATAACCTTGTAATCAATAATAGTATTTTCTTTAAAATTTAAATTAAATAAGGAAACAAAAATGGTAACTTAATTAAAGAGGAAATGAAGCCAAAAAGCTTAAAATGTCTTTAGGGCAAATATATGAGTACGGATTCCCTCCAGTTAGTTCCTCTGTAATCATGTGACACGTGCATATGATAAAATCGGACGGCTACGCTTCTTCTTCCACTCCAACACCTCTCAACTCTCACTTTTTTCTATTTTAATTAAAAAATTGACATTTACTTGCTAATTAACTTCACTCCTCCGTCAAGATTATATACTTGAGCCGACGATTGTTATGCCAATTGCAACGTTATTTTGTTAGGTCGGTGATTATCGAACCAATCACTCTCAAGTCGGAGGCGGTTGCCGGTTGGTGCCTTGAACACATTTTTACTCATGACCTTTATGCTCCGCCTTTTAATTCTCCACCACCATTTTGTTTGCATGTTGTTTTTTTTCATCTATTTCTTCAAAGGATCATCTTCAATCGGGAGTGACGGTCTGATAGAGAAGACGGTCCGGTGAATTTGCGGCGGATCTCAGGGGGCGGGTGTTTGTGGGGGTGGCAAAGATGTATTGGTGCAGGAGAGTCGGTGAGGTTAAGGCGGAGGTCGTGGGTCATAGGTGTTGTATGGTGGTATTGGTGTAAGTTTGCTTGATCAATTTTTCAATAGAAGATGTACTGATGTCGATGATGAATTAAGTCTTGTTGAATAGAGACAAGTGATCTAGAGATAGAAAGAGAAAAAACCTTAATGGACAAGTGATCTAGAGATAGAAAGAGAAAAAACCCAAATGGTCGTGGGTCGTAGGTGTTGTATGGTGGTATTGTTGAATAGAGACAAGTGATCTAGAGATAGATAGAAAGACATTTTTTGTAAAGCGTCGGGTGAAAAAATTAGCAATGCGAAGTCAAGAGTGTTCTTCTCAGGTAACACAGATCATACTACCCGTGAATCAGTCCGACTTGCTTTGGGTTTCGAAGAAACAGATGACTTGGAAATCTATCTCGGTATGCCTACTATTAATGGACGGGTTACTCGTCATACGTTCGCGCATTTAGAAGACAAAGTGAACAAAAGGTTGTCGGGTTGGGCTACCAAAAGACTCTCCCTAGCGGGTAGAGACACTCTTGTCAAATCTACGCTAACAACTTTTGCTAACTATAGTATGCAAACTGCAAAAATCCCGAGAGCAATTTGTGACACTATTCATCGAAAAACCCGGAGATTCTTGTGGGGAGGAGACGAAGAGAAAAAATCGATTCATCTAATTAATTGGGACATAATCCAACAACCGAAATCACGAGGAGGGCTGGGTATAGTTTCAGCAAGGCAAGCGAAGGCGGCTTTTCTCACCAAACTCGGCTGGAGAGTTCTAATGGAACCAACAAGGCTATGGGCTCGGGTACTAAGAGCTAAGTACTGCAATAATAGATGCGACATTAACATATTTAAGCCCAAGCGAAATATGTCTAATGTGTGGGCGGGAATATCGTCCCAAGAGAAGACAATATTGCGTGGTGCTGCAACAGCTGTGGGTAATGGTAGACGGACCTTGTTCTGGGACCATACTTGGGTGGATGAGGTGTGTTTATCGGATCATAATATTTCCCCCATTCCAGCTAATTCACTAGGCGCAACTGTGAGTGATATGTGGTACGCGAGCAACGGGTGGAAGTGGGAACAATTCGCCGATTTGTTACCACAATCGATCTTACAAAAAATTGCTTCCAGATCACTCATTCTAGACCCCGACCTAGAGGATACACTCTACTGGATTGGTACCTCGTCGGGTAAATTTTCCCTCAAGCCGGCTTTGGATTTTTTGAATGAAGCGAAAACTCACAAGCTCCTGAAACTCCACCATGGCGAACCATATGGAGGCTCCCGCTTCAACAAAAAATCCGTATGTTCTTGTGGCTAGATGCTCATGATCGATTGATGGTAAACGTCAACCGTTTTAAAAGGAGTATGGGCGACAACCCGCTCTGTCCACGCTGTAATGAAGCAGATGAAACAACCGAACACTTACTCTGCTCTTGTCAGGTATCGAAAAAAATTTGGCAACTCTGAGGACACTAACAACTTTTTCTATAATACCCCTTTTAATGCCTGGCTAACCAAAAAAGCGAGTAACGATGTCGAGGTAAATGCGGTGGACTGGCCTATTATTTTTGCGGTTACAAATTGGTGGATTTGGAAATGGCGAAATAATATTGTGTTTGGAAGAGATGGTGAAAATCCGAGTCAACCTCATCTATTTCTGCGACAGCAATTTCATAATACGAGACAAGCATTCAACAATTTTGATATCCTTATTCCACCCCCGAGACCTTCTAATGTAGAGATTCATGTTCGTTGGCACCCGCCACCACATGGGTGGCTGTTACTTAATACGGACGGTGCCTCAAAGGGCAACCCAGGTCAGGCAGGCGGGGGAGGAGTCTTTCGTAATGCAGCAGGAGACCTCATATCGGCATATCATTTCTCATGTGGTATTTGCACTTCCATGAAAGCCGAATTGCTTGCGTTACTAGTCGGTCTGGAAAGGGCTAAAGCGATGCACATTCCTCTTCTATTGATCAACATGGACAATTCTCCTTGTGTAAATTTAATCAATGAAGATCAATTGGTAAGTAACAATCTAAAATTTATTGTCGGAAGATGCAAAGAGTTGATTCGAAGCCCTACATGGACGGTGAAGCTGGAGCATGTGTACCGTGAGGCGAATAGAGCAGCTGATATTTTAGCTAATAGAGGAATTAATTCAAGTACCATACCTACCTATTTAGATGTCCCTTTTAATGAGTTGCGGTCGATCCTTCGGGAAGACGTTTTTGAGGTAGCTATCCCCCGTGTAATAGCTAACAGTTAATCTTATCAGGGCTTTGCCCCTCTTTAGCACCAAAAAAATAGAGACAAATGGCCCACACTTGCATTATGTAACACCCCCTCATACCAAGGTGCCTTACCAGGATCACCCTACCATGAAAGTGTGTTACCATCTCGGTTTTCCGAGGTTAGTACATATCAAAAGCGTCTGAACTGAGCACATTTATTAAATGCCATAAAGGGTTAAAGTTTACATCAACCAAAATCCAAAAACTGATTCAACAAATACAACTCCAATCTGACAACTAATGAAATCAAAACTAAGACTCGAACGGTGATGCTATGACTGGTGATGACAACGCTCCCATGACTGCCCCAAGCTCACCACTAGCAATACCTGTCAAGCCTGCTCACCATCCCCGAATGGATCATCGCAGATTCCACAACAATAACGGGGTCAGTATTACTCAAACAATATAAGACAAACAGACGAGATACCCAGCTGATCATCCTCCAACTCCAATCTCCCGATCTCACACAGTAACCGACTACACACCAAAGTGTGTAGCCCTGCCAGATTACCCATCGCAACAGGTAATCCTCGCCGCCAGTGGGTGACCGCAGCCACTCCCACCTAGTCCAGCTCATCAACGAGCGATTAACAATCCCTGTCCCTTAATGTGCACATCCCCTCCAGTGGCGGGTTCCACGGAGGGCGGCCTAGGGTGTGAAGCCACTCCCGCAAGTGACTCCACCACAATCACAATCATACAACATCACAGCCGTCACAACATCCCCACATCAACACCGTCACTACAACACTCATACTCCGATGATCAGCAGATAACAATATTTACAAAACAACATGTCTTAACAATGAACAGTAAACTCAATAGGGAAATCCTACCTTAGCAATCAACAGTAGAATGAAACTCGGACAATCAGAAAGGCTCCTCTACGAAATCTTCTCCTATACAATAATCACATAACACAATTACACATTGCACAATCCCCCATATTCCCAATTCCATATATGTATACAGTAACCCCAAAGAATACAAATAACATAGAGATAGAACTTACCAACAGTAGAATGAGGAATTATACGCAAGAACCACGAAGATTACACACACAACGATGCTATGGGATGATTAGGAAGTGATTAGGGAGTGATTAGGGTAAACGTATAAATGATGAAGTTTGAAATAAGGTTTTAGAAACTGACGCGGGATATAAAAATAACCTTAAACATTCCCTAATCAAACCGTCAAAATACGCTTCGCCAGACCGGATACTCGGTCGAGTAAAGTGTATACTCGGCTGAGTATCCTCTACTTGGTCGAGTATCCACTATACTCGGCCGAGTATTCTCGGCAGAACTGAAACACACCATACCAACAGCACTACTCGGCCGAGCAGGCTCCACTCGGTCGAGTGGTCACTTAAGAAAATCCGTAGTATTACAGTCTTCCCTCCTTAAAAAGAACTTCGTCCCGAAGTTCACACTCCACCCCAAAACAAGACACTACACAACGCAAAAAGACTACACTAACAAGCATTTACCAACGCCAAAGAACCACACAAGACACCACAAAACTCACTAACCCGACTCAAAATAAGACAAAACACAACAGCGACCATCTCCTACCCCCCCTAAAAAGACAACGGTTACGTCCCCGTAACCAAACATACCTGATAAAAAAGACTAGGAAAACGTTCTCGCATGGCTTCCTCGGGTTCCCATGTGGCCTCTTCCACATTATGATTAGACCAAAGGACCTTGAGTAGACCGTCTCACCATTTCTTGTCTTACGAAACTTGCGATGAAGAATCTCTTTAGGAATCTTGGCGTAGGACAAGGATTCATCAAGCTCGATGTTCTCCATCTCAAGGATATGCGATGGATCACTCACATATTTCCGAAGCAGAGAAACATGGAAAACATTGTGGACTCTATCCAAAGCTGGTGGCAAGGCTAATCTGTAGGCTACCTCGCCTATACGGTCCAAAATCTCATAAGGACCTATGAAATTTTGGCTTAGCTTACCTCTCTTCCTAAATCTCATCACACCTCGCATAGGTGACACTTTCAAAAGGACCTTGTCACCTACTGCGAACTCAATGTCCCTGCAGTGTAAATCGGCATAGCTCTTCTGACGATCTTGAGCTGCTCTCATCTTTTGCCGAATTAACTGGACTTGCTCAACCATATCCTGTACCAGCTGTGGCCCTAAAACCACTGTCTCAGAACTACCATCCCAACAAACTGGACTTCGGCACTTCCGGCGATACAAAGCCTCAAAAGGTGCCATCCCGATGCTCGTATGATAACTGTTGTTGTATGAAAACTCGATCAGATCAAGCCTGTCTTCCCAGCTGCCCCCAAACTCCATAACACATGCCCTCAACATGTCCTCTAAGGTCTTGATGGTTCGTTCTGTCGACCATCTTCGGATGAAAGGTCAGTACTCATCTTCAAGGTTGTACCCATCAACTCCTGCAGTTCTTGCCAAAACTTGGATATGAACCTCGCATCACGATCAGAAACGATATCTTTAGGTATACCATGTAACCGAACCACATGTCTCCTGTAACCTAGTGCCAGCTGCATCTTAGACCAAGTATCTTTCATAGGAACAAAGTGAGCTGACTTGGTTAACCGATCAACAATTACCCAGATCATGTTGTTACCTTGCTGTGACCTAGGCAACCCCACAATGAAGTCCATAGAGATTGACTCCCATTTCCACTCAGGTACTTCCAAAGATTGTATCTTACCTTGTGGTCTCCTTTGTTCACCCTTGACCCTTTGACATGTCAAACATCTGGCCACAAACTCAGCTACATCTTTTTTCATGTTTGGCCACCAGAAAGTCTTCTTAAGATCTTTGTAAAGCTTGTCACCACCCGGGTGAACTGAAGTACAATGAGCCTCCGTCAAGATCACTCTCCTCAACTCTGCATCCTCAAGAACACACCATCTCCCATCAAAACGAACACTCCCATATGTATGGATAGAAAACCTGGAAACCGTCCCACTCTCTACTCTTGACTTCCACTCTTGAATCTTAGGATCAAGCTCCTGCTTCCTCTTGAATTTCTCATACAACTCTGGCTCGATCGTCAAATCCCCGATGGTATCTCCCTTCCTTATCATAAAGATCCCCATCCTAGACATCTCATCCCTCAGCTTTAGCAAGGACATGGCTGTACATAGCGAGTGAACGCTCTTCCTACTCAGAGCATCTGCAAAAACATTAGCCTTACCCTCGTGGTAGATGATCTCCATGTCATAGTCTCCGATAAGCTCCATCCACCGTCTCTGTCGCATGTTAAGCTCCTTCTGAGTGTAGATATACTTTAAGCTCTTATGAGCAGAAAACACCTTAAAGGTTGCTCCATAAAGATAGTGCCTCCAAATCTTAAGAGCGAAAACAACTGCACCCAGCTCCAGGTCATGAGTAGGGTAGTTCTCCTCATATGGCTTCAGCTGCCTTGAAGCATAAGCGATGACTTTCCCTGCCTGCATCAAAACACAACCAAGACCATTCTTTGAAGCATCGGTATATACCTCAAAGTTCTCACATCCCTCTGGCAAAGCTAGGATAGGAGCTGTGGTCAAGCGTTCTTTTAATGTCTGAAACGCCGTCTCACAACTCTCGTCCCAAACAAATCTGGTCTCTTTCCTCATCAAAGATGTCATAGGCCGTGCTATGGTGGAGAAATCTTTCACGAATCTCCTGTAGTAACCAGCAAGGCCTAAGAAACTCCGAATCTCAGCAACATTCTTCGGTGATTCCCACTTGGTTACGGCCTCAATCTTACTAGGATCCACAGATACTCCCTTCTTAGATATCACATGGCCTAGAAAAGCCACTTCCTCCAACCATAACTTGCACTTAGATAGCTTGGCATAAAGTTGATTCTCTTTCAGAGTCTGCAAGACTATCCTCAAGTGCTCCTCATGCTCTTCTTTAGTCTTAGAATAGACTAAGATATCGTCGATGAATACAACCATGAACTTGTCCAATAACGGTGTAAAGATCCGGTTCATCAAATCCATGAAAGTTGCTGGTGCATTGGTTAACCCAAAAGGCATCACCACGTACTCATAGTGACCATATCTAGATCGGAACGCTGTCTTAGGAATATCCTCATCTGCTATCCTCAACTGGTGATAGCTTGACCTCAGATCAATCTTGGAAAACACACCTGCTCCACTCAGCTGATCAAACAGGTCATCAATCCTAGGCAAATGATACTTGTTCTTCACTGTGACACGATTCAGCTCTCGATAATCGATGCACAGTCTCATACTCCCATCTTTCTTCTTTACAAAAATAACTGGGGCTCCCCACGGTGACACACTAGGCCTGATATAACCCTTGCTTAGCAACTCATGTATCTGCTTTTTCAACTCTGCGAACTCTTTAGGTGCCATATGGTAAGGTGCCTTGGATATCGGACCTGTTGCCGGTTTAAGCTCCACGCTGAAATCAACATCCCTCTTGGGAGGCAAACTCGGTATCTCCTCAGGAAAGACATCTTCGAACTCTCTCACCACAGGTATCTCAGAAGCTGTCGGCGGCTCTACTCGGTCATCGCTCACATGACAGAGAATCAAGGGGCACTTCTTCCTCAAACATGACTTTAAAGTCATCACAGCTATGAACTTACACTTAGGTTTCACCACAAACCCTCTATAAGACACCCTAACACCCTTAGGCCCTTTTAAAGACACTCTCTTTTGCCGACAATCTATCCTGGCATCATACTTACCCAGCCAATCCATCCCGACAATCACCTCAAACCCATCCATATGAAACTCTAATAGATCTATCGGTAAATCTACCCCTCCAACCACCATAGACACACCCTTATACAACTTGAGACATGACACCGACTCCCCTGAAGGTATGAACACATCATCTTTTACAACCTCAAACTTACCCAAACCCATAGACATGGCATGACCCTTAGACACAAAAGAGTGTGTAGCCCCTGAATCAAACAAAACAAAGGATGGTACATTATGAACAAGAAAGGTACCCTGTAACTACATGAGCATCATCCCGTGCTTCCTGTTTGTCCATCATGAAAAGCTTCCCACTGTTTTTCCGTCCTCCACCCCTGAATCAAGCATTGGAGGTACTTGGCTTGGCTCGCAATCCTGGGTGGTGTTGTTGTTCGACGTTGATATGACCCACCACCACTCACGGTTATAATCGCCCGTAGCCCTGTCCACCTCTGTTGCCCCATGATCCTCCCGGTCGGTTACTAGCAAAACTCTGAGTTGGCCCCTGAGAGAAATTCCCGTGCCGAGCTTCTGAACCAGTGACGGGCCTGTAACTCTTGCATTCTCGTCTCCTGTGGCCTACACCACCACAATTGAAGCATGTAAGGTTAGAGTTGTCACTCACACTCCGACCCCCATTCTTTCCCCATCCACGAGATCCCCCCGAGAAACCAGCTCCACCAGAAAAAGCCTTTGCATGATTGAAGTTCCCTTTCTTGTTGGCCGACTCACTGTTGCTTCCACTGTCAGCCTTCCTCTTTTCAGCAGCAGTCCTCTCATCATTATCTCTTGAGAGATCCACCATTCTCTCAGCTTAGCCCACTCTCAGGTACACTTCCTTGAGGTCAGTAGCAACCCCAGCTGGCATACGACTCACGATCTTGGCAGATAAACCTCTCTCAAAACGGAGAGCTAAACCCCTCGGTCCTAGCTGCATGTCGTCAACATAACGAGATAGCTCCATAAATTGATGATAGTAGTCAGTGACTGTCATCTCCTCAGTCATGGTGAAGGAATCAAACTCGGATCTCATCTTGTGTCGGATATGCTCCGGCACAAACTGCTCTCTCATAGAGCTCTTCAACCCGGACCAAGGAATAACTCCCAGACCCTCAGCCTGGTAATAAGCTCTAGCATCTTCCTTGACGTTTTGCCACCAAACTGCAGCTTCACCTCTCAGGTAGTACACTACCTGCTCGACGATCATGTCTTCGAGGCACTTAACCATTTCCATGAGAGCTTCAATCTCACGGTGCCACTTCTTGAGTAGCTTTGGTTCACCTACCCCTTCATATGTAGGAGGGTTGAAGCGAGCAATGATGATGCTGAGCTGAGTAGCATCCATCGGCTTCTCATTCCCTTTTCCCACATTTCTGAGAGCTTCAAGGAGAGCCTCTTGTTGCTCAATCATGCGAGCAACCTCATCAAGAGTCATCTCAGAAGCTTGGATCTGTGCGGGGGTTCTTTTGGGCGGCATTTTGAGCTGATAAGAAACAAGGAAACGTAAGCACAAAAGCCTACGGCTCAAAATGTAACACTCTTCCGCCAAAGGAACACTCGGCCGAGTATACTACAATACTCGGTCGAGTAACGACTACTCGGTCAAGTATCCTAGATACTCGGTCGAGTATTCGACTCCAGTAGCTAATGTCAAAACCCAGAAACAACACTCGGTCGAGTAAAAACAATACTCGGCCGAGTAGTCACTACTCGGTCGAGTATACCTTTTTACTCGGTCGAGTAAACACATACAGTAGCCATTGCTACTCACTGCCAAACAATACTCGGTCGAGTGCTTGGTTACTCGGCCGAGTACTCCCTACTCGGTCGAGTACCTGCCCTGCTCGGCCGAGCCATACTGTAGACGGGTTTAAACAGTAAAAGTCCCCTATCATGCTTTCTATTTTCCCCAACAAACATGTATAAACATATAATCATACAAATCATGCACAAGCTACATTCGATACACCAAAAGTTCACAAACCCATCCCCTCAACTATTTCTCAAATCACCAACTACAAATTCAACATATACATTTCTCAACCATCAATTATCATCAACGGGAACCTTCAAAAACATGCACATACAAGACACAACTCTCATCACACTTCCCCATGTAACCGGCTCGAGTTAATGAGGGCCAAATTGCGACTCCGTAACGTCTCCCGAGTCTTTGCGGTAGCTCCAAACAACTCTCCCCGGGTTTATTTTATTTAGACTCCCTAAGTTCATTAGATTCATTTGTTTAGGTGCCGGAATCTTCGGCTCTGATACCACTTTGTAACACCCCCTCATACCAAAGTGCCTTACCAGGACCACCCTACCATGAAAGTGTGTTACCATCTCGGTTTTCCGAGGTTAGTACATATCAAAAGCGTTTGAACTGAGCACATTTATTAAATGCCATAAAGGGTTAAAGTTTATATCAACCAAAATCCAAAAACTGATTCAACAAATACAACTCCAATGTCTGACAACTAATGAAATCAAAACTAAGACTCGAATGGTGATGCTATGACTGGTGATGACAACGCTCCCATGACTGCCCCAAGCTCACCACTAGCAATACCTGTCAAGCCTGCTCGCCATCCCCGAATGGATCACCGCAGATTCCACAACAATAACGAGGTCAGTATTACTCAAACAATATAAGACAAACAGACGCGATACCCAGCTGATCATCCTCCAACTCCAATCTCCCGACCTCACACAGTAACCGACTACACACCAAAGTGTGTATCCCTGCCAGATTACTCATCGCAACAGGTAATCCTCGCCGCCAGTGAGTGACCGCAGACGCTCCCACCTAGTCCAGCTCATCAACGAGCGACTAACAATCCCTATCCCTTAATGTGCACATCCCCTCCCGTGGCGGGTTCCACGGAGGGCGAACTAGGGTGTGAAGCCACTCCCGCAAGTGACTCCACCACAATCACAATCACACAACATCACAGCCGTCACAACATCCCCACATCAACACCGTCACCACAACACTCATACTCCGATGATCAGCAGATAACAATATTTACAAAACAACATGTCTTAACAATGAACAGTAAACTGAGTAGGGAAAGCCTACCTTAGCAATCAACAGTAGAATGAAACTCGGACAATCAGAAAGGCACCTCTACGAAGTCTTCTCCTATACAATAATCACATAACACAATTACACATTGCACAATCCCCCATATTCCCAATTCCATATATGTATACAGTAACTCCAAAGAATACAAATAACATAGAGATAGAACTTACCAACAGTAGAATGAGGAATTATACGCAAGAACCACGAAGATTACACACACAACGATGCTATGGGATGATTAGGAAGTGATTAGGGAGTGATTAGGGTAAACGTTGAAATGATGAAGTTTGAAATAAGGTTTTAGAAACTGACGCGGGATATAAAAATAACCTTAAACATTCCCTAATCAAACCGTCAAAATACGCTTCGCCAGACCGGATACTCGGTCGAGTAAAGTGTATACTCGGCCGAGTATCCTCTACTCGGTTGAGTATCCACTATACTCGGCTGAGTATTCCTCGGCAGAACCGAAACACACCATACCAACAGCACTACTCGGCTGAGTAGGCTCTACTCGGTCGAGTGGTCACTTAAGAAAATCCGTAGTATTAAACATTATATCTTTCACCTGAGCCCTTTATTTAGCCTTATCCCACGTGTCACTTGATTAGGTAGGGAACTGGACCCTCCAGTTATTTTAGCAACTGGAGAGGATCTAGACGCCAAATGTATGAGCTATTCTATCATATTTCCTAGGACAAAGGCTATGAGAAAGACAATGAACTCTAGAGGTGTCTCTAAAAAACGCATACAAAAATTTGATGGCAAAATATTTCACTGATGATGAATTAGTAATTAGGAGAACTATGAAAAAAATAAAACAGAAAAAAAAACTATTTTTTTTAAATACAATTGTATTGGACTTGCTTAAATTATACGAGTATATTTAACATTTATAATATATATCTTGAAATTATGTTAAAATGTAAAATTTATCAACAAATTATGTGACAGAATCAGTACTCCCGCTCTTAATATTATAACTTTCATGACATTCCATGTTAATACTATTACGTATAGTAATACTCCTGTGGTTACAATTGTTTCAATGACTACTCGCTATTTTTATGGTTAAATTGACTATTTTCGTAAATTTTATCAAACTTATATATTTAAATAAATAAAATATTTTTCTTGAATCGATTGGTTAGCTAATTGTTCATACTTTCTCTTATTGTTACTCTTGTTACTTCAGTAAATTTGTTGTTACTCATGTTACTTTCACTACTCCCTCATTTAATATTGTTAGTTTCACTACTCATGTTGTTGTCTTGTTGCTACTATTACTTTCACTACTCCCGCTGCTATTATTAGTACCTTTACTACTCACATGGGTAATTACTATCATATTTACTACACTTAATGTTGTTATAATTATTTTCACTGCTAACAGAGTAAATTGAATCATTGTTCATTTTGTTAATTTATTTTATCAAATTTAGTTTCTATATCAATTGGTTATTTAGTTGTATTAGTCTTATATATTTTTAAATAAATATTAAATATTAAAATAGAATGTCATTTAAAAATAACTATTATTATACTATGATTAAATTACAAATCTAAAAAATTATGAAATATTGCATTTTTCGGGAATCTTACTTTACTTACCTTTTTATAGTTTACAAAATTCAATTTATTTATATATGCTAAACAATTAACATATTTATGTAACATCCCCTTCTTACCCGGCCAAGGTAATTAGGAGATGTCACCATTCTGGTTACCCAAGGTCGTGAATCAGAACTACAATCAAGTAACACTTTATATAAATAACATGTTTAATGAATTACATATTGAATGAATGAATAACAAATGTGAATCATACATTGTATTACAAATGTGAATCATACATTTTATTACGTATACTCAACTATCATCTATGTCATCTATCATCTAGCTATACAACTCGACTTCAAGTGTCCGAAGCTCATCCCGTCTCCCGCGAGGTACCGAAACTAAACCTGTACTCAAACTGCTCCCCATATGATCGGAAATATCGTATGAATCAACACAGTCCGCCCCAATTAAAGCAGGTGATAATTACACACAACCAACACATGTCAGTTGTAGTAATACAAATATTTAAGACACGACACAAGCATATAAATATGTAAAACGTCAATGGAATGCACAAGACACGACTCTCCATCCACTACAACTCCGCAACCACATCACCGGTACCAAAAACGCATCCATGGAACCCAATACCCGGTGACGGCACCATAGCACCGCCCACCAAACAGCCAGACCGCAGTCCGTAAAATAGGTACTCGGGACACCTCTGTGGTACCTAGCCCGAGTGCTAACCGGACCCCTGCCAGACGTCATAACACCACACGAGTCCTTCCACAATTCATGCCATTAACGTGCACGTCCCTCTTGGAGTGGGAAGCTCCAAGAGGCGCCCCAAGCATAAGACGCTCTCCCAACCGCGTTACTTCTCCTCAAGGACCAAGTATCACCACCATAACTCCACCATATCCTCCAACATAGACGACAATCACAATGAATGCAATATACGACACCACATGCTAATATACGACTTATCATGAGGCACACTCCAAAATATGCCGTGAACACCAATTCCTCAAATACCACGACTCTTTAAGTCGCCATAACTCGATATCATGCTATTATGCATTTTCGACAACAACATGAGACTCACAACAATCTCAATATCATACTATGATGCAATACGTCTGATCTCATGAAACAATGACAATGGACATACAACAAGCATTCATATTACTAAAACCGAGTAGGAAAATCCTACCTTTTAGTAAGCTCCATAAGAAATCTGAGACAAGCAAGATGCCGTCTCATAAAACCGTCTCATCCTATATAAATTATATAATAACCATCACCACACATCCAATATACTTATATAATGCAAAATCTCTTATTATTACCCTTTAATTATCTATACTACATACAATAATTACTAATTAATTAACCTAACAAAAACCCCCAAAAGTTAGGGTTAAGATAAGAGAAAGAGAAAAGTAGATCTTACTCACAAGGTGAAAGGAAGAAGGATAAAGGTGTGTAGTATTCAAATCCAAGCTTGAATCACATGTAGAGGTGTTTAGGGAAGTTTTAGAGAGAGGGGAGAGGATTTGGAGGCTTAGAGTGATGTGACCATTATTTGCGCACATTTAGTCCCCTAATTGAGCCTATTTTGCATACTATTATAACATTCTATGGCCATTTTATCCGTCAAAACCTTCCTATTTGCTTTTCTATCGCATTTCATATGTTTTGTAGAAAAGGAGATAATAAGGCGGAAACTCCCGTCTTTTCGTGCATATTTGGAAGCTTATTGATGATATTAGATGGACTAGTATGAAGAGGAGGCAAGAATGATGACCAATGATGTAGGAATAAAGAGTATAAAGAAGGGTCATAAGGTTTAAAGCAAGGAGGAAAAGCAAGGAAGGCATTGCATGAAGAAATCGCTCGAAACCCGAACCAAGAGTTGCTCCTTTGGCTCTGAAAATGTGCTAGATGGAACGGCATCGAAAAATCAAGTGATCTAGGCTTTTGAATCACTCCAATAGGAGTCCGGATGAGGAAATAACGTCCGTTTTACAATCCGAGCTCAAGATACAGCTCAACCCGCTCGGGACAAATTCAACCCGCTCGGGTTGAAGCCCAGGACGCCCATATTCCGCTCGGGACGAGCGGATTCCTCCCTTGCTACAATCCGAGCGTCTTGCTCAAGGATCCGCTCGGATTCCCCCTACAATCCGCCCGGATTGTCCCCAATCCGCCCGTCTTCTGGCTGGGAAAAACAAGAAATTCCGCTGGAAGACAATCCGCCCGGATTCCCTACAATCCGCTCGGATTCCCCCAGCACAATCCGAGCGTCCCTCTCTTGAATTCGCTCGGATTGCCCAGCCCAAATCCGGCCGTCCCGACTCCCATCCGCACGGATTGTAGCACAGCACGTTTTCATTCTTCTAGCAACGATAAGAGAAGCCCTTCTCTCGGACAATCCCGGAGTCTCCCTGCTCAAATCTCAAAAGTGTAATTACTAGTTTAGCCCTTAGTTAACCCTAATGCATCCTCCCTAATTTCCACTATAAATACCCCATTTGTAAATAATCAAGGGGCTCTTTTATGTTCTTTTTAGCTAGAAAAATCCTTCTTTAGATTAGATTAGGAGTAGATTAGAATAGATTACTCTTTAATCTTTCCACAAATTACACATTAATCTCTCCTTAATTATTGTTCAAGTTTATCATTCAAGTTTATTATTGGGTAATTGAAGATTATTGGGTTATTATTGGGAGATTGACAACCTTCCATCAATCAATCAAGTTTCTTCTATTATTCTTGCTTTATTATTTGGATCATCTTAAGTTGGTATAATTCCTTTACTCTTTAATCTTTATTGTTCATTTCTTCATTCTATTATCATGTTTATACTTGTTGTGATGATTGACACCATTAATGACATGTTTCCCATGATAATGAGTGAGTAGTTTCTTTAGTTAGGATTAATGGGTAATTAGGGGAAACCAACATGGGATTGATTCATGCTTAATCTAATGTGTTTTCATGATCAAATTGCTTGCTTGTTGTGATGTCAACTTTATGCACATGTTATGTTTGATGAAATGCTAAGCCTATGAATCCTTGCATTTTTACCATCTCTTATCTACTTAACTTGACTTGTAAGACATAAACCAACTCGAGTCTTGTTAGACCATGCATAGAAGTTGAATAGGAGGAAAGTAAGTCGATTTGTAGGTGTTGTACAATCTAATCGATTCGGCTCCGGGACCCAACCCTTCCTATGAACCGTAAGACATAACCCAACTCGGTTCCTCCACAACATTAATTGCTTGCAACCTTGTGAACATGTTTGTATGATCAACACCATGAATCCCCTATGACCCCATGATATCCTAGCACTCTTAACCATTTGTTTACATCCTTCCTTTTATTGCTTGTTTTACTATATTGCATGCATTAGTTTAGACACAACTACAAACCCAACCAAATTGTGACACTAGCATAAATTGAGATAGATAGACTTAGAACCCAAAGCACACCGTCCCATGGATCGACCTCGACTTACCGCTAACTAGTTGTTTGTTGAGTATTATAAATTGTGTTTGATTGAGAGCCCCAACGACACTCTACATCATAGAGAGAAGGAAGGAAATGAAATAAGTTAGGTGGGACAAGATCTCGACATAGGTTATATCGCCCTCTGACAAGCTGCACTCGGTCGAGTGATGAGTCCACCCGGCCGAGTGCCACTCACTCGTTCGAGTACTGCTCGTACTCGGCCGAGTTCCACTCACTTTGTAACGCCTCTACTTGTCAACGAGCCTTAACAAGACCTTCCCTACTAAGTAAGGGCGTAACCATTTCGGTTGCCCGAGGTAAGTATATCAAATAGACCATAAAAAAACATTTATAATTGCATCCTTACTGTTTACACAAGACATAACCGAAGAGGAAAAAACTCCGAAAAGAAAAGAAGGAACAACTAAAGTATAAAGTGACAACGACATCTAGCTAAAACAGCGTGATTACTCTATCCCATCCATATCCCGAAAGCAACATCAACATCCAATACCTGCTAAACCAACTATTCACCATCCCCGAATGGATCTGTAGGGTTATATCCGTATAATACCCTTTAAATTTAGGACTATAACGTAAATTTAACATGCGAATATCGTCATAAAACATAAATATAATAGAGAAACGATAAAGATAGAAATCAACCTCGGGTCCTTTGATGCACGGCGTAAAGAACAGAAATCAAACGAGATTCCCTCCTAATTGTTGCACCCAAGATTTGTCCGAGAAATGCCCTTGTGCTAGAACGTGTTCTCCGATTGCCTTGCAATATTGGGAGAACTGGATGTGAGGTTTTTTTCGAGATGTGAGATCTCAGTTTCAGAGAGAAAATTAATCTCCAAAACCCTAATTCTTTTTCACTAATGATGATTAGGTCAGAAGGGAGGAGAAGCTCTCCCTTTTGATCTCCTAATCTCGGCCAAACCGAGTCCATGGGGAGGAAATGGGCTTTTCCATTTCCTCTTCATTTTAACTCGTAGTCCGTACCCAAATGACTAAATGTATATGACGCGGTTTTTATAAATCGTCATCGGTTATCGGCTATTAAAACATCAACTAATAATACGGGTTAGTTGAAGTATTAATACATGTCCGACAAAGACGATATTGTATAATTAATATTCAATATACATTTAATTAAATATAAAACGCTTATATTTAATTTTACGAATTAACTGGTTAATTCGCCTTAGCCCATATAATTTAATCCGTATTAAATATAATATCTCAACATCACAGTTTGACTAATTAATAGTCAAAAACTCGGACTAACTGGTTAGTCAAAATTGGCATCTACATGACCGTATTTTCATCTTCGTCACATCTCTCAAACGTATCCTATAGGTGTGACTTTTAGGGACCAGTTGATCACCGCCATCCGTATGACAATAACGTCAAACTTATCTAGCAAGCCAACCGTTATTGATAAACGTGGATCAACTGATAATAATACCAAAAGTATGCCCTTTGATCCTTTTAGAGGTTTATAAGTCCTTGCACTAACTGTTAAGGACACCAACCCCAACAAGCTCCCACTTGTCCGTACAAGTGTATGTGCAATGACGTTATCCGCACTAACTGGAGGACACAAGCTCCAACAAACTCCCACTTGTCCGTACAAGTGTATGTGCGATAACCGATTCTCATATTCATTTAAAATCTCTCCCACTCAATGCAAAACAATTTGCAGATCCGGATCCGCAAAGGTCATATTTTACAATCGATCTGTATCTAGAGTGGTTTCCCCGACTAAAGAGTAACTTAACTGATAAAACGAATCCGTATCCGAGCATGGCCATGCATTTCGATTCTGACTCCTCGAGTGGCCCTGAGAAATATCGAGTACCCGATAAAGGCTGAATATTTCCTTCAACTCGAACTCCTTCCGATCTAAGCACAAAGATGAAATGACCCGAAAAATCTACTTGGCCCCTGTTACGGATGACCGTGAGAAAGAAACCAAAGTCACCCAAAATCTGCCTTAGTCTCAAGAGACAGTCGATAGTCAAAAGAATCGACTCTTAGGATCACCATGGAAGTCCTATCCACGACCGGGCAACGAATGTTATAAAACATTTAGGACTCCACGTCGATGTCACAATTGTGTCCTACGAAATATCCGTATAAATCGCCTTTGTGATTGGTCACCAACCGGTTGACTTATGGCTCGTTGAACCCACCATCAACCAACGTCACAAAATAATTGCCGAGTTATCACCTCATGCGGGCAATTAAGGACCGAAAAATATAATGTTCGTTCGCTTCACTTTGTGGTGTTCAAAATTTGTCATACAAATCCACATGAAAAACAAAATATATATAAAATATCAAAACGATGATGTCGTATAGAGTACAAAAGCGAATGAATCTAATCCATAAAAGAGTACTACAACTTAGGAACACGTTTAATTCCCATGGAATTTACGTGCCCTTCATGCTTATCTTGTCGTAATGCTTTAGTGAGAGGATCTGCTATGTTATCATCTGTAGCAATCTTTTCTATCACTACTTCCTTTTGCTCCACGTAATCTCTGATTAGATGAGCTTTCCGTTGTACATGTCTAGACTGTTGCTAGACTTTGGCTCCTTAGCTTGGAAGATGGCACCACTATTGTCGCAATAGATGGTGATCGGGTCATTCGAACTAGGCACTACAGATAGCCCATGTAAGAATTGACGCATCCATATCGCTTCCTTTGTAGCTTCGTACGCGGCATAGTACTCGGACTCGGTCGTAGAATCTGTAATAACTTTGTTTCGAACTCTTCCACTGATCTGCAGCGCCATTAAGAGTAAAAACGAATCCAGACGGAGATTTCGAGTCATCTCGATCCGTTTGGAAGCTAGCATCTGCAGAATCCTGGTTGCGCATAGCGTTTGAGAGCCTCCATAAGTCAATGCCCAATCTTTAGTCCTCCGTAGGTACTTAAGAATGTTCTTGACACCAGCCAATGTGGTTCACCCGGATGCTTTGTTGGAATCGACTTGTCATACTCAATGCATATGCCACGTCCGGACGTGTGCATATCATGGCATACATGATTGATCCTATAGCCGAGGTATAAGGAATCCGTGTCATGCGCTCTTTCTCTTCCGGTGTCTCTGTGCCCGAGACGGCTCAAATGCACCCCTGGAGCCATAGGAAGGAACCCCTTCTTGGAGTTGGTCATCTTGAATCTCTCTAGGACTTTGTCTATGTAAGACTCCCGATCGAGAGATAACATCCGTCGTGATCTATCTCGATAGATACGGATGCCTAGAATTCTTTGTGCCTCTCCCAGATCTTTCATCCGGAAATGGTTTTTCAACCATACTTTCACCGAAGTTAAGAGAGGTATGTCATTCCCAATCAGGAGTATGTCGTCAACATACAATATTAGGAAGACAATCTTGCTCCCACTCGACTTGATATATAGACATGGTTCCTCGACCGATCGAGTAAATCCATTTTCTTTAATCACTTGGTCGAAGCGATGATTCCAACTCCTTGATGCTTGCTTAAGTCCATAAATAGAACGCTTAAGTTTGCATACTTTCTTAGGATGTTCTGGATCGATGAAACCTTCGGGTTGTACCATGTACAACTCTTCCTCCAAAAAGCCGTTTAAGAAGGCGGTTTTCACGTCCATTTGCCAAATTTCATAGTCATGAAAAGCGGCAATCGCTAAGATAATCCGAATGGAACGCAGCATGACTACGGGTGCAAAAATCTCATCGTAGTGCAAACCCGGCACTTGGGTGAAACCTTTAGCAACTAGTCGTGCTTTGTAGATATCTTGTTGACCTTCCACTGAATGCTTTATCTTGTAAAGCCATTTGCATTGAAGGGGACGAACCTTAGCAGGTAAGTCAACAAGATCCCACACGTTGTTCTCATACATGGAGTCCATCTCGGATTGCATGGCCTCAAGCCATAGCTTTGAGTCAGAACTAGTCATGGCACCTTTATAGGTTGCGGGTTCACTACTCGTTAAGAGTAGAACGTCATCTATGTCATGTTCCTCGACCATACCAATGTATCTGTCCGGAGGAATAGAGACTCTTCCCGACCTCCTAGGTTCCTCAGGAATGTTAACCGCAGCCGGGATTGAAGGAATAGGTTCCTCCAATAGTTGCTCGGTACTTGGTTCTGGAATCTCCGAAGCGATTCGAAGGTTCTATCACTCTTTGCATTCTCGAGAAATTCCTTCTCTAAGAATGTCGCACTAGCCGCAACAAAAACACGTTGTTCGGTTGGCGAATAAAAGTAATGACCAAGCGTTCCTTTAGGATAACCTATAAAGTATGTCTTGACCGATCGCGGGCCGAGCTTATCCTCGTGTCTCCACTTGACATAAGCCTCGCAGCCCCAAACCCGTATAAAGGACAAGTTAGGGACCGTTCCCTTCCATAGTTCATATGGAGTCTTGTCAACAGCTTTAGACGGACTTCGGTTAAGTATTAGAGCAGCTGACAGAAGAGCATAACCCCATAATGAATCAGGTAAAACCGTGTGACTCATCATGGATCGAACCATATCAAGTAGTATTCGATTTATCCGTTCGGACACACCATTCAATTGAGGTGTTCCAGGTGGAGTTAACTCGTAAGGCAATCCCACGCCTCTTTGAGGTGTTGATCAAACTCGTGAGAAAGATACTCGCCACCACGATCCGAACGCAGTGTTTTAATCTTCCTACCTAATAGGTTCTGTACCCTATTCTGGTATTCCTTGAATTTCTCAAAGGATCCACTTTTGTGTTTCATTAAGTAGACATAGCCATATCTACTTAAATCATCCGTGAAAGTGATGAAATACCTATAGCCTTCTCGTGTGGTGATTGACATAGGACCACATACATCCGTGTGTATGAGCCCTAATAGGTCGAAGCGCATTCCAACACCTTTGAAGGAAATCCGAGTCATCTTACCGATGAGACATGATTCACACGTGCCAAATGATTGAAAATCAAAGGCCGAGATAGCTCCATGTTTGATGAGCTGTTTTACGCGTTTCTCATTAATGTGTCCCATACGGCAGTGCCATAGATACGTTTGATCTTTGTCACTAACCTTTAACTTTTTATTCATTACGTGTAATATTTCCGTGGTCTGATCTAAAACATAAATTCCGTTCATGGAGACTGCCTTGCCAGAAATCATATCGTGTAATGAGAAAATGCAAGTATTATTTTCTATTACAAATGAAAAACCAAGTTTATCAAGTGCCGAAACTGAAATAATGTTTTTCGAAAGACTAGGTACATAATAGCGATCATATAATGACAACTCAAATCCGCTAGGAAGTTGGATCACATATGTCCCCTTTGAGATGGCAGCCACTCTTGCTCCATTCCCGACACGCAGTCCACCTCACCCTTTACGAGGGGTTCGATGTTTCGGAGCCCCCGCACATGATTACACAGATGAGAACCACAACCAATATCAAGTACCCAAGTTCCGTAACTTGCGTGGTTAATCTCAATCATATGAATAAAAGTAGAAGAGAGAGAAGACATACCAACAGGTTTAACACGACCTGCCTTTAAGTCCTCATGATAAATAGGACATGTACGCCTCCAATGCCCAGGTCTTGTGGCGTGATGGCATTCCATGTTTTCATTCTTGCTCTTTGTCGTGCCCGATGAGGTGCTCGACTCACCAGGCCCACTCTTACCTGAACCCGACTTCTTGAACTTCGGTTTACCTCATCGCTAGGTTTGCCCGAGCTTTGCCCTTACCTTTCCCCTTGTTTGACACAACGAGAACATCCTGTTTCAAGCTCCCACCGAACTTCATGTCCTTCTCGGTCGTGTACGAGGAGGGAGTGCGATTCATGCGGAGTTTTCTTCAAATCATTCATATAGTAATTCGCTCTAAATTGCGAATAACCATCGTGGAGTGAGTGAAGTATGCGGTCGATAACAATGTTCTCGCCGATGTTACGCTTAAAGGTCTCCGCTTTCTCGACATTCTCAATCATGCTGAGAATGTGTGGGCTAACCGGTTGGCCCTTCCGGAGTCTTGCATCAAAGAAGCGAGTGGTATGCTCATAGGTCACGATTCTCGGTGCTTTCGATAATTCCTTGGTGAGCGTGGTGAAAATCTTGTTCGCACCATGGGCTATGAAGCGTTACTGCAAATTGGGTTCCATTGCAAAAATGAGTACGTTTTTAATCGCACCCGCTTCCATACAGAAATCATTAAACTTGGTGATTTCAGCAGCTCTAGCCGTGGGACCTGGGTTTGCCGGGATGGGCTCCAAGAGATATTTGAGCTTCCGTCGCCGGCGGCATTCCGTAATGCCGCCTCCCGGTCCGCGAAGTTTGATCCATCATTCTTCGATCGAGTAGACCGATTCATCTGATTCATGAAGATCCGGCCGGACTCACGGTCCAATGTGGCACTTGGCATTGGGTTATCGTAGAACCAGCCATTTGTTATTAAGCGCTTTAAAAGTCGTGATCTACACTTGAAAAAGAAAGAAAAACAAAACGAAATAAGCAACTCATCGAGGTGATTTAAGTCTATTTAAAATACATTTTAACATGTAGACTCTCGCACTTGCATAATTGATCTCCCTCAAGAATGATACAAGTGATCCCAAGACTCAATTTCTGTAAATTGATAAGCCAACTGTTTAGCTAATTCTTCCGGAAGAACTCTTGGTCGATGGATTTCCGTAAATCCTATCTATAGTCCACCACAGTCACAGGATCGTACGAGTGACCATAGTGTTGAGATAAAATAGGTCAATCGGTTCCAACTTACCCGACGTAGAAGGGGTCATATTATGCCTACCGACGAAGAAGGGACTCATTGGAGTTTGACCTATAAAGACCGTTCTCAATTTTTGTTTATACGAGGAAGATCCCATCAACTTAATTATAATTCATTTTAAGTGAACGAATAACTAGCGTCTACGTGAATGAATCAATTTGGGTGATGGCTTAAAAAAAACGTGTGACATGAGAATGTCAATGAAAACTAACTCGTGACCTCTATATGTGTCAGTTTTCATGCAATAATTAGGTGGTTTGGTTTTTAGGCGGAATATGATGCATATTATCGTTACGAAAAATAAATAAAGGAATGCAATACGTAAATAAAAATTCCTAGTGTGGCCTATCCTAGTAAAACAAAACATAAAACAACTTTGGAATCCACCGTTGGACCCGAGAAGCTTGTCTTGATGTTCCATCTTGATCCAAGTAGCGGGAGTGAGCATCCGGTCTCCATCTTTGGTCTTCTCAAAATTACAATTGAAATTACAAAATATAAACCTATTTACATTCTAATTAAAACTGTAATTACAAGTGAAAAATCCAAAACGGAGATACGAGATCTCAAAATACAACCAAGACCGTGTTCCATCATTACGGTAACACGTTCTACTAAGGCCACACTAAGTTACAACCGTTTGCAAAAATAAATAAATACGTAATGAAAAGGCATTCACAAGCATTTAAAATCAACGATAAATAAAAATGCATCAACTAAAAACAAATTCATTCGTGACATAATTCCGTAATTATGTTAAATTTATCAAAACCACCTTTTAATGATTAAAATTCATGTGATAAAACTGCTTCTATCAATTTAATTTTAATCTAATACAGTCCGTTACTTTAAATACGCTTTAAAATAACTTAATGGTACGTGTGTGAACCGTTTCACAATCATAGCGAGTGTACAATATCCGTATAAAGTACATACTGAAGCCAAAAGAAAATTTAAAGCAAAAAGAATAAATTTTCAAAGTCACAAAACAGAATCCTTCGATCCAGGGACATAAGAGCTCGATCGAGGGACAAAGGGCTCGATCGATCAACGCAAGTCGATCGAGAGGGTTGCCAAACAGAAAGTGCTCGATCGACTAAACTGGTGGTCGATCGAGTACCTTTATCAGCAAATATACTCGATCGAGTACGAGGACAACTCGATCGAGCAGTAGGGTTTAGAAAGGGGTCGATCGAGTACAACAGGGACTCGATCGATCAAAAACAAGACAGAAATAGCACTCGATCGAGTAGAAATACGCTCGATCGAATGCAAACATGGCTGAAACTTCAAAACCCTCGTGAAAACAGTTTGTCGTGACAAAATCAATTGCAATTTTGATCAAAAACGCATCAAAACAATTTAACAATTGACAAAACTTGACATGTTGCTATAATCTCCGTATAAAATAACAACATGTAAAAGAACAAATCGAAAAACAACCCAAGACAGCCGTGTAAAGCAGCCGCACGGTTTTAACAAAAACGCAACATCCATGTATACAAGGCACGGATTTCGAGACAAACAAAACCGTTTCAAAATTGTTTTATGAAAAACACATAGAAAAATTTACGTGGCCGAGCTCTGATACCACTTGTAGGGTTATATCCGTATAATACCCTTTAAATTTAGGACTATAACGTAAATTTAACATGCGAATATCGTCATAAAACATAAATATAATAGAGAAACGATAAAGATAGAAATCAACCTCGGGTCCTTTGATGCACGGCGTAAAGAACAGAAATCAAACGAGATTCCCTCCTAATTGTTGCACCCAAGATTTGTCCGAGAAATTCCCTTGTGCTAGAACGTGTTCTCCGATTGCCTTGCAATATTGGGAGAACTGGATGTGAGGTTTTTTTCGAGATGTGAGATCTCAGTTTCAGAGAGAAAATTAATCTCCAAAACCCTAATTCTTTTTCACTAATGATGATTAGGTCAGAAGGGAGGAGAAGCTCTCCCTTTTGATCTCCTAATCTCGGCCAAACCGAGTCCATGGGGAGGAAATGGGCTTTTCCATTTCCTCTTCATTTTAACTCGTAGTCCGTACCCAAATGACTAAATGTATATGACGCGGTTTTTATAAATCGTCATCGGTTATCGGCTATTAAAACATCAACTAATAATACGGGTTAGTTGAAGTATTAATACATGTCCGACAAAGACGATATTGTATAATTAATATTCAATATACATTTAATTAAATATAAAACGCTTATATTTAATTTTACGAATTAACTGGTTAATTCGCCTTAGCCCATATAATTTAATCCGTATTAAATATAATATCTCAACATCACAGTTTGACTAATTAATAGTCAAAAACTCGGACTAACTGGTTAGTCAAAATTGGCATCTACATGACTGTATTTTCATACTGTCACATCTCTCAAACGTATCCTATAGGTGTGACTTTTAGGGACCAGTTGATCACCGCCATCTATATGACAATAACGTCAAACTTATCTAGCAAGCCAACCGTTATTGATAAACGTGGATCAACTGATAATAATACCAAAAGTATGCCCTTTGATCCTTTTAGAGGTTTATAAGTCCTTGCACTAACTGTTAAGGACACCAACCCCAACAGGATCACCACAGTTTTAAAAATAATAAACGGGGTCGGTCAACTGCATAACCAAGATAAAAGAACAAATAGATACAACCAATATACAAACCAATCCAGACTGTAGTAACCATCCTCCAAACTCCAATAATAATCATTAACCGACTACACACCAAAGTGTGTAGCCCTGCCAGGTTACCCATCGCAACAGGCAACCATCGTCGCCAGTGGGAACCACGGCCAAACCACCTAAACCCCGTTCATCGCAACGAGCGAACCCAGATTATTAATGTGCACAACCCCTTGTGACGGGAGCCACAAGAGGAGAACTTGGGTGTGAAGACCATCTCCCGAAAATGGCTTCACCAACAGTAACCAATAACCAGAGATATCATAACCAACCACAATCACAATAATAACACAAACCAATCAATACAAATACCGTCTTATAATCAACTATGCAATCAACTGAGTAGGGAAACCCTACCTTTTCGCAAATCCATAGAACGCATCAATCACACTACGTCAAACAAGACTCTATATCGTATCCTACAAATAAAAACCGTACCCTATCACTAAGCTATTCAAGATCTACTGCAAAATACACAATTATTCAAAAACTCACCTTGAAGAACAAATCGATGCCGAAAGCAGCCAACTCTATGACCTTATGTATAGACCGTCTCCCTTCGTGTATTAAGGTTCAAGGCTATCGAAGAGGTGTAGAGTGAGATAAGGGAATTAGGAGAGAGAGAGAGAGAGAGAGAGTTTAGGTTTTAGAAATAAAATGAAACGTCTAAAATGAATTATGTTTTAGTCGCCGCGTTTTATAATAACACGATGTCAGTCGAGGCACTCGGTCGAGTATGGACATACTCGGCTGAGTACGCCGCACTCGGTCGAGTACTCCGGCTACTCGACCGAGTGACACCTACTAGGTTGAGTAACACGTTATGATGACAGCGTAGTCTCCCTTCCTAAGGGCCTTCCATGGTTAACATGTCAGTCAACGGGTCCCTAACAGGGCGAGTATTACAGTCTTCCCCCCCTTAAAAGAAACTTCGTCCCGGAAGTTCTTCCCACACTCCAACTGTAACGTCACAAGGCACATGAAAGCTCACGTAGTACTCATGCAATTACCAAGAGAAGCGCCAACGTATAACTACAAAGTTATTAGCATTACATGCCTAACACCACCAAGTTACCGTGACATGATTATGACAACCATAAAACCAATGTTTGTTAAAAGTATAATTAGCAGTTACCCAAATAACTACATTAATATCATACCCTTCCACTAGATCGTTTAGAAAACAATGCTGACGAAATTAAAATAATTCAAATAGCAACGATTAAAAGTTATTAAAACAACAGTTTAAAGAATTAGAAAGCAACCATTTAAAGAAGTTCCGCAAATTTTGCAAGTTCTTTTGCTGCGATATTATCTACCCCTCTAAAAAGGAACTTCGTCCCCAAAGTTCACTCCTTACTATAGAAGTAAGGTATATATGTTGGAACACAATGATTAACGAAAGCAATTATCACTTTTTCTAACAATTAGGAGCATGCACGAAACAGATGTAAAGTAACCATACTTGTATAAAGTGGAAATAAAATAATTTACAAATCACAAATGCTAGAAAAGAAGTATATAATTCACAATACCAACTAGTATCATATGATTACTATGTTTCTATCCACACCAATTCTCATTTCACATCCGTCTCAATTCTAACCCAAACTATTGGACCATCACACAAATCGTCGCACGAATACCATACCACTTACAGATCGATACCAAGAACCTTATCAAGACACGCATACCAAAAGTTAACAACTTATTCAACCAAACCACGAACTACGAATCAAAACATGACTCAAGCCCAGGATACTCGGGCGAGTATACAGTACTCGGTCGAGTTCCTAAAGACAGAACTCAATTTTTCCGGAACTAACACCATGAAACCACAAACATCTACCGACAATACAAGTTTCAACCATCAACCGACACAAGAAATCAAGTCTTAACTACAAAGAAACATAGAAAAGTAAAGCATTTGTCTTATGGCCCGATTACAGTTATCCAAATAAATCGAAATGTCAAAGAACGATAAGAAATCCGCAACAAACATCCAAAAAATAAAACGACATATAAACGAAGCTTAAGGGTTGACGCCCACATCCTCATCCATGTCCTCTCCACCGCCTGTGCCTGAAGTCCCCACTCCCTGATATGCTCCATCTGCGTGGACACCACCAACCCATCTCCCTGCCTCATCAAGGTGGCTACCATAGTTGGCTCCCCACGGGACGGCAAGGCAGCCATAATCGAAGCTCACCGGAGCTCTCCATGTAGTGCGGTCCATGCCATAACTATGAAACACCCCACTATCATCTCCCACTCTCCTCTACCACACAGGCTGAGCAAGACCGGTCCCCATGTTCTGCAGATGTGCCATCTCAAGTAGGTTCCTCAGCACTAATATGGTAGATATCCTCTCACTAAGCTCACTAACCTTCATCCTAGGGTCGTGGATCATAGGCTAGGATGGGTACTGGTGTGGGTAGAAGCTCCGTGGGGTGTAAGTGAGGCTCAGTCTCCACCTCTCTATTCATCCTCACTCCACGGTGCTCAGTAGGGGTCGGGACAGTCTTCTGCTTACCAGAAGCTATGAACAGCTTGGGTAAGTCCAGGAGGATCTCAGGGGAGATAAGGTAGAATCGGGGCTCGGGTTCCCCACTTTACGGGTCATACTCCCGCAAGTGGTAGATCACAGGTAGGTTCTCAGTATTTGGCAATCTCATCCACCTAGTTCCCTTCACCCTCTACGCCAAAGATCCATCGTCCAACCTCCTCAACAACTTCACATGGCACAAGTAAGCTTCATCTATGGTAGGGACAGTCTTAAACAGGGCAGAAGTTGACTCAGCCGGGGCTTCAAAGTCAGTCAAACGATGAGCTAGATAGGTCACTATGGCCTCACAACTAAGGTAACTGTTCTTGGAGCGAACCATAAGTGCCAAGCTGACACACACCACACAAGGAGCACTATAATAAAAGGGCTCCTTCCGAAAGGGGTTGAGATCGGACTCAAAAGTATCACCTCATGGGAGTTTAACTTTCTTGCATCATTTCGACCGTAAAACAAGCAAGTCAATAACCTCAAGAAGATGCGGCGGACACATGTTGAACATCATTGATTAAAAATAACACTAGAGGTAGGGGCGGTTCAGCCAGTAAGGTAGTGGGGTGCCCCACTCTCCGTCGCCACATCACTAATATACCCCTCTTTCTTAGTCTCCAACCCTAAGTGCTCGGCAAAATGGTCAAGGGTTAAGGAATGATCGGTGTTCAAGAGATGGAAACTGTCGGACTTGCCACCCACATCATACTTGAACGAAATCATAAAGTCTAGGGTAAGAAAGGGATAGGACTTCTTACGGAGATGATACAACCCTTCCATTCCCAAGATTTCGAATATGTGCATTATATCCGATTCAATACGCAAGTCTCTGAAGAACCCCGGATACACACATCTAGTCGGTCTCATAGTACGACCCATCAAGGCTACGAAAGCAAATCGTTCCTCAATGTCAGCAAATATTACCGTCGGATACTTGTCAACCGGAGGAACAAGCGGCTCCGCACTAGATTGTCCTTGCTCCAACACGGTGTTGGCGTGGGTTCTTTTCTTGGGAGGTGCTCTAGTCTTCGTCATGCTGCAAGAATACAAGTTTTACAAGAATCTTTCCGGAATTCACACAATATCAAGAGGGATTTTTCAGTTTTGCTCTCTTTTATGACGAAGTTTAAGACAGATTTTTCTATCAAAAGGGGACTAGATATACACTTGGTAGAGCATTGCTAGTATCAATTGAACTCTTATATAATTCTACAAGAATCTAAGTGTCCAAAAATTGAAATTTTGAGGCAAAACCCTAGAAGTTTTCGGTATAAAAATCATAATTTTTTGGGCTTAGAAATCTTCTTTTGCATATGTAATCGATTAATGGAAGTAATTACTACCAAATTAATAACATACAAACATGAATCTTTGAATTAAAAGAGTAGAAATTCCATATTTGGGGCAACTTACACAACTGATTTAATTGAAAACAATAAGTTTTGAAAGATGCATTACCTTAGTTTGGAAATTGGTTGAAAGAGTGAAAGGCAAGATGATGAATCCGAGAGCAAAATAGCACAAATCACCAAAGTTTATGTTGTGAGAGAAAATTTGAGAGATTTTGAGGGTGATCAAAAGGATGTGAGTCGTGAAATAAGGGATTGTGTATTTATAGTGTCCCCGGAAAAATTAGAGCTGAACCGCGGATTTTTGGGGTACTCGGTTGAGTATTGGTCATATTCGGTTGAGTAGCCTCTACTCGGTCGAGTACCTGCGCCTACTCGGTCGGGTACTCAGATTTGCATATTATCACATCTACTGCCTTCTGAGTACTCGATCAAGTGCCAACATAATACTTGGTCGAGTAAAGCGTACTCGGTCGAGTGCCCTCGCATAGTAACAGATTTTGTAAACTTCACATAAAATCTTTCCTGCAAAACGATAAACATTGTTCGGGGCCTGAACTCATTCATAACTTGTCACATTTAGATCATATTACTAACATATACTAGATAACTTACCAATTACACACATCTATACAACCTAATTGCACATCGTATATCGTACTCCGTGTAATTCTTTCAACAGAAACTAACCATGTAACGTGCACACATACCCTATTCAAGCTCGATTATATCACCAACAATGTCATATATATATATATATATATATATATATATATATATATATATATATATATATATATATATATATATACACATATATATACAAGTATCTACTCTGTTTGCTTCATTAAAAACTATCACAAGTCATTCACGCATCGTATAAACACATTTACAACTATTCCGTTAACATCTCCCATTCCTTCTATTGTCATGCCCAGCGTACATATAATTCTAAGCTAATCACACAAGTTCATTCACGAGCAATAACACACACCATCCCTTACATCATAACCAATAAAAATTTTATACTAAACATAATGTGACATCCAAGAAGACTACACATCACACATTCTGCACACACACTTAACCCCACACATTTACCCCACGCGAAGTTACTAGCTTAAGCATGTTGGGGCTGAGATTCTGAGATGAGGGCGCCTTCTCACCCAAAACCGACATAAGAGGGCTCCCAACACACATACACCAGGTTCATTTTAACTTGACACCCTATGTTCATTTAGTTCATTGATTCAGGTTCCAAAATCGTCGCTCTGATACCACTTTGTAATACCCCCACTTACCAAGGAGCCTTAACAAGACCTTCTCTACTAAGTAAGGGCGTTACCATCTCGGTTGCCCGAGGTAAGTATATCAAATAGACCATAAAAGAACATTTATAAATGTATCCTTACTGTTTACACAAGACATAACGAAAGAGGAAACAACTCCGAAAAGAAAAGAAGGAACAACTAAAGTATAAAGTGGCAGCGGTAGCTAGATAAAACGGGGTGATGACTCGATCCCATCCATATCCCACAAGCAACATCAACATCCAATACCTGTTAAACCAACTGCTCACCATCCCCGAATAGATCACCACAGTTTTGAAGAAATAAACGGGATCAGTCAACTGCATAACCAAGGTAAGAGAACACAGAGATACAACCAATATACAAACCAATCCAGACTGTAGTAACCATCCTCCAAACTCTAATAGTAACCAGTAACCGACTACACACCGAAGTGTGTAGCCCTGCCAGGTTACTCATGACAATAGGTAACCCTCGCTGCCAGTGGGGACCGCAGCCGTACCATCTAAACCCCGCTCATTAGAACGAGCGAACTCAAATCATTAATGTGCACATCCCTCTTGTGACAAGAGCCACAAGAGGCGAACTTGGGTGTGAAGACCTTCTCTCGAAAATGGCTTCACCAACAGTACCAAATAACCATAGATATCACTATCAACCACAATCACAATAATAACACCAATCAATCAATACAAATACCGTCTTATAATCAATTATGCAATCTACTGAGTAGGGAAACCTCACCTTTCCGCAAATCAACTGAGTAGGGAAATCCTACCTTTCCGAAAATGAATTATGTTTTAGTCGCCGTGTTTTATAATAACACGCTGTCAGACGAGGTACTCAGTCGAGTATGGACATACTCGGCAGAGTATGCCGCACTCGGTCGAGTACCCGAGCTACTCGACTGAGTGACACCTACTAGGTCGATTAACACGTTATGATGACAGCGTAGTCTCCCTTTGTCTCCCTTACTAACATGGTCAATAGGTCAGTCAACGGGTCTCTAACAGAGCGGGTATTACACACTCAATCGAGTATTACTCGTACTCGGCCGAGTTTCACTTACTCGGTCCACTGCACTCTCTACTAGGTCCACTGCACACTCACCAGGTCTAGTATAAGTTATATTTGATCCACTACACATCCATTCCTCACTCACGAGTAGCCTCTCGTCAAGTCTAACGGTCCTCTCACGTATCCCAGGGTTCCTTTATCGGTTTCCAAATATCGGGTATTGCACTTTAATTTATACATCTAAATTATACAACATATGAACTTTTATATATTTATTTCATTCTATTAAAATCATTAGTTTCCGGTTTATATATTGTACTCCCTCTTACCCATTCCAAACTATCCATCCACTTTTTAATGTCAAATTTCTTAAATATTGACCTTGATTATATTTTAATCAAATTAAAAAATATATAAAATTGACATATTCATATTTGTTTAAAAAAAAGGTTCCGGAAAGTTATAATATCATCAAAAAATTTATATATAAATGAAGAAAAACGAGGTCAACATGTCGTTAGTAGACTCATTCAAGACTCCCAATAATCTACCAAAGTCTTGAGCGAGTCTTAAGTTGAGTCTTGGAATTCCAAGACTTAACTTAAGACTCTTGTGGAGTCTTGGCACAATTTATTAGACATTTCTTTCAGTTAATAAGTGACATTTGTATCTCTTTTCTTTAATTTTTTTTCTTTAAAAGCTGGAAAAAATAAGTAGGGTAGAAAATAGAGTTTGAGGTGAGTTTGATTGATAATGTATAAGCTGAGGTAAGTCTGAAGTGAGTCCGAGCAATATTATTTTTATTTTATTTTATTTTATTTTATTTTTTTTCCGAGCAATATAAAAATAATAAAAATTAGTGGAAAACTGATGTGGCAGAGTCTTAAGACCCAAAAGAGCCTGACTGATAATCTTACCCTAAGACCATCCACAATAGAAAGGATGATTTCATCTTCTTATTTTTTCTCTTTCCTTATATGTTTTTTGACACCACACTCACTTTAATATCATCTATATCATTTTCCACTATCTACATACTCTTCATTTTCTTTACCTCTATTTTTCTCTCACAATATAGAGGATCATTTTGTACATTATTTATCTTATTTTTTTTATTTTATATTTAATACTATGAGTCACTTTATATTAGTTTAATAATTTATAAATCAATAAAACTAATTTAAAATTCAACATAACAATTAAATATTAGTTTATGGGCACAAGGGCCTATGTCTCATTTCCTCTAAAAATAACGGAAATACTCATCTTCCTCTATGGAAGAGGACATCCAATATGGTTCCCACAATAGATAGGATGTCCTTTTAGAAGAGAAAGAGGGTTAAGACTTAAAAAGATGTTCAATCATCTCATTGTGGGTAGGAATGACAATGGATAGGATTTTGTAAGCTCCAGATCCGTATCTTGGATAATGAATCCAGGTCTAGTCCATATCGAAAGGCGCTAAAATTCTCTTATCCATATTCGGATCCGCAGGATCAGGACTGGATCAGGACCTATCCCACATCCTTTTGATAGTAAAAGAAAACTCATTCTTAAAATATGAAAATATTATTTTTTTTTTATTTTATTGCGATGTAACACGATATTTTTCTCTATTAGAATATAATATTAAAACTGATATTTTAAAAATATAAAAATAAAGTCTTATGAAATTAAAATAACATTTAAAAATAATTTCTTATAACCTAAAAAATGTTAATTAGAGAAAATCATGGTTTGGTTTATGAAAAAACACTAAAAGAATAAATGATATAGTTTTACTATTTGTAAAGTATTGCAATCCAGATTCAATTAGTAGGATCTCGAATTCATTGTCATCCCTAATTGTGGGGGCTCTAACCGACACGTACACTATATGTCTCCCTAGGAGTCTATATGTTACTTCATTGACTTGTGCTACACTTGCGTATCAAACTCCTCTGCATCCAATATACCCTGAGCTGGGTTCGCATCTAGTGCCTCAACGTTCCATCCTCGACCCCCCTTGGACTTACCATGAACCGCTTTGGTTGCCTCCATTAAGCCTTAACCCACGTCGCCACGCCGGATCGCTGACGCTCCTCTCTAGGACGCCCCTATCTTATCACCGTGAGATAAATTCGCCTTTCACGAACATATTAGCTATCCCTCGAGGTATAGGAGTTTCATGCCTTATAGTGTACGCCACCTTTAAGTCTTGATTCAATGCTTCTTCATGTGCCTATAGCCCAAGTCAGACCTTGAGCTCTGATACCAATTATTGTGTGAAAGTGCCAATACCTTCTTGTTGGGCCTTTGCTGCTCCTAGAGATGGCAATCCGGGCCGGGCTAAGGCAGGCGGCACGGACACGACACTAGTCTGGCAGGGGCACAACACGGCACAAATGAATAATACTGACGACACGACACGAACGGGTTGGAGGCGTACCGCGACTGCGTTTTTTGGGAATTCCCGTGCCCAGGCACAGCACTGCGTAAGCCCGAAAGGTCTGGCACGAACCAGACACGGTGGGCCTGACACGGCACGCCCCGAGATTTAGCCCGTTTCTTAATTATTTAATTTCAATTCCTTTTTTTAATATCCTTTTTTAATTATTTAATTAAATCTAGTACATTAAAAATACAAATAATCAACTAATAAGACATCAAGTACATTAATATTTAATAAAATATATACTTAAATAGTTCCCCTTTGCTACTAAGAGGATAAAAATGCTCAACAGTTTTTCCTCCAAAAGGAATCTGCTAAATAAGAAAATAAGGCTCTATTTTTATTAAATTATTATCTTTTAATTAAGATATAATATTTAATCATTATAATATTTTTTTAAATAAATTATAATCTTTTAATTAAAATAAAACAAAATTGGTATAAATCTAAAATTCGTATATGAAAAACCGATAAATGAATATTATTAGCTTCATATGAAAAAAACTTACCACATACTTAATTCATATAAAAAAATTATGAACTGATATTATTAATTTTGTGACAAAACTTTAAAATTATTTGAGAAAATTTATAAATTGAAATCATTAGTTTTGTGATAATAAATTTCATTAAAATAAACATTTTATGACTTTATTCAATTTTTTTGATTAGTTTTCCTTTTTAATTTTTTATCCTCATATTAAAATATGAAAAATTAAGAATATGACAATTTTAAATCTATAAATAATACAATACATTATAAATTAAATAATCTATTAATATCGCGCATTTATACGCGGGATCCATACTAGTTAATATTCATTATTTATATAAATAAAAAAGCATTTAGGAAAAAATACTAAGGCTATAGGGCAGGCCCACGTGCCAGGCACGATTAGCCCATGGGCCAGGCACGGCCCGAGCACGAAACTGGGCGTGCTTAGAGCTGGCCGCAGCGGGGATTTGGGTGAGTGGCCCAGGCACGGCACGACACGACTAGCTCAATATCTGTGCCTGGGCCGGACCATTTTTGTGGGAAAGCACGATTGGCCGGCACGCGGGCCGGTCCAGCACGGCCAAATGCCAACTCTAGCTGCGCCGGTGTCCATTGTTTATAAAAGTACGATATTGTTCTCTTTAACAAAGGCCTTACAAATTTACTATTGAGCTCATTCCCAAAAGAGCTCGTACTATTATAATATTTATTAGTAGATACCTATAAAGATGACATTACATCTTTTCACCATTGATGTGAGACGTGAATTTATACCCTAACAATCACAAATTTTGGCAAGGAATAAAAAAATGCCTACCTCAGAATAACACTCATTAGTCTTTGTAGTTACTCGTAAACATTCCATTGTGAAAAAAAATGTAAAAAATGCTACGGTGTAATATCTATAAAATAATATAAAATAATATAAAAAGCCTAGTTCTAAGTAGTATTTTGTGCCACGTGTTGTGTTATGAAACTCCTTCAAAACTAACAAAAACGCAACTATATATTTTCCCATTCCCTCAAAGCAATACATTAAATGGCATTAAACCATCCTTTGAACAATTACTGCAAATCAATACAATCAGGACTTGAACAATCCTTTGAACCCCCTCAGACTTGTAGCTTATAGCCCAAAAGTCTTTTATATTTTCAGTTTCACCTCTCCTTAAAATCAACCTTTATTGTTTTTTTTTGCAAGGAAATCAACCTTTATTGTTCATTAAGAGTAATAAGTGACATCAAATTATTCAAACTTTAGTGACATCAAATTTCAGTTATGAATCTATAATCATAAATCATTAATCTATAATTTATTTATCTATCTATATATAATTAAAAGGGTAACTTGAGTATCATTTTAACTGCATATAGCATTAGTAGCATATATATAAAATCTCAGAAAGCACTTATCTTTTCAATTCCACATTCAAAATTTACTCTAATAATTAATACTAAAATAAATTTACAAATTAAATGAAATTTTTTTAATATTCCTCAATTTCTTTTGAACCATCATGGAATAATCAATCTTTTCAATTATGTCTTTTGCATTCCCAATTCAAGTTTTTTCCAACTCCCATTGTTTGTCTTCCTTAGTGTTTTTTTTTATCATTTATATTACTTTCTTTAAGTGGTTGATTGTCTTTAACCATTAAGTGATTGTGATATCAAAATAGAAATTTGATTATATATCTTTTAATTTGTTATCAAATATGAAATATATATTGTCGTATAATTGTACTATTATACTTTCTTGATCATTCTACTTAAATTGTTACTTTTATATTCACATGTTTAATCACCTCTAAAATATTTTTTCCTTTTTATTTGATATGTACCATTAGCAATCCATGTACAGAAAATAAGTGACATTGAACCTTCAGGTAAATATTAAATTGTATGGTTTCTAAATTATACTATGTATGTTTTTTATTTTATATGTTTTTTAAAAAGAAATATATTATTTTATAGTGTTTAATATTAATTTTATTCGTACATAGAATAATTGACTCAAATTTATCAAAATCTTGACCAAATTCTTTCTAACATAAGAAATTTTGTGAACTTTTTGGATTTTAGATTGTTGGAATATATTTTCGTAGATTTATTTTACAAATTAAGCACTTGAAATGAAAGCTCAATTCATATTTTATGGAGTACATCCTTTGAATCATTTCTAATATTTTTTATCCATATAATAAATATTTTTTTAGATGCAAATAATATTTGAAGTATGTAGGTGGTGATGAAGCTCCAAATAAATTTATATGAGAAGGTTGGCGTAATGGATTGAAAATAACTTAGAGATTTATATTGAAGTACTAGTTTTTGAACCCGTGCAATGCACGGGTAATAACGGAAACTATTATTATTAAAATTAAGGACTTATGTATTTTTTTTATTTAGTAAATAACTAAATATTAGAAATTTTTACTTGACTTACCCATATACACTTTTGATAACTTTATGTTGCTTAGTTGTATTAGAAGTACTCTGTTTTTTTTTCGACTTTTTAATTTATGAGAGGTGAAATCTGAAATATTGATATAAATTATTGCAGATTTCATAAACATGATTATTTACGCAATATATATTTAGTTCTACTCGTTTTTGTACTTTTTTTTTTTTATCATATTACCCCTCTTGTTTATTCTCCTCCTAATCGTCTACCTTATCTCTCGTTTTCTCTCCCACCCACCATCGCATGGAAGCAGCTTTCGCCATCAGCCCATCACTAACGCTGACTACCTCGAGATCCACCAGCAGAACCTCCATCACAACCACAGTGATGACCAGATACACCCAACACATAAGACCACGACGTCCCTCTCAACCCTTATCTCAAGAGGCCCCTACAACTAACCACCCTCCCTGCAATTCATATCATACGTCCTTCAACTACCTTACCCCATATTGCCTCATCTATCTCATCCCCTATGTCTCGTACCTCCAGCATAACCACCATCCTGACCCCACCCCATGTGTGACCCCTAACCCTTCTCATAATAACTTTATGCGACCCCACTCATCGCGACCCCTAACCCTTCTCATAATAATTTTCAATTTTAAATATACCAATTTTTCATGCTTATGAATTATGATACTTGACACTAATATGAACTATCGGTTTCAACTCTAATATAATATATTCTATGATATATGATAAATGAAATTAATTGTTCTAAACAAATTTTAAATCATAACTGTTATTAAAATGTTAATGTTCATTAATTACGTGTGAAATAATAATATGCTTAAATATACAGAGTAAGAAATCTAAATTAAATTGACCAAACTCAAATGTAATTGGCCTAAACTCTTTAGTCTGATCTTTAAATGCTAAAAATATTCATTCTTACGTTCTAAATAACTATTTTTTAGTCAATTTATAACCCTCTTCTAATTGGTATTTCCTTTACCAGTCGTAAACCTTTTTCATTTTTCCATTTACGTACCTCAATCTATTTTCGTTGTTTATATTTTAGCACTAATAAATAAATTTGTATTTGTAACAAAATTAATTAGTTTCTTTTTAGCCATTGGTCGGTTGGTTATGATTCATTGATGACCCCGAACCATTTCATGCCATTTATCATCGTTGCCTTATAGAAAAATAATTTAGCAAAATAATCCTTATTGCTCAAATTTAGCAACATCATTTTAACCACGACCTCGCTAATACATGACTCTATCATAAGGAACCGCCTCGAATGACATGACACAAACAAACCTTATCTAAAATAATTGTACACGAATAACCCATGTTCGAGATGACTCGGCAACAATGTAATAGAAGAAGGCGAAGCCCTCAATAACCAATTCTGATACGACACAGATGAATTGAATTGACCATGACCTGACTTACTCGTTTGACAACTCTAAATAAACATCTGAAATAAACTTGCAAGACTCACGCGATAGAAAAACAAAAGCAAATAAAGTCATTATGTATTGATCATCTTCATTCCCAAATTTTGAATTGTAGTATTGTCCGGTCTTTATGATTGTGTTGATCATTTTTAAAAAAACAAACCCGCCATAAAGCTTCTTCACAAACAATAATTATTGTTTGAAACGATCACACATTGTAAAATGGTGATGGTTTTGTAAAAAAGAACACGCATTTATTAACATTAAATATATGAATAATATTTTTACTAAAATGATCACGATGTGAGATTGTTTTATTCTATAATATGTGGTACACAAATGATTTACAAATTTATAAAGTTACTGTAATATAAACATCGTCTTCGTATTATCTTGGACAATAAATGTTATACTTTACCCCATGCAATATTGAGCTAAACCTGCCAAAATTAAAAATAAGCAACAACAGTCACAAAGCTTATATTGAAATATCTTTTGCTCACGCATTTATAATTGTTTTCGCTTACCATACAAAATATCGAAAGCAATAGCTCACTTAAAAAACTAACTAAACCCAAACTATCATTGTGGCAATATAATTGTATACGAAGTACGGAGTATATAACATTGTAAGTGTAGAAGATACTGACATAGTTCCAAAACCGAAACAATACAAACTCAAAAAAGCACTCGCAACATGAAATAGTTTTTAATTTTTCTGTAAATTTTATTCATGATATATAGACCAAGCCGCACACATACTCAAATGAAAGAAGGAAAATTTTCATCACCTAGAATTTGACATGGCTTATAGAGTGACAAATTTTTTTGTGTGCATTAAAACACAAAGAACGTATATTTTTATAATGATGCTAACAAATTAGGCTAACTTAACTGATATTAAAATAACATAATAATATGGTATTGTGATCTTCTATTATAGGAAAGATTATTAATCTGTTCTTAAATTTCTATAATTTCAGTTATGACATTATTAAATGGCCTAATCATCTAGTAATTTCCTCCTAAAATCACGCAAAGATTATAATATTTATGGTGAAAATTCAAAGATTTAATAAATCACACATTTAAAATAGGAATTAAATCATATTATGTAGATATTAGCCATTATACGGAATCTTTTAGAAAATAATATGATTTATATAATTATGGCAATCTGTTAAAATTCCGTAATTTAAGCGAGATCTTTTTTTTTTAAAACTCAACGGAGGATTCTAACCTTAATTAATTAGTAGGATTTAAAACTTAATTGGTATATTAGTCATTATACGGAATCTTTTAAGAAATAATGTGAAATAATGTAATTATGGCAATCAGTTTAAAATCCCGTAATTTAAGTGAGATCTTTTATTTTTTAAACTGATCGGAGGATTCTAATCTTAATTAGTTGGATTTAATACTTCATTAATGAAATTTAAGTCAATCAAAATGTTATATTCTTTAAAAGATATTCTAAAATTATTTCTAATATCTCAACTGAACATACATCCTTCCCAATTAATTTGTTTTTTTTTAAAGAATTTTAGTCAAATTTCATGTCTTGTCTACACCAAAATAACTAAAAGAGCATTCAAAATCACTAAAAAGAGAAGAGTCTTCAATTGATGCCAAATAGTGTGCGTTGGTAGTTATCTTTGCTTTTGATTAGATAAGGAAAATGCTTGATTAAGTTAGGTTATTTAAAATTTCGTTTTATAAATTTTGATCATATATACGGATTATTATAAATATAGCATTCTATTGTATTAACGATAAGAAATGTAAAGCTTGACATATAAAACGTAATAAACTTATAAATAGAATCAATTTTACCGATAATTTAGGGTACATTTATTAAAAATTGGGATTATTTTTATCTCTATAATTTTTTGAGATTAGAAATTATGATATTTATAATAGTTCCAAAATCTCTATGAAAATATGTCGTTGATGTAGAAAGAACAAAAATGGAAAGTATATTAGAGATATATATTTATAGGCTTGTATATCATTTAATTGATTCAAATCTTTTAAAGTTCATGTTTTTTTAATTTTGGTAAATTGAATATATAATGACATCAGATTAGGTAAACGAATTTTTAAATGGTTTTAATATATTGTTTTGACACGTGGCAGAAGCCATCTGCCGATGACACGTGGCAGATGGTTTCTGCTTTAATATAATATATGATTGGATCTTTAACTTTTTAGGGCGTCATTTAGATTTTTTCCATACCGGATTTAGATTTGACATTGTATAATAAACATATATTCCAAGATAGAAATCTTATTATGATATTTCATCTATAAAATGTTACTCGATATTCTCAGTTCTACATTTTACCTATATTAAAATTTACATGATTCTATCACAAACTTCAATCTAAATTACAAGATTTGTTCACAAATTTTTATCTAATCATGTCAACAACTTATTTTGCTTTTAGAAAATGTTCAACTATCTATCGTATGCTGCATCTTTCACTGATTTCAGTTTCTATTATTTATCCATGATAACGTGCATAAGTATATTATACCTTACCATAGGAATCTGTCTGTTGCACGCACATATAAAATACGTTGTCTTGTACCATTGCTCCTTTGTCAAGTTTTTCAAGACGAGTAGGCACCCCATTGTCGTTTAGACAATTTATTTTAAAATTCCCTTGAAATTCACGGGTAACAAAGCTAGTTTAGTGTCATAATATTAAGCAAATAACGACCTAATAAGTTATGTTTGTATCAATATTCATAGCATATATCACTTAAACAAGCGTATTAATTTAAAGCTATTGGCACTTTATTGGTTTCCCTATCTTTGTAAATTAGTATTGGTGCCCGGCTACGCCCGGGTACCTCTATTTACCATTAAAATTTATTTTCAATTAAATAAAATTACTTTAAAGTTGCATATCTCATAAATTTATCCTTTATATATTTTCTATGCCATATCTTAAAATTACTATGAAATAAATTATAAGACAAATTCACTACTCCCGCTATTAATATTTTACTTAAATTAGTTAGTTAGGTAATTGTTCATATATGCTTTCTTTTGTTGTTAGTATTGTTACTTTTATTACATTCGTTATTACTACAGTTATTTTCACTACTCCGGCCCTAATTATTGTTACTTTCAATACTGCCGCATGAATATTGATAATTTCATTATTCCCGTTGTTGCTTCTATTACATTCACTACTCTCCTTGCTAATAGTTTCTTTGAATATTCAAATGAGTGATTACTGTTATTATATCCAGTGTTAGTAGTGACATGTTAGTACAATTAGCGTTATTTACGCTCTTTCAATGCCTAAGAACATTTGCTTATAGCTCACTTGAATGTATTTTATGTGCATTTCAATGTCTTAATTCCCTATAATGCTCAAATCCCGTCCTTTTGAAAGTTTGTTTCGGTTTTGGTCGTGTTTATCCATTTTTTGTAGGAAAGATGATGATTTAGCAATACTACACCCACTAAGAGAGGCCCATATGCGATACACATGACCACAAGCCCAACCCAAGACGGAATGAATGGCTTAAGAGAACAAAAAGCTGAGTCTAGCGCGTATCCAGAAGCTAGGTGTGCATCTCTTACAGGAAGGCACCAACCATGCGCATCCCAGCGTGCTTTCCTCATCTTTAGGGTGCGCATCTCTTACAGGAAGGCACCAACTATGCGCATCTGACCGTGTGTTTCTCATTTTGGCAGTGCACATCTCCAGATTCGTGCAATACTCTTATTAGCTTAAACGACATTGTTTTAAGTCGCTTTTACTTGATTTGGAACCTAGTATATAAGAAAAAACTTGAGTTTTTTCAGAGTATCATCTTCATATAACAACTCTTAGTGGAATAAATATAAAAAAAACCTTATAATTTGTAATAATCCTTCAAACAATTTACAAGATTCAAGCTTTCTTTCACCAAGTTCCTCATTGTTTTCTCAATTGTTCTTGTTGGTTTTATATTTCAATTTCTCTCTCTTTTCTTTAATTTCATTTGTTTACATTTCCTTTCTTTCTAGTTTGAATTTGATTATTGTTCTTGAATTTCCCTTTTGTTGCTAGATTACCATTTTCTCTCTCGATGTTCATCTCTTTCTTGATTCACCATTGTTGTTCTTCATTCAAAGATTGAATCTCTTTGAATCCTTGTGACAAATTTTGAGTCTTTTTGCATTAATAACCTTCCATCTCAATTTAATTAGTCTTTCTTCATATGTTTGTTAGCAATTATATGTTTAATTGTAGAAATCAATTACTCATCATGTTTATTGTTAAAGTTGCCCACTTTAATAGTTGTCTTGCTAAAACAACCATGATTAGTGATTAATACTCTTGCTAGGGTGTGATTGGGCACTTACATGAGTGATTAACATGATTGATTCCATTTAAATTAGTCATTAAGGGGAAATTGATGGGGTTTACCTTAGGAATTATTTTTATAATGTTGTAATTTGGGAATTTAGTTGATTGATGACCCTTGTCCACCAATTGGAATTGGTTAGGTCCTAGGTTGACCACCCATTTACATCCTTGGCTTATTTGGGTTGAACCCGGGAGGGAGAGCCTAAAGAGGGTGCCTTCGGGAACCGGGATAACCTTCATATTTGGGAAAAGAGTCAGGAAAACCGGGAATAGATCGTGAGCATAACGTCCTTAATCTTTATTCGGGTACTTGGGGAATAGCGCGTTCTCTTTTGTGTCTAAGTATACACTTAAGGATCCGAGTCATGAGCCCGGGAGGGAGTTGAGTCGGTAAGTCTAGTGTACTATTGTGAGCCCGGAAGGGAGTCAATAGGCGAATTAGAGGCGTTTCCCCCCGCCTTATATCCCCATGGTGACTTATTGCCGGAATTAGCATGATAATTATGAATGTTTGTGGCTTAATCTTGCCCTAGGCCCTTTATACCTTGAGCAAATCCTTATTCCAATTAGCTTCTTCTTTTAATTTAGTTGTTGCTTAATTAGTTTCATTTGCATGTCATTTAGTGTAGTTCACTTAGCCAATTTATCAATCAAACCTATTTTTCTCGACTTAGCTAAACTTAAGAATAATAACAATTGGTAATCTCACATACTCCTTGTGATTCGACCCTCAAGTAGTGCAACTACACACGTTCACTTGCGAGGTTAAGCTTGAACCATCAGTATGTGAAATAATTGTATGTATAATTATATGATGATACTAATTAATAACATAATTGGGGCATGTTTATTTTAAGGGGGCATGTTTATTTTAAGGAAAATTACCATATTTTGATATTTTCTAAATTTATACTTCAACTAAAATTATATAATATTTACATTGATATCCCCTGACTGGGTCCATCACATAGTGCTATCGATTAAAAACTACATAGAATAATTAAGCTGTATAGATTTATTTAATTACATTGAAATCCCTTGGTTTTGAATATATATATATATATATATATATATATATATATATATATATATATATATATATATATATATATATATATAGGGCGGGATCCTGTGCGAACTGAGTTACGGTGCGAACCGTACGAACTACCTAGGTACACTTGGTATTACTACCGGATACATTTAGTATTACCAGTGGATACATGTGTATCCAGCAGTAATAACAAATGTATCCGGTAGCAATACCAGATGTATCTAGCGTGGTATTGTGTGTATCTCCTACCACCACCACCTCTGCCGCCACCACCACCACCACCACCACCACCACCGTCACCGTCACCACCATTACCAAGCTAATCCCAAGTAACACCACTAACACCACAATCCCACAGACAACACCGACAACATCAACAGCCACCACAGATAACGCCGCCGTCGATATTCCCGGCCACCCCAGAAATTGCCGGCGATATCACCGGCAACCTAGGCCCTCACCAGCGACATTGCTCAGAAAATTATGACGCCATTACAGTACAACTTGCCCTTTCTTTTTCTTTCATCATAGTCGGACTTCACAACGATCCCAGGGACGACCATGACCAACTTAGATGACACGTCATTGGCCATCCCATAAATTTCCAGCGATGTCACCGACCTTACCACAAAAGACGGCCGAGCAACCGGCGTCATTAATTAACTTTAATTAATTTAAAAAATTTCAGATCTAATATAAAAACAACACAAAATAGATAAATCTAGCCACCATAATCGCCGATGGCTTACAAGATAGGTCGTGGGCATGTTTATCGGGAAATTTGAGATGCGTGGCTTATCTGATGGTGGTTAACGGCGGTGAAAATGAATGGCAGTTCGCGAATTTAAGAGTAGGGATGATTGAGAGTTGGTTTGGTGGCCGTTGTGGGCTGTAAGAGATGGTCGTGCAGTGTGGTGGTGGCGTCGACGCCGGCGCCGCCGTGAAGGATGTGATGACGTGTTGGTTGCCGGAGGTGGAGGAATGGTTCTAGAATATAGGTGAGTTTGGTTTGGATATTAACAGGAATACGAGAGGTTGTGTGTTATTTTTGGTTAGATATTAAAATTGGCCCATATACACTAGTTTGCACGGTTCGCACCGTAATATAGTTCGCACAAGATCCTGATTTTATATATATATATATATATATATATATATATATATATATATATATATATATATATATATATATATATATATATATATATATAAGGGTTATTTAATGAGAATACTCTATACTTTTATGGTCCTTCTCAAAATATTTCAGACTCTATTTTAACTATCAATATACCTAACTTTTACACTCATCCTCTTGTACTAGAATTGCCTAATTTATGACTTGGGAGTAGCCGGCTAACTCTATTGGCAGGCCTTATTTATATTTTTATAATAATCTTATTTATCTTCTTCCTCCACCCTCCTTCATTTATGTGCAACTTCTCCTCTTCTCTTCTATTTTTCCTTCAATTTCATCTTCATCAACTTCAGCCTTTATTTAAATTTCCTCCATTTCCTCCTTTAATTATCTAAGATTAATTTAGTATTCCTCCATTTTCCCCCTTTAATTATCTTTGATTAATTTGCTTTTCCTCCATTTTTCTCCCTTTATGACATCTTGTTTCCTATAAGTCTCATCCTCCCCGACGTCATTACCAAGCAATTTGTTCATCCTGCTAAAAACCACATTAAGTTCCGTCTAACCTGAAAGAACATGTGACAACCCCATACTCCAACTGTCTTACCAGGACCACTTAAGGTATGAGAACGCTACCATCTCGGTTACCCGAGACAATGATAATCAAATAGACAGTAACGAAACATACACAAATGATAATAACGTTTAAGTGATACAACCAAAGAACAAAACTGTTAAAAGAAATACAAATGTTCTCAAGATCCAAAAGACTAAAAAAACTAAGACAATACACAGCGGAAGACTCTACGACCGGTGGTGACTCCATCCCAGCTATCCCTCGCATAAGCCATCATAGCTGCTTAACAACTGCTCACCATCCCCGAATGGATCACCACAGTTTTTAAAACATTTAAACGGGGTCAGTTCTGATTAAATAAAAACAACAGCCACAAAAAGACAGTAGTACAAACAGCACAATCAACTCAAAACAATCTCCAAAACTCCATCCCAACTCCATACATCTGACTACACACTAAAGTGTGTAGCTCTGCCAAAGTACCCATCGCAACAAGTACTCCTCGCCGCCAGTGGAGGCGGCAGTCGTTCCCACCTAAGCCCCGCTCATCTCCATCGAGCGATAAACCCATGTTCATTAATGTGCACATCCCTTCTGTGGCGGGTTCCACATAATGTGAATCAAGGGCGAGAAGCCACTCCCACAAGTGACTCCACTCAGCTAGGGACGCACCCCGAAGATCACAGACAGTTACACAACCAATCAAAAATATACTAACATCAATCACCAAAACCAAACCAATATTATAATTAATCAACAATCACACAACAATCACCAACACATTATGTAGCCAATACTGAGTAGGGAAACCCTACCTGGAATGCAAACACCACAGACAGTCTAGCAGCTAATTAGAAAGTCTCCTCTACGAATCCTTCTCCTATCACATGCATGCATACAATTACTACCATAATCATACAAATCACCCAAAACCACTAACAATACCCAATTAGGGTTTTAAAGAAACTCAACAAAACCCAACATAAATTATACAAGGAACATACCCTCGACACGACGATCACAACGATGTAAAGAACAAGATGATCCGACGAACGTAGCTTAGGGTTTGCCAATAATGCGAGAGAAGCAAAGCACGTAACCTCTAATTGTCACTTGAAAAGCTTATGATGTTTAAAAAGTGTTTAAGAAATAATAACAAACCCTTTTATATTAATCTCGCATCAATAACAAAACCCGTCTGTTGGACCTTTAGTCCTAATTAGTTGTTTTGATAATGACAGTAATGATTTGTATGTGGACTTAATATTATAAACATATGCGTGTAATTATTTGCTCAAGTCTTAATATAGAAAGGATCAATTACAATGACGCAAGCTTGAAGTTTGGCCCAAGGATGTATAACTTCAAAAAGAAGCAAGCTTGAAGTTTGGACCAAGGAAGTACAACTTCAAAGACATTTGATCGTAATATTCAAGATCAAGATCAAATAACAAACACGAGACTCAAGATGAGAGACTTGTGAAGAAATGATTCGTTTACTGAAGATCTACTGAAGATTAGATAGTATAGGTCGTCATCCGGTAATGGTTTTACTTTGTTTGATTTAAAGGTTAGTGAAGTTATGATCTCATAGCCATAACTTCACTGCTAGACAAAAATGATGCGTTAATTTTTGGAAAATATATTTTTAATGTTTTATAAGAATAAGAGAGTATTTATATAATTGGAATTATTTAATTAGAATATAAGTTGGATGTACTATTGGTTTGTAACACGATATTTATGTCGTCATGCAACCTAGGGTTTCAACTAAAATTCTATCTCGATTTGTTGTGGGCTATGGAGGCCGAAATGGACCGAAGGAAGCCCTAGGGGCCGGCCGAAACCCTAGAGGCTGAGCCACTTCCAAACCCTAGACTCCTACTTGTTCATCAAGTCATTTAGGGTTTCACAGCTTCCAGAATATTCTAAAACCCTAATTCCCTACAACTATAAATACCTCTCTTCATTCAACATTTAAAAAGTGACACACATCTACACTTTTAAGAGAAAAAATATTTAAGCAAAAATTATTTGAGCTTTAATTCTTATTTTACAAATTGCTTATACAAAAGTTGCGCATCATATTTGTCAATCACTCAAAGACAAATCGTTATAGGATACTAAGTACACAAAGATATTATACTCACTCGCATAATGTGAGATTAGTATTTATCGTTGTACTTTTCTTATTAACGTAAGAGCAATCTAGAGTATTTAGCGATACTCAAACAAAGTTATAATCATATAGTTGATTATACGAGTAGATTGATAATTTTTGTAATCCGTAGAAAGGTACTAAAAATTATTAATCGAGAATAGTGGACGTAGGTTTCGACTTGTATAATCAACTATATTTCGAAAAAGTGGGCATCGTTTTTAATACTCAATTCACTCCCCCCCCCCCCCCACCCCTCCACCCTATTTCGTATTCGATCAATAGACTCCTCAATTGGTATCAGAGCCTCGTGCTCTTGATAGCCTAACAGCTAGAGTCTGATTTTTTTTTTGAGTCTATTTATCGTTTTTCCGCTGCATTTATTTTTTTATCAAATGGATTCCAAACACCTTAAGTGTCCTATATTCAATGGGAAGAACTATGGTTTATAGAAGAATATGATGACCCATTTCATTAAAGGTAACGATTGGGAGTGTTGGTTGATTATCAAGAATGGTCCGAATAAGATCTTACTTGCAACCACTAATGACACTACCGTCGAAAAGAATGAAGAGGGTTATATTGAGGCGGATTATAAAAAGTCTGAGAAGAATTCAAAAGCAATAAGCTTATTGCAAAACGGTATGATTGCAACTGAATTCGATCGTTTCTCAACCACTTCATCTGCCAAGGAAATATGGGATGGTCTAGAATTAGCCTTTGAGGGAACCGTTGTTGTCAAAAAGCAACGTATAGCATTACTAATGCGAAAATACGAGCTGTTTGCCATGGAGCAAAACGAGTCAGTTGACAGCATGTCCTCTCACTTTTTTAGTATCATTAATGAGCTAAAGAATTTAGGAAGAACATTTGACTCCGAGGAAATTGCTAGAAAAATTCTTAGAAGTATGTCTCACAGATGGAGACATAAAGTGTCTGTCATAGAGGAATGTAAGGACTTAACTTCGTTATCCTATCAGGAGCTACTCGGAACTTTAATGGCTCAAGAGATTACTCTGAATCAGGATGAGGAGGAAGCTGGTACAAGCAAGAAGATGGCCTTACAAGCTGAGTCTAGCAAGATTGATGATTCTTCAGATATTGAAGATGAAACTGTGTTGCTTGTTAAACGTCTTAGGAAAAAATCTTTCTTTCAAAATCAAAATAAAACAAATAACAAATCAAAGCAAACTCCCAAGAAAACTTTTGAGTCAAAAGGGTCCTTCTCTAATCGTGGATGCTTCAAGTGTGGCGATAATGATCATATGATCAAAGATTGCCCACATGGAAGAAAATAAAAGACAGAGTAGGAATTTAAGCAAGTTTTGATGGCATATTGTTTGGGGATACTTGGACTCTGAAGATGGCGAATCCGAAGATGAAGAAGAAACGGCAAATCTTTGCCTAAGAAACGTCAGTCTTGACCTATTCTCCGACAGCGACAATGAAAGTAATGCTTCAGATGCTGAGATGTGTCTTGTTGGAAATTCAGATTCAGATTCAGATGATGAAGAGGTAAGTTTTCTTGAACTTAAAAAGCAAATTAAGAAACTTTCTAAGAATGCCTTAATTAATACTCTTGAAGAAACCCTTGATTTTTGTCATGAACAGAAGTTAGAGTTAAGAGATCTTAAGGAACAAATTCTAGACATTGCTGAGGAAAACCAACTTCTAAAAGCCAAAGCCAAAAAGCTCAAATCTAAAGTTATGGCTACCCCAGCTATAACTTCAGACATGACAAATGCTGAGAAAAACGCTCTTAAATCAAAAGTTAAGGCTAGTGATGCCATAACTTCAGAGCTCAAACTCAACATTAAGCATCTTCAAGCCAAAGTTACAGCTAGTGATGCTATAACTTCTGAGTTGAAGAAAGTCAATGAGATTTTACAAGATGAACTTAATGGCAAAGATAGTGTGGTTTCCGAACATAAGATAGAAATTACATTTCTCTCTAAGCAATTGAAAGAAGCTAGTGATAGTATGTCTGAACTTAAGAAATAACATGATAATGAGAAACGTGTCTTGAATGAACGTTTTGATAAATTTCGTGAAGATTTTGAAAAAGGTAACTCTTCCAAGGATTCAAGTGTAGATCATTCAAAATGTGAAAAAGAAATTGAGTCTTTGAAAGAATTACTCTTACATGCACGAAAAGTTCATGATAAGTGGGAAGGAAGCACAAAGGTTTTAAACTTCCTTACTGAACAATCTGATAATAACATGAAGATGAGACTTGGTCATGAATGCTATAGCCGTAGAGACCATGATAAATGCAAATCTAATCCTTCTGATCACGATTTCAGAAAAAAGAAAATATGTTAATCTTCCAGAATACTTGATTTGCAATTACTGTGGCTCTACTGGACATATTCAAGTCAATTGTGTCAAACTTGCTTCGGATATGCAAAAGAATGTCGAATCTGTTAAGACTTGTGATTTCATAGTGGAAGATGATGTCTCAACTATAGATTATTCTAACAACAATGAAGAACGTAATAATGAGTTTAGATGGACTTATGATATGGCTTTTGATTACTCATCTGTTCCTCCAAAATCAAACAAAATAAATGAGAATCAAAAGCATACATTCAAGTCTAAAGTTCATAATACTAAACCTAGAGCGTCTCATGAAGGTACTAGACCCAGAACTACTTCTGTTAGAACAAAACCTAGAGTACCTTATGTTCCGATTGTTAGACAAAGACCAAGACAACCCAATGTGAAAGCCAAAAGAATAATAAGACAAGTATGGATTAGAAAGGACCAAATCTACAGAGTCACTAACCATTAAGGACCCAACTTAGCTTGGGTACCTAAAAGTTGTATTTGATTTATTTACAGGTAGTAGTGAAAAAAAATAATCTATGGTATCTCGACAGTGGATGCTCGAGACACATGACAGGAGACATAAATCTTTTTCTTTCACTAGAGCCCTTCTTTGGTGGCAAGGTTACTTTTGGAGACAACAAGAAGGGTAGGATTATTGGAGTAGGAAAAATTGGAATTTCAACCTCTGTTTCAATCGATAACGTATATCTGGTAAGTAGTCTTAAACATAACTTACTTAGTATTTCTCAATTATGTGACAAAGGTAACAGAGTTGTTTTTCATGCCAATGTTTGTCGTATCATAATTGAAGGTACTAGTAATGTTTTACTTGAGGGTCACCGTATGAGGAATGTGTATATGATCGACTTAAATGTTGTCAATACAAATTCCTTCTCGTGTATGAAAGCAACCTCAGATGATTCTAGCTTGTGGCACAAGAGGTTTGCACACATAAGTCCAACTATTTTAAAGAAACTTAAGTCCATGGATTTAGTTGAAGGCTTGCCCTCAATTAAATTCGAGCAAGAGACAATGTGTGACTCATGTGCCCGCTGCAAACATGTTAGATCCTCATTTAAACCTAAAAGAGTAGTTAGCACTAAACGACCACTTGAGTTGGTACACATGGATTTATGTGGACCTATGAAAGTTAGAAGCCGAGGTGGATCAAAGTATATATTTGTTCTAGTCGACGATTACTCGAGGTATGTCTGGCCAATCTTTCTTTCCTCTAAAGATAAAACTTTCGATGAATTTGTGGCATTAATGAAGGTTTCCCAAAATAGATATGATAAAAAGCTTATTTCGATTCGGACGGATCACGGCACGGAATTTGATAACCAATTGTTTATAGAATTTTGTAGGGAAAATGGTGTAGGGCATAACTTCTCCGCACCATGAACCCCACAACAAAATGGTATCGTGGAACGTATGAATCGAACCCTAGAGGATATGGCCCGTACTATGTTGTTGTGTAGTGGCCTCCTTAGAGGTTTTGGGGCAGAAGCTGTTAGTACCGCATGTTATGTGCATAATAGAGCTATGATCCGACCTATTTTGAAAAAGACTCCCTATGAACTCTTAAGAGGGAGAAAACTCAATATATCACATCTCCGTTGCTTCGGAAGCAAATGCTTTTTTCACAATAATGGAAAGACAATTTAGGAAAATTTGACCCCCGAAGTGACGAAGCTGTTTTTCTGGGATATTCGGATCATAGTAAAGCTTACAAAGTGTTCAATAAAAGAACCTTGTGCATAGAAGAAAGTGTTAATGTTCGCTTTGACGAAGATAATGTGTTTGATAAAGTTGAATAGGAAGAAGAGGATCCTGATGAGCCTGATTTCTTCTTAGCAAGAAATGAGCCCTTAAATGAAGATGAAGATATTCAAGGTATCAATGGTGAACTAGATAATTCTGCAAACGATCCTAAGAGAAGTGATGAGTCTGTAGTTAGTGATACTATTGACCCTTCCTTAGATAAAGAAAAAGATCTTGAAGTTATACCTAATGATGTTGTAACTTCCGATCCAAATCATGATATTTCTAATGAAGTTTGTGATACTTCCGAAGAAAATCCCGAGTCTAACTCAGGGGGAACAAGTCATGATTCTTCATCTGCAGATGATGCTAGTCCACCAAATGATAATGAGCCTAGAGTTCTCAAAAAGTGGAAACATCAAAGCTCCCATCCTTTGGACAAAATCCAAGGGGATCTAGAACAAGGCATTAAAACTAGAAGATCCTTGAATAATTTCTGTTCGTTCTTCTCTTTTCCGTCAACCATTGAACCTACAAATATCAAAGAAGCTCTTGCTGAACCTGATTGGATAACTGCTATGCAAGATGAGCTTCAACAATTCGAACGCAATAAGGTATGTCACTTAGTGCCACGACCTAGTGATCGAACTGTTATTGGTACAAGATGGGTGTTCAGAAATAAACTGGATGATGCAGGACTTATTACAAGAAACAAGGCACGACTAGTTGTCCAAGGCTACAATCAACAATAAGGGATCGATTATGACGAGACCTTTGCACCCGTAGCAAGACTTGAGGCTATTCGTCTCATTATTGCCTTTGCTGCTCATAAAGGAATGAAATTATTCCAAATGGACGTTAAGACTGCATTTCTTAATGGCTATTTGGAAGAAGAAGTTTATGTACAACAACCTCCCGGATTTTTAGATAGCAAGTTTCAAAATCATGTTTATAAATTAGACAAAGCTTTATATGGTTTGAAACAAGCTCCAAGAGCATGGTATGACAGATTATCCAAGTTTTTATTACAAAATAATTTTAAAAGAGGATCTGTCGATAAAACCTTGTTCCTAAAATCCGAGGGTTCTAATTTACTTGTTGTGCAAATTTATGTAGACGATATTATATTCGGTTCTACTAATGAAAAATTGTGCAAGTATTTTTCAGATCTAATGACTTCTGAGTTTGAAATGAGCATGATGGGAGAATTGAAGTACTTTCTAGGTTTACAAATTCAACAAACAAAGGATGGTATAAAGATTCACCAACAGAAATATATCAAGGAACTAATTCGAAAATTTGGTATGGAAAATGCAAAATCTTACGATACACCTATGGTACCTGGTAAGAAGATAACTATAGATGAACATGGTAAGTGTGTCGATGAGACTACATATCGAGGTATGATTGGTTCACTTTTATATTTAACTTCAAGTCGTCCTGATATAATGTATAGTGTATGTGTCTTTGTGCGATATCAATCGTGTCTTAAAGAGTCACATATGATTGCAGTTAAACGTATCTTGAGATATTTAATTGGTACATCAAATTTGTACTTATGGTATCCACTTGAGTGTAATTTCGATCTAGTAGGGTATTCAGATGCAGATTATGCAGGATGCTCTTTAGATAGGAATAGCACTTCTGGGTATGCAACGTTTGTTGGACCTTGTATTATCACATGGGGATCAAAGAAACAAAATTCAGTTGCAATGTCTACTGCTGAAGCCGAGTATGTATTTGCTGGACTGGTATGTTCTCAATTACTTTGGTTAAAGCAACAACTATGTGATTATGGTATAAATGTAGGCCGTATGCCTATTATGTGTGACAATACGAGTGCTATAGTAATTTCTAAGAACCTTGCTCAGCACTCGAGGACCAAACATATAGATATTAGACACCATTTTCTACGAGATCACGTAGAGAAGGGAAACATTTCACTTGAATTTTGTAGTACCGAAAGGCAATGGGCTGATATCTTGACTAAGCCGTTAGTTAGAAAACACTTTGAGTTATTGAGACTAGAGATTGGTTTAATTAGCGATAATTAAATCCGTCATAATTATGTCTGGGAACCTGAATGACCGGCTAGGAAGATGAGATTGTACGATTGTGTCCGTATATTTTGTTGCAAGTTTAATTATGTTAAATAATGTTTATTTTACGTGTTATATCTTGCTTATGTGTATGGTAATATTTAATATTCTGTATAATCACATATTCTTACAAAAATTCGACAAAATTTACAATAAAATGCCTAAATATAATAAAGATATTTCTATCTTATTATATTCCTACACAAATCCTGCCTAAACACCAACACAAAAGATTCTTTCCTTATCTCACATCAAATAGGATTCTTTTCTTATTCTTATCATATAAGAAAAAGGAGATAATGCCAAAAATAAAAAAAAGGAAAGTGCGAAAAAAAAAGGAAACTGCGAAAAAAAAGGAAAAGCACGAAAAAAAAGGAAGTTGCGAAAAAAAGGGGGCACCGAAAAAAAAAGGGAGGCACCGAAAAAAATAAGGAAATTGGTAGTATTTTCTTTCCTTAAGAATTCTATGGTTACCAAAACACAAACTCCTTAATACTATTTAAACCCTTTTAACCTCTCCATAATTCTCATCAATTTAATTATCTTCTTCCCTAATACTTTTTCAAAACCTTCAAGATTAATAATGGCAAATCATCCTACAACCCGTTTTCAATCTAAGAAACCCGTTGTTGTTGGAAAGAAGGTAACCCGATCACCCCCGAGAACCTCCCGCTCCGTCATGCCGCCCGAGACCCCACGGTCACCCCGGTCCGCCGCCGACCTACCCGACACCCACAAGAAGCGAAGAAAATTGGTTAAGGGTAAGGGAAAATTGGTTTCGGAAATTGAGGTAAGCTCGAAAACTGAGAGCTATATACTTCAAGATGGTTCTTCACGTGTTCTTTACGCACAGCATACGGATTATTATACTAACAATGGACTAAATAATCTTCGATTAACTCAAGTAGAACGAAGGAATATCAATCAAGTTGCTCAATACCGCATTCACGCAGGACGAGTATATTCAGTTGATTGGTTAAAGCAATATAAAGCACTTGGGTTCTTTAGGAATTTTCTCAAAGATCAAGGTTGGGAAAATATTGTTGCTGTAAGTGGTCCAGTCTTTCCTATTGAGGTATATCAATTTTATGCTACTGTTCAATTTAAGGAAGGAAATTTACTTGTTGTGGTTAATGAGACATCTATATGTGTCTCACCTGGTGATTTCTGCGACTTGGCTTGAGTTCCTAGAGGAGGAATCGAAATTAATCCAAGCGTAGAATGGGGAAGTATGTCGCCTGATGAGAGGTTAGTAGTGAAACGGTATTTCAAACAAGATGCGAGTTCGTCTTAAACTATTTTAACAACCAAGTTGTCGCCATCTTTGAGGTTCTTTTTGAACTTTCTTTGGACTACTATTGTTCCTCGCAAAGAAGGTAGAGATAAATTTGGGGTTCACGATCAGATGATTATTATGAAGGCTTGGCTTGAAGGAGAAAAGGTTAGTCTATCTATGCTTGTGTTTCATAAAATTATACAAGCTAGTGTAACAGCTAAGATGGACAATTTAGCTTCTACTTTAAGTTTGCCTTATGGAAATTGGATCTCTCGAATTTTAGAGAAGAAAGGAGTTATTGGGATGCATAGTTATGGAGTTATAACAAGTGATGACATGAACGATCTTTATTTATCTTATATGAAGCTCGTTATTAATGGCCCGGAATTGTGTTTTGAAACGAAAGGAGAAAAAGGAGAAAAAGGAGGGAAAAGCAATGTGAGTTTTGAGATGTTGGATTCTAGGATGAAATCAAATTTTACTTCTATTCTTGGAAGGATTAATGAGCAAGACAAGAAATTATGTGAGTTGTTTGATCTCATTACAAAGGAAAGGAGAGTTGATACCAGTGGACCGAGTAGTGTTAGCCCGGCGCGTGTATACACCATGTTGTCACGATTGGACACGCAAGTCGACACCGCTCTAAAGGCAGCCGTGCGAACACACTCCGAATCTACTCATATGAGGGAAGGTATGGATAGTTTGGTTAAGTTTGGTGATGAGCTTTTGCAATCGGGAAAGGAAATGAGGCTGAGATGCATACGATATATGAAGCAGTTAAAGCTATGACTTTGAGGATTGTTAATTTCGATGCTCGATTAGCTGCTCAAGCTGCGCTCCTAGACCATTGTCACGCACGACTTGATGAGCTTTTGCAATCGGGAAAGGAAATGAGGTCTGAGATGCATACGATATATGAAGAAGTTAAAGCTATGACTTTGAGGATTGTTAATTTCGATGCTCGATTAGCTGCTCAAGCTGCGCTCCTAGACCATTGTCACGCACGACTCGAGGATTTGGAGTTCCGGACCCGTCCGAGGTCACGACCACTGAGCCCCTACCACCCGTGACCATCTCGCCCTACCCATCCAAGTTTCCAACCTAGCCTTATCTTTTTAATTCCTTTGCTCACAATAAAAGTCCATTCTTATGGATATTAGCTTTTTCAATTCCGTATTTTATTCCTTGTGTGATTGCAGGTTTATAATATTATTATGCTAATTAAGAACTAGATTGTGTTTAATATAATATGTTTTTCATAATTAATTCTTGTCTCATAATATATTATTCTAGTTGTTTTATGTTTGTTCTCATCTTTTCAATGATGCAAGAGGGGGAAATGTTTTTATGATTTGCGACCGTCTCAAGTTAATTCTCTCAAGGAGTTCAATAGTTATAACTTTGAAAAGATTATTAGTTTCTGCGCTCAACTGTTCTATAATTTGGGAAGTATTATGTTGAGGGGGAACTAGACTTAGACACAAATCATAGGAGACTTGTCATCATCAAAAAGGGGGAATTTGTTGGACCTTTAGTCCTAATTAGTTGTTTTGATAATGACAGTAATGATTTGTATGTGGACTTAATATTATAAACATATGCGTGTAATTGTGTGCTCAAGTCTTAATATAGAAAGGAACAATTACAATGACGCAAGCTTGAAGTTTGGCCCAAAGAGGTATAACTTCAAAAAGAAGCAAGCTTGAAGTTTGGACCAAGGAGGTACAACTTCAAAGACATTTGATCGTAATATTCAAGATCAAGATCAAACAACAACCACGAGACTCAAGATGAGAGACTTGTGAAGAGACGATTCGTTTACTTAAGATCTACTGGAGATTAGATAGTATAGGTCGTCATCCGGTAATGGTTTTATTTTGTTTGATTTAAAGGTTAGTGAAGTTATGACCTCATAGCCATAACTTCACTGCTAGACAAAAATGATGCGTTAATTTTTGGAAAATATATTTTTAATGTTTTATAAGAATAAGAGAGTATTCATATAATTGGAGTTATTTAATTAGAATTTAAGTTGGATGTACTATTGGTTTGTAACACGATATTTATGTCGTCATGCAACCTAGGATTTCAACTAAAATTCTATCTCGATTTGTTGTGGGTTATGGAGGTCGAAATGGACCGAAGGAAGCCCTAGAGGACGGCCGAAACCCTAGAGGCCGAGCCACACCCAAACCCTAGCCTTCTACTTGTTCGTCAAGTCATTGAGGGTTTCACACCTTCCAGTATATTCTAAAACCCTAATTCCCTACAACTATAAATACCTCTCTTTATTCAACATTTAAAAAGTGACACACATCTACACTTTTAAAAGAAAAAATATCTAAGCAAAATTATTTGAGCTTTAATTCTTATTTTACAAATTGCTTATACAAAAGTTGCGCATCATATTTGTGAATCACTCAAAGAGAAATCGTTATAGGATACTAAGTACACAAAGATATTATACTCACTCGCATAACGTGAGATTAATATTTATCGTTGTACTTTTCTTATTAACGTAAGAGCAATCTAGAGTATTTAGCGATATCAATCTGAGTTATAATCATATAGTTGATTATACGAGTGGATTGATAATTTTTGTAATCCGTAGAAAGGTACTAAAAATTATTAATCGAGAATAGTGGACGTAGGTTTCGACTTGCGAAACTGAACCACTTCAAAAATCCTGTGTCTCCCTTTCTCTCTTTCTTTATTTTTGTTATTTCGATTTTGCGCTTATTAGTAAATTAATTAGTTGATTTTAATCAATAAATTCAAATAATTATTTTTACATAATATATTTCGAAAAAGTGGGCATCGTTTTTAATACTCAATTCACCCCCCCTCCCTCTTTCGTATTCGATCAATAGACTCCTCACCGTCAAACTCAGTCCGTAAAACGCACTTAATCGATCGAGTAAGTGACTTACTCGATCGAGCGCCCCTTACTCGATCGAGTCTCCAACTTACTCGATCGAGTACCCTACAGGCAGTCTACTGTTTTGCCTAAAAACATACTTACTCGACAGAGTAAGCCCCACCCGATAGAGTACCCATAAACATAAAAACCGTAGTACTACAGAACACCCTTCATCAGAAAGCCTAATCCAAGACAGAACTAACTTCTTTCAAGATGACTCTTCCGATTTAGCCGCCACTGCGAGGTCTCCTCAAAACAACGAGACAGAACATTGGTCACAGTCGGAAGATAACTTTTGGGATTTTCATGACAAATTGAAATTAAATACTCGTACAATGTTCTGTTAGATTGGTCTACATATATACTCCCTCCATTCAACTTCACAAGGCCATTATCTCTTTTGCACACTATTTACAAGCGGATATTCAACTTCAATTTTCTCTCGATACATAAGTGAAAATATATTCATGTCAGATCTTATTTGATTCGTCTTTAAAAGTACATTAAAAATATCTAACTTTTATAATTTTTGCAAATACGTAACTAAAGATATTTGCCACGTAAAAGCCGCGTTGGCAAACGTGATAAAGCATAATGGCCTTGTGGAGTTGAATGGAGGGAGTATGTTGCTTTTTTGACTTTGGGATGCTTTTTTGACGTCCAAGCTGCATGGCTATTAGATTGGTCTACATATATACTTCCTCCATTCAAATCCAATTTACCATTTTCTATTTTGTAAACTATTCACAAATTAACATTCAATTTCAATTTTCTCTAAATACGTAAATGAAAATATATTCATGCGGGATCTTGTTTGATTCGTCCTTACGACTCTATTAAAAATATCTAACTTTTATAATCTTTGCAAATACGTAGGTAACGATATTTATCGCGTAAAACACGCGTTGACAAACGTGAAAAAGTAAAGTGGTAGAGTGAAGTTGAATGGAGGATGAGTATCCTCTAGATTATATAGGTTATTTAGTATGAGCTCTACACACAGGGTTATTAATTTGGAGTATGAGAGATGTGTTTAGGAAATATTGCTCTGCACGTCCTTTAGACACAAAATGAATGGCCTTTTGAACATGCTTAATGGAGTTTTTGGTGCTTTGAACAAGAAAGAGAAGAAGATTAATGGTGTTAAGATAAAGTAGTGAGAATAGTACGAGAAAGGCAGTAAAAGAAAGAGTTAAAAGATAAAGAAACCGGTTTAGCAGGTAGTCCTTTCACCTGTTCTAATAAAAGAGAAGGGGTGTAAATGTACGGTGTACTGATAGTTAAAATAAAGTTTGGAGTAATTTGAGAAGTAGTTCAATAGTTTAGAGTATTCCCATTAAATAATCCATATATATATATATATATATATATATATATATATATATATATATATAAGGGCGGGTTCGATTCTGAATCGCCTTAACGTACTGAACCGTATTTAACTAGCTTAATTAGGCGTTTTTTTTTTTTTTTTTTTTTTTTTTTTTTTTTTTTTTAAGATACACTTTATCTACTTACCATATACACCTCTTATTCAGATACATCTTATAACATATCTAGATACACTTTTTCTACACTACAATTTTAGATGCACTTTTACACTTTTTTAACACTATTTTTTTTGGAAGTTTTAAGACTAACTCCTAGATACATTTTATTCTATTTCCGGATACATTTTATATTATTAGCGGATACACTTTGTGTAAATTGTTACAAGTTTTAACACTAACTCTCGGATACGTTTTATATTTTTTGCGGATACATTTTATAATTTTTGCGGATACACATAACAGTAATGCCAGATACACATTATAATACTTCTGGGTACACACGTTCATACTTTCGGATACACATCGTATTAATACCAGATACACATGGTTATACTGCCGGATACACATGTATCCCGTATTAATACGGTGTGTATTTGGGGTGGTATTTTGTGTATCCACTGCCACCACCATCACCATTGCCCCCACCACCGCCACTGATAACGACACCGCTGCCACCACCATCACTGTTGCCGCCACCACCACTGCCAGCCTACCACCACCACCACCACCACCATGGTGTCGGCCACCACTACTCAGATACACAAACACCAATTCTAGATACACAGCCCACCACGGTATCTAGTTTGTATACCTACTGTATCCGTATATCAATCCCACACATTGAACATCACGATCATCACCGAACCACCACCACCACCACCGCAGACCAAACACACACCACGACAAAAATTACAATGCCGGTAAGGACGGTTTCAGACTCTAAAATTTCAGATCTGAATACTAGATATACAAATTGGAAGAAAATATAAAGAAAAGACCGAACCAGCGACATCAACTCGTCGGAAATTATCCACAATTCCGATTTGAATACTATATTTACAAATTGGAAGTAAAATATCAAAAGAAATACCGAACCAGCGACATTAACTCGTCGGAACCGGCCAGCAGCGCGCTGAGGGGTAATATCCGTATAAAACCCTTAAATTATAGGACTATAACGTAAATTTAATATGCGATTATTGTCATAAAACGAAAAACATGAGAAAAACGATAAAGCATTAGAAATAACCTCGGGTCCTTTGAGATGCGGCCTAAGAACAGAAATCAACAGAGATTTCCTCCTAATCGTTGCACCCAAGACCGTCTGAGACTATGCCCTTTTGCTAGAAATGTATTCTCTAATTGCCTTGCAATATTGAGAGAATTGTTGTGAGTTTTTGCTAGATGTGAGATCTAGGTTTAGAGAGGAAATGTTCTCCCAAAACCCTAATAATTTTACAAATGAAAATGATTAGGTTGCAAATGAGGAGAGGCTCTCCTTTTGTTTGCTCTACTCGGCCAAACCGTGAGCCCTCTTGGGAAGTGGGCTTCCACTTCCTTTTAATTTTAACTCGTGGTCCGGTTCGTAAAATGCTAAATGTATATGACGCGGTTTTATTATAAATCGTCATCGGTTATCGGTTATTAAAACATCAACTAATAACTCGGATTAGTTGAAATATTAATACATGTCCGACAAAGACAATATTGTATAATTAATTCAATATACATTAATTAAATATAACCGTTTATATTTAATTTACGAATTAACTGCTTAATTCGCCTTAGCCAATATTATTTAATCCGTATTAAATAAAATATCTCAACATCGCGTTTTGACTAATTATTAGTCAATAACTCCGACTAATCGCTTTCATCAACTTTGGCATCAACATGACTGTATTTTCATACCGTCACATCTCTCAAACGTATCCTATAGGTGTGACTTTTAGGGACCAGTTGATCACCGCCATCTGTATGACAATAACGTCAAACTTATCTAGCAAGCCAACCGTTATTGATAAACGTGGACCAACTGATTATAATACAAAAGTATACCCTTTGATCCTTTTAGAGATTTATGAGTCCTTGCACTAACTGTAAAGGACACCAGCCCCAACAAGCTCCCACTTGTCCGTATAAGTGTATGTGCAATGACGTTATCCGCACTAAATGGAGGACACAACTCCAACAAGCTCCCACTTGTCCGTACAAGTGTATGTGCGATAACCGATTCTCATATTCATTTAAAATTTCTCCCACTCAATGTAAAACAATTTGCAGATCCGGATCCGCAAAGGTCGTATTTTACAATCGATCTGTATCAAGAGTGGTTTCCCCGACTAGAGAGTAACTCAACTGATAAAACGAATTCGTATTCGAGCATGGCCATGCATTTCAGTTACAGCTCCTCGAGTGGCCCTGAGAAATATCGAGTACCTGATAAAGGCTGAATATTTCCTTCAACTCGACTCCTTCCGATCTAGGTTTAGAGAGGAAATGTTCATAAGGAATCCCTGTCATGCGCTCTTTCTCTTCCGGTGTCTCTGGTGCCTGAGACTTGCTCAAATGCACCCCTGGAGCCATAGGAAGAAACCCCTTTTTGGAGTTAGTCATGCTGAATCTCTCTAGGATCTTGTCTATGTAAGACTCCTGACTAAGAGATTACATCCGACGTGATCTATCTCGATAGATACGGATGCCCAGAATTCTTTGTGCCTCACCCAGATCTTTCATCTGGAAATGGTTCTTCAACCATACTTTCACCGAAGTTAAGAGAGGTATGTCATTCCCAATCAGGAGTATGTCATCGACATACAATATTAGGAAGACAATCTTGCTCCCACTCGACTTGATATAAAGACATGGTTCCTCGACCGATCGAGTAAATCCATTTTCTTTAATCACTTGGTCGAAGCGATGATTCCAACTCCGAGATGCTTGCTTAAGTCCATAAATGGAACGCTTAAGCTTGCATACTTTCTTAGGATGTTCAGGATCGATGAAACCTTCGGGTTGTACCATGTACAACTCTTCCTCCAAAAAACCGTTTAAGAAGGCGGTTTTCACATCCATCTGCCAAATTTCATAGTCATGAAAAGCGGCAATCGCTAAGGTAATCCGAATGGAACGCAGCATGACTACGGGTGCAAAAATTTCATCGTAGTGCAAACCTGGCACTTGGGTGAAACCTTTAGCAACTAGTAGTGCTTTATAGATATCTTGTTGACCTTCCACAGAATGCTTTATCTTGTAAAGCCATTTGCATTGAAGGGGACGAACCTTAGCAGGTAAGTCAACAAGATCCCATACGTTGTTCTCATACATGGAGTCCATCTCGGATTGCATGGCCTCAAGCCATAGCTTTGAATCAGAACTAGTCATGGCACCTTTATAGGTTGCGGGTTCACTACTCGTTAAGAGCAGAATGTCATCTATGTCATGTTACTCGACCATACCAATGTATCTGTCCGGAGGAATAGAGACTCTTCCCGACCTCCTAGGTTCCTCAGGAATATTCACCGCAGCCGGGATTGTAGGAATTGGTTCCTCCAATGGTTGCTCGGTATTTGGTTCTGGAATCTCCGACAGGTCGAAGGTTCTATCACTCTTTGCATTCTCGAGAAATTCCTTCTCTAAGAATGTCGCACTAGCCGCAACAAAAACACGTTGTTCGGTTGGCGAATAAAAGTAATGACCAAGTGTTCCTTTAGGATAACCTATAAAGTATGTATTGACCGATCGCGGGCCGAGCTTATCCTCGTGTCTCCACTTGACATAAGCCTCGCAGCCCCAAACCCGTATAAAGGACAAGTTAGGGACCGTTCCCTTCCATAGTTCATATGGAGTCTTGTCAACAGCTTTAGACGGACTTCGGTTAAGTATTAGAGCAGCTGACAGAAAAGCATAATCCCACAATGAGTCAGGCAACACGGTGTGACTCATCATGGATCGAACCATATCAAGTAGTGTTCGATTTCTCCGTTCGGACACACCATTCAACTGAGGTGTTCCAGGTGGAGTTAACTGTAAGGCAATCCCACAGTCTTTAAGGTGTTGATCAAACTCGTGAGAAAGATACTCGCCACCACGATCTGAGCGCCGTGTTTTAATCTTTCTTCCCGAGGTTCTCAGACCCTATTCTCGGTATTCCTTGAATTTCTCAAAGGATACACTTTTGTGCTTCATTAAGTAGACATAGCCATATCTACTTAAATCGTCCGTGAAAGTGATGAAATACCTATAGCCTTCTCGTGCGGTGATTGACATAGGCCCACATACATCCGTATGTATGAGTCCTAATAGGTCAGCAGCGCGCATTCCAAAACCTTTGAAGGAAATTCGAGTCATCTTACCGATGAGACATGATTCACACGTGCCAAATGATTGAAAATCAAAGGCCGAGATAGCTCCATTCTTTATGAGCTGTTTAACGCGTTTCTCATTAATGTGTCCCATACGGCAGCGTTACATAGATACGTTTGATCTTTGTCACCAACCTTTAACTTTTTATTCGTTACGTGTAATATTTCTATGGTCCGATCTAAAACATAAATTCCGTTCATGGAGACTGCCTTGCCATAAATCATATCGTGTAATGAGAAAATGCAAGAATTATTCTCTATTACAAATGAAAAACCAAGTTTGTCAAGTGCGAAACTGAAATAATGTTTTTCAAAGACTGGTACATAATAGCAAAGTTATATAAAAATAACTCAAATCCGCTAGGAAGCTGGATCACGTATGTTCCCCTCGAGACGGCAGCCACTCGTGCTCCATTCTCGACACGCAGGTCCACCTCACCCTTTACGAGGGGTTCGATGTTTCGGAGCCCCTGCACATGATTACACAGATGAGAACCACAACCAGTATCAAGTACCCAATTTCCGTAACTTGCGTGGTTAATCTCAATCATATGAATAAAAGTAGAAGAGGAAGAAGACATACCAACAAAGTTTAACGCGACTGCTTTTATGTCCTCATGATAAACAGACATGTGCGCCTCCAATGCCCAGTCTTGTGGCGTTGATGGCATTCCATGTTTTCGGTTTTGCTCTTTGTCGCGCCTGATGAGTTACTTGCCTCACCAGGCCCACTCTTACCTGATCCCGACTTCTTAAACTTCGGTTTACCTACAGCTAGGTCTGCTTGAGCTTTGCCCTTACCCTTGCCCTTGTTTGACACAACGAGAACATCCTGTTTCAAGCTCCCACTGAACTTCATGTCCTTCTCGGTCTGTACGAGAAGGGAGTGCAGTTCATGGGGACTTTTCTTCAAATCATTCATATAGTAATTCGCTCTAAAGAGTGCAAAACCATCGTGGAGTGAATGAAGCATGCGGTTAATAACAATGTTCTCGCTTATTTTACAATCAAGCGCCTCCAGTCTCTCGACATTCTCAATCATGCTGAGAATGTGTGGGCTAACCGGTTGGCCCTTCTGGAGTCTCGCATCAAAAAAGCGAGTGGTATGCTCATAGGTCACGATTCTCGGTGCTTTCGAGAATTCCTTGGTGAGCGTGGTGAAAATCTTGTTTGCACGTTGGGCTATGAAGCGTTTCTGCAAATTGGATTCCATTGCAAAAATGAATACGTTTTTAATCGCACCCGCTTCCATGACGAAGTCGCTATACGTGGAGACCTCGTTAACTCGAGCCGTGGGGCATGGGGCTGGCGGGAGGGGCTCAGTCAGATACTTGAGCTTCCCGTCAGCAGTGGCAACATTCCGTAATGCCGCCTCCCATTCCGCGAAGTTTGATCCATCATTCTTCAGTCTAGTAGACTGATTCATCTGATTCATAAAGATCCGAAGCCAGGACTCACGGTCCAATGTGGCACTTGGCATTGGGTCATCGAGGATGCCAGCCATTATGTTATTAGCGCTTTAAAAACGTGATCTACGCTGAAAAAGAAAGAAAAACAAAAACGAAATAAGCAACTCATCGAGGTGATTTAAGTCTATTTAAAATTCATTTTAATCGTGTAGACTCATTGCACTTGCATAATTGATCTCCCTCAAGAATAATACAAGTGATCCCAAGACTCAATTTCCGTAAATTGATAAGCCAACTGTTCAGCTAGTTCTTCCGTAAGAACTCTTGGTCAATAGATTTCCGTAAATCCTATCTATAGTCCACCATGATCACAGGATCGTACGAGTGACCATAGTGTTGAGATAAAATAAGTCAATCAGTTCCAACTTACCCGACGTAGAAGGGGTCATATTATGCCTACCGACGAAGAAGGGATTCATTGGAGTTTGACCTATAAAGACTATTCTCAATTTTTGTTTATACGAGGAAGATCCCATCAACTTAGTTTTAATTCATTTTAAGTGAACGAATAATTAGCATTACGTGAATGAATTAACTTAGGTGATGGCTTAAAATTGATCGTGTGACATGAGAATGTCAAAGAAAACTAACGTGTGACCTCTATATGAGTCAGTTTTCATGCAATTATTAGGTGGTTTGGTTTTAGGCGGAATATGATGCAATCTATCGTTACGATGAAATAAATAAAAGAATGCAAAACGTAAATAAAAATTCCTAGTGTGGCCTATCCTAGTAAAAAGAACATGATACAACTTTGGAATCCACCGTTGGACCCGAGAAGCTTGTCTTGATGTTCCATCTTTTTCTTGCAGCGGGAGTGAGCATCCGGTCTCCATCTTTGGTCTTCTCAAAATTACAATTAAAATTTACAAAATATAAACCTATTTACATTCTAAATAAAAACTGTACTTATAAAAGAAAAACAAAATGAAATGGAGATTCGAGATCTCAAAATACAACCAAGACCGTGTTCCATCATTACGGTAACACGTTCTACTAAGGCCACACTAAGTTACAACCGTTTGTAAAAAATAAATAAATACGTAATTAAAAGCATTCAAAACAATCAAAATAACGATAAATAAAATGCATCAACTAAATTAAATTTATTCGTGACATAATTCCGTAATTATGTTAAATTTATCCAAACCACCTTTAGTGATTAAAATTATGTGACAAAACCACTTTAGTCAAGTTAATTTTAATCCGTGATAATCCGTTACTTTAAATCGTTTTAAAATAACTAAATGGTACGTGAGTGAACCGTTTCACTATCAAGCGAATGCATAAAATCCGTATTATGCACATGTTAAGGCCAAAAAAAAATAAAAACACAATTTTTTTTTTTTTTCTTCACGTCAGCCGTGAACAGCACCCAAAAAAAATTTTTTTTTTTTTTATTTTGGAGCTGAAATGCCGAGAGCTCAAAAGAAAAAAAAAAATCAGCGGTACCAAAAAAAAACGTGAGCCTCAACAAGCAAAACAAAAACGATTTGTTAATAACCAATTGCAATTTAACCTAATCCGTATAGAATTGAAACTACAATTGATGAATCTTTAACATATTGTTATGAATATCGATTACAAGAACAATATGCAAAGAACAAATCGAATACCAAACATCGTCTGATTAGCACGGTTTACAAAAACAAAAAGACATGGCACGGATTTCAAGAAACAGCCGTGCAAAAAAAAAAAATTCAGCCGTGCAAAAAAAAAATCAGCCGTGTGTTTATTTTTTTTCAACAAAAATTTATCGATTCAATTCGTTTGATGAAAAACCCATAGAAAAATTTACGTGGCCTCGCTCTGATACCACTTGAGGGGTAATATCCGTATAAAACCCTTAAATTATAGGACTATAACGTAAATTTAATATGCGATTATTGTCATAAAACGAAAAACATGAGAAAAACGATAAAGCATTAGAAATAACCTCGGGTCCTTTGAGATGCGGCCTAAGAACAGAAATCAACAGAGATTTCCTCCTAATCGTTGCACCCAAGACCGTCTGAGACTATGCCCTTTTGCTAGAAATGTATTCTCTAATTGCCTTGCAATATTGAGAGAATTGTTGTGAGTTTTTGCTAGATGTGAGATCTAGGTTTAGAGAGGAAATGTTCTCCCAAAACCCTAATAATTTTACAAATGAAAATGATTAGGTTGCAAATGAGGAGAGGCTCTCCTTTTGTTTGCTCTACTCGGCCAAACCGTGAGTCCTCTTGGGAAGTGGGCTTCCACTTCCTTTTAATTTTAACTCGTGGTCCGGTTCGTAAAATGCTAAATGTATATGACGCGGTTTTATTATAAATCGTCATCGGTTATCGGTTATTAAAACATCAACTAATAACTCGGATTAGTTGAAATATTAATACATGTCCGACAAAGACAATATTGTATAATTAATTCAATATACATTAATTAAATATAACCGGTTATATTTAATTTACGAATTAACTGCTTAATTCGCCTTTGTAACACCCCCATACTCCGAGTGCCTTACCAGGACCACTCAGGTATGAAGACATCACCATCTCGGTCGCCCGAGGTATGATAATCAAATAGACAAAACAGAAACAACATTTATGGTAAATAGTTTAATGAATAAATACAATCCTCGAAACCAAACTGAAAGTACAATACATTATTCCAAACTATCTGTTCTCAACTGAAATATAAATAAATGCTAAACTACAAATGAAGACTCTATCGTCATGTCGTGGCCATCCCAAATATCCCAAAGACTCATCTCTATACCGCTCAACATCTCGCTCACCATCCCCGAATGGATCACCGCAGGTTTTACAAAACAACACCGGGGTCAGTACTAATCACACAATCAATATAAACAGCAATAACAAGACAAACATACAGCTGAACTGTCACACACACACACACCACCAACTCCCATCATCTCAATACTGACTGTCCACTGGACCAGCCCGCGCTGGGGGACCGCAGCCGTTCCCACCTAAGCCCCGCTCATCGTACGAGCGATAACCCTGTCCATTAATGTGCACATCCCCTTCCGTGGCGGGTTCCACGAAGGGCGAAACTAGGGCGTGAGATCACTCCTGCAAGTGACCCCACTCAGCCGAGAACGCATCTCGAGAGCCATAGACAACCAAACACAATCACAATCACAACACAATCATCATATCAAACAACTAACTACAGCACATCACCAATATCCCATTATGGGACTAATACTGAGTAGGAAATCCTACCTGGAAAGCACAACACGCAGACGGTATCTACAAATTTGTATCAAAACGGCTCCTCTACGAATTCTCCTCCTACCATACAACACATAGATGCTACCATTCAAATACTACTCATAAAAACCCCCAATTCCTAAATTAGGGTTTCATCAATCTTAACAAAACATTATATAAATTATATTAAAAGCTTACCCTCGACGCAAGGAATCCAACGACGCGAACTACGATACGAACTGACCGTCCGAACTCCGGAAATTGTCAAGAGCGCGATTAGGAAGAAGACTAGTTGCTTTCTCTCTTAAATAGGTTTTAGGTTTTGTAAAAAGTGATTTAAAACAATTACAAATGTGTTTAAATACCTTAATCGCGTAATTAACAAAACCCGAGAAAACTCCCCCGTAAAACCGGACACTCGATCGAGTACCCAAGGTACTCGATCGAGTACCTTTCTACTCGATCGAGTGCCCCAGCTACTCGATCGAGTGCCCAACAGGTCAGAAACTATTTTGCTTCGCCACCTACCCTTACTCGACAGAGTAAGGCCTACTCGATAGAGTACCCCCAAGACTATAAATACGGAGTATTACAGTCTTCCCTCCTTAAAAGGAACTTCGTCCCCAAAGTTCAAACCACTACTAAAACCAAGGTACTCCAAAACATTCCCGACTCAACAACCAAAACAAAACTCAACATAAAACACGCTACTTACCCAACTCATCCCGACAACCTACCGACGCAACATGCAAAAAGGTGTATAAAACTCTTAGAAACTGCTCGCGATCATCTCCTACCCCCCTAAAAGAAACAAGGTTACGTCCCCGTAACCATACATACCTGATCAAAAAGGAAGGGGTAACGCTCTTTCATGATATCCTCTGCCTCCCATGTAGCTTCCTCGGTCTCGTGGTTAGACCAAAGGATCTTAAGCAAAACTGTCTCACCACCCCCGGTCTTTCTAACCTTTCGGTCTAGGATCTGCTTAGGCACCTCCAGATATGATAAAGACTCATCCAGCTCTAAGCTCTCTGCCTCCAACACATGTGACGGGTCACTCACATACTTCCGCAGCTGCGATACATGGAACACATTATGTACTCTCTCCAACGCAGCTGGTAAAGCCAGACGATAAGCAACTTCCCCAACTCGCTCTAAGATCTCATAAGGCCCTATAAACTTCTGACTTAGCTTGCCTTTCTTCCCAAATCTCATAACTCCACGCATCGGAGACACTTTCAAAGAAACCTTGTCCCCAACCCGAAACTCTATATCCCGACGATGTAGATCTCGCATAACTCTTTTGTCGATCCCGGGTCGCTCTCATCCGTTCCCCGATCATCTTAATCTGTTCCACCATCTCATGCACCATCTCTGGTCCTAAAACCACCGCCTCAAGACTATCGTCCCAACAGATTGGACTCCTACATCTCCTCCCATACAAAGCCTCAAACGGTGCCATACCAATACTGGTGTGATAGCCGTTGTTGTAAGAAAACTCTATCAAGTCCAACCTCTCGCTCCCGCTTACCACCAAAATCCATCACACAAGCTCGCAACATATCCTCAAGAGTTTTGATTGTTCTCTCGTCCGCCCATCTGTCGCAGGATGAAATGTCAGTACTCATCTTCAAAGTCGTTCCCAACGATTCCTGCAACTCTTTCCAAAACCTTGATATAAACCTCGCATCTCTGTCAGACACTATGTCCTTAGGGACTCCATGTAACTTAAGACGTTCTTTCGATAGGCCATAGCCAATTGTGCCTTAGTCCATGTATCTTTCATTGGAACAAAGTGAGTCGACTTGGTCGACGATCTACTATCACCCAAATCATGTTGTTACCTTGTTGACTCTTAGGCAAACCCACAATGAAATCCATGGAAATAGATTCCCACTTCCACTCAGGCACCTCTAAAGACCGAACCTTACCTTGTGGTCTTCTCTGTTCCCCTTTAACTCTCTCGGCATGTCAAACAACGGGACACAAACTCAAATTGTCTCTTTCTTCATCCCAGGCCACCAAAACGTCTTCTTCAAATCTTTGTAAAGCTTGTCTCCACCCGGATGAACTGAATATGGTGTGCAATGCGCTTCTGTCATGATTGTCTTTTTCAACTCCTCGTCATTCGGAACACACCACCTACCATCAAACCTCAAACTACCATCTGTATGAATGGAAAACCGGGACACTGTCCCTTTCTCTATCCCAACTCTCCACTCCACCATTTTAGGATCCAAAGCCTGCTTATCCCGAATATCATCATAAAACTCCATATGTACTGTCATATCACCCACGGCATCTCCTTTCTGAATCATATGTATCCCGAACCTCGCTACCTCATCTCTCAGCCTCATCAAAGATAGAGCTGTACACAAAGAATGTGAACTCTTCCTACTCAAAGCATCAGCTACAACATTGGCCTTCCCTTCATGGTAGATGATTTCCATGTCATAATCGCCAATCAACTTCATCCACCTCCTCTGTCTCATGTTCAGCTCCTTCTGCGTGAAGATGTACTTGAGACTCTTGTGATCAGAAAATACCTTAAAGATTGCTCCATAAAGGTAATGTCTCCAAATCTTGAGAGCAAACACCACTGCACCCAACTCCAGATCATGAGTAGGGTAGTTCTCCTCATAAGGCTTCAACTGCCTAGAAGCATAGGCAATCACTTTACCATTCTGCATCAACACACACCCCAACCCATTCTTCGAGGCATCTGTATAAACCTCGAAATTCTCGCTCCCTTCAGTAATGCTAGGACAGAGCTGTGGGTCAAACGCTCCTTTAATGTTTGGAACGCCGTCTCACAACCCTTATCCCAACGAAACCTGTTCTCTTTCCTCATCAACGCTGTCATCGGTCTAGCTATCTTGGAGAAATCTTTCACGAACCGTCTGTAGTATCCAGCTAAACCCAAGAAACTCCTAACCTCAAAGAACATTCTTTGGTGCTTCCCACTTTGTCACCGCCTCAATCTTCGCCGGATCCACACTACCCCATCTTTAGAGATTACATGCCCCCCAGAAAAGCAACTTTCTCTAACTTAACTCACACTTGGATAGCTTAGCATACAGCTCATGATCCCTCAAAGTCTGCAACACGATCCTCAGATGCTCCTCATGCTCCTCCTTAGTCTTAGAGTAGACTAGGATATCATCGATAAACACCACCACGAACTGGTCCAAGAACTGTCTGAAGATCCTATTCATCAAATCCATAAACACTGCCGACGCATTAGACAACCCAAATGGCATCACCACATACTCATAATGGCCATACCTCGACGTGAAAGCTGTCTTCGGTATGTCCACATCTCTAATCTTCACCTGATGGTACCCCGACCTCAAATCAATCTTAGAAAAGACTGTTGCACCGCTCAACTGATCAAACATGTCATCTATCCTTGGCAAAGGATACTTGTTCTTTATCGTCACACGGTTCGACTCCTGTAATCTATGCACAGCCTCAAACTTCCATCTTTCTTCTTCACGAAAAGAACTGGCGCTCCCCAAGGCGATACACTTGGTCTAATATATCCCTTCTCTATCAAATCATCCAACTGCTTCCTAAGCGCCTCCATCTCCTTAGGACCCATACGGTACGGTGCCTTAGAGATTGGCCCCGTCTCTGGCTTCAACTCAACTGTGAAATCTATCTCCCTCTTCAGTGGCAACCCCGGAATCTCCTCCGGAAAAACATCTGCAAACTCTCCCACCACTGGTATCTCGTCAACTGCCGGGCTCTCTATCCGGTCATCTCTCACATGGCATAAAATCGGAGGACATCCCTTCCTCGAATACGACTTCAAGGTGACAAAGAATCAACTTAACTTTGGGTTTGACTAGAAACCCACGGTAAGACACACTAACACCCTTAGGACCTCTTAGGGACACTTTCTTTTGATGACAATCTATCTTAGCTTTATACTTTCCTAACCAATCCATCCCAACTATCATCTCAAAACCATTAAAAGGAAACTCTAGCAAGTCTACAGGGAAATCGACTTGCCCAACTATCAAAGATACATCTCTAAACAACCTCCCACACGATACAGACTCACCCGAAGGTATGAAAACTTGCTCCCTAACAGACTCATATACTCTCAAACCCAACTGTTTTACATGACTCGAAGACACAAACGACTGAGAAGCCCCGAATCAAACAAAACGAACGTAGGAATACCATTAACAAGGAATGTATCGGTGATAACGTGCGCATCCTCCTCAGCTGCTTTCTTCTCCATCATGAACAACTTGCCGCTGGTCTTCTGCCCACCTCCCTGGACAGTACTGGCCGATGCGGTCGGCTTAGCACCCGACCCTTGATTGTTGTTGTTGTTGTTGTTGTTCATCGGTGTCTTCTGATAAGAATTACCGCCGTTGCGGTTGCCTCCACTCTGGTAGCTCTGACCTCCCCGGTTTGGCCATGATCCCGCCGGTCCATTGCTCGCGAAGCTCGCGCAGTCTCCGGAAAGATCCCGGTGCACTTGTGCACTCATGTATCTTGTGGCCTACGCCACCACAACCAAAGCAGTCACTCCCCGCCTATTGCTCACACTCCCACGCCTCTCCCAAAGGAAGTTCCAAAGACTAAACCCGGACCCCAGAAGAAAACCCCATAGATTGATTGTGGTTGCCTTTCTTGAAATTAGATTGGCCACCACCCTCGCTCTTAGACTTCCTCTTCTCTCCACCTGACCTCTCCTAAGCCATCTCCACTAATCTCTCGGCTCTCCCAGCCCTCTCATACGCTTCCTTTACATCAGTAAGGACTCCCACGGGTAACTTATCCATAATTTTCGTGGTTAGCCCTCTCTCAAACCTCAAAGCCAGATTCTCCTCACTCAAACCCATATCCTCCGCATATCTAGATTTCTCATTGAACCGCTGTAGTACTCAGCCACGGACATCTCAAGAGTCATCTTAAACTTGTCGAACTCCTCTCTCAACTTACTCCTCACATGTTCTGGTACGAACTCCTTCCTCACAAATTTCCTACGAAACTCCTCCCAAGGTATAGCAGGTAACCCTGGTTGGTATATATCTCCTTGGCACTCACTTTCACTGAATCCCACCACTTGCCAGCTGCCTCCCTCAGATAGAATGCAGCCTGATCCACTCTCATCTCATCAGGACAGCGAACTAAATCTAGTATGTTCTCCATCTCCCTCAGCCAACTATCAAGAAGGTTAGGTTCCTCAACCCCCTTGTACTCCTTCGGGTTAAACCTCGCAATATAGAGGCTGACTTTAGCATGGTCAACCTCCTTCTCCTTACTCTTATCCTTGTCCTCATTCACTCTCTTCAGGGTCTCAGTAAGAGCATCCTGGTGCTCTAACATCTTGACGATGTCGTCCGTAGTCATAAGCTCAGCTCTCGCATACAAAGCATTTCTCTTGGGCGGCATCTTGAAACTATACATATATAAGATAAGGAGTAGATATGAACATACGTACTAAACTTGAAAACACGAAAACACGCTGCCAGAACCTACTCGATCGAGTATCCAAACCCACTCGATCGAGTAACGGGCTACTCGATCGAGTTCCCCCATGTACTCGATCGAGTACCCAAACACCAGAACCAAACAGACCTTCTGATCTCTAACCCACTCGATCGAGTATCTAGGCTACTCGATCGAGTGACCCCCTACTCGATCGAGTACCCCTAGTTACTCGATCGAGTGCCCCAAAACGCGATTCTGGACTCAAAATCGTCAAAAACCTACCCGATCGAGTCAGCCTCACTCGATCAATTACCACCCATACGTAAGAGCTACCCGCATATTATGTCATATACTAACATGCTAACTTTATAAATCACATTATATCATATCAATCATGCTATTAATTGCCACGTTGTAAAACATTCCATCATGCTATCATTTCATCAACAATGTCTATATATATATATATAACATCACTTTTCTTTTATCTCATCAACTTCCAATTTGAACATCCAACCATCAACACATTCCATCACATTGTTACGCAAGTTACTAAGCACACACATGACTCAACACACACATTTCCCCCATGTGACCGGTTCAAAGTTGTAGGGCGACCCCCGCGACTTTAGGGCGTCTCCCAAGCCTTTGCACTAGCTCCTACAACTTCTACCCCGGGTTCTTTTTAATTGACTCCCTATGTTCATTAAGTTCATTGGTTACAGGTTTCAGGATCGTCGCTCTGATACCATTTGTAACACCCCCATACTCCGAGTGCCTTACCAGGACCACTCAGGTATGAAGACATCACCATCTCGGTCGCCCGAGGTATGATAATCAAATAGACAAAACAGAAACAACATTTATGGTAAATAGTTTAATGAATAAATACAATCCTCGAAACCAAACTGAAAGTACAATACATTATTCCAAACTATCTGTTCTCAACTGAAATATAAATAAATGCTAAACTAAGCGGAAGACTCTATCGTCATGTCGTGGCCATCCCAGCTATCCCAGTACTCATCTCTATACCTGCTCAACATCTGCTCACCATCCCCGAATGGATCACCGCAGGTTTTACAAAACAACACCGGGTCGGTACTAATCACACAATCAATATAAACAAGAATAACAAGACAAACATACAAAATGAATCACACACACACACACCACCAACTCCCATCATCTCAATACCGACCGTCCACCGGACCCGCCACAGCTGGGGGACCGCAGCCGTTCCCACCTAAGCCCCGCTCATCGTACGAGCGATAACCCTGTCCATTAATGTGCACATCCCCTTCCGTGGCGGGTTCCACGAAGGGCGAAACTAGGGCGTGAGATCACTCCTGCAAGTGACCCCACTCAGCCGAGAACGCATCTCGAGAGCCATAGACAACCAAACACAATCACAATCACAACACAATCATCATATCAAACAACTAACTACAGCACATCACCAATATCCCATTATGGGACTAATACTGAGTAGGAAATCCTACCTGGAAAGCACAACACGCAGACGGTATCGACAGCTGTATCAAAACGACTCCTCTACGAATTCTTCTCCTACCATACAACACATAGATGCTACCATTCAAATACTACTCATAAAAACCCCCAATTCCTAAATTAGGGTTTCATCAATCTTAACAAAACATTATATAAATTATATTAAAAGCTTACCCTCGACGCAAGGAATCCAACGACGCGAACTACGATACGAACTGACCGTCTGAACTCCAGAAATTGTCAAGAACGCGATTAGGAAGAAGACTAGTTGCTTTCTCTCTTAAACAGGTTTTAGGTTTTGTAAAAAGTGATTTAAAACAATTACGAATGTGTTTAAATACCTTAATCGCGTAATTAACAAAACCCGAGAAAACTCCCCCGTAAAACCGGACACTCGATCGAGTACCCAAGGTACTCGATCGAGTACCCCCCTACTCGATCGAGTGCCCCAGCTACTCGATCGAGTGCCCAACAGGTCAGAAACTATTTTGCTTCGCCACCTACCCTTACTCGACAGAGTAAGGCCTACTCGATAGAGTACCCCCAAGACTATAAATACGGAGTATTACAGCCTTAGCCAACATTATTTAATCCGTATTAAATAAAATAACTCAACATCGCGTTTTGACTAATTATTAGTCAATAACTCCGACTAACTGCTTCGTCAACTTTGGCATCAACATGACTGTATTTTCATACCGTCACATCTCTCAAACGTATCCTATAGGTGTGACTTTTAGGGACCAGTTGATCACCGCCATCTGTATGACAATAACGTCAAACTTATCTAGCAAGCCAACCGTTATTGATAAACGTGGACCAACTGATTATAATACAAAAGTATACCCTTTGATCCTTTTAGAGATTTATGAGTCCTTGCACTAACTGTAAAGGACACCAGCCCCCACACGCGCAATATTACTGCCACGCCAACCAAAGAACACCACAAAACTGCCACATAAAACACCACCGAACAGCTCCAATCCTAACTATCGCAATCGCGGAAAGCAATCCGGCCGGAATGACGCCGACGATCAAATGACCATCGTTGACATCTCAACCACCATGGAAATTTTACAAGGATTGCAATTATATGATTATTTTTTCGAAATTATTTCTATTTCTTAGTAGATCTAACATTTGGAAAAGGAAAAACAAAGATGAAACATTTAAAAAGTCTCTAATGTCATTATTTTTTGATGTGAACAAATAGTAATCACCGGTGAGACAAGGAGATTTGCCGGTGGTTGGCGGCGCTTAGTAGTGATAGTGGAGAAGGAGAGAAGTCGGCGTCTAGATCTAGCCGACTGTTTGAAACACATCACCATAATCGGCACGTTGACGGAGATCGATAAAAAAAGGGTTAATTTGTCAAGGAATGAAGGTGATGTGATTGAGGTGGGAGATAGGACGAAATCAGTGTTGTTAGTAGATCTAACATTTGGAAAAAATTAAAACAAGATGAAACACGGAGTTTTCAGTCAGAAAATTAAATTGAGGACTTGTGGATGAGGTTCACGCCGGCGACGACCAAATGTTTGGTTGGAGTGATGGCAGTTTGTGAAAAAGGAACGATGGGTGGTTATCGGAGTTTCTCTTTAGTTGGGGGTGATAGCTGCTTGGAAGAGGTTAAGTCGGTCGACAATGGTTGTCGGAGCTCCGACGCCGGTGTCTCAAATGAAACGACGGGGGATGATATTTGAATGGGTTGTTGTGTGGTAAAGGAGATGAGAGATAAGAAGGAAAAGAAGAATAGGTAGTCTCTCGTTATGTGACACGGGCCTAAAAAATGAAGTAATCAAGTTGTTTTTATTAGTTCGTACGGTTCGTAACTTAATTTAGTTCGTACGGGATCCTGATTCTATATATATATATATATATATATATATATATATATATATATATATATATATATATATATATATATATATATATACTCCCTCCGTCCCGGTCATTTGTTGTCCTTTTTCATTTTGAGGTGTCTCGGTCATTTGTTGTCCTTTCTATTTTAAGAATGAATTTGATGAGTAATTTGATCATTCACACTCAATTCATTCCACTTGTCATTTAGTAATCGGCCCTTTCTCCTTTCCTTGGTCTTTGTGCCAAAACCAAAGGACAACAAATGACCGGGACGGAGGGAGTACGAGGTAGCATCCCATGCTTCGCACGATCAGTTTGTATTTTTTATTATTATAATTGAAGGAAAAATAATATAACTAATATATGACATTTAGTATTTTTCTTAAAAATAAAATAGATTAACTTTTTTCAAATATTATTTTTTGCGAATTTTTTTCAAAGCATTTTTAAATAAAATATACTCTGTATAAAGTAAGTAATAGACGATATTTTATAAATGGTGTAGGCAACATTTATTTGAGAATGTCTAAAAAAAGAATTTTAATTCTTATTTTCTCATATCTCTTAAAACACAAATGTCCTTAATATTACTATTATTTTTATTGTGATTATTAATATGCGATTCATGCCACAATGCACATATACATATGACATACCTAGTCTTTACCACAATGTGTATACCCACTTGATATTTCTCATTTCTTTTTAACTAAACACAAGAAATTGCATATAAAATAACTATATGGAATTTAATGCTAAATTATGTTGTAAAACCCTCAATTTGCATAATAAGATTTTAAAATTTTGTTATCATATGTCCACGGTATAAAAATATTTAAATAATATTGATAATTTGAGATTTGTATGAATAGAGGTTTTAGATATATGTAAAAATAAAAATTAAAGCAATATATATAAATACTTAACTCTTACTTAAATTTTTTGTATTGTACTATATACAATTATACATGCATTTAAATTTAAAAAAAGTGAAGTTTTAATACATTTCATCTTTTTGTGTGATCTACATAATTTGTTTATTTCTACGGGGAGCACATATTCATTAAATATAACATTTAATAACTCTAATGAAAATTATACTCATATGAAAGCATTTTTCGCTATAAATTTTAAAAAATTAGTTTTGTATTTTTTCTCAAAATATTTTTAAAATTAGCTATATTACTTATGTTACATTAACGCTGTAATTAATGCTGATGTTTATGTTACATTAATGCTGTAATTAATGACTAAATTATCATTAATGGTGTATTTAAGGCTGAATTAGACACGTGTCGTATCCACACCTTCCCAGCTTAGTTTTATATATATATATATATATATATATATATATATATATATATATATATATATATATATATATATATAATGAAAGGGGAACATTAGGCTAAATAGAAGGGAGTATATCTTAAACAAGAGCTGAGCAAAATAGTCGATTATCCGAACTATTCGATCAATATCCGATTCGAAAAACTGGATATCCAATTCGAAAAAGGTTTTGGAACAGATATGGAATTTGTGCATAGGCCTACCTTAAAGTTGTGAGAGAAAAAACCTTAAGAGTGGTTAAACATATGGATTGCGGAGTATGCCATAAAATTGTTGATTTAGATGAACAATCCGTCTCATTGTAGACGGACACTATCCGTCTAAAGTTGTAGACGGATAGTGTCTCTCTTACTTGCACTATCCACTTGTTTTTGTGAGAGGTACACTATTCGTCTATAGTTTTAGACGGATAGTATCCATCTAAAGTGAGATTTTGTATTAGACGAAATAGTCTTCCACATATATCCGTACCAAAATAGATACAAACATAATTTTTTTGAGCATGGATTTAGCTGAAAAAAATTTACTTTTACTTCACTACAATAATACAAACTTAATTTTCTAAGAACATATATTAATTAGAGAAAATTATATTCAAAATTTTGATTATAATAAATAATTTAAAGTAATTTTTATCTTTTTATAATTTATAGTCAAGGTTTTAAAGCGATAATATACGATAGTCCACTAAATATAGTCATTGGGCGTAGGTGATTAGTCACAATTTGGGACCCTCTCCATTTCCTTTAGGGTCTGCAACGATTTAAGAGTCATATTTCTAAGCAAGAAATGATGATGAATTGAGGGTGAAATAATAGAGAGGATCCTAAGCCAATTACTTATCATAGCTCCATAGATTATAACATCCGTCGTAATCATCATCATCATAATCGTCACCGGTGGCGGCGGTCAGCCTAGGTGGACTAACCATCATTCCTCCTGCCATGTCAACAAGCAAGTTAGGCATATCGAACAATGCTTCTATATCCACAAACTCCTCCTCCTCTACCTTACCACCTCCACCACCACCACTACCACCTCCTTTCTCAGTTGTCGTCTCCTCTGTCGTCTTCTTCTCCTCAGGCCTTCTCATATCAGCCGCGGCAGCCGCCGCCTCCCGAATATCTCCCGGTGCATTGGTCGCTGGGACCGGGTACCGGGAAACATAGTCTGGGAAGTTCAACACGGCCTCACTCCCTTTCAGGGCCAGGGCTGCCACGTCATAGGCAGCCCCCGCCATTTCAGGAGTGGGGTAGGTGCCTAACCATATTCGATTAGTTTTTTTGGGTTCTCGGATCTCCGAGACCCATTTCCCACCTCGGGTCCTAATCCCTCGGTAGAACGGGTGCTTTCCTGTCGGGGACTTAGATGCTGACGCAGGCATCTTAGTCCCCGCTTGATCAATCTGTTGAAATCGGCTCGATGTCCAATTATTTACGACCATGCTAGACTGGTCACGTTGATCAATATTAGGCGGGATTGGTATCGAGAGCGGATAATGTCGATTTTGTTCGTTCACATTTGAAGAATGAGATTGGTCAGCCATTGTATGAAATAGTAATGTGAAGTTATATACTTATTATTGTATAGAGAGAAGGAAGTTTTAGTATTAGAAATTATGTAAACGGATAATGATTTTAGGTAGAATTTATACATATGAATATTATATATGAATAGACAAGTGGTGAAAACGTGGGATAATCGCGGACTGGTAGTCAATTAGTCATGAACACCAAAAAGGTAATAAAAAGGTGTATTTCAACGTCTTGCATGGCGGTTCGAAATGGGGTATTGCTGTATGGCTTTAGGGCTTTTAAGGATTGCAACACGTCCTATCAATTCCGGCAAGTTGAAGTACATTGAAAGAGGCTAGATACAAAAGGAATTATATATGGAGTATCAATATTAAGATTTGTTGTTTGCCACAATTGAAACTAGATTTGATATTTACTTTCTAAATTCACCATATCGATAATAAGTTAACGTAATCACTTCATAAGTTAAAGTTTCATTCTGACATTAGTTGCTGATAGGCCGGAAATATAACTCTTTGGCTTCTGAAATAGTGATGAATTTTATCCTCATTTTGTCAATATGGCACAATCATATACAGGTAACCCAAATAATAAGAGCAGCTTCAAGATTGCGGAATAAGATTGTTAGAGAGAAAATGGAAGGAAGAAAATTGACAAAATACTAAGCAACTCCCTCTTATTTGACATTACAAAAAAGCATTTTCACCTTGGCTTTACATGGGTTTAAACTTTAAAGACTACTCCGTATACATTATTAAACATTATATTATTTGTGTTTAACACCTACTGGTGTAATTAATTTGTGTCATCAATGGTAGACCATTGGGGGTCCATGTGTGCTTACTATGGCCAGTAGGGACCGGGTGTGATGTCTCCTAGAGTCGTGTAGACAATTGATGTTAGTAATGACTAGAGCTGTTCACAAGTCGGGTTATGGCCGGTTCGATCTGTTCATGTGCCCATTATTATTTCTTGTAATGACTATATTGAGGTCAAGTATTGAGAAAAACAAATAAAGTAGTTTGTGTAATTAGAACATGAAAATGTTTTACATTGAAGACAAGATCATAGAGTTAGTTATATAAAGAGTGTGTAGGAGCCGTTGAGGTAGTAAACCCAACTCTCAAATTGAAAAATTAAAAGAGTTTTATTTAGTTTATAAAAAAATCCACCATCTAATTAGTATAAAGCCTTTTGAAAAGGAGTCTCAAAACAAATTGGGGCAAAAACTTGGGTCAAAATGGACGATATGTCAAACTAATAATAATGTGACGAAGTGGTGGTAACGATAGTAGTCCCCACTTATGTGGCAGACGCTTTCCTCAAATCGGAGACCGATAGATACAAGCTAGACCGTACTAAAATCAAGTTACGCGGTGAGGTTCGAGCTGTACTAAAACTCAACAATCGACAATGAAAAGGACCTTAATAAAAGTTGAATGATCTGAACAAGTGACAAGTGCGCCTTTCTGGCTTTCGGGATTTTGTTTATACGAGCCAAAGCTCTTTTTTTTAAGCAGTTTTTGTGTTTTTAAAGTAAGCCAACAAGGTTCAATAACCCCACTTATTATCCAAATGACTTCACTATGTATATGCTAATTAGACTTAATATGACCCATTTTATATACATGTAATTGGTGAATTACTTGTTAATTTGTTAATTGTAATTATTTGATTTAAAATGATATTTAATTTGTTAAATATGCATTAAAATTAATTAGGACATGTAACATTACCTACCAAATTACATTTTACAATTGACAGAGTTAAAATAATGGAGATCACCTAATATGAGGTAAAACCGGTTAAGGGAGGTGTGATGGTGGGTGTTGTTTTGTCAATTATTTAATTAACATGATTAAAGACAAAATTATATGCCTTTTGCATATAACAAGAACAACACCCAACCCTATACTTTGATAAGTTAAAAAGGGGGTCTTGAGAAGAAAAATGAGCTCCCCTATATGCCCTAAGGAACCGGCACCCACCTCCACACATGAGAACATTGGTTCTCATTTTTCCTTTAGTTGAAAAACTCTTATTCTCTCCTTCTCACTTTCTCTCATAAATTTGTTTATGAATGATATTTGTTCTAGATCTACAAAACCTCTAAAATTACTATAGTAGTAATGAAAATAACATTAGATCTAATTATTTAAGGTTACTAATTCACAATACCTAGTTAGTATATGAATTAGTGTTATGAGATTGTCTTAGGTGCAACTAAAAGGAGGCATTCTACATTTGAATGCATGAAGATCATGGAATGTAATAACCCGGAATTTTGTATAATTTAATGATAAATAAGATATAATGATAGTAATGTAGTTCGAATAATTAATTAACGAATTTAATTATAATAACTCAGAATAAGACGATAAATAAGTTAAATAAGATAAGTGATAATTAAAGAGCTTTAGCTGGGCCGAGCATTATGGGAGTGGGCGTGTACTTGGTAGATGTCGGGATTAAATTCCCGAGTCATTAATAATATCGATAATTAGATTAATAATAAGTTACTAAATAAGGAAAGGCGTTTTATTATATAAGACGAATACCCTAACTTTTAATCAGTTTTGCAAAAAACTGGAATCACGTTAGAGGCAGTAAAAGAGAGTTTAAGAGAGAAAGCGGTGATTTCAATCACGATCATCGACACAGGTAATTCTCGACTCGATTTCTATAGTTAGTTCACACACCTACCATTGTGATTGTGTCCTAGGCTGACTCGAGGGAGGTAGGGTTGTCGAGTGCTGACCTAGGTGGTGACGAGGGTGTGAACTGGTGGTAGGGAGGTGACGGTGGTCGTCGTTGACCACCGTTGACCGTCAAATCGAATAACAAAAAGGGGGTGTCGGGTCATTATTAGGGTTAGGGTTAGGGTTTCTTTTGCATTATTTGACCAACTTAGCGTGCCCTATCTGACCTAGGGTTGTGGTTGGTGGTTTCTGGGTATTAGTCGGTCCTAATGGTGATGTTAGGGTGGCGTGTGGTGGTCAAAGGTGGCGACTTTGACCGCTTTTAATTGCTTATGCAAAACAGGGTACTTTAGGGGATTTCGACCCGGATTGGGATCCGTTAGGGTCGTGTCGTGGTCTGGGGTTTGTAGAGTTGGAACCTAGGGGTCGATTCGACCGTATTGGAGGTGGTTTAGTGGCCTTAGGTGGTGGTTTGTGGCGGTGGCAGATGTAAAACGCGAAAACAAGGGAGGTCGAGGGTGTTTGTGGTTGCTAGTGTTTGCGTGGGTGGTTATGGGGGTTGCAGCTGGGTCGATGAGGTGAGGGACTACCCCTAGAACCACTGTGGACTAGTGGTGGCGATGGTGGTGGCCAGAGGTGGTGTGTGGGTGTGTGTTGTGGTGTACATGCAAGAAGAGGGAAGGTGTTTGGAGTGGTGGTCGAAGGGAGTGGAGGAGTTTGTGGCCACGATGGCTGCTGTGGTGGCTGGTCGAGTGCGGGTGGTTGGAGTCAGGAGGTCCACCGTGGTGTAAGGTGGCCGGTCATGGTGGTTCGGGGTGGAGAAGATAGTGTTTGATGGGTGTTTGTCGAGGTGTTTAGGCTCGGGGTTGGGGGCGTGGTTCATTAGCTTAACTCGAGTTCTAATTTTAGCAAGACGGGTTTCGTAATCACGTGATCGTAATAATGAATTGCTAATAATAATATTGTAATTAAAATAAATTAGTAGAGTGAGTTATGAATAATGAATTGTAAATTATAAGCTATGAATTAGCAATTAATTAATTAATAAATGAGTAGCTCGTTGAAACGATTTCATTATATAATTCGTTATTTAGTAATGATGCATTTTGAATAAAGCATGATAGTCAATAATATTTTAAATAATAAAATTAAAGATAATTAAATCAATTGATTATGAATCATTAGTAATTGTAATAATTATTTATGATTAGGTGAAGGTATTGTTGAGAAGCTTATTTGGAGTTCTACTAATTGGATTGCGTAAATTGGAGTGCTTGCTTTCGAGGTAGGATAATTAATCAACTGGCTGTTATTATTGTATTTCACATGAGTATTGTGGCTGGAAGAATGTATCGTTGTGGTTGATTATTGTGGATTATATCCGGCTAATTATTATTATTTATGGTTGCATTCATATAAGGATGGCATTTGCATTAGTTATCGGATTTATTCTGGCAGACATTACTTATAGTAATGTATAATGGTTATCAGATTTATTCTGGCAGACGATTATAATCGTGAATTCTCGAGGCATGCCCCAGGTTGATCTGCAGGCCATTTGGTGGATATTTATCAACTGTGTGTTGACGCAGACATTACTTTATAGTAATGTAGTGTGTTTTCTCCCCTTTGGGTTGAGGCTGCCCCGACCAGGGATTGGGGGGATGCATAGTGTTGCGAGTGGTGAACTCGGCTGAATGGTTCTATTAAGTCATATCATACATATTCATATCATTATCTTCTGTTGTTAGTTATTCCTACTCAACCTCGTGGTTGACCGTGTATTCGTGAACACCTGTGATGAACCGTATTATGGGAGCGGATGATTGATGTACTTGAGTAGCTAACTTGGGAGCTGATGGGGTTGCGTGAGGATTTGTTAAGACTACCTAGAAGTCTAGATCACTTAGTTATTTTATTACTCAGTTGTATTTGTTTCCGCTGCAAGTTTGTAATTTTTTTTTTTTTGGTGTAATGTGAGCGTTTTATATTTCAATAAGCAAAAGCATACATCACTTCAGCATAAGTTTATCAACTTCATACACCACTTTCAAGTTACAAACAAAGAAAGACCTATTAGACAATTAACCCTATCTTTTGTAACCACTCCTTATCTGATAGACGAACTGGGACCTGGATGCATCCTCACAAGTTTGTAATTTAATTAGTTAAGTTGTTTTAATAAATTGTAATAAAAGTGTTGACTAGTAAGTTTTAATAAAGTACTTTGGTTCTGTTTTAATTTGTACTCACCGCCCTCGGAAACCGAGATGGTAATGTACCGTATTTAGTTGAGAATGTCTAGCTAAAGGCTTCTGATTAAATGGGGGTGTTACATGAAAGTTCATCACTATGCCAAATAAGAACTTCAATAACAGTCAAATAATGCAATAACCGTTATTAAATAGAAACACGGAACCGTTATTGCAACGACTGTTGTTAAATATATACCACGTTTGTATGACCGATATATAACATCAATAATGAATCTATAATGCCGTTATCACTACTCAATAACCGTTATAAAACTGTTGTTAATTATGTTTATGGCAACGGGTATACTTTTAAGAAACCGTTATTAAATATTAATAACGGTTTCAAACTCGTTGTCCTAGTTTACTATTGACAACGGTTTAGTGGTTCCAAAACCGTTGTTAAATATTATCTATGATAACGGTTCATTTCGTTATCTTATTTAATTAAATGTCAAAATTTAATAACTGTTTTATTGTGTGCTAAACCGTTGTTATATTTATCAATTGATGAAACTTTGACAACGGTTCTTCTTAAATAAATCGTTTTTAACATTTTGAAGTCAACAACGGTTTTTGTTCGTTATCTTATTTGAATGGGAGAGAAAAGATGTCAACGGTTATTTATCTAAATAAAACTGTTGTCAAATAATTGTTTGCAACGGTTATTTTAACCGTTATCGTATTTAATTTTTTTTTTTTTAAAAAAATGATTTTAGCTTCCTCTAGCAAATTTCTTTGAAATGCTATTTTTCAAAATAGTTAGCGTTTGTAGCTTTTTGGAATGCTATTTTTCAAACCTTTTGAAAATAGCATTTCAAAGAAATTTCTGCAACGCAAAAATTCAATCTTGCATCAAAATATTACACCCCGTGATCAATTAAACCCAGTTTCAAAACAGTACAAACAGGATGATCAAAAGCCAAAACACAACTTCCTCAAAAAAAAAAAAGAAGCCAATACACAATGGCTCTATATATATATATATATATATATATATATATATATATATATATATATATATATATATATATATATATAGACACACACACACACACACACACACACACACACACACACACACACACACACACACACACACACACACACACACACACACACACACACACACACACACACACACACACACACACACACACACACACACACACACACACGTACATAAAGCATGAACAAACTATTGAGACTCCGCTAATGAAACAACATAACGGCCTACATATTTCTCATCTGGTTGATGTCCTCGGCGAATATTCGGGGCTTTTTTTGTATTAGTGGAAACTACAATTCAAAATATACATAATCAAAATAGATATAATACATGGAAGTATACAGAATTGAACTCAATTTACGTCTGAAATAGTTTTTAAGTCACACTAACCCAAATCGGAATGGTAGATAGTTTTTTGTTGATAACCTCCAGCATGGACTGACAAAAGTAAAAGGCGCATTGTTTGTCGTCTGGTGCTTTAAGAGACTATTATATAAATCACATACAAATCAGCTGAATTAGATAATCAACCTGTCGCATAAACATTAATTAAATGATTAGAGTAATTATTAAGAATACACTTACTATTGGCGTGATAAAATTGGGATCAGTGTTGCTTTCATGTTTCCCAAGTAGACATAATCTTTTTTTTGCTTCAAAAACACTAATTCATAAATATACACACATGCCATTATTATTTGCATATATATGGCTCAAGTCATACAATAACAAATGACATTATTGAAGGTTGTAAACTTACTCAGTTATCATCCTTACACAACCGGAGGGTTTGCCTTCGAGAGTCAATCCAAGATAATCGTTTTGTTTCCACTTGGATAGCCAGTAGCACCCAATGCTTCGTATTCATTTTGAGACATTGAACTGTTAGTTCATTTACACGTATTTAAGCATGTTAATAATAAATTTATAGAACCGTGATTCATTACAATAATCACGTACTATACATACATATTTTCATTATAGGGGGCAAGCCATAGTTTTTTGGACGACATCAATCGACGAGCGATACTATTGATTTGTTCTTCGTATGAAATTCTGTGCACAGAGAACGCCTTAGGACTCAAGAATCCGCAACCGTGACTAGGGACCTTCCACTCAGCGAACTGATTATTGAGGTACCTATTACGCCACATGGAACGGAGATTGTCATCGTAATTGATAATTTTAACAAACATCATTATTCGTAAATGGAAATGACTAAATAGTTATACAAATAAAATTTACTTCATCCAAATCAAAATGTGAACAGCATCTAAATTGTCAAGGTCGATAAATTCCATCTGTTGTATCGGGTTCAGTATGGCTATATCAGCTGCGCCCATAACTTCTGTAATACTACGGATTTTCATAAGTTAAATACTCGACCGAGTAGTGCTAAATGTGTAATCTGTTTTGGTTCTGCCGAGGAATACTCGGCCGAGTATGATGAATACTCGACCGAGTTGGGGATACTCGGCCGAGTATACACTTTACTCGACCGAGTATCCGGTCTGGCGAGTAATATTTCAGCGGTTTGATGCGGGAGTGTTTAGGGTTATTTAATATTGAAAATCAGTTTCTAAACGTCATTTATAACCCTAATCATTTTATGATTACTCTAATCACTCCCTAATCTTCCACTGTGTGTGCAATCGTCGTAGTCCTTGCGTTCAATCTTTCATTCTACTGTTGGTAAGTCCTTATTCCCCATGTCATTTATGTATTTTTAGGGTTTACTGTATATATGGAATTCGGGAAAAGAGGGAATTGTGCAATGTGTAATTGTGCTCTGTGGTTATTGTATAGGAGAAGACTTCGTAGAGGAGCCTTTCTGATTGTCCGGTTTCCGTATTGCTGTTGTTTCTAAGGTAGTGTTTCTCCTACTCAGTACTGTTAATTGATTGAGATTGCATATTTTCATAATTGTTGTTATCTGCTGATCATCGGAGGATGGGTGTTGTGGTGACGGTGTTGGTGTGGTTGTGTTGTGAAGGTTGTGGTGTTGTGACAACTCTGATGCTGTGTGTGTGTGATTGTGGTGGAATCACTTGCGGGAGTGGCTTCACATCCTAGTTCGCCCACCGTGGAACCCGTCACGGGAGGGGATGTGCACATTATGGGACAGGTATTGTTAGTCGCTCATTGATGAGCTGGACTTGGTCGGGATGGGCTGCGGTCACCCACTGGCGGAGTGGATTACCTGTTGCGATGGGTAATCTGGCAGGGCTACACACTTCGGTTTGTAGTCGGTTACTATGGAGGATGATCAGCCGATTGCATTGTTTGTCTGTCTTGTATTGATTGAATGGTACTGACCTCGTTGTTATTGTTTGTGGTATCTGATGTGATCCATTCGGGGATGGTGAGAAGGCTTGACATGTATTGCTTTTGGTGAGCTTGGGCGGTCATGAGGGAGTTGTCTTCACCAGTTATAGCATCACAGTTTCGAGTCTTAGTTTTGATATTTTAGTTGTCAGACATTGGATTTATTTTATTTGTTTGGTTTTGTATTTGGCTTGATGTAAACGTTTATACTTTACGGTACTTTTAATAAATGTGCTCAGTTCAGACGCTTTTGATATATACTAACCCCGGGCAACCGAGATGGTAACACACTTTCATGGTAGGTGGTCTTGGTAAGGCACCTTGGTATGAGGGGGTGTTACAAAGTGGTATCAGAGTCGAAGATTCCGGCACCTAAACAAATGAACCTAATGAACTTAGGGAGTCTAAATAAAATGAACTCGGGGAGAGTTGTTTGGAGCTACCGCAAAGACTTGGGAGACGTCCCGGAGTCGCAATTTGGCCCTCACTAACTCGAGCCGGTCACATGGGGAAGTGTGTTGAGAGTTGTGTCATATATTTGCATGTATGTGAAGGTTAATGGTTGGAATAAGTGGTGGTCAGAAATATGTATGTGGAATTCGTAAAAGTATATGGAGAATGGAAAAGCAGTAGAAGGGATGAATATGTGAAATTTGGTGAATCGGTTTTAGCATGTGAATGATTGGCATGATTATGTGTTTATTATGTGGCATTAGAATTCCTGTCGTTATATGTTTGGTTGTTGGGATAGAAAGCATGATAGGGGACACTGTACTGTTTTAACCCGACTTTGGCATGACTCGGCCGAGCAGGGCTGGTACTCGACCGAGTAGGGGGGTACTCGGCCGAGTAACCAAGCACTCGACCGAGTGTGGATTGTTGGCAAGTGGCAATCGTCATTGGAGTGACTACTAGACCGAGTACAAATTGGTGTACTCGACCGAGTAGTGTCTTCTCGGCCGAGTGTTGTTTATACTCGACCGAGTACGCTTTTTGTGAATTTGGGATCGGCTACTAGAGTTGACTACTCGACCGAGTATCAGCGATACTCGACCGAGTAGTCCTTACTCGACCGAGTATTGTCTAGTACTCGGCCGAGTGTTTCTTTGGCGGAAGATCGTTACATTTTGAGCCGTAGGCTTTTGTGCTTAAGTTTCCTTGTTTCTTATCAACTCAAAATGCCGCCCAAAAGAACTGCCGCACAAATTCAAGCTTCTGAGATGTCCCTTGACGAGGTTGCTCGTATGATTGAGAACAAGAGGCTCTCCTTGAGGCTCTTAAGAATGTGGAAAAGGGGAATGAGAAGCCGGTGGATGCTACTCAGCTTAGCATCATCATTGCCCGCTTCAACCCTCCCACATATGAGAGTGTTGGGGAACCAAAGCTGCTCCAGAAATGGCACCGTGAGATGGAAAGTCTCATAGAAGTGGTCAAGTGTCCCGATGATATGATTGTTGAGCAGGTAGTATACTACCTGAGAGGTGAAGCTACCGTGTGGTGGCAAAATGTCAAGGAAGATGCTAGAGCCTATTACCAGGCCGAGGGTCTGGGAGCTATCCCGTGGTCAGGGTTGAAGAGCGCTATGAGAGAGCAGTTTGTGCCGGAGCATATCCGATACAAGATGAGATCTGAGTTTGATTCCTTCACCATGACAGAGGAGATGACAGTCACCGAGTACTATCATCGGTTCCTAGAGCTATCTTGATATGTTGAGGATATGCAGTTGGGATAAAGGGGTTTGGCTCTCTGTTTTGAGAGGGGTCTATCTGCCAAGATCGTGAGTCGTCTGCCAGCTGGGGTTGCTACTGATCTTAAGGAAGTCTACTTGAGAGTGGGCCAAGCTGAGAGAATGGTAGATCTCTCAAGAGATATCAATGAAAGGACTGTTTTGCTGAAAAAAGGAAGGCTGACAGTGGAAGCAACAGTCAGTCGGGCAACAAGAAGGGCAATTTCAACCATGCAAAGGCTTTTTCTGGTGGAGCTGGTTTCTCTGGGGGATCTCGTGGCTGGGGAAAGACTGGGGGTCGGAGTTTAAGTGATAGCTCCAACCTTACATGCTTCAACCGTGGCGGTGTGGGCCACAAAAGGCGGGAATGCACGAGTTTCAGGCCCGACACTGGTTCAGGAGCTCATCAGGGGAATTTCTCTCAGGGGCCGACTCAGAGCTTTGCTAGTAATTGACCGGGTGGATCATGGGGCAACAGAGGGGGACAGAGCAACCAGGGCAGTTATAACCGCAGTGGCGGTGGATCTTATCAGCGTCAGAATAACAGCGTCACCCAGGATTCGGCAGCCAAGCCGAGCACCTCCAATGCTTCGGTCCAGGGAGGAGGGCAGAAAAGCAGTGGAAAGCTCTTCATGATGGACAAGCAGGAAGCACATAATGATGCACATGTAGTCACCGGTACCTTTATTGTTCGTAATGTACCGTCCTCTGTTTTGTTTGATTTAGAGGCAATACATTCTTTTGTGTCTAGGAGTCATGCCTTGTCTATGGGTTTGGAGAAGTTTGAGATTGTAAAGGATGACGTGTTCATACCTTTTGGGGAGTCTGTGTCGTGTCTCAAGTTGTATAAGGGAGTGTCTATGGTAGTTGGAGGGGTAGATTTACCGGTAGACCTGTTAGAGTTTCATATGGATGGGTTTGAGGTGATTGTCGGGATGGATTGGCTGGGTAAGTATGATGCCCAGATAGATTGTCGACAAAAGAGAGTGTCCTTAAAGGGTCCTAAGGGTGTTAGGGTGTTCTATAGAGGGTTTGTGGTGAAACCTGAGTGTAAGTTCATAGCTGTGATGACTTTAAAGTCATGTTTGAGGAAGAAGTGCCCCCTTGATTCTCTGTCATGTGAGAGATCGCCGAGTAGAGCCGCAGACAGCTGCTAAGATACCTATGGTGGGAAAGTTTGATGATGTCTTTCCTGAAGAGATACCGAGTTTGCCGCCAAAGAGGGATATTGATTTTAATGTGGAGCTTAAACCAGGAACAGGTCCTATATCCAAAGCACCTTACTGTGTGGCACCTAAAGAGTTAGCTGAGTTAAAGAAGCAGATACATGAGTTGTTAAACAAGGGTTATATCCGGCCAAGTGTGTAACCGTGGGGAGCCCCAGTTCTTTTTGTGAAGAAGAAAGATGGGAGTATGAGGCTATGCATCGATTACCGAGAGTTAAACCGTGTCACAGTGAAGAACAAGTATCCTTTGCCTAGGATTGATGACTTGGTTGATCAGCTAAGTGGAGCGGGTATGTTTTCCAAGATTGACCTGAGGTCAGGCTATCACCAACTGAGGATAGCAGATGAGGATATTCCAAAGACAGCGTTACGATCTCGATATGGTCATTATGAGTATGTGGTGATGCTTTTAGGTTGACCAATGCACCAGCAGCTTTGATGGATTTGATGAACCGGATCTTTACACCGTTCTTGGACAGGTTTGTGGTTATTTTCATCGATGACATCTTAGTCTATTCCAAGACTAAGGAAGAACACGAGGAGCACTTGAGGATGGTTTTGCAGAATCTAAGAGAGAATCAACTCTATGCCAAGCTATCCAAGTGCGAGTTCTGGTTGGAGGAGGTGGCTTTTCTGGGTCATATGATATCTAAGAAGGGGGTGTCTGTGGATCCTATCAAGATTGAGGCCGTGACCAAGTGGGAATCATCGAAGAATGTTACTGAGATTTGGAGTTTCTTAGGCCTTGCTGGCTATTACAGAAGGTTCGTGAAAGACTTCTCTACCATAGCGCGGCCTATGACAGCCTTGATGAGGAAAGAGACCAGATTTGTTTGGGATGAGAGTTGTGAGACGGCGTTTCAGACCTTAAAGGAACGTTTGACCACAGCTCCTATTCTAGTTTTGCCAGAGGGATGTTAGAACTTTGAGGTATATACCGATGCTTCAAAGAATGGTCTGGGTTGTGTTTTGATGCAGGCAGGGAAGGTTATAGCTTATGCTTCGAGGCAGCTAAAGTCATATGAGGAGAATTACCCTACTCATGATCCGAGTCTGGTGCGATTGTTTTTGCTCTTAAGATTTGGAGGCACTACCTTTACGGAGCAACCTTTAAGGTGTTTTCTGATCATAAGAGCCTAAAGTATATCTACACTCAGAAGGAGCTTAACATGCGACAGAGACGGTGGATGAAGCTAATCGGAGATTATGATATGGAGATCATCTATCACGAGGGTAAGGCCAATGTTGTTGCCGATGCTTTGAGTAGGAAGAGCGTTCATTCGCTCTGTATGGACATGTCTTTGCTGAAGCTGATAGATGAGATGTCTCAGATAGGGATATTTATGATAAGGAAGAGGGATACCATCTGGGATTTGACGATCGTGCCAGACTTATATGAGAACATCAAGAGTAAGCAAGAGCTTGATTGTAACACCCCCATACTCCAAGTGCCTTACCAGGACCACTCAGGTATAAAGATGCTACCATGTCGGTTGCCCGAGGCAATGATAATCATAAGACAATAACAAAACAACATTTAAATAGTATAACTTTAGTGAAAGGTTACAATCCAAAACCAAAATACCAAAATACGGTTACATGTTCTCAAAACCAACAAATAAAAGAAATGTGTGATAAACTAATAATGCTACAGCGGAAGACTCTATCATCAGACGGTGGCACATCCCAGCTATCCCATGTAACTCGACTCATACATGCTCAATAACTGCTCACCATCCCCGAATGGATCACCACATTTTTAAAACAATAAACGGGGCCGATCTAATCACACAATTTATATAAACCAACACAAGAAATAAACGGCTCAATCATCACAGATATACTCCGAACTCCAATCCCAACTCCACAATCCCGACTACACACTAAAGTGTGTAGCCCCGCGCAGTGCCCATCGCAACAGTCACTCCATGTCGCCGATGGGGGACCGCAGCCGTACCCACCAAATCCCCGCTCATCTCCGTCGAGCGATAAACCCAAATTCCTTAATGTGCACATCCCTTATGTGGCGGGTTCCACAGAAGGCGAATAATGGGCGTGAAGCCACTCCCGCAAGTGACTCCACTCAGCCAGGGACGCGCCCTAAAGAACACAGACAGATACAAACAATCACAACTACTATCAACAACCAAATCCAGCAATCGTCACAATACGAGTATGATAATATTCAACAACCACAAAACACCAACAACACATTATGGGACTAATACTGAGTAGGGAAACCCTACTTGGAAAGCAACACAGTCAGACGGTCTCAACAGCTGATATCAAAAGGCTTCTTCTACAAATCCTCCTCCTAACATACAAACATATAATCACTACCAATCACGAAATACAACAAAACCCACAAATCCCAATATTAGGGTTTAACCAACTTTAACGAAATACTATAAAAACAGTACGTAGATCTTACCCTCGATGCAAGGATTACAATGGTATAAATAAACACGAATTCCGACCTTCCAAGCTCCGGGATTTGTCAACAATGCGATTGATGCGAAGAACGTAGTTTGTTTTCTCTTTGAAAGTGATTAGGTTTATAAAAGTGTTTAAAGAAAGTGGCGAAAGTAATTATATACTAAATCGCATTATTAACAAAACCCGAAAAATTATCCCCCCGTAAACCGGCTACTCGATCGAGTGCCCCCTACTCGATCGAGTATCAAGGTTACTCGATCGAGTACCCAACAGGTCAGAAACTATTTTTAAAACGCAACACGCCCTTACTCGATAGAGTAAGGCCCACTCGATAGAGTACTCAAACACTCATAAAACCGTAGTATTACAGTCTTCCCTCCTTAAAAAGAACTTCGTCCCCGAAGTTCAAACCACAACAAACAAAGAAACACACTACAACACTCCCGACTCAACAACCAAAATAAAACTCAACATAAAATATGTTACTAACCCAAACTCAACCCGACTCAACCACAACAAACATACCGACACAACATAAAAAGGTATAAAAAGCTCTTAAAAACTCTTCGCGATCATCTCCTACCCCTCTAAAAGAAACAAGGTTACGTCCCCGTAACCATACATACCTGATAAAAAAGGAAAGGGTAACGCTCTCTCATGGCCTCCTCTGCCTCCCATGTAGCTTCCTCAGACTCGTGGTTAGACCAAAGGATCTTAAGCAAAACTGTCTCACCACTCCTAGTCTTCCTAACCTTCCGGTCAAGAATCTGCTTAGGCACCTCAAGATATGACAAAGACTCATCTAGCTCTAAGCTCTCTGCCTCTAACACATGTGACGGGTCACTCACATACTTCCGCAACTGAGATACATGAAACACATTATGCACTCTCTCTAACGCAGCTGGTAAAGCCATACGATATGCAACTGATACCGTCGTAGAGTACCAAAGATAAATTTATATTTCCAAACTACTACTATAGCTAGTGGCAGTCAGGGTCGAACCACGGAGAGGCGAATGTAATTTATATTTGTCTAATTCTGGTCTAAGGTAACAAAAGTGAGGGGGATTTGATTTGAGTTGATCTATAACTAGAGTCAATAAATGAAAAGTAAACTAAGCTAGTAGATGAAATCAAATATTAAAAGGGTGCTAAGATGGTCGGTTCACTATAGTTTCGGCGGCAGCATCCTAGGTAAGTCTGAAATAATCACGTGAGACGGGAAAATAAGAAGTCCTCTCGGTCCATTCTTACAGGTAGCATCTTTCGATCTCGCTACAGGTTCCTAATATCACTAATGCTAACTCTCGTCCTGAAAAGTGATTTAAAAGTCCAAATTAACTTATCTCTCGATCTTATTAATTCGGTCGTCTTAATTAGGCAGTCTATTTCCCTCCCCTATCTTTCGATCTTAATTGGGCCGGTCAATTCCTAAGCATTCAACTAGTTGCGTGCACTCGATTCGTCAAATATAGCAATTAAATTAATTAAAACGAAGGTAATCTCACGTGGCCGGTCGATCGACCAGATAGGCCAGTCGATCGACAATGGCGCGATTTCAGGTCACTATTCTACGCCGCCTACTTCTACAGATTCCCTACATCCTAGCACAGGGTATTTAGCTACTCATACTCATGATAAAAACATCAATAAGATTATCAAATAAAGCTAACGAATTCATACTTAAATTAACTGAACAAATGATTAACATAAAACGATAATTTGGCTTCGGGAGATCTAACCTAGCAATTCTAAACTATGAGTGAATTAAAGTAATGAAACTGAATATAAGAACAGAAGAGTACCGTGAAAGGAATGCAGAGAAAGGATCAAAACCGAATGAAAAAGTAAACTTTATTGATGACGAAATAATCTCAAGAACCCTAATTATTTCCCTAACTAACTGATATTAATGACTTGATAATAGCTTGATGATTATTCTGAAAACTAAGGTTACGTTATATAGAAATATTACGCAACTCTTATTCCTAAACCTAATTACAATGGGCTTCTAACTTCTCGATCTTTTAACTTGCGACAGATTTATCGGTGTGGTCGATCGACCAAGGCAGCCGGTCGATCGACTGATACGCGCTGAACAGTAGCTTTTGTAACTCGTGCTCTGGTCGATCGACCATGAAGACCAGTCGATCGACTGAAGTAACTGGTACTTGGCTCCAAAAGCTTCGTGAATTCATCTTTCGGGCCTCGATACGCCCACCAAGTTCGTTTCTTATGCAAATACTTCATGTCAAATGCAATGCAAGATACTCGGGGACGGACTCGGCTCGATATCTACTCATTTCCGCAATATTACAAGAAAATACGAAAGTAGACGAAAATGGGGAAAATGGTAGCTTAAACAACATAAATGAGCTCTGAAATGCGTGTAAAATAGGGTGTAAATCATCATATAAAAGACACGCATCAAACTTCCCCAAACCAAACCCTTGCTTGTCCCCAAGCAAGAACTAGACTCGATCCTAAAACCTAATGGAACGAGTTCAATCTCAGAGCGAAATGCAAACCGAATAGCCTAAACTAATTTAATGCAATAACTAACAATCAATTAGCAATATGAATCATGCAAACGAGTTATGTAGTCGTTAAAAACTGCTGAACCGTCAACTGTAGAGACTTATCAATTCGGACTCTCAAGGGTCGCTCCAATCACACAATAAATACAAGTGAATATATGTAAAGATAGAAAGAAGTAAATGTAAAGACTCTCACCTAACTACGACCTATAAGAACATGCCTGCAATCTAATATGAAAATAATCTCTACAACCATACATATGCATTCCAACCAAACAAATGACCATGACACATGCCGAGGTAAATATGGATATGTGAGGTAAGGGTAAGAAGGGGCTAAGATAAATTTGGTAAAAACAGAGTTAAAAGCCAAGCTAGTAACTAAGGGAACCAAACTAATAAATCATCCCAACTTCTTGCTCAAAATTTCAATCGAAACGGTGCTAATAGCAAGCACAAATCTCACAATCTCTGATATAATTGTAATTCCCCAAATGATGATAATAAAGCATAGGAATAAAATCACCAACTAATCAAAACTCCAACCATGTGATTTTGATTTTTTTTTCTTTCTCTTCTCGGGCTTCAGTCGATCGACCAAGATGGCCAGTCGACCGACCGCCCTCTACAATACAGCACTCATTTTCTCTTTTCTCTTTTTCGAATCATTTTTCTTATCTTTTTTTCTTTTTTTTTTCTTCCTTTTCATCTTCCCAACATCATCTCAAAATGAGCATTAGCTACCAAAAACAAACTAACAATCCCAAGAACATAAACTACTAGCTTGACAAGGGCAGGCTAAGTGTAGGATGTAGTTATCGGGACAAAAAGGCTATTTCTGGCAGTGTGGAGCTTATGGGCAAAATGAATAAAGAGGTGACCTCTTCCACATGTGTCAACTAACCACGAACCAGAATGCATACTGTTGGGCCCAAAATTATCCTGCCTGACCTGACATTGGTCAGGCAATAGCCAAAGCCGAGTTCCAAGCAAAAGACATCTGAAACCAGACATTGATCAAGTATAGACAGGCACCAAACAGGAGTTGATGAAAGACAGGCGAAAGATAACCAGTAGCCTGAAAGGGAAAAGCACCAGGCTATTGCAGGCGACAAACAGACAGTTTATATATATTCCCTACAAAAAAGGAAGACCAATTCAAGAAAGAAAAGATACAGGAAGCAGTCAAAGCAACGGCCAAATAAGATGGCAACCACCTCCGGGTAAATAGGGCACAAGCCCTATCTACCAAGAAACCCTAAACTAAAGAAGAGGAGGCTAGAAGAATAAGTATAAATAGAAGAGAAGATGAATCAGAAGGATCACTACACACACCCTCATTCTTACTTACACTTTTGTATTCGTAAGCAATATAATTTAGCCTGTCACGCCTGATATACGAAAACTCTGTCAGGCTATCTAAAATCATAGTAACAATCACTCCTGGCTTGGTGCCCGTGGGTTTTTCCCTTATTCCCAGGGTTTTTCCACGTATAAAATCTTTGTGTCATTATTTATTAGTTGTTATTTCACTTAACAATACTAGTCAGGCGAGTTGTTTGAGTTAGATCACCCTACTTATAAATCCCTGGCAGGATATCCTAGATCAGTGAAATCCCTGCCAAAACAATTGGCGCCCACCGTGGGGTATCTAACTCAAAAATAATCAAAATCCATAACTAAACACCACAAAAAACTAAGGATAAATGGCAGGAGATAGCGTTGAACAACAATTGGTTGCCGCCAAACAACAATTGTTGGATATGGAACAGTTGAAACAAAAAATGGCCCAGGCTGAAGCAGAAGTTGCAAAATTGAAAGAGTCAGAATCCAGCCTAAAACTAAAGCTGGGAGAGAACGCTTCAGGATCAAAGTTAAAAGTTCAGCCTGACACAGCATTCTCCTCAATTATCAAGAATATTGATTTCTCCAATATTGGCACTCCCACTCCACCAAAATCCAAGACAGGAGAAGAAACAGACTCAGAAGAACTCCAAAACGAAGAAAGCTCTCCAGATCAAACTAATACGGCCATTATGATGGCTATGCTCCAGGAAATCCAAAAACTCCATGAAAGATTTGAGAAGATCCCAGGAGTTCCTACCCCAATTGAAGAAGCAAATCCAGAGAGCTATGCTGATTCACCCTTTGTGGATGAAATAGCAAAAATAGACCTGCCTAAGAAATTTGTGATTCCCTAAATGAGAATCTATGATGGGACCACAGATCCACAAAACCATGTTGCCTACTACAAGCAAAGGATCTTTGGCGATCAATTCCCGATGAACTACGTCAAGTCTGCATGTGTAAGGGATTTGGAACAACCCTGAACGGACCTGCCCTGCAATGGTACATAAACCTGCCAAATGGAAGCATCAAGTCCTTTGCTGACCTGGTCAATTCTTTCAATCATTAGTTTGCCAGCAGCAGGGAACTAGAAAAGAGATCCAGTGACCTATACAGGATTAAACAAAAGCCCGGAGAGTCAATCAGATCCTACATGACAAGATTCAATAAAGAAAAGGTTTCAATCCCCAGATGTGATGTTGGAACAGCCGTTGAAGCTTTCAGGCAAGGGCTACCCCTGGACAGTGACTTCTACGACGCAATGACCATGAAGCCCTCTCATACCTTTGAAGATGTCCAAGCATTAGCCATAGTGTGGGGTAATATCCGTATAAGACCCTCTAAATTTAGGACTATAACGTAAATTTATCATGTGAAATATGGTCATAAACGAAATACAAAACAGAAACGACAAAGATAAAGAATCAACCTCGGGTCCTTTGTAGTGCGGCGTAAAGAACAGAAATCAACAGAGATTTCCTCCTAATTGTTGCACCCAAGACCGTCTGAGACTATGCCCTTGTACTAGAAATGCTCTCTAATTGACTTGCAATATCGAGAGAGCTATTGTGAGGTTTTTCAGATGTGAGATCTAGGTTTCAGAGAGAAAACGATTTCCAAAACCCTAATTTTTGTCAAAAATGAATTGGGTTTCAAAGGAGAGGAAACCTCTCCTTTTGATGGCCTCGGTCCGCGGGTCACTAGAGGAGGGAGTGGGCTTCCACTTTCTCCTCATTTAACTCGTGATCCGACTGATCCGACTCGTCTCGCTAAAATGTATATGACGCGATTTTTATTATAAATCGTCATCGGTTATCGGCTATTAAAATATCAACTAATAACACGGGTTAGTTGAAGTATTAATACATGTCCGACAAAGACGATATTGTATAATTTATTCAATATACATTAATTAAATATAATCGTTTATATTTAATTTACGAATTAACTGTTTAATTCGCCTTAGCCCATTTTATTTAATCCGTATTAAATATAATATCTCAACATCACAATTTGACTAATTACTAGTCAAATAACTCGGACTAACTGGTTAGTCAAATTTGGCATCAATATGACTGTATTTTCATACTGTCACATCTCTCAAACGTATCCTATAGGTGTGACTTTTAGGGACCAGTTGATCACCGCCATCTGTATGACAATAACGTCAAACTTATCTAGCAAGCCAACCGTTATTGATAAACGTGGATCAACTGATAATAATACAAAAAGTATGCCCTTTGATCCTTTTAGAGATTTATAAGTCCTTGCACTAACTGTTAAGGACACCAACCCCAACACATAGGCTATATCAGGCTAGAAGAAGACAAAGGCTATAAGGCAGAAAATGCTGACAACAACTCAGGATATGACAAAGTCAACAGAAAAAGTTCTAACCATAGAGGAAGCAGTTCCAGGCCATCTGCTTACACAAGACCTGATAGATCAGAAGTCAACTATACACATGAACAACGAGGTAACTTCTATACTTATCCTCCTATCCAAGAATATAACTTCTCTGTTGACATTGCAGGACTGATCAAGAGACTTGACCATATGAGAGACATTATCAAGTGGCCAAAGAAGTCAGACAACCCCAACCCAAGGAAGGACACCAGCAGGTGGTGCGAATTTCATATGGACATAGGGCATACAACAGAAGAATGCCTGGGATTGCGCAGACAAGTGGCTTACCTGCTAAAGAAAGGATATATAAAAGACTTGATGCCAACAAAGAACAGGGAAGATGATGGAACAAGAAGGAACACAGAAAGGCAACAACGTGACTTACCCCCTACACCACCCATCTATGAAGTCAAGTTCATCAATGGAGGATCAGAGATTTGTGGCCTGACCGATTCGGTACAAAGAAAATTGCCAGGGAGTCAAAAATGAAATCTCCTTTTAAACCTAGCAATTTACCTCAAAATACTTTTGACGACACTGATATGCAGGGCATTCCAGACATTCACCATGACAGCCTGGTTATCACCATGCAAATAGGAACTGCACGTGTCATGAGAATCCTGGTAGATGGAGGCGATTGATGAACTGATCATGCTTGATGTCCTTAAAGCAATGAAGATTGATGAAAGCCAAATCATAAAGAAATCTAATGTCCTGGTAGGATTCAGTGGAGAAACAAGAAAAAACTTGGGGGAGATACACCTGCCCACATACGTGGAAGGAGTATCCTCATACAAAAAATTTGGAGTTCTGGACTGCCTGTCATCCTACAACGCCATATTAGGAAGACCATGGATCCACAATGTAAAGGCCATACCCTCCACTTACCACCAGTGCATCAAGATACCAACAGAATGGGGAGTAGCAACCATAAAAGGTGAACAAAAATCTGCCCAGGAATGCTATACTGAGTCACTAAAGCCTTCCAAGGCAATCTGTCCAGCAGAAAAGAAGAAAATTTGCCGCTGAAAGAAATGCTATCATTAATGAAGAAGTGGACAAACTATTGGACATGGGGATGATAAGAGAAGTCATGTACCCTGACTGGATAGCCAACGTAGTGGTGGTACAAAAGAAGAATGGCAAGTGGAGGGTTTGTGTAGATTACACGGACCTCAATAAAGCCTGCCCAAAAGACCCATTTCCACTACCACACATAGACGCAATGGTAGATGCTACAACAGGGCATGAACTCCTGACATTCATGGATGCCTCAAGTGGATTCAACCAAATCAAGATGCACCCATCTGATCAGGAACATACTGCATTCATCATAGAAAGAGGTATATACTACTACATAGCAATGCCCTTTAGCCTGAAAAATGCAGGGGCAACATACCAACGCCTGGTCAATACAATGTTCAAAGACCAAATAGGAGACACAATGTAAGTCTATATTGATGACATGGTGGTCAAATCAAAGAAGGCTGAAGATCATGTCAGGGACTTTGAGACAGCTTTCAAGATCCTGGAAGAATTTAACATGAAGCTTAACCCATCAAAATGCCATTTTGGAGTTTCTTCAGGCAAATTTCTAGGTTATATGGTGACCAAAAGAGGAATAGAAGCCAGCCCATAACAAATAAAAGCCATACTAGAACTGGAATCTCCCAAGTCAGTCAAAGACATTCAAAACCGACGACGAGTTGTAGCCACAGATAGATTCATTTCCAGATCATCAGTAAGGTGTAAGGCATTCTATGACCTACTCAGGAAAAACAAGGCATTCAAATGGCTGCCTGAACATGAGAAAGCCTTCCAAGAGCTCAAAACATACCTAACTACACCTCCACTACTTGCCAAACCAGACAAAGGAGAACCCCTGACGGTCTACCTATCTGTCACAAAGACAGCAGTAAGTGGAGTCCTGACCAAAGAAATTGACGTCCAACAGCATCCAGTCTACTATGTAAGTAAGAGTCTCCTTGACGCAGAAACCAGGTATGGCTTGCTTGAAAAATATGTACTTGCTTTAGTAATGTCCTGTACTAAACTTCGACCTTATTTTGAGAGTCACCCAATTATTGTAAGAACCAACCTGCCTATCAAATATGTCCTGAGAAAGCCTAAGTTGTCAGGCAGAATGGCAAAACGGTCAGTACAGATTAGCACCTATGATATAACCTTTGAACCCAGGACGGCAATTAAATCTCAGGCATTAGCAGACTTCGTGGCTGAATTCAGTCCTACCCTAGAACCAGACCTTATAAAAGAGGTCAATCACCTTGACACCCATAAGACAGACCAGGAATGGACTCTCCATGTAGATGGAGCAACAAATATGAGAGGCACCAGCCTAGGACTAGTCCTAGAATCACCATAGGGAGACCTAATTGCACAGGCTATTAGTTGTGAATTCAAAGCCACGAATAATGAAGCTGAATATGAAGCCCTGATTGCTGGACTAAAGGTATGTATAAAACTCGGTGTAGCAAACCTCAAGGTAAAAACTGACTCTCTTTTAATTTCCAACCAAGTCAAAGGAATATATGCAGCAAAGGATTCAAAAATGATGCTCTATTTAGAATATGTCAAAAACCTTTGCAAAAAATTCAAAACCTTTGACATTAACCAAATACCAAGGGACTTAAATACCCAGGCGGATGCCCTAGCCAGCCTGGGATCAAACTTCAGCCCTGCTGTGTTTGATAAAATACCCATTATCCACCTGTTGGAACCAACCATAGAAAGGCCTGATCAAATTTGTCCTATCCAGGAAGACACAACCTCCTGGACTAAACCCTACTATGATTGGTTCTTACAGGGGATACTCCCTAAAGAAAAAAACGAAGCAAGGGCCCGGAAAATCAAAGCATCCACTTATACTATTATAAATAACACGTTGTTTAAAAAGTCTCAGGCTGGACCTTACCTACGTTGCCTGGAACCAAATGAAGCCAGACAGGTCATAGAAGATATACATGATGGATACTGTGGAAATCATAAAGGTGGCAGAAGCCTGGCAAGCAAAGTCCTCAGGACAGGCTATTTTTGGCCAACCCTGAGAGCTGACTGCATTGCATATAGCTCCAAATGTAAAGCCTGCCAAATCCACTCCCCTTATATCCACCAACCATTAGAGCTACTACATTCCATCTCAGCCCCCTGGCCATTCATGAAATGTGGCATGGACATAGTAGGCAAATTACCTCAAGCGCCTGGACAAAAAGTTTTCATGCTAGCAATGACTGACTACTTTTCCAAATGGATAGAGGCAGACTCTTACAGGCAAGTGAAAGAAGAGGATGACATATCATTCATCAAAAGTAATATCATATGCAGATATGGAATACCTTCAGAAATAGTCTGTGACAACGGTACACAATTTGTGGGAAAGAGAACAGCAAACTTCTGTGCACAATGGAATAACAACCTAGTTACATCTACACCGGGCTACCTAAAAACCAACGGTCAGGCAGAATCAAGCAACAAAGTAGTAATCAGCTGCCTGAAGAAAAAGCTGAAAAGGAGAAAAGGAAGATGGGCAGAAGAACTCCCCTTAGTCATGTGGGCTGACAGGACCACACCCAAAACAGCCACAGGCCAGACACCATATTCCCTGGTCTATGGCTGTGAAGCGGTAATACCAGCAGAAATTCATGTGCCAACCACCAGAAGCAGCTTGAACACCATATAAGAGTACATGCCCCTACTGCAAGATAACCTGCTCTTAACAGAAGAACTAAGGGATGCAGCCAAAGTCAGGATAGCCTCATACCAACAGGCAGTAGCCAGAAGTTACAACAAAAATGTCAACATCAGAGTATTCAAAGAGGGAGACCTAGTCCTAAGAAAAGTCTTCCCCAACATCAGAGAAAAGAACGCAGGCAAACTAGCCTCTACATTGGAAGGCCCGTACCTAATTGATTCAATAGTAGGATAAGGAGCTTACAGACTATAAACTTTGGAAGGAGAAATGATCCCCAGATCCTGGAACATTTCCAACTTGAAACTATTTCATATTTGAGAAGCAGGTAAAACTACCTACTCTATATACATGTCAATACAACTTCCTGCTATGTGCTAAACTGCTTACCTGTTATTCTTAGCTTTATCTAAAACTTTATTCCAATCCCGAAAACTTGTTTTACGCCTTCTTTTCACTTGTTATAAGCTACATTTTAGGCTTAAACAAATGTTCAGGATTGAGGGCCACTCCGCCCAACCTCAATAGCATTTCTAAAATGCTCTACAATTTGGCACCTGCCTGTCTGACCTAAAAACTAAACTGAGCTCAGTACATACAAAGGCAAATACAATGGTGGAATAGACCAGAGTACTTGTCAAAATAAGCCCTCCTGACAGGCTGAGGGCCATAAGCCCTCCTGACCGGCAACCACCCTCATTTTAAAGCCCTCCTAACAGGCAAACAGAGCCACCATTCCCCATAAACACAGGAATGAGGGCCATAAGCCCTCCTGGCAGGCATTACTCTAACAGAAAAATGCTACATGAATGTACAGGCACAAATTTGGTCAAGCACAACAAGAAAATCAAGAGAAGAAAGGATATATATATATATATATATATATATATATTAATACCTACCCAGGAATATACCCTTCCCAGGCAGGGAGAACAACTGTTTACCCAGGAAATACCCAAAAACCAACAAAAACCAACAAAAACAAGTTCTAAACTGTTTGTTCAGGAAACATCCCCCCCTGAATAGGCCAAAACGACACAAAATTCCACAAAATAAATAAAAAAAAAACTAGCCCGCCTTGGAAGCTGTAGTAGAGCCAATTCCCTCATCAGCAGCCTCCTCTTCTTCATCTCCCTCCCCTTCAGCATCATTACTCTTTCCCTTGGATGGTGGAGAATCCACTTCTTCATCAGCCTGTAGTTTACAGAGCTCGGGATAAGTGGTATTGAGATCGGCCAACTCCCGATCGGGATTCCAAAAGGCGACCTCAACAGGCTCCTTCATGGCATCCACACGACCCTTGCCAAAGAAATACAGTGCAGCATCTTTGTACCTGGCCTGAACCTCATCCCTCTCTATAGCCAATTCTTCATTCACCTTCAACTGCTCTTGCATAGCCTACTTTTCAGCCTTCAATTCTTCTTGAGCAATATCAAACTCGGCCTGAAGAGCTTTCAGAGCATCCTGAGCATATTTCAGCTTAGAAGACTCCACCACCAACCGAGCCTTCCCTGCCTCATTATCCTCCTTTAAAGAGTGATTCTTAGCCTTAGACACCTCCAACTCAGCCTTAAACTTTTCAGCATCTTTTTTCAAGATTTGTACCTCCCAGTCCAGGGTATTTTTTAGGCAGGACCGGGCTGATTCCGATTGACAAAGGCTCCTCGGCAAGATATTATTGACATTCTAACAAAGAAAAAAATGCCTATCTAAGCCACAAAAAATAAAACACACACAAATATCCATAATAAACAAGCCAAAAATAAAGAATATATACCTCCTGAAGCATGGTAATCGGGTTGGCAAAGATAGTCCCCAGAACGGTACATAGCGACCCAAAGCACGGGCGGTATCCTCCACTGATACTTAAAGTAGGGATCATCAACCACAAAAGCCTGAGCCTGAATTTGTTCCTTGGCAAACTGGACCTCATCCATACAAGCCCTAACCCCCCTGACCTCATGAACCCCTCTTAAAGACTCATCCACTCTCTTTCTCTTCTCAGGACGGTCACTCTCATCCACAACCTTCTCAGGCGATGCCAACTGAACCCCCGCACGGGTTCCCCGAATTTGAACAAAGACTATCACTTCCCGTAGCCTCACTGCTCTTTGACTTCTCCCCTGTAATTTGAGAGACCCCTGCCTTCACCAGAGACAGACCAAAGCTAGCAATCCTGGCAGAAGCCCCGGTAGCTGCACGACGAGTTTCTAAATCAGCAATATAAACACGTGTCCAATACAAGAAATAGAATGACAAAAGAAAGCAAAAGAACTTACTCCCTGACTAAGACGCCCCTGGAACCTTAGTGCTCTTCACTGGCTTATATGTACTCAACTTGGCCTTCTTAAAACGAGGCATGTAAGCTTGCCCCAGAGAGGCAGGCCACGCTCTCTCCTCTTCAGCCAATGCCATGAACACTGCTATCCGGTCAGCCGACCCCTCGGCATCAGGATCATTCACCCAATCATTTACTACAAGAAGGCATGGGCAAAGTAAGTAAACTCTCCAAAACATATTATTGCCAAACCAAAAATAATACAGGAAAGAAAATTACCTCCTTCAACAGCTGGGTAATTGAGATAGTCCAGGTCAGGGGCAATTGAATCAGCCTTGATAAACATATAGGTTTGAGCCCATCCTTTATCATCCCTTGAATCAAAGTTGGTAATCAGGTGAGCCATCTTCGACCTGACTCGAAAATTAAACCTTCCAAAGAGAATGACTCTTCAGGTGATAGACATTCTTGAAGTCATCCAGGGTAATAACCAACTTATGCTTAGAACACAAATGCTCAACGAATGGACAACTTTCCGGACCATTGGCATGAGTTGAAACGGGGAACCACGATAGCCCTAATCACCTCGATCATGAAAGGAGAAAGGGAAGGCGACGGCCACCCCCCGAACGCCTACTCAAAGATACAGAACCAGCCTGGACTACTTCAATTAGCCCTGACCGGACCGCTCTCAAGAATCCAAACCTCAGCCCCATGAGGAATAAGGCCCCTGCCCTTTATATAATGCTCAAAAGCTGGTTTTAGTTGATTGGGTTCATGAAAAGAAGCCGCCAAAGCCCTAATAGGAGTATATTCAACCCCCTTATAAGACATGGACAGAATCTCTGGGGTAGCAACAACCTCCACCACATCATCCTCAGGGATGATATCAGGGACCTTCTAAACCTCGATAGAAACCATTTCAACTTCAACAGGAACTTCTTCAGCCTCAGCAGGAGCTTTGGAAGCTGCTGTCCTTCTCCTACCACCAGCCATATCTTATTTTTCTGAAAAATGGATTTTTGCAAAGAGAGAATATTTTAGAAAGAGAAAGAAAAAAATTGGAGATTGGAATGTGAAGACAAAAACGGCAAAGGCAGGATATTTATAGCCGCAAATCTAAAACGGCTAGAAAAGTAAGTGGTAGAGACTAATCATGACTCTCCTAGGGTTTTGTGAACCTACCCTATTTATGCCAAGTAACCGTTACAAGAAGTTGAATCAAACACTAATTCTAATCCGATAAAGAATCCCCGCACAAATCCTTCACTGCCCAAATTTTTATCTCCTTATTCCTGGCGGACCCATAATGAAATAAGCGAGATAAGGGGCAATTGTTGGGCCCAAAATTATCTGCCCGACGACATAGGTCGAGCAATGATAAAAAGACGAGTTCCAAGCAAAAGACATCTCGAAACCGGACATTGATCAAGTATAGATAGGCACCAAACAGAGTTGATGAAAGACAAAGTGAAAGATAACCGAGTAGCAAGAAGCGAAAAGCACCAGGCTATTGCAGGCGACAAACAGGTAGTTTATATATATTCCCTACAAAAAAGGAAGACCAATTCAAGAAGGAAAAGATACAGGAAGCAGTCAAAGCAACGGCCAAATAAGATGGCAACCACCTCCGGGTAAGTAGGGCAAAAGCCCTATCTACCAGGAAACCCTATACGAAAGAAGAGGAGGCTATAAGAATAAGTATAAATAGAAGAGAAGATGAAATCAGAAGGATCACTACAAACACCCTCATTCTTACTTACACTTTTGTATTCGTAAGCAATATAATTTAGCCTGTCACGCCTGATATACGAATACTCTGTCAGGCTATCCAAAATCATAGTAACAATCACTCCTGGCTTGGTGCCCGTGGTTTTTTCCCTTATTCCCAGGGGTTTTCCACGTATAAAATCTTTGTGTCATTATTTATTAGTTGTTATTTCACTTAACAATACTAGTCAGGCAAGTTGTTTGAGTTAGATCACCCTACTTATAAATCCCTGGCATGATATCCTAGATCAGTGAAATCCCTGCCAAAACACATACAGGTATTAAGCAGATTAAGTTCATACTTATGCATATTGATAAACATGTCTCATAAGGAGTAACTACTCACATCCTAGATAAACTGGTCATAGATGTCACCAGTTATAAGCTCTAAACCTCAGAAAATGATGTAGTTTGCCAAAAATCTAAGTCAAGTCTCAAGTTCAGCAAGAAATTTAACAAAAACTCGTAAACTATGCATATATGATTCTACTAATAACATGTCTATTTAGCACGGCTTAGGCATAAACAGATTGAAAATGCAATGTCATTATTGAAATACTACCGTTCCTACTCAACCTATATGCTAAAATAAACGTGCTTTTTTTTTGAATTTTTGAATTTTTTCAATTTTTTTGAATTTTTTGTATATATATAGGAAATGAAATAAACAATGCAAGACAAAAAATAAACGTGAATGCAAAATAGAATGAATGCAATGCAAAACCCTTCCCCAAACCAAATCACACAATGCCCTCATTATGCAAAATCATGTATAAAGAAGCAAAAGAAAATGGAATTTTGCGATAAATAACTAACGAAGACATGAAATTAAGCTCGGAAACTCACAAGACTTTAAGCGCAGCAAAAGGAAACCTCCCCAAACCAGCGTGAGCTAGGAGGTTTTGGTGGCCAGCAGTGCTACCAATAAGTACCTGAAAAGAAGCAAAAGTACCGCGCGTAAATCCGAGAAAACAATTTACGAAACGCAAAATTATGTGTAAAATAAGAAAACAGAAGAAAACAGAAATGAGTCGGAGAATAAAGTGGAGAAAAGACTCCCTCAACTCCGCAAATCGATCAAACACAGCAGAGGAATAATCGAAAACAGGTATAGCAGCGAACATGGTCGATCGACCACATCACCTAGTCGATCGACCAGAGTGAACATGAACAGAAGCTCCTGGAATTCGCAGTTCAGTCGATCGACCATAGGAGGCAGTCGATCGACTGGAAAACCTGCTGTAAGTTCTGATTTTCTTCGAATTAGCTCAATAAATTGAGCCAACATGGTCTATAAACCTGCAAATACACATAATAACGTGCCCAAAATTGCGCAAAACCCAAAGTAACAGTCTAAAGCATTTAAAATCCTATGCAACTTATTAAAATGCGAAGTCTCGCGCACACAAAAGCAATAAAAAGTCCAAAAGTAATAAAATGTTTTGTAAAGTCTTAATCAACTAATAGTTGATCAAGAATGGCCACAGATTGGCCCACTTGCTCGGCTTCTGGCTACAAGAGGTAGCCTCTACAGTGCTCATCTCCTCAGCTGCACTCCTATCAACTTCAACATCCGCAGAACTCAACGGATCAACAGCTTCAACATCTTCCCAAGCAATGACCTCTTCTGGCTCATCAAAATCCAAGTCGGACTCCGTCACTGTAACACCCCCATACTCCAAGTGCCTTACCAGGACCACTCAGGTATAAGGATGCTACCATCTCGGTTACCCGAGGCATGATAATCATAAGACAATGAAGAAACATACTTTATTAAATAAGTTTTAGCGATTACATAACAAAACCAACTGTAAGCAAAATACAACTGTTCTCCAACTATAAACCAACTGAAAGGAACTGTCCTAACAAACACAAATGAAGACTAAAGACTCGATATGTGATGACTCCATCCCCACTAGATCCCACGCGTATCCAAGATATACCGCTAAGCAAATCTGCTCACCACCCGAATGGATCACCACAGTTTTTAAAACATTTAAACGGGGTCAGTACTAATCACACAATTCACTATATATATACAATAAGATAAACATACGACTTAATCTGTCACACATACACAACCAACCAACTCCAATCATCTCAATCATCGATCGTCCACTTTGGACCCGCCACGCCGATGGGGGACCGCACCGTACCCACCAAATCCCCGCTCCACATAGTGAGCGATAACCCTGTCCATTAATGTGCACATCCCCTTCCGTGGCGGGTTCCACGAAGGGCAAAACTAGGGCGTGAAGCCACTCCCGCAAGTGACTCCACTCAGCCGAGAACGCATCTCGAGAACCATAGGCAACCAATCACAATCACAAAATCAACAATCGTCTGAATCTATCAACAGTGTACAATCACAATCACAGCCGTCACAATACAATTACTATATCAAACAATCAATCTTAACACATCAACAATCATCCCATTATGGGACTAATACGAGTAGAAATCCTGCACGGAAAGCAACACAATCATCAGACGATCTAGCAGATGTCTCAAAACCTCTCCTTTACAAATCCTTCTCCTATCACATAATCACATAATCACAATCTAACCATAACAAATCATAAAAACCCCCAATCCCAAAATTAGGGTTTAACCAAATCAAAGGAAAGACAATAAAAAGGGTACATAGATCTTACCCTCGACGCAAGGAACTCAACGGTATAAACAACGACAAGAACTGACCGTCTGAACTCCGGGAATTGCTAAGAATGCGATTAAGAAGATGAACTTGTTTGCTTTCTCTCTTAAACAGAAATTTAGGTTTTGGAAAAGTGATCTAAAACAATGACGACGATGCTTAAATACCTTAATCGCATAATTAACAAAACCCGAGAAAACTTCCCGTAAAACCGGACACTCGATCGAGTACCCAAGGTACTCGATCGAGTACCCCCGCTACTCGATCGAGTACCCAACAGGTCAGAAACTATTTTATTTCGCAACTTACCCTTACTCGACAGAGTAAGGCCTACTCGATAGAGTACCCCAAGACTCATAAATACGGAGTATTACAGTCTTCCCTCCTTAAAAAGAACTTCGTCCCCGAAGTTCAACCCATACATGAAAACAAACATACTAACTCGATCAAGACACAACAACGTGACTAAGAACTCAAAACAAAACTCCAACCCAAACATGAACTCGTAACACCAACTCCACTAACTATTCCTACCTCCACAACATGGCTCACGATATCGTATCCACTCCATTATATCTCTCTCCACACTAACTCCATACACTACCAAAATACTCATAACATCAAACGGAATGTTACATTTTACCACCCTTAAAAGGAACTTCGTTCTCGAAGTTTACTCAGACTCATAACATCATCCTCCAACTGTCAACACTATATAAAATATTCTCACACTCCGAAGCATCACACTACTATAAGCACGGCCATGGCCTTTTATAAGTATCATCCACAAAACAAATCCCTCCTTTACGCTACGCTAACACTCTACTTCCAATTATATTACAACATGCACCACCACGAAACTCTCTTTTATCGCATCCTACTCCTCTTAAGATAAATGTTACGTCCTCGTAACCTACTAATACTATATCCTTAGTTATATCTTCTCATTATTCTCATCATCATCACATGTCATAGATAACCACCTATACTCTAAACACTCGCCATGCATGTATCCAAGGCTCTCTTACTTAAACAATTCTCATACTTCAATTCACTCGTCACACCACCTAACCTATACCTCAAAATCTTTATCTTAACCCAAAACTTCAAATTTTCCACATTACCGCAACATGACATACCTCTCTATATAAAGCACCTATCTCCCAAACGCATAACTCACGATCCACACTCGTTACGTACACTCACACTAGATCCTCTAGTTCTTTCCTTCATTACCGCAAGACTCATACATAACCTAATATGACACTAATTCCCCCAACACCCTACACTCACTGTCCCAACAAAAGATTATGAACCACCTGCAGCTTTCAGATCATTACCACACATGTTCTACGGACCACTTGTCATTACCATGTCTACTAAAGCCTTATCTAGAACAAGATCAAAATTACTGTAACAACCTCTCACAACCGTGTCCCATCAATAGAACATCACTATACCATGACAACAACGAAAACATATACGACTCTATTTCATATCATACTATACCCTCATTCCCAACTTAACCTGGTAAAGAAAACATCAATAAACAAGACAAATGTCTATCTGCGAAACCGAAACTCGCAGGAGCAACATCAAACAAAACAACAAACTATGAATAACTGGTATGCACTTTCGAAACTCGAATCATAATCATCCCGCCTACTCCACCACAACCGGTGACGGCATCACAACACCGCCACCAACAGCCACACCGTAGTGCGAAAATACCCGCATCACAACATTATGTACCGTGCCCGGATCACCACCCGAGGCACCACAACCACACCGATGACATCACAACTGCATACGATTCCCATAAACACTGACTGAGCATAACTTCTCAGACAAGAAAACTTACTCAAATCCACTTTATTAAATCACCACGCAACATATTATATGGATAAACAGATAAGCATCTCATGAACATCAACTCTACCATTTCACGGAATACACATGTGTTATTAATACACATAAAATTATAACTAGCCATGTCAAATTAATCAAGTTATTACCTTTTTGGATATTATTCAATTAAATTACCGTGTCCAACCTATATATTACAGAACATTCATAAAACAACTTTATAATTATCACACCATACCACTTCTTGTGAGGTCAGAACCTCACACAAACATTTACACATATCATAGACCCGTAATCACAACCAACTAGTCAATCCTGATCACGTAAGTTACCACTCAATATAGGTTACCAGTCGCCCGAGCTTAACTCGTATACACCTCATAACATATTCTCCCTTTCGCATATCCATCACCCTCTGCCAAATGTAGCCACACCATTAATACTCAACTACTAACAACCGCCTCATATAACCACATCTTATACTCTTTCATAATCAGTACTTATCAATCTGGTCTCTGGAAAATCAACCTCTTTAGAATTGTTACCTTTCTAATATACCATTACCCTTAACCACTAGTCACAAACCATAACACTACCGTTGTCCGGGCATCAAACCTCTTACACTCATCTCTAAACATCACGATTTGTTTCCTATCTTTGGTTGACATCCCAAATAACGAACATCCAATCCATTAACAAAATTACCTCAACATTCTTCCCAATACTATCCTTAATTGTATCATCATCTAACTCTCCACCAAAAATCTCGTATCGTGCAAATACTCCACCAACTTCATACTCCCTTAATTCCTCGAAACTCATGATTAATCATGTTGTCCTGAAACTTCTGTATAACTATTAACTTACTTACCCTTGATAGTATCATACATCTCGACGATTCCTTACTTTATGTCACATAACTCCGGTGAACTTTTTCTCAACCTACTTTTATCCTTCTTTTCTCGTTATACTCAAAAATACCATTAATAGCTCAGCTCCTTATTACTTCTATCTAACTCTTTAGTGCTCCGATTATCTTTTCATTGCTCCAAAACTCAAATCCCATTATTTCATATCGATATCATCTCACTCTTTCTTACCATAAATATTATCTTATTATGCCATTAATCACCCTTGCCTCTAGTTTATCCATAAAATCAACGTTCACTGTTCTAACAATTGCATCTCCTTTGTACCTCTCTAGAAATCAGAATTCCTTTTGTACCATTAATTGCCCAAGGAAATCACACAGTAGTTTCATCTCTTAATAAACCAAATCTCCCAAATCCACCTCGCGACATGTCTCCACAAAGTTCACTATATACTACTCTTCTCAACTCCTTTAAAACGCACTTTCACTACATATATCCTTACTCAACTCTATTTCTAACCATCTCCCTCCATAATTCTTTACACATCTCAAGCTGCCACTATCCGCATCCTTACTTTTCAATCTTTTTATTCTCACGTTCATTATACTCACATCATCCCTTGCCCATATTCTCTTACTTTTACATTACTCAACACACAATCATATCACTCATCCCGTCTCGCAAAATGTGCTCTATGCCTCAATAAACTATACCAATCTTCCTTTTCTTTTTCCACCATCTATCATAATCACATATAACTCATGTCCTCCCCACCGAACTCATATTCATCATAAGTGCCACTCTTTACATCATAAGATTGGGTAACTTACGCTTCAGGACCAACACATACGTAAAACAATGCATAAAGAAGTAATACAACACCTTTGGATTAAACGTAATATGCAACGAATGTCAAAAAAATAAACATATGACCCGAAACACGCATATGACCTGCACAGACCCCACTCGATCGAGTACCAGAACCTACTCGATCGAGTGCCCCGACTCCAGAACCCAAACAGACCTTCTGATCTCTGACTTACTCGACCGAGTAGCCAGGCTACTCGATCGAGTGACCCCATACTCGATCGAGTGCCCGAGGTACTCGATCGAGTGCCCAAAACACGATTCTGGTCAAAATAACGACAAATACCCACTCGATCGAATCATGTAGACTCGTGAATACTACCCGCATGTTATCTCACATACCCCCAACGTACTATGCATTCATTATTATTTCAACATTATGATTACAACTATGCATTCAAATCTGCGCGACTCCTCATACAATCAACATAATAATCTACTTCGTGTTATCAAGTGCCACGTTATAAACAACCATCATGCTTTTCATCCAATTTGTTATACAAAACACATATCATTGAACCTCTATTCTTCATGTTACTACTTACCAAAAGCCAAACATTACCATCTATCATGCTCATATAACATTCAACTTTCAATCATGTATTACCCGCATGTTTTTAATTTTCATAACTTTTCATGACACAAACCACACCCTTACACTACAAATCCTATTTCCATGTTGCTAATACAACAACATTACAAATCCACTTCATCACATAAACACTTCCATAATCAAGAAATTCATATCCTTACGAAATTGCCACTTCATCTTTTCCAATCAATTCATCTAGTTCAATCACATACTTGACTAACAAGCGCATATGATACGATAGTAGACAATTATACGAACTAAATATATAGCTTTACGCAAACAAAACTATGAAAACAAATCTTATCACACCCCCTATCCACATGTTATTAGGATTGCCTCATTATAAATCATTCATCCTACACATCATTATTCATCACATATAAACTATTTCCTTTTTCCACCACATCATTCGTCATTCTTACATACTTTTCCAACTATTCCAATCAACATGGTAAACCAAGTATCATCCAACATGCTTTCAACCAACAGCATACAAAATCACCCTTATACATGCCACACATCACCATATTGTTACACAATTCACAAAATAAACACATAGCGATCCCGACTCATATCCCATGGTGACCGGTTCAAAATCGTAGGGCGAGTTCGCGACTTTAGGACGTCTCCCAAGCTTTTGCATTAGCTCCTACAACCTTTACCCCAGGTTCATTTTAATTGACTCCCTAGATTCATTAGATTCATTGGTTACAGGTTTCAGGATCGTCGCTCTGATACCATTTGTAACACCCCCATACTCCAAGTGCCTTACCAGGACCACTCAGGTATAAGGATGCTACCATCTCGGTTACCCGAGGCATGATAATCATAAGACAATGAAGAAACATACTTTATTAAATAAGTTTTAGCGATTACATAACAAAACCAACTGTAAGCAAAATACAACTGTTCTCAAACTATAAACCAACTGAAATGAACTGTCCTAACAAACACAGCGGAAGACTAAAGACTCTGATATGTGATGACTCCATCCCACTAGATCCCACGCGTATCCAAGATATACCCGCTTAAGCAACCGCTCACCACCCCGAATGGATCACCACGTTTTAAAACATTTAAACGGGTCGATACTAATCACACAATTCACTATATATATACAATAAGATAAACAGACTGACTTAACTGTCACACATACACAACCAACCAACTCCAATCATCTCAATCACCGACCGTCCACCGGACCACCGCCATGGGGGACCGCAGCCGTACCCACCAAATCCCCGCTCCACATAGTGAGCGATAACCCTGTCCATTAATGTGCACATCCCCTTCCGTGACGGGTTCCACGAAGGGCGAAACTAGGGCGTGAAGCCACTCCCGCAAGTGACTCCACTCAGCCGAGAACGCATCTCGAGAACCATAGGCAACCAATTACAATCACAAAATCAACAATCGTCTGAATCTATCAACAGTGTACAATCACAATCACAGCCGTCACAATACAATTACTATATCAAACAATCAATCTTAACACATCAACAATCATCCCATTATGGGACTAATACGAGTAGAAATCCTACCCGGAAAGCAACACAATCATCGACGATCTAGCAAATTTGTCTCAAAACCTCTCCTTTACAAATCCTTCTCCTATCACATAATCACATAATCACAATCTAACCATAACAAATCATAAAAACCCCCAATCCCAAAATTAGGGTTTAACCAAATCAAAGGAAAGACAATAAAAAGGGTACATAGATCTTACCCTCGACGCAAGGAACTCAACGGTATAAACAACGACAAGAACTGACCGTCTGAACTCCGGGAATTGCTAAGAATGCGATTAAGAAGATGAACTTGTTTGCTTTCTCTCTTAAACAGAAATTTAGGTTTTGGAAAAGTGATCTAAAACAATGACGACGATGCTTAAATACCTTAATCGCATAATTAACAAAACCCGAGAAAACTTCCCGTAAACCGGACACTCGATCGAGTACCCAAGGTACTCGATCGAGTACCTACTCGATCGAGTACCCCGCTACTCGATCGAGTACCCAATAGGTCAGAAACTATTTTATTTCGCAACTTACCCTTACTCGACAGAGTAAGGCCTACTCGATAGAGTACCCCAAGACTCATAAATACGGAGTATTACAGTCACTTTGACTGGCTCCTCATCAGGCTCCTCATCAGTGCCATAGCTAAGACATCCTAAGCCGCCTCTTTGAATGATTGGCTCTTTCACAGCTGGAGCAACATGCAACTCTTCCTTCCCCAAACCAGCTCCTGCAATATCCAAAACAGAAGAATCTCCCTCCAGTTTGCTCCCAATCTGAGGCGGAGGTGTTACAACAGGAATAGGCATAGGGGCAGGCATATCAGAAAGCACAAAATAAGATTTATTTTCAGAAACCGTATTACAAGTAACTGGCCACATGGGGTCTTTCTTCTTAGCTGTCTGGGCAAAGACAATGGAATGTTTCCCTACCTTAAAAGTCAATGTCCCTGAGTCAACATCTATAACTGCACCAGCAGTGTGCAGGAATCGTCTACCCAAAATGATAGGAATGTGAGCATCCTCGGGCATATCTAACACAACGAAGTCAACAGGGAAAAAGAACTTTCCTATTTGCAAGGGAATGTCTTCTAAGACTCCTATAGGCTGGACCGCAGATCGATCAGCCATCTGTACTGTCATGTTAGTGACTGCAAACCTAGTCAATTTCAACTTCCTAGCAAGACTCAAAGGCATTACATTAATACTGGCTCCTAGGTCACACAAGGCCTTCTCAATAGAAAAGGTGCCAATACTACATGGGACTGAAAAGCTACCTGGGTCTTCTAGTTTGTGAGGTGCATTATGGGTTAAATAAGAACATGACTCCTCAGTTAGTGCGGCAGATTGCACAATTTCAAATGACTTCTTTTTAGACAAAAGTTGCTTCATAAATTTCATGTAAGCAGGCACTTGATTAACCAATTCAAGAAAAGGAACTTGTACGTTTAAGCTACGAATAACATTTTAAAATTTGTCAAGCGATACATGTTCCTTCATCGGCACCAATCTTCTCCTTGTTATAGCTCGAACCTTCTTCAGCCCGTCTCAAAAATGAGCCATTAATCGTCATTGGGTCATACTTTGGAACCGGAACAGACCCATCAGCATTTGGGTCTTCCCTCAATAATTTCGGGGTCGTCGAACCAAACAAGTGGTCTCTCAAGTTATCCTAAGCATTGGAGGACGAAAAGGTTCAATATCGCAGCGGTCAGTCGATCGATCGACCTCTACTGAACCGGTCAGACATCTTGTTGCGTGTTTGATCGATCGACCAACGCTACCGATCGATCGATCGACACATACCGCCGATCGTCTTTTTCTTGCTATTGTTCATTACTGCCTTCTTCTTACTCGGTTCCGCCTCATCTTTTTCAGTAGCTTCCTCGACCATAGCGGGCCCATCAAGGGTAGACCCACTCCTCAAGGTGATAGCATTTAGGGTCTCTTTTTTATCCGGCTGAGACGGTAATTGCCCCGGAGCTCGAGTTGCACTCTTGCTAGCCAATTGAGCAATATGGCTCTCCAACATTTTCATCCCGGCCTCTCTAGCTTGAGACTCCTTCAGCAACAAATTTTTCAACTCTGACAAATCGGGGCCATGGGACTGCTGCTGCTGAGGGACATACGGAGGCTTTTGGAACTGTTGTTGCTGCTTATGCGGAGGTATATAGTTCTGTTGTTGTGGAGGTGGAGTTGGATTTTGGACATTCTGGCTACTCCACCTCAAGTTTGGATGGACATTCGGCTCAAAATAAGTGTTTGTCTGCCTATAATGTTGAAAAGCAGCATAAGACTCATAAGGATTAGGACAAAAATCTGCAACATGTCCTTCTCCTCCATATCTCTTGCAGACGAAAGGACCGTCTGACACAGCATTCACTTGACAAATCCCTCCTTTTGAAGCTCCTCCTAACTCGTACTTATCAAATCTCGCCGTAAGAGACTCTAATGTAGCTACAGAAGGGGATTCAGCAGCTCTCCTTTGATTTCCCCTGGAATTTCCATACTCAGCTTTATGGGTGGCCAAATCATCAATAATTTTCCACCCCTTAGTTTCTCCAACATTCTCCTGGAATTTGCCGTTAGCCGCCGCATCCAGGATAGCCCTCTGATCGTCATAAAGCCCATTATAAAATTGATTGCATAGGTTCCATTTCTCGAACCCATGGTGCGGAAGAGTTCGCACCAGCTACTTGAAACGGACCCACGCCTCATAAAAATTCTCATCAGGACCCTGTTTAAAGCTCGTGATCTGAGCTCTAATGGCATTTGTCTTCGAGGCAGAGAAATATTTCTTGTAGAATGCTAGGGCCAGCGACTTCCAATCAGTGATCCCGTTAGCAGCTCGATCCAGGTCTCGGTACCACTCCCTTGCAGCATCACGAAGAGAGAATATGAACATCGTCTCCTTCACCTGGTCCTGGGTCACACCGGTTGGTGGGGGTATGGAACAGCAGTAGTCAATGAATGTCTCCATATGTTTGGCTGCATCTTCATTTGCAGCTCCCCCGAATTGGTTTCTCTCAACCAAGTTAATATAAGACGGTTTCGGCTCGAATTTCCTATCCGTCCCTGGTAATGCGAATCCCTTATAGAGATTCTCACTTTGTCGGCTCAGTGATCTGGCTATACTCGCTTCTTCAGCCATGTCTGGAGATGTGACGGTCTCAGCTGAGGAAGTAGAAATAGGTGATGAAGGTGGATCCTCCTCAAAAAGCTCGTCCTCGTAAAAACTAGAATGAGAACCAGGCTCTTCCTCTGACTGTTCTTCTTGAAATAATCTCCTCTTCACGCGCAAAGTCCTCTCAAGCTCGAGATCAAGGGGAAGTAATTCGCCTTGTTGAGACATGCGCATAAGATGAAACTACAAGAAGAATATGAGAATAGTTTAAGGAACAGATGTCTCTTAAACTGAGAAAAGACTAAAATAAAAACAACTAAAAATTTAAACAATTGCCTCCCCGGCAACGGCGCCAAAATTTGATACCGTCTTAGAGTTCCAAAGATAAATTTATATTTCCAAACTACTACTATAGCTAGTGGCAGTCAGGGTCGAACCACGGAGAGGCGAATGTAATTTATAGTTGTCTAATTCTGGTCTAAGGTAACAAAAGTGAGGGGGATTTGATTTGAGTTGATCTATAACTAGAGGCAATAAATGAAAAGTAAACTAAGCTAGTAGATGAAATCAAATATTAAAAGGGTGCTAAGATGGTCGGTTCACTATAGTTTCGGCGGCAGCATCCTAGGTAAGTCTGAAATAATCACGTGAGACGGGAAAATAAGAAGTCCTCTCGGTCCATTCTTACAGGTAGCATCTTTCGATCTCGCTACAGGTCCCTAATATCAATAATGCTAACTCTCGTCCTGAAAAGTGATTTAAAAGTCCAAATTAACTTATCTCTCGATCTTATTAATTCGGTCGTCTTAATTAGGCAGTCTATTTCCCTCCCCTATCTTTCGATCTTAATTGGGTCGGTCAATTCCTAAGCATTCAACTAGTTGCGTGCACTCGATTCGTCAAATATAGCAATTAAATTAATTAAAACGAAGGTAATCTCACGTGGCCGGTCGATCGACCATGGCGTGATTTCTGGTCACTATTCTACGCCGCCTACTTCTACAGATTCCCTACATCCTAGCACAAGATATTTAGCTACTCATACTCATGATAAAAACAGCAATAAGATTATCAAATAAAGCTAACGAATTCATACTTAAATTAACTGAACAAATGATTAACATAAAACGATAATTTGGTTCGGGAGATCTAACCAAGCAATTCTAAACTATGAGCGAATTAAAGTAATGAAACTGAATATAAGAACAGAAGAGTACCGTGAAAGGAATTGCAGAGAAAGGATCAAAACCGAATGCAAAAGTAAACTTTATTTGATGACGAAATAATCTCAAGAACCCTAATTATTTCCCTAACTAACTGATATTAATGACTTGATAATAGCTTGATGATCATTCTGAAAACTAAGGTTACGTTATATAGAAATATTACGCAACTCTTATTCCTGAACCTAATTACTATGGGCTTCTAACTTCTCAATCTTTTAACCTGCGTCAGATTTATCGATGTGGTCGATCGACCAAGGCAGCCGGTCGATGGACTGATACGCGCTGACAGTAGCTTCTGTAACTCGTGCTCTGGTCGATCGACCATGAAGATCAGTCGATCGACTGAAGTAACTGGTACTTGGCTCCAAAAGCTTCGTGAATTCATCTTTCGGGCCTCGATACGCGCACCAAGTTCGTTTCTTGTGCAAATACTTCATGTCAAATGCAATGTAAGATACTCGGGGACGGACTCGGCTCGATATCTACTCATTTCCGCAATAATCTGCAATATTACAAGAAAATACGAAAGTAGACGAAAATGGGGAAAATGGTAGCTTAAACTACATAAATGAGCTCTGAAATGCGTGTAAAATAGGGTGTAAATCATCATATAAAAGACACGCATCAGCAACCTCTCTAACCCGCTCTAAGATCTCATAAGGCCCGATGAACTTCTGTCTCAGGTTGCCTTTCTTCCCAATTCTCATAACCCCACGCATAGGAGACACTTTCAGAAGAACCTTGTCCCCAACCTAAAACTCTATATCCCGGCGATGTAGATCTGCATAACTCTTTTGCCTATCCTGAGCCGCTCTCATCCTTTCCCTGATCATCTTAATCTGCTCAACCATCTCATGTACCATCTCTGGTCCTAGAACCACTGCCTCAGCACTGTCGACCAACAAATCGGACTCCTACATCTCCTCCCATATAAGGCCTCGAGCGGTGCCATACTAATACTAGTGTGATAGCTGTTGTTGTAAGAAAACTCTATCAAATCAGACCTCTGTTCCCAGCTACCACCAAAGTCCATCACGCAAGCTCGTAACATATCCTCAAGAGTCTTGATCGTTCTCTCAGTCTGACCGTCTGTCGCAGAATGAAATGTTGTACTCATCTTCAAAGTTGTTCCCAAAGTTTCCTGCAACTCTTTCCAAAACCTTGAGATAAATCTCGCATCTCTGTCAGATACTATGTCCTTAGGAACTCCATGTAACTTAAGCACATTCTTCCGATAAGCCATAGCCAATTGTGCCTTAGTCCATGTATCTTTCATTGGCACAAAGTGAGCTGACTTGGTCAGTCGATCCACTATTACCCATATCATGTTGTTACCCTGTTGACTCTTTGGCAAACCCACGATAAAATCCATAGAAATGGATTCCCACTTCCACTCAGGTACCTCTAAAGACTGAATCTTACCTTGTGGCCGTCGCTGTTCCCCTTTAACTCTCTGGCATGTCAAACAACGGACCACAAACTCAGCTGTTTCTTTCTTCATCCCAGGCCACCAAAACGTGTTCTTTAAATCCTTGTACAGCTTGTCACCACCTGGATGTACTGAATACGGTGTACAATATGCCTCTGTCATGATTGTCTTTTTCAGCTCCTCATCATTAGGTACACACCACCTACCATCAAACCTCAAACTACCATTTATATGAATAGAGAATCAAGACACTGTCCCTTTCTATACTACAGCTCTCCACTCAACCATCTTAGGATCCAACACCTGTTTACCTCGAATATCATCATAAAGATCAGGCTGCACTGTCAAATCTCCCATGGCATCCTCTCTCTGCATCATATGTATCCCAAACCTCCCCACGTCATCCCTCAACCTTATCAAAGATAGAGCTATACACAAAGAATGTACACTCTTCCTACTCAAAGCATCTGCAACAGCATTGGCTTTCCCTTCATAGTAGATAATATCCATGTCATAATCGCCAATCAGCTCCATCCACCTCCTCTGTCTCATGTTCAACTCCTTTTGAGTGAAGATGTACTTGAGACTCTTGTGATCCGAAAATACCTTAAAGGTCGCCCCATAAAGGTAATGTCTCCATATATTGAGAGCAAACACCACTGCACCCAACTCCAGATCATGTGTAAGATAGTTCTCCTCATACGGCTTCAATTGCCTAGAAGCATAGGCAATCACCTTACCGTTCTGCATCAACACACATCCCAACCCCTTCTTTGAGGCATCTGTATACACCTCAAAGTTCTCGATCCCTTCCGGCAATGCTAAGATAGGAGCTGTGGTCAAACGCTCCTTTAATGTTTGGAACGCCGTCTCACAACTCTCGTCCCAACGAAACCTGTTCTCTTTCCTCATCAACGCTATCATAGGTCTAGCAATCTTGGAGAAATCTTTCACGAACCGCTTTGTAGTATCCAAAAACCCAAGAAACTCCCGATCTCAGCAACGTTCTTTGGTGCTTCCCACTTTGTCACTGCATCAATCTTTGCCGGATCCACAGCTACCCCATCCTTAGAGATCACATACCCCAGAAAAGCAACTTTCTCCAACCAGAACTCACACTTGGACAGCTTAACATATAACTCATGCTCCCTCAAAGTCTGCAACATAATCCTCAGATGCTTCTCATGCTCCTCCTTAGTCTTGGAGTAGACTAAGATGTCATCGATAAACACCACTACAAACTTGTCCAAAGACTGTCTGAAGATTCTGTTCATCAAATCCATAAACACAGCCGGTGCATTAAATAACTCAAACGGCATCACCACATACTCATAATGGCCATACCTCGACGTGAAAACTGTCATCGGTATGTCCACCTCTCTAATCTTCACCTGATGGTACCCTGACCTTAAATCAATCTTGGAAAAGACTGATGCACCACTCAACTGATAAAACAGGTCATCTATCCTTGGCAAAGGATACTTGTTCTTCACCGTCACTCGGTTCAGCTCCCTGTAGTCTATGCACAACCTCAAACTCCCATCTTTCTTCTTCACAAAAAGAACTGGTGCTCCCCACGGTGATACACTAGGTCTAATGTATCCCTTCTCTATCAGATCATCTAACTGCTTCCTGAGTTCCTCCATCTCCTTAGGACCCATCCGGTACGGTGCCTTAGAGATTAGCCCCGTCCCCAGTTTCAAATCGACTGTCAAATCTATCTCCCTCTTCGGTGGCAACCCCGGAATTTCCTCTGAAAAGACATCTGCAAACTCTCCCACCACTGGTATCTGATCAACTGTCGAACTCTCTATCCGGTCATCTCGCACATGGCACAAGATCAAAGGGCATCCCTTCCTCAGATAGGACTTCAAGGTAACAGCTGCAATCAACTTGACTTTGGGTTTGACCACAAACCCACGATAAGACACACTAACACGATTAGGACCTCTCAAAGACACTTTCTTTTGATGACAGTCTATCTTAGCTTTATACTTTCCCAACCAATCCATCCCGACTATCATCTCAAAACCGTCAAAAGGAAACTCTAGCAAGTCTACAGGTAGATCAACTTGCCAAACTATCATAGGTACATCCCTATACAACCTCCCACAAGATACAGACTCACCCGAAGGTATAAAAACTTTCTCACTTACAGACTCATATACCCTCAAACCCAACCGTTTAACATGACTCGAAGATACAAACGACTGAGACGCCCCCGAATCAAACAAAACAAAGTTATGAATACTGTTAACAAGAAAAGTACCAGTGATAACATGTGCATCATCCTCAGCTGCTTTCTTGTCCATCATGAACAGCTTTCCACTGGTCTTCTGTCCACCTCTCTGGACAGTACTGGCTGATGTGGTCGGTTTAGCAACCGACCCCTGGTTGTTGTTGTTGTTCGTAGCTGGTTTCTTATAGTAATTACCGCTATTGCGGTTACCTCCACCCTGATAGCTCTGACTTCCCCGGTTAGACCATGACCCAGATGGTATATTGCTCGCATAACTCTGTGCTGGCCCCTGAGAATAGCTCCCCTGAGCCGATCTCTGAAAAGCTCCAGGTAAATTCGTACACTCATGTCTCTTGTGGCCTACACCGCCACAGCCATAACAGGTCATCCCCCAACTACCACTACCACTCACACGGCCACGCCCAAAGGAAGCCCCAGCACTGAACCCTGACCCAGAAGAAAATGCTCTAGCCTGATTGTGGTTGCCTTTCTTATGGCTAGATTGGCCACCACCTTCACTCTCAGCCTTTCTTTTCTCAACTGCTCTCTCCTGAGCCATCTCCACCAACCTCTCAGCTCTCCCAACCCTCTCATAAGCTTCCTTAACATCAATAAGGACTCCCACGGGTAACTTATCCATGATCTTAGGGGTCAACCCCCTCTCAAATCTCAGCGCTAGGTTTTCCTCACTCAAACTCATATCCTCAATATACCTAGACTTCTCATTAAACTGCTTGTAGTACTCAGCCACTGACATGTCAGATGTCATCCTAAACCCATCAAACTCCTCCCTCAGCTTACTCCTCACATGCTCAGGTACGAACTCTTTCCTCATAGCTCTCCGAAACTCTTCCCAAGGTATAGCAGGTAAGCATTGCTTTGTGTACATCTCCCTAGAACTCACCTTCACCTTATCCCACCACTCACCAGCTGCTTCCCTCAGGTAGAATGCAGCTTGTTCCACTCTCATCTCATCAGGACAGTGTACCAGGTCCAGTATGTTCTCCATCTCACGATGCCAGTTGTCAAGAAGATTAGGCTCCCCGGTTCCCTTGTACTCTTTTGGGTTAAACCTCGCTATATAAAGGCTGATCTTGGAGTGGTCAAACTCCTTATCCTTTCCCACTCTCTTTAGGGCCTCAGTAAGAGCATCTTGGTGCTCCAACATCTTAACTACGTTGTCGATGTTTATGCTCTCAGCTCTCGCATACAAGGCGTTTCTCTTGGGCGGCATCTTGAAACTATATAAGAAAGGGTAGATATAAACATACGCACTAAAACCTCAAAACACGAAAGCAGACTGCCCAAAACACACTCGATCGAGTGCCTAAACCTACTCGATCGAGTAGAGGCTACTCGATCGAGTGCCCACTATACTCGATCGAGTGCCCCGACATCATACCCAAAACAGACCTTCTGATCTCTAACATACTCGTCCGAGTAGCACAGCTACTCGATCGAGTGCCCTATGTACTCGATCGAGTGCCCAAAAACACGATTCTGGTTATAAAAATGTCAAATACCCAATCGATCGAGTCAGACCCACTCGACCGAGTACCTCCCCTACTCGATCGAGTACCCCCTACTCGATCGAGTCATGCTGACTCGTATATACTACCCGCATGTTATCTCACATATCCCAACATATTATACAACTTTATAAACTCAACATTATAATATGGTTAGGCATACAATTCTACACAACTCTTCATATGATCAACCAAATAACTTTTTCATGTTATCAAATGCCATATAATAAACATCCAACATGCTTCTTAGTCAAACAACATTTTTATATACTTCGTCACTCTTTCATTCACAATTTCAATCTTTTACTCCCAACATCCAACAATTCACAACATGTATCGTAACATTGCATACAAACTAGCAAACATCACATACGACTTTGACATATACCCCCCCCCCCCATGTGACCGGTTCAAAATTGTAGGGCGAGTTCGCGACTTTAGGTCGTCTCCCAAGTCTTTGCATTAGCTCCTACAACCTTTACTCCGGGTTCATTTTAATTGACTCCCTATATTCATTAAATTCATTGGTTACAGGTTTCATGATCGTCTCTCTGATACCATTTTGTAACACCCCCATACTCCAAGTGCCTTACCAGGACCACTCAGGTATAAAGATGCTACCATCTCGGTTGCCCGAGGCAATGATAATCATAAGACAATAACGAAACAACATTTAAATAGTATAACTTTAGTGAAAGGTTACAACCCAAAACCAAAATACCAAAATACGGTTACATGTTCTCAAAACCAACAACTAAAAGAAATGTGTAATAAACTAATCATGCTACAGCGGAAGACTCTATCATCAGACGGTGGCACATCCCAGATATCCCATGTAACTCGACTCATACCTGCTCAATAACTGCTCACCATCCCCGAATGGATCACCACAGTTTTTAAAACAATAAACGGGGTCAGTACTAATCACACAATTTATATAAACCAACAACACAAGAAACAAACAAATTTCAATCATCACATGTATACTCCGAACTCCAATCCCAACTCCACAATCCTGACTACACACTAAAGTGTGTAGCCCTGCCAGAGTGCCCATCGCAACAGGTCACTCCACGGCGCCAGTGGGGGACCGCAGCCGTACCCACCAAATCCCCGCTCATCTCCGTCGAGCGATAAACCCAAATTCCTTAATGTGCACATCCCTTCTGTGGCGGGTTCCACAGAAGGCGGATAATGGTCGTGAAGCCACTCCCGCAAGTGATTCCACTCAGCCAGGGACGCGCCCCGAAGAACATAGACAGATACAAACAATCACAACTACTATCAACAACCAAATCCAGCAATCGTCACAATACGAGTATGATAATATTCAATAACCACAAAACACCAACACCACATTATGGGACTAATACTGAGTAGGGAAACCCTACCTGGAAAGCAACACAGTCAGACGGTCTCAACAGCTGATATCAAAAGGCTTCTTCTACGAATCCTCCTCCTAATATACAAACATATAATCACTACCAATCACGAAATACAACAAAACCCCCAAATCCCTATATTAGGGTTTAACCAACTTTAACGAAATACTATAAAAACAGTACGTAGATCTTACCCTCGATGCACGGATTACAAAGGTATAAAGAAACACGAATTCCGACCTTCCAAGCTCCGGGATTTGTCAACAATGCGATTGATGCGAAGAACGTAGTTTGTTTTCCCTTTGAAAGTGATTAGGTTTATAAAAGTGTTTAAAGAAAGTGACGGAAGTAATTATATACTAAATCGCATTATTAACAAAACCCGACAAATTATCCCCCCGTAAACCGGCTACTCGATCGAGTAGCTGAGGTACTCGATCGAGTGCCCCCTACTCGATCGAGTATCAAGGTTACTCGATCGAGTACCCAACAGGTCAGAAACTATTTTTAAAACGCAACACGCCCTTACTCGACAGAGTAAGGCCCACTCGATAGAGTACCTAAAGACTCATAAAACCGTAGTATTACATTGATCCTAAGATTCAGGAATGGAAGTCAAGAGTGAAGAGTGGGACAGTTTCCAGGTTTTCTATCCATGTAGATGGGAGTGTCCATTTCGATGGGAGATGGTGTGTCCTTGAGGATATAGAGTTGAGGAGAGTGATCTTGTCGGAGGCTCATTGCACTCCTTATTCGGTTCACCCGGGTGGTGACAAGCTTTACAAAGACCTTAAGAAGACTTTCTGGTGGCCAAACAAGAAGAGGGATGTAGCTGAGTTCGTGGCTAGATGTTTGACCTGTCAGAGGGTCAAGGGTGAGCAAAGGAGACCACAAGGTAAGATTCAGTCTTTGGAGGTACCTGAGTGGAAGTGGGAGTCAATCTCTAAGGACTTCATTTTGGGATTTCCTAGGTCACAGCAAGGTAATAACATGATCTGGGTGATTGTTGATCGGTTAACTAAGTCAGCTCACTTTGTTCCTATGAAAGATACCTGGTCTAAGATGTAGCTGGTATTGGGTTACAGGAGACATATGGTACGGTTACATGGTATACCCAAGGATATCGTTTCTGATCATAATGCGAGGTTCATATCCAAGTTTTGGCAAGAACTGCAAGAGTTGATGGGTACTACCTTGAAGATGAGTACAGCTTTTCATCCAGCAATCGATGGTCAGATGGAGAGAACCATCAAGACCTTAGAGGACATGTTAAGGGCATGTGTCATGGATTTTGGGGGCAGCTGGGAGGACAGACTTGATCTGATTGAGTTTTCATGCAACAACAGTTATCAGACGAGTATCGGGATGGCACCTTTTGAGGCTTTGTATGGCCGGAAGTGCCGAAGTCCAGTTTGTTGGAATGATAGTTCGGAGGCTGTAGTTTTAGGACCACAGCTGGTACATGATATGGTTGAACAAGTCCAGATGATTCGTCAAAAGATGAGAGCAGCCCAAGATCGTCAGAAGAGTTATGCCGATTTACACCTCAGAGACATAGAGTTCACAGTAGGTGACAAGGTTCTTCTGAAAGTGTCACCTATGCGAGGGGTAATGAAGTTTGGAAAGAAAGGTAAGCTAAGTCAGAAGTTTATAGGTCCTTACGATATTTTGGACCGTATAGGCGAGGTAGCTTACAGATTAGCTTTGCCACCAGCTTTGGATAGAGTCCACAATGTTTTTCATGTTTCCCAGCTTCGGAAGTATGTGAGTGACCCGTCGCATATTCTTGAGGTGGAGAATATCGAGCTTGATGAGTCCTTCTCCTATACGGAGGTTCCTAAAGAGATTCTTGACCTCAAAGTTCGTAAGAGAAGGAATGGTGAGACTGTCTTACTCAAGGTACTTTGGTCTAATCACAATGTGGAAGAGGCCACATGGGAACCCGAGGAAGCTATGCGAGAACGTTTTCCTAGCCTTTTTGATCAGGTATGTTTGGTTACGGGGACGTAACCATTGTCATTTTAGAGGGGTAGGAGATGGTCGCGTATGTGTTTTGTCTTATTTTTGAGTCGGGATAGTGAGTCTTGTGGTGTCTTGTGTAGTTCTTTGGGTGTTGAAAAATGTTTGTTTGGGAAGTCTTTTTGTGTTTTGTGGTGTCTTCTTTAGGGTGGAGTGTGAACTTCGGGACGGAGTTCTTTTAAGGGGGGAATACTGTAATACTACGGATTTTCATAAGTTAAATACTCGACCGAGTAGAGCCTACTCGGCCGAGTAGTGCTAAATGTGTAATCTGTTTTGGTTCCGCCGAGTAGAGGATACTCGGCCGAGTATACACTTTACTCGACCGAGTATCCGGTCTGGCGAGTACTATTTCAGCGGTTTGATGCGGGGGTGTTTAGAGTTATTTAATATTGAAAATCAGTTTCTAAACGTCATTTACAACCCTAATTATTTTATGATCACTCCCTAATCACTCCCTAATTTTCTATTGTGTGTGCAATCGTCGTAGTCCTTGTGTTCAATCTTTCATTCTACTGTTGGTAAGTCCTTATTCCCCATGTCATTTATGTATTTTTAGGGTTTACTGTATATATGGAATTGGGGAAAAAGGGGAATTGTGCAATGTGTAACTGTGCAATGTGGTTATTGTATAGGAGAAGACTTCGTAAAGGAGCCTTTCTGATTGTCCGGTTTCCGTATTGCTGTTGTTTCTAAGGTAGGGTTTCTCCTACTTAGTACTGTTAATTGATTGAGATTGCATATATTCATAATTGTTGTTATTTGCTGATAATCGGAGGATGGGTGTTGTGGTGATGGTGTTGGTGTGGTTGTGTTGTGACGGTTGTGGTGTTGTGACAGCTGTGATGCTGTGTGTGTGTGATTGTGGTGGAGTCTCTTGTGGGAGTGGCTTCACACCCTAGTTCGCCCTCCGTGGAACCCGTCACGGGAGGGGATGTACACATTAAGGGACAGAGATTGTTAGTCGCTTGTTGATGAGCTGGACTTGGTGGGGATGGGCTGCAGTCACCCACTGGCGGAGTGGATTACCTGTTGCGATGGGTAATCTGGCAGGGCTACACACTTCGGTGTGTAGTCGGTTACTGTGGAGGATGATCTGCCGGTTGCATTGTTTGTCTGTCTTTTATTGATTGAATGGTACTGGCCTCGTTGTTGTTGTTTGTTGTATCTGCTGTGATCCATTCGGGGATGGTGAGCAGGCTTGACAGGTATTGCTTTTGGTGAGCTTGGGCGGTCATGGGGGAGTTGTCTTCACCAGTTATAGCATCACAGTTTCGAGTCTTAGTTTTGATATTGTAGTTGTCAGACATTGGAATTATTTTATTGGTTTGGTTTTGGATTTGGCTTGATGTAAACGTTTGTACTTTACAGTACTTTTAATAAATGTGCTTAGTTCAGACGCTTTTGATATATACTAACCTCGGGCAACCGAGATGGTAACACACTTTCATGGTAGGGTGGTCTTGGTAAGGCACCTTGGTATGAGGGGGTGTTACAACTTCCTTTTCAATGTTAATCATGACTACATCACCTATAGGTGACCTCTTTACAGCCAGGTTGTGCAAAGCCTTCAGCGATGCATTTTTCATCTTTTTCTTATATTCACACGATTCATAATAAGAATCATAAGCAGGCTTGCCTGCAATAACTTTCGTTAACGTAGTAGTAATTGCTTTTGCTGCCATCATGGCTTTGCTTAAGTTCTGCAAATGTAAAGATTAAAGTACTTAAGATATGTTAATATGCATATTCTAATATATTTAAAGAACAAGTAATAATTAACGTCTTGATGGTGAGATTGTCATCGGGGGTCTCCCAATCAAACACATTTATAATTCTCAACAAACAACTAGCTAGTGGTTAAGTCGAGGTCGATCCACGGGACAGTGTGCTTTAGGTTCTAAGTCTATCTATCTCAATTTATGCTAGTGTCACAATTGATTGGGTTTGTAGTTGTGTTCTAAACTAATGCAAGTAACAAAGTAAAACAAGCAAGTAAAGGTGTATATAAATAATAAAGGATACTAGGATATCATGGGATCATAGGGGGTTCATGGGAGTTGATCATACAAACATGATCTCCACTAGATGCAAGCACTTATTGTTGTGATGGGATCGAGTTGGTGTATATCTAACAATCCCTAAGAAGGTTTGGGTCCCGAAACCGAATCGGTTAGATTGTACAACACCTACAAGTCGACTTAGTCCCTCCTATTCAACTATATGCATGGTCAAATGAGACTCGAGTTGGTTTATGGCTTACAAGTCTCATTGAAAATATATGTGATGGGTAGAAAATGCAAGGATTCATTGGCTAGCATTTCATCAAACATAACATGTGCATAAGTTGAAATCACAACAAGCAAGCAAATTAATTATGAAAACATATTAGATTAAGCATGAATCATTCTCCATGTTTGTTTTCCCTAATTCCCAATTAATCCTAGTTAAGTAACTACTCACTCATTACCATGGGAAATATGTCATTAATGGTGTCAATCATCACAACAAGTATAAACATGATAAGAGCTTTAAGGAAATAAACAATAAAGAGTAAAGAGTAAAGGAATTATACCAAACTTGAGATGATCCAAATAATAAATAAAAGAATAAAAGAAGAGAACTTGATTGATTGATGAAGAGTTGCCAATTCTTCAATAATAACCCAATAATCTTCAATCATCCAATAATAAACTTGAACAATAATTAAGGAAAGATTAATATGTAATTTGTGGAAAGGTTAAGGAGTAATCTATTCTAATCTATTCCTAATAAAATCTTAATCTAATCTAAGAGAACTTGATTTAATCTAAGGAACTTTATGGTTTGATTATTACAAATGGAGTATATATAGTGGTACATCATTAGGTTAAGTAAGGGTAGATTAGTAAATAACATTACTAAGTGCTGAGTAGAGAAATGCAAGTCTCGAAGGGAGATGCGCATATCACGTCGCTAGTAATACGTGGATTTTATAGAGTCTTTTTAGGCCTCTTTATGCACGTATTTCTATGTTATCCTCATAGTTGTATGCTGCGAAATGCCCCAAATATTCTACTTTGGTTTGTTTTGCTTTATTTGCAGGAATGGACCCGAAAGTGATAGAATCGAGCCTTTTATCGTCCACTTTGCTTGAATTTAGAGGAAGAGTCAATTTGGAGCGGAAATATTGCTGCCTTGGGATGCAAGAAATCATTTTAGAAGCTAAATAAACAAGTCAATGCTGAAATCAACGAACTAATGAGCTGGCTGAGTCAAAGTTACTCGATCGAAGACTTTATTGATCGTCGAGCACATTTGAAGAGAAGAAGACCTCGATCGAGTACTATATTTACTCGATCGAAATGTGTTTTTTAGGGTTTCCTCGATCGAGTAGGTTTTCTACTCGATCGAGAGGTTTTAGCTGGTTTTTGTTCGATCGAGCATTCCTAAATGACTCGATCTAGTGAATAGCTCTTGGACGTGGGCTTTTTACTCAATAATGTGTTTTAGGTCAAAGAGTAAATCCTTCTCCTATAAATAGGAGAAGACGTCAAACATTAAACATACATCTTTATCACTAAAAAAACTGTTCTCTGCCTCTCTTTATTTCCGGATCTTACTCTATAATTTTCCTTTCCCTTTTACTCTCTTTATTTAATGCTTATTATTCTTTTATCCCTTGTTCTTGCTCCTTCCTTATTTACTATGTCTAGCTAATTCCCCTGATAGGACTTAAGGGAGTCAATGAACCGATGTTAAGTGCTAATTAGGTTTACAGATCGTTCGTTGTTGTTAGGTCTATGTTGTTAATCACTGCTTTAATTGTATCTAGCTATTTGAATCGATGCATTTAGCCTTTTTAACCTTGGTAAGCCTTTACCTGGACCGGAAGGTTGGTAGGGGTGAGACCTGCAGTGAACAATAGGATGCTTTAGTGAGGGCGGAAGCTAAGCTAATAGTATTTTAGGGCTAGTTGAGACCGGAAGGAGATATTCGTTGCCCCTTAGAACGACACATCGACTGATCTGTGACCTTAGCTGTAATTAATTGACATTCATTGATGAACCGACAATCTTAGTTTTCCTTTCACTCTTATTAATTCCTCTTAACCTTTTCTCTTGCCTTAATCTCAGTAGTTGAGTTAAATTAATCCAAACCCCTTCTGGTGACTTTAGACAAACCGAGTTGACAAGTAGATAGTGTTGGAGTTAGTGTCCTCCACAATAGTGCGTTAACATAATAAATCTCATTAATAGAATATCATCAGATATTTAATTATTTGATCCTCGTCAGTTGATTAACGTAAATCGATAACGGTTGGCTGACTAGAGTTTGACGTTATTGTCGTGAGACGGCGGTGATCAACTGACCCCTTTCGGTCACACCTAAAGGAACGAACCCCAATTGATAACTAATTAATTGTATGAGATACAATTTGTTTAGTCCCTTGATTTATAGACTAAGAGGTTAGTCGATTATTTTTAGAGAGATTTCGAGTTGCGAACTCGAGGAGCAGCAGTTATTATTTAATTATGCGATAATTAAGTAATAAGTTTTGGGAAACGGGTTTTAGTTAATTAACTGTTAATTTGCTAAAATTATAGTAATTGATTAATGTGATTAATATTAGTACGTAAATAATATGTGTAGTGGTACACGTTTATTTACGGAGTGAATTGGACGAATTAATTATGGAAGTATTTAAACATGATACGATGTTTAAAATAAAAATTACACGGATTTGTGCGACAAATATAAGAACCAGCATGGACCCGTAAATGGTCAAGTGGACCGTGTAAAATAAGTGTAGTGGATGATTACTCACATAATCATTTTACCTTATTTTTGTATACTACCATAATTAATCTTATACAACATTTTGCATGTGATGTAAGATAAAAATATAAGACAAAATCCTCCACTTCCACACTTCATCCACCCGCCACATTTCCCCCCATATACTCCATCATTTGTTCACATTTCAACACTACCTCATTTCACACTCTACCATTTTGCATGTGAACTTTTCTCTCTATCTCTCTACAATAATAATTCATCAACTAGTATACAATTAATAATATTACTAAGACAAGTTAGTGATATTACTAATTTTTATCAAGGGAGCAATATTAACAAGTTACTAGTACAAACTTGTTATTATTATTGGGTTAGTTCTTGGGTGCAACTTGAAGGAGACTTTCTTTTTGAAGGTTTTTCAAGGAGGATCATCCATATCATTTTAGCTCAAGAACAAACTAGTAAGGAGAACTAGTTTGTGCCCATTTTACCATATATTCAATGTAAGGAAATTGTTTTTCCTTATACTTTCTTTTTATGCTTTCATATTTGCATGCATGTTACATAGATCACCTAAATGACAATTTATGAGATAAATTAGTTTTATTAGAGAGTCTAATATGGATCTATGATCTTTCAGATAGTGACCGCCTCCCTGTGGAGATCGACCCTACTTACTGCTGACTTATGTTAGTTGTACTTAGGTTTTATTTTTGGTACCTGACGACGGTATCAAATTTTGGCGCCGTTGCCGGGGAGGCAACTACTTTATTTGCTTGTTTATTTTTTGTCTGTTTTTAGCCTCAAGGGATTTTCTTCTTTGAGGCTGTTCTCATCTTTTTCTTTAGTGTTGTTTTAATAGGTCCTACAGGTCATACCTAGACAGTTCTAGGTAAAAGATCGTCAAAGGGAAGGCTTGAGTACTTTTGACCTCCCACCTATGTTCCATTCTATGGCGCAGTAGGTGGTTTACTGTGGGAGATGTGGTGCTGCTGGGCACAATGCAGTTGTTTGCCTAGCGGGAAATGACGAGTCTATGCGTTCAAACAGCATAGACAAGCTAGTCAACCTTTTGCAGTTGTGCCGCCACATCCACCTGATTAACGAGGCTATCAAAAGTTTCCATTTGTCTGGCCACCGCAGCAACAAGCTCCTCCTTCTGATAAGCAAAAAGAAGAGATTGCTGAACTGAAATCTTTGGTGAAGGCGCTTGCGCTCCTATTGCAGGAGCATGATAGACTTAATTACGCTCAAATTAATGAGCTCGAGTCTAAAAGAGCTCCGTTAGCTGCTGAGACGAACTTTAGGCACGCTGAGAGTGGTCTTTCCCATAAAGGACCCGAGTTGCCTATTGGTATCGATGATCCATATGACTCGGAGTACGAAAGTCTATCTGAAAACGAAGCTTCGTGCGAAGATTTCTGTGTTGTACAACAACTTGTACTAAATCGAAATGACTATAGTGGTCGATCGAGTGAAATATCTGAGTGAATGTTCGATCGAAGAGTTATATCACTCGATCGAACAGTTGTTTTGAGGAAGTTCTCGATCGAGCCGTTTTATTTAATCGATCGAGTAAAATTCAGGAGGAATGCCCTCGATCGAATCCTATCTTTACTCGATCGACCATATTGTCCATAGAGAGCAATGCAACGTCATCTTAGTTCGTTTTGGATGACAATTTTGACGACGACAATGGTTACGGTGAATCTCCCCTTTTCAAAGCCGAGCTGGATGCGCTTGAGGCTGCGATTTACGGGACAGAACCCACAGAGGAGGGTAACAAGAAGACAGTTGAGTAGGTGATTGCTCCTAGCACGGAGGAGGTAACATATTCTTTTATCAATGATTCCGACTTTGAGAGAAACCAACCTGAGGTAGTTAACGATATTTTTATTATTGTTGGTATTAATAATACGCTATCTCTTATAACTCCTATTTTTTATTCTTCCGATGCTCTACCCCCTCCCAGTTGGACAAACAATTTAACAGTTTTTCACCATACTTATCATCATAAATTCGTTAAACTGAAGCGGTGCCTTAGATTATTGTTAATTGCTCCTGAGCTCCTTTATTTTGTGGATAAATTTCAGAGCTGTGATAGGAAATTTGTTAGGCTTAAATGGTGGTATATTTCAATTTCCTATATCATTATTCTACTATGGTGCTACTTACAGTTTTGTGTAGCACATGCGCAGCTGTTTGATCGGTTGCTGCGCGCTTTGAGCTGTTTTGACCAGGCTAAATTAGAGAGGCTCGAAGAAAAGAAGGTCGAGCTGGGACCTGACTGAAACTAGCGCTACCCGGAAGGCAACCCGGATATTTATTTTTAGTTGTTTTGTTAAAACATTTCAATAGCGTTGTAATAATTGGTTGTCATACCATAGACTGGATCGGCTAAGCTTGTTTTATTAGTTTTGCAGGCTGTTTTACCGCGTCTTTGCTGGAGTCTATTGAGGATGGCTCGATCGAGTACTTTTTGTACTCGATCGAAATCTCTTTCTGCTGATTTCACTCGATCGAACACAAATTTTACTCGATCGAGTGCCTGCCAAAGATGATCATTCGATCGATGGATACCAATGAATGATAGATAGGGCGATTTTGGCATCATTTTATAGCATTTTAAGCATGTTTATTTAAGTTGAATGAATGATTTTCATTTATTTAAAGTATTTATCTTTTTGTACCTAGTATGACCTAGTTAATTTTAATCGTTATTACCCGAAATGAATGGGAATATCGATTTGTTTGTAATTAAATACGATCTCGTATCGTTGGTTTGTAATTAATTAATAGTTTTATTTATTTTATTAATTAATGTATAATAGGAATAGCTATGTAATTCAATTGTAATAGTTATTTTTACCGGCGTTTCCAAAAGACGGATTACAACGAGACGGAGTCTATTTTTGGAAGGTGTTCCAAATCCCACAAGGAAGAGCCACTTTTGGAATGAAGAGGCAAAAGACCAAGGAGTTGGTTCCGAAATGTAATAGACTAGTTTTATTAACTAGGTGGTCATACTAGGATTTATTCATATGCTTACATGTTTGCTTGTTTTATTTTCGCGCATGCCAAAATCGCCATTCACATGTATTTTATTTTCGCGATTGTCAATTCACGTCATTTACATTCAATGAATTAATTCACTTATAAAGAATTTATGACTAAATTGACAAGATCTCTCACATAACTAAAATTGAGATTAGCCTTACCAATTAGTAACACCTATGAATCTCTTGTTCATTAGAGCCACGCTCGCCCAAGCGGGGTGTTCTCTTTTTACCTTGGGTAAGTAGGGTGGTAAGCGGTTATCACACGCCAAAATTGGTTGGACTCAACGGGATATAAGACGGTCTTGTGTTCCGGGGCTAGTAGATGAATTTGAGGAAATTCGTCGACCAAGAGTTCTAGAGGTAGAATTAGTCAACGTGACCGAATTTACGCAATTATGGTATGTTTCGCCCAAGCGATGCTCATTTTTATTTAATATTTGGGTCTTGGAATCATTTATATAATTTAGTGGGAGGTCATTATATAAATGCTAAAACTTGCTAAACATGTTTTTACAAGTAATTTTTAAAACAATGAATGTTAATTTTTCTTTTTTGTTGTAGCATTTTAATTCGCAATGGCAACTTCATCAACTCCATCGACTACTTCACTAGGCAAAGATTCATGGCTAAGGTCCGTAATGGACAAATGTATTTTAAAAGATGACGGTAGTAACTTTCTTGAATGGGAATCCAACATCAAAAGTGCCGCGTTGTCCGACAATGTGCTCACTTACTTGACCGATGCTCCTCCAATCGAGCCCGGTGCAAGAGCTTCATTGGCGGTGCGGACCGCCTATGATGACTATGTGAGGATGTTGAATGATATCAAGAATGTGTTGATATGGTCAATATCGCCAAAGCTCAAGCTATCATGCATTTCTTTAAATGCTTACGAGATATTCACTCGTATGATCACTATGTTTTCACAAACACCTAAAGTCCGTCAATACGATGCGGCGGCACGCTTCTTTGAAGCTAAGCTTGAGAGGGGCCAAAAGGTTGGTCCCCATGTACTAAAAATGATCGAATATGTTGACATCCTAGAGCGTCTAGGGTGTAAGATTCCTAAGACTCTTGTGGTGGATCGTATCCTTCACTCACTCCTCACCAAGTTTGCCCATTTTAGGGTAAACTACAACATGAATGACATGGATAAGAGTTACCATGAAATTCATGCACTCCTCACCCAAGCGGAGAGGGATATGGAGGCTAGTGGGAGTGAAAAGGGAGATGTTTTAACCATGAAGTTAAAGAACATGTCTCTTGGAGTCAAGAAAGGAAAAGGGAAAGAAAAGTCCCAATTCAAGAAATCGTCAAAGAAAATTGACAAGGGAAAGGGGAAGGCCGTTGAAAATGGCAATCCCAAGGCAAAAAGTGTCCAGCTCTCTGAGGCCGAATGTTTCCATTGTAATGGGAAGGGGCATTATAGGAGGAGTTGTCCCAAATACTTGGAGGATCTCAAGGAAGGGCGTGTGACGCCTATTGGTATGATTTCCTCTCTCTATGTGATAGACGTTAATTATGCTTGTACTTCCACTTGGGTACTTAATACCGGATGTGGCTCTCACCTTTGTAACCATTTGTAGGGTATAAGGGATGTGCAAGCACTAGCAAAAGGTGATGTGGATCTCCGCATGGGCAATGGAGCTAGAGTAGCCGCTGTTGCCGTAGGGACCTATGTGCTCACTTTAGCTAGTGGTTTAGAGTTGTATTTAAATAAGTGTTATTTTGTACCAACTTTAACTAAGAACATAATCTCCATTTCCGCGTTAGACGCAGAAGGCTTTTGTTTTATGATTAAGGACAAGTGTTGTACATTTTGTTTTAATGATGTGGTTTATGGCAAGGCCATTTCAATTGGAGGCATTTATGTTTTAAATGATGTTAATGACGTTTATCATATGGAAACTAAAAAGCTCAAAAAGGGTGATCCAAGCGAATCCTACCTTTGGCATTGTCGTTTAGGCCACATAAACGAAAGACGCATTAAGAGACTTGCTTCATCATAAGTGCTCAAACCATTTGGTTTCGAATCTTATGGTACATGCGAGTCGTGCCTTCTAGGCAAGATGACTCGTGCACCTTTTGCGGGAAAAGGGACACGAGCTAGTGAGGTTTTGGCTCTCATACACACGGATGTGTGTGGACCATTAACCATCACCGCTAGAGGAGGTTTTCACTACTTCATTACTTTTACTGATGACTTAAGTAGATATGGGTATGTCTACTTAATGAAGAACAAGAGTGAAGCCTTTGACAAGTTCAAAGAGTTTCAAAAGGAAGTAGAGAACCAATTGGATAAAAAGATAAAGACTCTACGGTCCGACCATGGTGGTGAGTATCTAAATATTGAATTTGATTCACACCTAAAAGATTGTGGTATAGTATCACAATGGACTCCTTCTGGCACACCGCAATTAAATGGTGTGGCCGAAAAGAGAAACCGAACTTTACTTGATATGGTTCGGTCAATGATGAGTCTAACTGAGCTTCCTAGTTCATTTTGGGGTTTTGCCCTCTTATCTGCAGTATTTTCACTAAATCGAAGCCCGACTAAAGCGGCCGATAAGACTCCATATGAGATATGGACAGGAAAAGTCCCTCATTTGTCATTCATGCATATTTGGGGTTGCGAAGCGTATGTTAAGATCAATTCTGACAATAAGCTTGCACCCAGGTCTGACAAATGCCTTTTTGTAGGATATCCAAGGGAAACACGTGGCTATTACTTCTACAATAAACACGAGAACAAATTGTTTGTGGCTCGTGATGCTGTCTTTCTAGAAAAGGTGTTTATTTCTAGGAGACAGAGTGGGAGAAAATTTGAACTTGAAGAAGTTCGAGAGCCACAAATCGAGAATGAGGTAGAGGAGAACGTGGAGGATAGCATTCCCTCTTCCTCTGAAACGGTAATTGTTCCTAGAAAGTCAAGTAGGATTTCTAATCCACCTGACCGTTACCTTGGTAACATCGAAGAGGATGGTGTTTTGTTACTTTTTGAAAGTGATGAACCCACTACCTACAAATCGGCCATGTCTAGTCCCGACTCCTCGCTTTGGCTAGAAGCCATGCGGTCCGAAATGGATTCCATGTACGAGAACCAAGTATGGGACTTGGTGGATTTACCTGAGGGAGTGCGACCTCTTCAGTGTAAATGGATATATAAAATTAAACTCGGCGTGGATAAACATGTGGATGTTTACAAAGCTAGATTGGTGGCAAAAGGTTTCACCCAAGTTCATGGTTTACACTATGACGAAACCTTCGCTCCAGTCGCTATGCTTAGGTCCATTAGGATAATCTTAGCGGTTGCCGCATTTCATGATTATGAGATTTGGCAAATGGATGTCAAAATCGCCTTCTAGAATGGGATTCTAGAAGAAGAGGTGTACATGATACAACCCGAAGGTTTTGTGGATACATCTAACCCTAAGAAGGTGTGTAAGCTCAAGAAGTCCATTTATGGTATTAAGCAAGCATCTAGGAGTTGGAATCATCGCTTTGATCATGTTATTAAACAATACGGTTTCACTAGAAGTGTGGAAGAACCGTGTTTATACATGAAGTTTAGTGGGAGTAAGGTTGCATTCCTTGTCCTATATGTGGATGACATATTGCTCATTGGGAATGATGTTCCATCACTCACTTTCGTTAAGGAGTGGCTAGGGAAACACTTCCAAATGAAGGACTTGGGAGAGGCACAACGAATCTTAGGTATCCGGATCTTTAGGGATAGATTCAAAAGGATACTAGCATTGAGTCAAGAAGCTTATATTGACAAAGTTCTTGACCGGTTCAATATGAAAGACTCCAAGAGAGGATTTCTACCTATGGACCAAAGGATTACTTTGAGCAAGTCACAGTCTCCCTCTACCCCTAAGGAAATTGAACACATGAAGACCGTCCCTTATGCTTCCGCTGTTGGGTCTATCATGTATGCTATAATTTGCACTCGCCCCGACGTTGCGTATGCCTTGAGCATGACAAGTCGGTATCAAGCCAAGCCTGGTGAGAGTCACTGGATAGCCGTAAAGAACATCCTTAAGTACTTGAGAAGGACTAAGGATTCCTTCTTAGTGTTTGGAGGAGAAACTGAGTTGCGTGTAAGAGGTTACACGGACGCAAGTTTCCAAACCGATCGGGATGACATGAAATCCCAATCCGGCTATGTGTTCATGCTAAATGGAGGAGCTGTTTGCTGGAAGAGCTTCAAGCAAAGTGTTACTGCGGATTCTACATCAGAGGCCTGAGTACCTTGCAGCGTCTGAGGCTGCGAAGGAAGCTGTTTGGATTAGGCAATTAATGGAGGGGCTAGGATTAGTTCATTCCGCCAAAGATCCTATCACTCTATATTGTGATAACAGTGGAGCTATTTTTCAAGCCAAAGAGCCTAAGTCTAGTAACAAATCTAGACACATTGAAAGGAAATACCATGTAATTAGAGATTATGGGGAAATGAAGGAAATTGACATTTGTAAGGTTGGGACAGATGAAAATATTGCTGATCCTTTAACCAAGCCTTTATCAAAGGCTAAGCATGATGGTCATGTCGTCTCTATGGGATTGAGACGAGTACCAGATTTTCTATAGATTATGGATATGGAATAATTGGATAGTGTATCTTTTATTATATATATGATAATCACATTCATTGTTTTCGTATTCATTCTTTTATGAATTTTTTATTTAGTGTGACTAAATTTTAATACCTTGTTTATCTGAATAAGTTGTGGAGACAATGTTGAACATTATTCAAGTGAATAAGATGAACATTGTATTTTGTCCCTAGTCACTTAATGAGGTGACGTCTCGGTGTGTCTAGATTGTAAGTCGATTGATGGTTGTTCAACACCATAAGGTCATATGTGATGACTGGTCGATTACATAGGCAGAGTGTGTGACACTTTGTCGGACAGTGACCATTTAGAGAGTCCCTAAGTTCTACTATAGACACCTGATCGTGGCGGGGATCTCTAAGATGTTCTAATGAGTCGATTCTTTTGACTGGAGACTATTATCTGAGCAGGTGCAGTTTCCGAGTGACTTTAGTTTTTGTCCTAGGTCGTGCCGTGAAAGGAGGCCAAAAGGGCATTTACTAGGTCATGGTGAGCTGTATTGTGCAATAGGATAGATAGGGCATACAGGAATTGTCCACCCACGTTGGGTAACTATATCTCAAGGCCACTCGAGGAGTTAATGACTACAAATGCATGGCCACGCTCGGAAAGACACCTTACATTGAGTGGGAGATTAAAACGGACAAGAGAATTGGTAGCGCACACCTTGTGTCGGACAAGTGGGAGATTGTTGGAGTTAGTGTCCTCCACAATAGTGCGTTAACATAATAAATCTCATTAATAGAATATCATCTGATATTTAATTATTTGATCCTCGTCAGTTGATTAACGTAAATCGATAACGGTTGGCTGACTAGAGTTTGACGTTATTGTCGTGAGACGGCGGTGATCAACTGACCCCTTTCGGTCACACCTAAAGGAACGAACCCCAATTGATAACTAATTAATTGTATGAGATACAATTTGTTTAGTCCCTTGATTTATAGACTAAGAGGTTAGTCGATTATTTTTAGAGAGATTTCGAGTTGCGAACTCGAGGAGCAGCAGTTATTATTTAATTATGCGATAATTAAGTAATAAGTTTTGGGAAACGGGTTTTGGTTAATTAACTGTTAATTTGCTAAAATTATAGTAATTGATTAATGTGATTAATATTAGTACGTAAATAATATGTGTAGTGGTACACGTTTATTTACGGAGTGAATTGGACGAATTAATTATGGAAGTATTTAAACATGATACGATGTTTAAAATAAAAATTACACGGATTTGTGCGACAAATATAAGAACCAGCATGGACCCGTAAATGGTCAAGTGGACCGTGTAAAATAAGTGTAGTGGATGATTACTCACATAATCATTTTACCTTATTTTTGTATACTACCATAATTAATCTTATACAACATTTTGCATGTGATGTAAGATAAAAATATAAGACAAAATCCTCCACTTCCACACTTCATCCACCCGCCACATTTCCCCCCATATACTCCATCATTTGTTCACATTTCAACACTACCTCATTTCACACTCTACCATTTTGCATGTGAACTTTTCTCTCTATCTCTCTACAATAATAATTCATCAACTAGTATACAATTAATAATATTACTAAGACAAGTTAGTGATATTACTAATTTTTATCAAGGGAGCAATATTAACAAGTTACTAGTACAAACTTGTTATTATTATTGGGTTAGTTCTTGGGTGCAACTTGAAGGAGACTTTCTTTTTGAAGGTTTTTCAAGGAGGATCATCCATATCATTTTAGCTCAAGAACAAACTAGTAAGGAGAACTAGTTTGTGCCCATTTTACCATATATTCAATGTAAGGAAATTGTTTTTCCTTATACTTTCTTTTTATGCTTTCATATTTGCATGCATGTTACATAGATCACCTAAATGACAATTTATGAGATAAATTAATTTTATTAGAGAGTCTAATATGGATCTATGATCTTTCACATAGTGACCGCCTCCCCGTGGAGAGATCGACCCTACTACTGGCGACTTATGTTAGTTGTACTTAGGTTTTATTTTTGGTACCTGACGGCGGTATCAAATTTTGGCGCCGTTGCCGGGGAGGCAACTACTTTATTTGCTTGTTTATTTTTTGTCTGTTTTTAGCCTCAAGGGATTTTCTTCTTTGAGGCCGTTCTCATCTTTTTCTTTAGTGTTGTTTTAATAGGTCCTACAGGTCATACCTAGACAGTTCTAGGTAAAAGATCGTCAAAGGGAAGGCTTGAGTACTTTTGACCTCCCACCTATGTTCCATTCTATGGCGCAGTAGGTGGTTTACTGTGGGAGATGTGGTGCTGCTGGGCACAATGCAGTTGTTTGCCTAGCGGGAAATGACGAGTCTATGCGTTCAAACAGCATAGACAAGCTAGTCAACCTTTTGCAGTTGTGCCGCCACATCCACCTTATTAACGAGGCTATCAAAAGTTTCCATTTGTCTGGCCACCGCAGCAACAAGCTCCTTCTTCTGATAAGCAGAAAGAAGAGATTGCTGAACTGAAATCTTTGGTGAAGGCGCTTGCGCTCCTATTGCAGGAGCATGATAGACTTAATTACGCTCAAATTAATGAGCTCGAGTCTGAAAGAGCTCCGTTAGCTGCTGAGACGAACTTTAGGCACGCTGAGAGTGGTCTTCCCCATAAAGGACCCGAGTTGCCTATTGGTATCGATGATCCATATGACTCGGAGTACGAAAGTCTATCTGAAAACGAAGCTTCGTGCGAAGATTTCTGTGTTGTACAACAACTTATACTAAATCGAAATGACTATAGTGGTCGATCGAGTGAAATATCTGAGTGAATGTTCGATCGAAGAGTTATATCACTCGATCGAACAGTTGTTTTGAGGAAGTTCTCGATCGAGCCGTTTCATTTAATCGATCGAGTAAAATTCAGGAGGAATGCCCTCGATCGAATCCTATCTTTACTCGATCGACCATATTGTCCATAGAGAGCAATGCAACGTCATCTTAGTTCGTTTTGGATGACAATTTTGACGACGACAATGGTTACGGTGAATCTCCCCTTTTCAAAGCCGAGCTGGATGCGCTTGAGGCTGCGATTTACGGACGAGAACCCACGAGAGGAGGGTAACAAGAAGACAGTTGAGTAGGTGATTGCTCCTAGCACGGAGGAGGTAACATATTCTTTTATCAATGATTCCGACTTTGAGAGAAACCAACCTGAGGTAGTTAACGATATTTTTATTATTGTTGGTATTAATAATACGCTATCTCTTATAACTCCTATTTTTTATTCTTCCGATGCTCTACCCCCTCCCAGTTGGACAAACAATTTAACAGTTTTTCACCATACTTATCATCATAAATTCGTTAAACTGAAGCGGTGCCTTAGATTATTGTTAATTGCTCCTGAGCTCCTTTATTTTGTGGATAAATTTCAGAGCTGTGATAGGAAATTTGTTAGGCTTAAATGGTGGTATATTTCAATTTCCTATATCATTATTCTACTATGGTGCTACTTACAGTTTTGTGTAGCACATGCGCAGCTGTTTGATCGGTTGCTGCGCGCTTTGAGCTGTTTTGACCAGGCTAAATTAGAGAGGCTCGAAGAAAAGAAGGTCGAGCTGGGACCTGACTGAAACTAGCGCTACCCGGAAGGCAACCCGGATATTTATTTTTAGTTGTTTTGTTAAAACATTTCAATAGCGTTGTAATAATTGGTTGTCATACCATAGACTGGATCGGCTAAGCTTGTTTTATTAGTTTTGCAGGCTGTTTTACCGCGTCTTTGCTGGAGTCTATTGAGGATGGCTCGATCGAGTACTTTTTGTACTCGATCGAAATCTCTTTCTGCTGATTTCACTCGATCGAACACAAATTTTACTCGATCGAGTGCCTGCCAAAGATGATCATTCGATCGAGGGTCATACCTCCTCGATCGAACTGTTTTAGATGCCCAAGTCACTCGATCGAGTAATTTACTCTCTTAATCGAGTGCTTTTGCTTGGATTAGCTTCCTATGACGATGTTTTGCAGCTATTGGGACCTCCCGTAATTTTGTGAGTTTTCCGCAGCTTCACTCTCTCCTTTTTAGTTTGCATTTTCATTCCCTGTTTTTGAGTACAATGAGGGCATTGTACGGTTTGGTTTGGGGAGGTTATGCATCCATATCTGTGTCTGCATATTGTTTTTATTGCATTTCTGTTATCACGTTTAATTTTTGTATGCATTGTTGTTTATTTTTATAAAATTCAAAAATCTCATAAAAATAGAAAATTAAAAAAAAAATCAAAAAATTTCACGTTTACTTTAGCATATAGGTTGAGTCCGAACGGTAGATTTCAATGATGATATTGCACTATGATTTGTCACTTTGCTTTAGCCTTGCATAAACTAATTATCTTTTTAGCTTTGTCATTTTGCATATCTACGAGTTAATGTTTAAATTTAGCTGAACGAATAGACTTGACCTGTAATTTTGGCAAACTACATATAATTTCTAAGATTTAGAGCCTTATAAACTGGTGTCATTTGTGACCGGTTTCATGTAGGATTGTGAGTAGTATACTCCTTGCATAACATGTTCATCACTTTTGCACTTTTATGAAATTCGATTGCTTGTCACCTGCATACATTCGGGTTAGTGGTTGGTGTCACATGTAGGGAGGTGCTTACATTTCCATTTTCTTTCATATTTACCCATTAAACTCCACATTAGCAAAATTTGCCTTTTGACCCTTAACTACATCCAAATTTAGCCTGCCTTATCAACCTAGTTAGTGTATGTTTTTGCGGTATATTTTTCATTGTGCCAAGTTTGGCTTGTATCTGATGATTTGGAGTTGGTAATTTATGAAGAAAAGGAGGATGAGAAAAGAAGACTTTAAAAAAAATAGAAAATGAAAAAAACTGAAAAATGAAAAACAAAATGTGAACCAGAAGAAAAAGAAAAAAAACAGAAAAAAAAACCGTGGAAAAAGAAAAAAAAAAGAAAAATTTGTTTGCTGAAACGGTTTCACTCCTATGCTTTATCACTATTTTATGAGGAGTTGTTGTTTTGGTTAGTGAGTTTTTGTGCCAAAAGAAGGGCACATGTGCTTAATTCTATAAATGGGTAAGAAATGGATATTTTTCCATTTGGTTCTGTTTAGGTACTAGCTTGGCCGCCTATACCCTCACATTTCCAAAAATATTTTGCCTTTTCTTACCCATTGTCTCACTTTACCATATTTTTTTTATAAGCCCTCGGCTGTGACAGGACCTTGTTTGGTTGGAATGTATGTATGGTAGCTAGAATTGTCTATCATATTGGTTGCATGCATGTTTATGTGGGTCGTAGTTTAGGTGAGCGACTATATTTCTTTCTCTCTCACAATTCATATGCTTACCCTTTGCTTCATGAGAGAAGAGTGACCCGAGAGAGTCCATCATTAAAGGTCTTGCAAGGTCGACAGTTCAGCTTGATTATAAACATCCTACAACTCGTTTGCATTTGACAGTTTTTGCTATGAGTATTAGTTTGCTTGCATTAAATTGGTTTAAGTGGGCATTTGTAGCTAGCTCCGAGTTTTCTTATCCGTTCCTTAGTTTGCATTTAGTTTACTCGAGGACGTGTAAAGGTTTGGTTTGGGGAGATTTGATACGTGCATTTTATATAGTCTTTTTAGGCCTCCTTATGCACGTATTTCTATGTTATCCTCGTAGTTTTATGCTACGAAATGCCCCGAATATTCTACTTTGGTTTGTTTTGCTTTATTTGCAGGAATGGATCCGAAAGTGGTAGAATCGAGCCTTTTATCGTCCACTTTGCTTGCATTTAGAGGAAGAGTGAATTTGGAGCGAAAATGTTGCTGCATTGGGATGCGTGAAGTCATTTTGGAAGCTAAATAAACAAGTCAATGCTGAAATCAATGAAATAATAAGCTGGCTGAGTCAAAGTTACTCGATCGAAGACTTTATTGGTCGATCGAGCACATTTGAAGAGAAGAAGACCCCGATCGAGTACTATATTTACGCGATCGAAATGTGTTTCTTAGGGTTTCCTCGATCGAGTAGGTTTTCTACTCGATCGAGAGGTTTTAGCTGGTTTTTGTTCGATCGAGCATTCCTAAATGACTCGATCGAGTGAATAGCTCTTGGACGTGGGCTTTTTACTCAATAATGTGTTTTAGGACAAAGAGTAAATCCTTCTCCTATAAATAGGAGAAGACGTCAAACATTAAACATACATCTTTATCACTAAAAAAATTGTTCTCTGCTTCTCTTTATTTCCGGATCTTACTCTATAATTTTCCTTTCCCTTTTAGTCTCTTTATTTAATGCTTATTATTCTTTTATCCCGTATTCTTGCTCCTTTCTTATTTACTATGTCTAGCTAATTCTCCTTCTAGGATTTAGGGGAGTCAATGAACCAATGTCTAGCTCAGTAACATTGACAACTCCGTAAAACCAAAATTACGCAATGTCCATAGAAATATGGCTGTGCATTCTTCTTGTCAAACATCAAATAACTGTGTCATGGTTCCTGCATTCATAAATACAACAAACATATATGGTTATGGTAATTAAAGGGGTATGATGTAGGTTAGCCTTACTACCATAATGTTAAAAACAGAAAATGACTGTTTTGGATAAAAACATAATGAAAATGAGTTGATAATTACGGAGTAATAGTCAATTAACATTATACGAACCCTAAGCACTCGTGGTAGAAATTCTAGATCGCAGTCAAGTTATAAAGATTTTGGAGATTGACGTGAGCACATGTGACCACACTATCAGGTGCCAACCACATTGGTGGTGCAATAATCAAGACTAGACAGCAATTGGCTGATTTTGAGATACAGACTAGAACCGAGATTAACATCATAACGTCACTTTAGTAACGCATTTTAATTTATCCTATCAAATTTTCGAACCCTCTAAAGTGACGAACATCTACAGGAAATAAAAAAGAAACTGGGAAAGTTGTGTACTAACCTATATTCATGGCTGGAGGCAAGCTGAACTGTAGCATTAGCACAAAGTGATATAAAGGGTTTGGAGAGAGAAAGGCAAGGTTATCAGCAGCTTTCACAACGCCTACCCCGATTACCGGAAGTAGGATGTACTTCACAAATATGATTCCAAGAATCACTGGTGTCTTTACTTTGGCTGATTTTAAACCTGTCTCATTTCAGGAATCAATCATCAAAATTCCTTTTCCCTTAATCTGCTATACTACTGCGAGCAGATACCAAGAGAAAACCGTTATGATAAAGATTATGTACCTTGAGTTAAATTTCCACCAAGAATAAGAGTGATACATGATACCAAAATTAACAAGTGATATTCTTGTGTACAGCGTGTGATACATAAGTGGACTCGTGGGACTCAAAAATATAGGTGGACTCACCGGATCTTGCCCCCTCTCTCTCTCTCTCTCTCTCTCTCTCTCTCTCTCTCTCTCTCTCTCTCTATATATATATATATATATATATATATATATATATATATATATATATATATATATATATATTCACTACAAATAATGGGTGAACGTAAAAGAAAAAAGAGGCCTCCTTCACAAACTCCTACACTCAAATGTCATACTCTAATGGATGCATGGGCTGCTTGGTAGAGTCTTTCATAATATTTAATTATATTAAAAACATTACAGAGTATTAATTAGCTAAACTTGGAGAATGACTTATTTACAATAACAAAAGATGTACTGCGTATATGGCTATATTAGAAATCTGTGAAGATAATTGAAATTGATTTCTTAAGCATCGTTCAGTTAATACTTCTCGAACAACATAAAAGCTCAATATTTAAAACTGAAAAATATAAAAAAAAGCTTACAATACAATTCATCAAAAGGCTGGAAAAGATGTTTTGACAATGGGTAATAATTACCATAACAATCATGAGAATATACGGCTTGTATAGATCAAACAAAACTACGTAGTCAAAAAAAAAATAGGGCTGTTAATGAATTTTACGACTGTCTGTAACTACAATCAACAAATAAAATATACTTATTATCTCTCTCTCTCTCTCTATCTATCTATCTATATATATATATACATATATATATATACATATATATAGGGTCGGGATCCGGTGAGAACCACTAGTATAATGAGAACCATGAGAACCACTATTGAAATCTAATAATAATACGGACGACTGTACTTTTGAAAAAATCAAACGCCTTCTAATTTTCCAATAGTCAGACGTTTTCCATTTATCCTTTATTTCTCTCTCTTCAACTATGAACATCTTAAACAGCCCTAGCTTTTTCTTTCTCTACGATCGATCGCCAATCGTCACATACTGAACGATCAATATTTTCAACAATTCACCTCTTCGACTCTGCTTCAATCAATGGAGCCTGTTAATTCGAGGTAAAATTTCGAAATTAATGATTATTTTTTGTGAAATTAGTGTTTATATTTTGATCTCTTTGTAATTTTTTAATTCGTCGATTAAATTAGTTGAACTTAGGGTTTGATTATCCTGTTAGATTGTTCGTGAAATTAGGTTTAGATTAATTTTTTGATTCGTTGATTAACTTTCGAAATTGATGAATTATGCTTGTGAAATTAGGGTTTCGTGAATTAGATTTGGGGAAATTCAGAAATTAGGGTTGCAGAAATTCTGAAATTACCTAAATTTGTTGAAAACAAGAAATTGGGGAGTCAATTTCGTGAAATTGATAGTCTTTATAATCGTCATATCATTAGTTAGGTGCATGTAATTTCTGTTTATGTGCAATAAAATTAGGATTTTACATATTTCACGCACGTACAAGTCTTTTTCATGCACATACATCACTTTTCCATGCACGTATAAGGCAAATATTAAGAAATCATAATGCAGTGATGTCATCCTGGGAGCTCAATTACGTACTTGCACTATATTGGCTCTCGAAGAGGTGTCATATTAACATAACTTCTAATTGACGATGCGTTGGTGTCATCCTGGGAGCAAGGTTCACATTTATCTATACTCCTTTCCATTTTACTTTTCCAACAATTTCACTGATAAAAGTACTGTTCTAATGTTTTATTTGATTTGAGAATGAAATTTTAAGAGCCGTTCATTTTTAATAAACAAATTTGTCATCACTTGAGCGCTCTGTTGTAAATGCATTGGGATTTCTTTGATTTGACTCCGTTCTATTCATCAATATCAGCTTTAATGAATTTTCAATTTCAATTATACCGTCTTGACTTGATCAGGTTCTTATGTAATTAAGACTGAAACTAGGTTGATCTTCCATGTAATTAAGACTGTCTCGTATAATTTCTTGTTATTTATGCTCCACCTTAACTCTGACTCCTGTATCCCAGTCTAAGCCCCGCTCTTATTTGGTCTGTCAACAAGTTATTGCAGTTGGGTCGGGGCCTCTGGATGAGGAAGGTAAGAGGCAGCCAATGATTTTCTGAAAGTATGCGGGGTAATGAGTTTAAGGGAAAAGACGGCTTCAAGTACATAGCTTTTAGGGCTTCGGATGTTATGGCTATGCTCTCATAGTTTTCAACCAAACACTTTGTAGAATGAATTCTTAGCTATCATAAACACTGTTTTATCATACATTTCAGTAGCCTTAGTAATCATAGTGACCATATTCTATGGAAATAACTTTTTATTTTGAGGCAGTTCGTCGTGCGTACTACCACCCAATAAGAGTCAGCTTCTTCTTCGCTCCATTCATAACCTTCCTATTTTTACTTCTAAGAATCCCCCCCATCAGTCACTACAAACCTTCACCATGCCATTTAGCTACAGTCAATTTGGGTCCTTTCAATTGTATTATGCACTTATCAGATCATTTGGGGTGTGGTTATCTCCGTTCAATTGTTAACATTCCCTATGACAGGAGCAACCATAGCGGCAATTCGATACTCAAATGAAGTGACAAGCAAGGTCAAAATCAGGCGTCTCTTCCTGAAGGAAATGGCCAACTCCTTCAAAGTATAACGACTTCCTGCAAAAATGGCACAACATTCTTCATCTTTCCGTTGTTGAGATAATCTTTTACTCCTTTCTTATGGTAAGTAAGGTCCAGGTCTCCTACTATAAACTTCACTGGAACTCTTACTTGCGCACCTGCCCATGGCGCTGTCACTTCCCAGTTTCTGAAGCAGTCTTTTAGTCTTTTCATATGGTAAGTCATGTCCAATTCTGTTAGCCTCACTTCCCCTTTCCCTTGTTCATGTTAAAAAATTTGATATCGCACATTGGCGCATTTACATTACGAATATTCTCGTTTTACTTTATTTAAAAGTCAATTAGCTCAAATGGGAGAGCATTGTGCAATGCACAAGATGTGGGTTCAACTCCCATATTGGCTTTACCAACACGTTTACACGTTAGTTTTCGAATGCCACTCATCGAGGGTTAAAACTTCCTAATAAGTGTAATAATGAGACGGATACTTTCTTTATGTTTTTTGAGTCTCAAAATGGTTGTTGTTGGTATTTATTTTGTTTGCGATGCCACACATTATGAACATAATTAAGAAATATCCAAGTTATGTCAGCCTTAACTAGTCGTAGTTGATTTTGATGGCCGCTTAGACGAACAAGGGATTCAGCATAACTATATGGATTGGATTCGCTATCACTGGGAAACTCTACCCCTTATGAAGATTCTGAACGCTTTACAGTGTCACTTTTTTTGCTGAAATGGCTGCAGATAAGAACAAAAAATTTGTTTGCCCGTCACATTGCATTTGAGAGAATGGTAGTAAAACTGAAGAGCATCAAGTATGAATGTATATATGATTATGGCATGCCTAATCTTACCTTGGCTGTACCGCTTGCATCTTGTCTTCGACAAGATGCAATCATGGAATTTATTATTTGATAGGCTATATGGGATTCGAACCCATATCTTTGTGCAAAATTAGCACTTCGCTCTACCATTGAGCTAATAGCCTTTAAAAATACACTAAACAAAGATTGTTTAATGCACATATATTGTTTTTTCATGCATGTACAAGGTTGTTTAATGCACATATATTAATTTTTCATGCATGTACAAGGTTGTGTAATGCACATATATTATTTTTTTCATGCATGTACAAGGTTGTTTAATGCACATATATTAATTTTTCATGCATGTACAAGGTTGTGTAATGCACATATATTATTTTTTCATGCATGTACAAGGTTGTTTAATGCACATATATTACTTTTTCATGCACATACAATGTTGTTTAATGCACATATATTACTTTTTGATGCATGTACTAGGCGGAAAAAATATTTAGGATATGATTAGCCAACTACCTAAACCATTTTCCGAAAAAATCATTCAAATAGCCTAAAGATACCTTGCAGTGGGAGTGTAAACCTTTTCCAAGGGGACGGGTTTAAAATTAGGGGAATAGTGTCCTAAAGTAAGACGGGAAAGGTTTCAAGGTTGGATAGGAGTGACCGCTTCCAACTCCAAATTTCCTTTATTACAAGGACGATTGTAAAAAGACAACCCTAAACCCTAAAATGGGAGGGATAAGGGTTTAGGGTTGGGTTAGGCAACAACATATTCGTCACTCTGCTTATTTTAATGTAACAACGAGATTTTACATATTTCATGCATGTACAAGGTTGTTTAATGCACATATATTATTTTTTCATGCATCTACAAGGCTACTCCATGCACTCCATACACTGATAAGACTATTGAACTCAAACTCTTGCCATTCTATTAGGACGGGAAAGGGTTTAGGGTGGGATTAGCTAGCAAACCCTTTTCCGGAAAAAGGACATACTAATGTTGTGATTAAGAAGCCCTCCAAGTCAATTTTTCTCAATTAAAAGCCTACTAGGCGCCACTAATTTAGATAAAAGGCATAACATAGTTAAATTTCAATAGGGAAGCCAGAAGCACTTTGCCAAATTTTTAATCTCGGGAAGTGTGTGTAAAAGCTTTGATAACTTTACAACTCATTTCAATGACCAATTATGAGAAATTATTCACCAAGGTATGTGCTCTGCAATTTAAAGTTGTTTAAAGTATGGCATTTTGTTCAGGGATGTATACAATACTTTCACTTTGATTTATTAACCAAAACTAATGTCATCATATCTCCTGTGCAATGACCTATATAGAATTATTTTAAAAATCCTCACAAGTTGGTCTAAAATCATGGTTCAGTGATAAAGTAAATCCTAGAACACAAGAGCACATTCCACTGTATAGACTTCATTGAATTGCTCAGCTTACCATAGACTTCATTGAATTGCTCAGCTTACCAAAAAGGATAAATTTGACAGCTAACACTGATTCAATAACAATGAATCTAATAACATAAACGATACAAACAGAAGCTTGAATATCCAAGGGAAAGAACTATAATTCATCGTAATCTAATTTCCTAATCAGCCATAAAACCTGTTTGCTAATATATATTGCTAGAAATTTTAATTCGAATGGTTAGCACCATCGTAAAACGTTTCCAATTGACGATATCATATTGCTTTTGTATAAGAATTCAAAAGGACAAAGGAACAACACAAAGAAGTACACACAATTTACCGCATATAATACATTTTTTTATTAAATCCGTTTATATCACATTATGAACATTTTGCAAGGCCATCAATCAGCAAACCTATAAGATTTTCCGACTTGTCTTTGATGTACTTGCATTTGATCATCAGAACAAATAAGGCCATGTATTACTTCGACAAATTACCAACGCACACTAATGTTGAAAGAGAGATTTTTCTACTTATTGAGTGCTAGCTTTGACAGTAATTATAGTTTGCGGAATCAATCATACTAGTAGTATTCCACAGACTAGTAAATCAAGTTTTGAACAACAAACATCATTTTCTACAATGAGAATACAGCCAGATACATTCCTAAATTCCTCACTGAAGTTAACAACTAGCAAAAACATTCTTCTATACATCAAACAATCAAACAACACGCATTTCAATTTCAACGATCCTCTAGAAATTAAGACAGTTATGGCATTCAACATAATCCAATAACGACATCTGTTAAACAATCAATCAATCTACAGATGAAAATATAAAGAATAATATGTGCAAAAGGGAATAATAATACTCTAATCAATTAATTCGAAACATAAAAATCATTAAAATTGAAGAACAAGAAAGAAATAGGGGAAAGTGAGAATTACCTCAATTTTAAGGAATAAAGCAAGAGAAACAAGATGAAATCAAAGCAAACAAAATAAGGAAGCACGATGGATTATGATCGATCGTTGTAGAAGAATGCGGAAGTGAAGGAGAAACACCTAGATGGAGATTGAGATAAGAGAGAGAAAGAAAGAGGAGTGAGAAAAAAGTTTGTGTAAATGACGGGAAATGGAGGGTTTGGGGGTATGGTTTCATTTCACCAAACTTTCAAAGCAGCGCGTGTTATTAGATTCAAGGGGTTCTCATTATGTCAAGGGTTCTCATAGGATCCCAAATCCATATATATATATACATATATATATATATATATATATATATATATATATATATATATATATATATATATATAAATCAAGTTGAAACGCTGTGGATGTGTTATGTGTCCTATACAGCCTTAATGACAAGCATTAATTACAGTTAATCATTTAATATGAGCATAATAAATGATGTATAAATCTTAGCATAATATTAATTATAGTTTAATGAAATTATTATAAAATTACATAAAACATTACGGTAATTTTATTCTAAATTTAGTAAAAAATTATTTTGAAAAAAATTCTAAAATGTAAATAATAAAGTTCATTGCGAAAAATGATTTCAATTGAGTATAATTTTGATTATATTTATTGAAATATTTTGATATTTTACATTTACATAAAAAAAAATATTTTGAGAAAGTTATAAAATATAGACCATTAAATCCAGTAAGAGAAATATATTTCGGAGAGTCATTGTATTTATTAAAAATAGAACTTAAATAAAATTACTAAGAGATAAGTTTTTACAGTGTAAGAATGAAAAAAATTATATTGCGGGAAATTGAATACATGTGAGATTTTGATATGTTTAAATAGTGTGATAAGGAGTATGTATGTACAGAGTAACGCATTGATCACGAGTACATTTAAATAATCAAAACAAAAGTAATGATTATTAGGTAATATAGTATTATAAATGCCATGAAAAAGTAGAAAACATGTTACATTTTTCTTTCATATCTTCAATTAAATATGTATGCGTCAAGTATAAAATATTGATTATGATTAACTAAATATTACTTTTAGTTAAATATTTTATATGTTATCTTGTAAATACTTTGAAGTTAAACCTCAAAAAAAAATTCAGAAAGTTCAATCTATTTTATTTACAGGTAATTTATTAAACATCATTGTAGAAAAATAATATAATTGATAGTTGTTTAAAAAACAAAAGGTGTAAATTTCTTATAGATATGTTTGACACATAACACTTACAGCACACAATCAAAAGAATTGAATAAGTTGAGTTTGGAGTTTGGACAGTATATGTTTGATACATAAATATCACACATTATACATAAAAAAATATAAATTACATAAAATTATATTCACATCATTTTGAACAAATATTAACTGATTCGGGACATAATGTATCGTTAAATAATATAATGTGAGAACTCAATGTTCATCGTTGCGTTATTCGAATAAATTTAGTTTTAATTAATATGATATTAGATAAGTAACAAAATTATTTATAACGTTTATCATACATAATTAATTATCATTTAATAGTTTTAATAATTAAAATTATATGTATTTTATTTTAAGACATTGAAGTTAAACCTAAAAAAAATTAAATTTGAGAAAAATTAATTTATTTTTATTTCTAAGTAAAAATATTAAAGATCATATATGAATTATAGTATTTTTCTTCAATTAAAATAATAAAATTTTAAAACAGGCTGCGCGAAGCGCGGAATACTACCTAGTTAACACTATATTTATAGCACAATCTCTTAAAAGACATACTCATTATGGAGTCAAGAGCACTTATAATTCAGCAAATTACTTTTGTATTTGCCAAATTTGTATTGAGAGATTTAAATTCAAAGTTAGGTAATGTCTTCTTCTCTAGGATATTTACCCAATACTAACACGGAGTATATATACCTTAATGAAATTTATAAATACTAGCATAAAGCAGTAGTTACTCATTTGATGTTTTTCTATTGATTGTATACAAAAAGTTTAACTAATCAAACGCATACAACTCCCGTGATTTTGGGAATTATTATTAAAATTTTCTACAAAGCACTGTGTGAAGGTGAAAAGAGCCAATTTTTAATTCGAGCTCGGAAAAAACTATAATTTTAACTAATTCGGACGATATTTTCATCATTTTAAGTAAATTCATTACGCAAAAAATTCGAAATCGCTTACATGGTGTCTTTGTCATAGAATCTCTTTTAATCTGACATCGATATTACTTGATATTCTTCGATTCTAACACTAGAAAGGAAAAAGAAAATTAGTTAGATACACAAGTACAATGACAACAATTAAAATCATATAATCATCATATCATATAAAGAACATAGCACACATTTGCAATCAAATAAAGAAAAACATAAGAAAAGATGTCAATAAAAAAAACTTGGTAACTTGGTATGATATATCATACGGGATACAATTCATAGATTATACAACCAGTTGTATATGTTGTATGGTGTAGAATCTGAGTTTTATGATAAAGTATCTGAACTTTGTGAAAACGTATCCGAGCTTTATTAGAAAGTATTGAACTCATTGATCAGCCATAATTATATACATATTTATGCCTCCCCTTAATTGCTTTTGATACGGTTTTCATGCTAATTTATATTAATTACATGCCTTTTATGTTAGAACGTTGATACTTCCGCTATTTGATGTTTAATGCAGGAATAATGCATTTGAGGAGCAAAGGAATGAAATGGGCATCGCGAAGTGGGCATGGAGGAATACACGGAGCATGGCACGGGAATCTAGAAGAATAAAGGAAGAGAAATAAAGAAGACAACCCGAAGAAAGAGGACATTAAGCAGGTGCCTCGATCGAGTATCGTGAGGATTGATCGAGGAACTATGGTGCTCGATCGAGTGCTATTGAGGATTGATCGAGGAACCGGTTTAATCAATTAGAATATGCAAAGTCGAGAGTTGGGGTTCCTGAAAGTTGTGCCTCGATCGAGTGAACATAGGCTCGATCGAGGAACCTATATTTTCTAGTATTTTCCGCAAATTTCCTTAAGTTGGTTATGATTTACTATAAATACCTAAACTCATATCCTAGGTAATTTAAGCTTTACTTTCCATAGGTTTAGTAGAACTTCTCTAAGAACTCTCTAGAATAATTTAGATTAGTTTACATTAATTAAGCATTCAGTTCTTTAATCTTTCCTCATTAATCATTATGGTATTAATCGTTCTTCATAATTTATTGTTCAAGTTTTATGCTTTTAATTCATTGTTATTTCATGTCTTCAATTATGTTTACATTCATCTTTATTGTTTTTAATCAATTCACTATGTGAAGTAAAACCTCTAAGACTCGAAAATTTGGACTAGAGACTCGAATCTGGACAGTGCAACGAATTGTGTGATTCTGGAACAAAGACTGAAATTTGGACGAACGAAGAGGAATTAAACAATCAAGAGGTCTGTTCAATTCAGAGAACCTTAAAAAGAAAAACAATTTACTTGAGTCCGGTTTTGCATTCAACAAATACCTTTGATCAGGGGCGGATTTACAGGGGGTGATGGGGTGAACCCTCACCCCCATTAATTTTAAGAAAAAAAATGAAAGTAATTTACAGGAAGTGATTGGAGAAGATGAGTAGTGATGAGATTTGCCTGATTATGTCGATTTCCTTGTTTTGTTGTCCTATCTTAGGGCTTTGTCTAAAAAAAGAGTGTTTATATGGTCCAAATTTGTATTGGGCCTCTATTGGTTTGGTCTGAACTAATGAAAGTCCAAATGCCATGTATTTACAAAATGGACTATCAATGAAAAGAGTAATTTTTATAAAAATGGACCATCTTACCATACGAGAGGCCGAGACCGTCTCATACTATAATTACCGATATACTAAAGCTTATCGGATTGAAGCCTTGAAGGTGTGAAAAGTAATAATTTTTAATTTTTTTATATTATGTTGAGTGATTGTGTACTTGTTTGTGTGTATTGTTTAGTAAAAAGTCACTCAAGTCACTATAATGGTTATAAACTCATACCAATGTTGAAACTAATGACCTACTAGATAAGTAGATAGTTTTTAAGAAAACTCATCGTATTTTATTGCCCCCTCGACCTTAACGTAAATTGAATTGTGAGGTATTCAAGTAATGATTTTTTGTTGTTACTTTTATTGTATAAATTTTATTAAATAACACCCCCATTTTAGAAATCCTGGATTCGCCACTGCCTTTGATGGACGTAAATTAAGGAAGATATGTTTTAACCCGAACACACAGCAATAGGTTAAAACTAAGACTAATCCAAACACTAAGTAAAGGACTCGTCCAAACCTCAAGAACTAAGCAAAGAGGGCTACTCAAGCACTAAGAAATGAATATGATTAGATGAAAACTTGGTTTCAATATTGGTTTTTTTTTATCATTCAAAAATATGAATCTTTCCATGTCCAAACCTTTGCTTTTATACTACAAGCCATGCAATCTTGACCCTCAAAAGTTAACTAAGATCTAGGGCTCACAATTGAGCTGAAAAACAACAAAGAAAACGGCTCTCTAGGCCTTACATGACTTACACACTCTTACACAAGAAAATGACATAAAGTAAAAATGCATAAGCATACAACCTTCCTTTAGCTTGTTTTATTGACTTATTTATGATTACAATGGACCTCTTAGAAGCTCTCAAAAACTGGCACATGCTCTTGGTAGCCTTCCAAAGGTGTTTTAGAACTAGCTTGTTCAAAAGAGGAAAGGTTGAAAGTGGCCCCTTGTTAAGCCTCTTAAACCGTGTAGATGTCTCTATCACTCGATTTTGTTGCATATTGTTTCATTATTGATGGCTCTATTATGCAAGGTTCCCTAGACAAAAATACTCCAAATTCTCCCTAGAATTGAGTAGTAATGTTTTTCGGCATGAGTTCTTAGACGGAAATTTGGTTGTTTTGTGTGACGGGGTCAAAACCGTGGCTTGATTCTCTTCAATCTCCTCTTCTTGAAAAGGATTTGCCCTCAAATCCTTGCCATTGTCATCATCAAGCTCTTCATCACAAGGACTTAACTCTCCAACATTGAAGGTGGCATGAGTTCCTACTAGATCGACCTTGTATTTATCATACCCCACTTGACCAATGATCTTGAATGGACCCTCTTCTCTTGACATGAACTTATCCCCTTTTGTGAGGACTCCTAGATTGCATGAATGGACCCAAACTTGGTTCCCAATCCTGAATTTCGCCCCTTGCTTTGGGCTTAAAGGACCCTCCCTTGCATTTGAGTTGAGTACGAAATGGAAACCCTTGTTCATTCCATTTCTTGACCCATTTCCTTGACTTCTTGAGTAGGCACTTGACTTAACTTGATTACCCATGTGGGATGTGTTATTATCCTTGCAATTTTCCTCAAATGAGCAAGTAGTAGAGAATATGGGACAATTACTTGGCACATTATCAATGGTACCCTCGGTTCCATTTTTGTCAAGGAGCTTCTCTTGAACTCGTTCCTTGGTACCATCCCACTTGAACACGCCTTGTGCAATTGAACACTCTCCTAGTTTGTCCTTGGACTTGTGAACACCATGGTTGATCATTCTTTGAACCGTATTAATGAACGGTTCACCTTGTTCCTTGGACACACACTCGACATGGAGAACATGAGCATCTCCCAATTCACCCTTCTCTTGGATCTCCTTGGTTTCTCGGACCAACATTGCCCCCTTATAGGGTTCAAACACGGTTGATGGCGGAAGTGGCGCTAGAATAATCTTCTTTTTGTCAAAGTTGAAGGCATATGTGTTATCCTTCCCATGATGTATCGAGTTCTTATCAAACTCCCATGGTCTCCCAAGTAACAAATGACAAGCATCCATAGGTAAGATGTCACAAAGGACCTCATCAACATAGTTCTTCCCAATTGAGAAGGAGACCAAACTTTGTTTATCCACTCTAACCTCAGCCCCTTTGTTGAGCCACCTTAGTTTATATGGGCAAGGATGATTTATGGTAGGTAATGAGAGTTTCTCAACCAATGTACTTGATGCTACATTGGTATAACTTCCTCCATCAATGATTAGATTGCACACCCTTCCTCCAATTGTACACCTAGACCTAAAGAGTTGTTGTCTTTGATCCATCTCCAAAGGTTGGGGTTGTGTATACAATACCCTCCTAATGACCAAGCTAAGACCTGAATCTGGTGCTACCAATTCGCTTTTCTCACTTTCTTCTTCGGTCCCAACCTTATCACACACAAGAATCTCATCCTCTCCCAAATGAACCACTTCAAAGCTACTAAGGGCTCTTTGAGTTGGACAATCTTTGGCAAAGTGACCATAACCTTGGCATTGGAAATATTTTTTAAGGCCGATGGTTTTTCTTTGTGAGGTTTCGGGTGCTTTTCCATTGTCAAAGTAGGGTGTTTTTGGTAGTGTGGTAGGGTTGTCATTGGTTTTGGTCTCGGGTTGGTTGGTTTGGGGTAGTGGCTTGTCGTAGGTTTGGCCGTGGGGGTCTTACTCTTCCCCGCCCTTTCCACCCTCATGGCTAAGTTGACGGCCTCATCAAATGACCACACTGGTTGTAAACGGACCCTTTGAGCAATTTTATCATCTAAACCTTCAACAAATCTAGCAATTTTTTGTTCCGGTTTCTCATTGATTTCACATTGAAAAGTGAGTTTTTCAAAATACCTAATGTAAGACTCAAGTGGTTATTGATCTTATTTTAGTTGAGTAAGTTTAATGAACATATCTTGAGTATACTCTTTGGGAATAAACTTATCACTAAGCTTCTTTTTCAACTTTGACCAAGACTTTATGCGTTCTTTACCATCCCTCTTCCTTTGATTTTTTAAGATGGCAACCTTGAAAGACTTAGCATCCGAGTATGATTTAAATTCAAAGACTCTTTCAATTGACCTAAACCAATCTAGTAAGTCATCGGGATTTAAACTACCATGGAAGTCCGGAATGTCTTACTTTAGATCTTTAGGATGCTCTTCATGCTCGGCTTCTATAAAAGAACCCTCTTCATCCGACTGTAGGTCCTCCTCTTCATGGTCGGCCTCTTGGTCCCTTGCTCCAATCCCTCGGCACGCCCTCTACCACGGTGAGGTGGTGGTCTTCCCCGATTCCTTGGTGGTGTTAGAACATTGGCCATCATAGTGGTTATAAAATCTAAGATTAGATCCACATTTGTTGTTAATCGGTCTACTTTTGTCTCAAGACCAAGTATTCTCTCCTCACTAGTTTCACTCATGGTTGTTTTGTGATTTTTGTGATGTGGTTAGGATATTTATAGAACTCACAAGGCTTGACTCAAGACTAACACAACAATGGAATTGTGTTAAACTAACCAAAGCTCTGATAACCAATTGAAGTAAAACCTCTAAGACTCGAAAATTTGGACTAGAGGCTCGAATCTGAACAGCGCAACGAACTGTCTGATTCTAGAACAAAGACTGAAATTTGGACGAACAAAGAGGAATTAAACCGTCGAGAGGACGATTCAATTCAGAGAACCTTAAAAAGAAAAACAATTTACTTAAGTCCGGTTTTGCATTCAACAAATACCTTTGATGGACGTAAATTGAGCAAGATATGTTTTAACCCGAACACACGGCAATAGGTTAAAACTAAGACAAATTATAACACTAAGTAAAGGACTCGTCCAAACTTCAAGCACTAAGCAAAGAGGGCTATTCAAGTACTAAGCAATGAATATGGTTAGATGAAATCTTGGTTTCAATCTTGGTTTTTTTTATCCTTCGAAATCTGAATTTTTCCATGCCCAAACCTTGGCTTTTATACTGCAAGCCATACAATCTTGACCCTCAAAAGTTAACTAAGATCTAGGGCTCACAATTGAGCTGAAAAACAACAAAGAAAACGGCTCTCTAAGCCTTACATGACTTACACACTCTTACATAAGAAAATGACAGAAAGTAAAAAGCATAAACATACAACCTTCCTTTGACTTGTTCTATTGACTTATTTATGATTACAATGGACCTCTTAGAAGCTCTCAAAAACCGGCACATGCTCTTGGCAGCCTTCGAAAGGTGTTTTAGAACTTGCTTGTTCAAAAGAGGAAAGGTTGAAAGTGACCCCTTGTTAAGCCTCTCAAACCGTGTAGATGTCTCTTTCACTCGGTTTTGTTGCATTTTCTTTCATTATTGGTGGCTCGATTATGCAAGGTTCCCAAGACAAAAATACTCCAAATTCTCCCAAGAATTGAGTAGTAATGTTTTTCGGTATGAGTTCTTAGACGGAAATTTGGTTCGACCACGTTTTGTGTGACGGGGGCAAAACCGTGGCTTGATTCTCTTCAGTATGAGTAGCTAATTTATCATCTAGAGTGAAAGGGGATTTAGGTGGTTAGAAAAGGGATTATTATGAATTGATTGTTAAATTGCTTTCTATTGTTGTTCAATTATTGTTCTACTTCTAATTAGTTGATTACTGATCAGAGTTAATTAATTAGCCACGCATAAACTAGGATTTCACCAATTGGGTTAAGACTAGTATAGGCTACGATAATTTAATTAGACCGAGTTAATAATAGCGATCGCATGTTACGTTAGATCTAAAAAGACATATTAGAACCGACCGATCATATGACTTTCAACAATATAAATTGCTCAATCAATGAATTAAATCCTACCCTTTGATGACTACCTAGTGAACCCTAATCCCTAGACTCTTTAATATTATTGTTTACAACCATTAATTTATTTGCTTTTAGTTGTTAGAAAATATTCAAAACCCCCATAGAATTTGGTTACTTTAAGATTAATTTATATATAAACAAACTAGATAAATTAACTAGCCTCCCTGTGAATTCGACCCTGACTTACCGCTAGCTATCTTGTTAGTAGTAGTTTAGGATTTATTTTGACTAAGGCAAACGACTGAAAAAATAACCTTATCAAATTTAGCACCGTTGTCGGGGAGGCAACAATTTTCTGTTTGTTTTTAATTTAGTTTGTCTTTGTTTCAGGGAACTTCAGTTTCTTGAGACAGTTTTACCTTTTCTTGTTGTTTTTGTGTATGCCTAGGTCTAACAAGTTAGAGATTATACCTTTTGATCCCGAGCCAGAAAAGTCTTTTCGGTACAGACGAAAATTTCAAAGAGAAGTAAGTCAGGCGGAAGACATGAGTACACTTGAATACGAGAGGTATACCTTTGCAGAGAATTCGTCCTTTGAAGAGGGCGCTCTTATTTTTGCACCTGTGGTTTCTATAACATCAAAGATGCCGACATTAGCAAGTCATTCCGAACCCACGGTTGATTCTATTCCTAAAGGCTTCAAGCTCCCTACCACTGACAAGGGAACTTTTGAGATCAAGCCTTCATACATAAGCTTAGTAGAGAGGAATTTATTTGGAGGAAAAGATGGAGAGGACCCTGCAAAGTATATGGAGAAATTTGTTACATATTGCTGTTCTATTCCTTTGACAGTTGGGGTGTCTCAAGATCAGGTGAATCAAACTCTTTCCTTTCTCTTTGAGAGATGATGCAGCTGATTGGTTAAGGGACTTAGACATGGAGGCCGACGCAATTATCAGCTAGACTTCTCTAGCTCTTGCATTCTACAAGAGGTATTTTTCACCACAGAAAACTAATGTATTGAGAAGTCAGATTACAATTTTTAAGCAAGGTCCTACTGAGGATTTTAATGAAGCTTGGATTTGTTTCAAACGACTAGTGCGGTCCGTCCCTCACCATGGTTTTGAGATTTGGTTCCTTAGCAACCAGTTTTACAATGAGTTGTATGATGATCATAGAGCCTTACTTGACTCGACTGCTAATGGGAGATTCTAAGATAACACTAATGACGGTAATGCTTAGAAGTTTATTGATCAGATAGCTACTCACACAGCTGAGTATGGTAACCCCAGAGGAAGTGGATCAGATAGTGCAATTACGGCACAATTGGAGGCTCTAATGGCTCAAACAGCCGAATTAAAGACTACTCAGTCTTTGGGAAAGCAAGAGACGGTTCACATGGTTCAACAAGAAGTGTCCTGCGAGAGATGTGGGATAGATGGACACACTGCGGCCAAGTGTATGAGTACCATTGAGCAAGTTCATGCCTTCCAGTCTTTCAAGCAAGGTACGCCATATTCTAACTTCTTCCCTGAAAGGAGTCAGAATGCCTATGTTCAAGCTCCTCAACAAAATCCTTATATTATTCCTCCAAATCGTGGTAACCAACCACAAGGAAGCTTTGTTCGGCAAAATCAAGGAGGTTTTCAACAAATTCAACCTCCTCCTCAAGCTCCTAATAATGAGATGGCCGAGTTAAAAGCTCTCTTGCAACAAACTTTGATGATGCAACAAAAGAAAACGGCTGAGATCTCCGAACTCATGGCTCATAATAAGATTGTGGATACTCAAGTTGCTCAAATGGCGGCTCAAAATCCTTCAAAACAGTCAGGGCTTCCTCCTCAAGGTAAACAAGCTCATGAGCACGTCAATTCTATTTCTTTGAGGAGCGGTACTTCTTATCAAGGTCCGGACATGCCCATTAATGAAGATGAGGTTCCTTACATGCATCCTAAAGGATTAGGAAACCTCAAGTTGAGCGATGACGAGAAAGAAACTTGCAAGGATCAAACACGGGATAAGCAGAAAAGCGAAGAAGAGAGGACTGACCTGGTGACTCGATCGAGTAGGACGAGGCTCGATCGAGGAACCAAGCCACTCGATCGAGTGCACCTTGAGCTCGATCGAGGAACCCCCTCTGATGGTGATTTTTCGCATGTTTCAGCTACGGCATTGGATAAACATAGGTTCCTCGATCGAGGCACTCTTGTAACTGACGTTAATACTTCCAAACTGTCTCCTTATGCCAAAGAAACCGAGCCAATCAAAATTCAACTACCTTTTCCTCAAAGATTGCAGAAATCCAAACTTGAACAACAGTTTGGAAGGTTCATGGAGGTAGTAAATATAATACCCGTCCTTTTAGGGACCCGTTGACCGGCTTTAGACACCTACTTTGACCTTCGGAAACCTTACAAGTGATGACTAGTGACGAAGTGAGCTTTGGCGTGTGTGTTACTCGATCTAGCTGAGGCTGATAGATCGAGTTGCTTGGGAGCTCGATCGCGTAGGGGTCACTCGATCGAGTAAGTTAGTTACTCGATCGAGTAACGGGTTTGCAACGGGGAATTATAAATCGTGTTTCATGAAACCTCAAATCATTTCCGCTTCTCTTCCCTAAACCTAGATACCCTCACTCTCTTTTTATTTCACCATAGTTCCTTCCTTAAGGTTCTTGAGGATGCTTATGCCATGGGGATGGATTGCTTGAATCGGGTAGCGGTCTTGACGCCGGATTGCTATGTATAGGTATGTTATTGTCATCATCATCGTCGTTCCATTTCAGCTAGGGTTGTAGTGATAGTGATAGATGGTTGTATTGTTTCTATAGGTGTATTACTTGGTTGATTTGTGTCATGTGATCGGACGCGGAATCGCTGTGGTGTTGGAGCTTGTGTCCTCCACAAATTAGTGTGATAACATTTCTAAATCTCTTATAGGTTCACAAGGGTATACTACGTATTTTATCAGTTGATTAACGATTACCTAATAACGGTTGGCTTGCTAGAAAGTTTGACGTTATTATCATACTAATGGCGGTGATCAACTAGTCCCTAAAAGTCACACCTAAAGGATGTGTTTGAGAGATGTGATTATGGATATGTAATCACATTGATGCCATATATGACTAAACAGTTAGTCAACATGTTGATGAGACGATTATTTAATGCCGATTAAATAATATTAGCTAAGACGAATTAACTGTCAAATTCGTAAAATTGAATATAATATGTTATATTTAATTAATGTACATAATGTTAGCTTGGACGAATTAATATGTTAATTCGTAATTAAATATAATCGGTTATATTTAATCAGCGAATGAAAATTATACGATATTGTCATAATAAATTATTATTGACCCGTATTAATAAATCAACCTCAAGCTGTTGTGTGTAGACTTGTTAATACGGAATAATATAAATGACAATTTATATTTAATACATTTTATACATTTTTGGAATAACCGAAAATAAGGATTTTTTATCCTCATTTTCGGTAGTTGCCAAAACCGAAAATAAGGAAATAATACTCCTTATTATTTCGGTATTATGGGCCGAATTAGGGGAAAATAAGATCTCCATTTTACCTTCTCTTTTGTTTATGCATTTTATTTTATGACTCGTAATCGTCTTATAAATTCGTTATAATCCTTAATTTTAAGGGAAGTATACAGATTATTTCCCACAAGTGGTATCAGAGCCAAGGCCACGAAATTTATTTTGATGATTTTCATAAAATTGGATGTAAACAATAATTAGGGTTTCGAACAAAAAAAAAAACTTAATCGGCTAAAAATTATTTTTTTTTGCCGAGATCAAATTTTTTTTACAGTCGAGTTGTTTTGTTTTTTTGTTGTTGTTTTATTTCCATTTGATTCTTTCATATTGTTGTTTTAATCAGTTAAGATAATAATATGATAATTTGTAGATGTTTCGATTTAATAAATCGAGATGTAAATGGAAATCGGTTTTGTCGGATTGATGAATTGTTTTTGCTGTTTTTTTGGCATATAACTCAATTTAACAAAAGTTCAAATCAATTATGATAATCGGTTTTATCATGATTTAGATATTCTTTTAACAGGTTAAATTTGAATAATCTAGTTTGAACATGTATTTAAATAAAAAGTTGAATATGCCAATCTTGTTAATAGCAACTTTAAACAATTGTTCGTTTTTTTTTTTCGATCGAAGGGTGCGGCTGTTTTTCCAAAAGAAAAAAAAATTGAGTTTTTTTTGGGTTTAGGGTTTTTCAGCCGAGAGAGAAAAAAAAAATTTTGGGTGTTTTTGCTGAAATGCCGAGAAAAAGGAGGAAAGAAAAATTCTTTTTTTTTTTTGTTTTACTTCAGCCGAGAGCAAAGAAAAAAAAAACTCTGTTTTTTTGTTTTTTTTGTTTGCCGAGACCAAAAAGAAAAAAAAATCGGTTTTGTTTGGTTTGTTTTGGCCTAGAAAGATTATACATTAAATTTACAATATATGATAAATTATTGTGAAGCGGTTCATAATTCATAGATACCTAATTATTTTAAAGAGGTTTAAAATAATGATTGGATTAAATTCATATTACAAGTTTAATGTGAATTAAGATTAAAATTAATGTGACTAATTGAGGAATTGTCACTTAATTTGATCAATTAAATAGGTGGTTTGGATAAAATTAATCTACATAATTAAAGAATTATGTCTTGCATGTTTAATTTATTTTAGTTGATGCATTTTTTTTTAGTTGAATGGTTTTATTTACGTATTTTTGCAATCGGTTGTAATTTGTAATGCCTAGTGTGGCCTTAGTCAAATTATATTTTCGTAATGATGGAAACATAATTTTTAATGTAATTTGAGATCTCGTATCTCCGTTTTAGTTTTTTTTGTTTATTACGGTTTTGAAATTAGAATGTAAATAGGTTTATTATGTAATTTTTAAATTGTAATTTTTGAGAAGACTAAAGATGGAGATTGGAGCTCACTCCCGCTACATGGATCAAGATGGAACATCAAGACAAGCTTCTCGGGTCCATGGATGGATTCCAAAGTTGTATTTATGTCCATTTTGTTTTACGTTTTACCGTTCTTATTGCTTTTCACTCACGTGCTAGTTAATGCATCATATTCCGCCTAAAACCAAACCACCTACTAAAATGCTTGAAAATTGACACATATAGGTTGTATGTTAGTTTTCATAGACATACATATGTCACATGTTTATTAAGCCATCAGCTTAGTTTATTCATTCACGCATGCTAGATATTAGTTCACTTAAAATGAATTAAAACAAAGTTGATGGGATCTTCCTCTAAAACGGAAATTGAGACTAGTCTTTATAAGGGCAAACAACTATGAATCCCTTCTTCGTCGGTAGGCATAATGTGACCCCTTCTACGTTGGGTAAGTAGTTTGTGTTGACTTATTTATCTCAACATTATAGTCCGAAGAGTTTCTCGTGATTATGATGGACTAAAGATAGAATTTACAGAAATTTATCGACCAAGAATTCTAACAGTAGAATTAGCCAAAAGGTTGGCTTATAAATTTATAGATAATTGAGTCTTGGGATCATTTATATAATTCTTGAGGAAGGTCAATTGTATAAATGCATGAGTCTTCGCGTTATAACAGTATTACATTAGACTTAAATTAAAATCGATGCACATGCTTATTATTTATTCTTCTTTTCGCAGTGTAGAACACGTTTATATTACTGTTACAACAAATGGCTGGAAATAACGAAATCCCAATGCCAAGTGCCACACTTGGACGCGAGTCCTGGCTGAAAGTTTTTATGGACAACATGAATCAGTATACGCGACTGAATAATAACGGGTCCAACTTTGCGGACTGGGAGGCAGCACTACGGAATGCTGCCATTGCTGACGGTAAGCTCAAGTACTTAACTGAGCCAATACCGGTAAACCCAGGCCCCAATGCGGGAGTTAACGAGTCACTTGCTTATAGTGATTTCGTCATGGAAGCGGGTGCGATAAAGAACGTACTCATCTTTGCAATGGAAACCAATTTGTAGAGACGCTTCATTGCCCAAGGTGCGAACAAGATTTTCACCACGCTCACTAACAAGTTCTCAAAAGCACCGAGAATCATTACTTATGAGCAAACCTGTCACTTCTTTAATGCGAAACTCCAAAAGGGCCAACCGGTTAGCCCACACATTCTTAACATGATTGAGAATGTCGAGAAATTGGAGGCACTTGATTGCAAAATTAGTGAAAGCATTGTCATTAACCGAATGCTTTATTCTCTTCACGATGGTTTTGCCCTTTTCAGGGCGAACTACTACATGAATGACTTGAAGAAAAGTCCTCATGAGCTACACTCACTTCTCGTACAGACCGAGAAGGATATGAAATTGAGTGGGAGCATGAAGCAGGATGTTCTCACGATTTCCAACAAGGGTAAAGGTAAGGGCAAAGCTCCAGGCGACCTAACTATAGGTAAGCCAAAATTCAAGAAGCCAGGAAACGGTAAGAGTGGGCCTGGTGAGACTAGTGGCTCACAGGGCAAGGCAAAGAGCAAGGGCGGTGACATTGAGTGCCACCATTGTCACAAGACTGGACATTGGAGGAGAAATTGTCCCGTGTACCGTGAGGACATTAAATCAGGCCGCGTCGTTCCTGTTGGTATGTCATCTTATATTCATATGATTGAGATTAACCATGCAAGTTTTGGATCTTGGGTACTTGATACTGGTTGTGGTTCTCATCTGTGTAATCATTTGCAGGGCCTAAAAAACATCACACCTCTCGGAAAGGGTGATGTGGACTGCGAGTCGGAATGGAGCCGAGTTGCACTGTCTCAAGAGAACATATGTAATCCAACTCCCTAGTGGTTTTGAGTTTTTTTAAATAATCACATTACTATGTACCCAGTTTGTCTAAGAACATTATTTCAGTTCCGTACTTGATAAAGACGGATTTTCATTTTTAATAAAGGATAATAGCTGTATTTTCTCTTTCAATGAAATGATTTATGGCAAAGCGGTTTCCATGAATGGAATTTATATCTTAGATCAAACCACGGAAGTATTACACGTGAATAATAAGAAATTAAAGGTTGGTGACAAAGATCAAACCTATCTATGGCATTGTCGAATGGGACACATAAATGAGAAACGTGTAAAGAAACTCGTCGATAATGGGACTATTCCCGCATTCGATTTTTCTACATATGGCACGTGTGAATCATGTCTCATTGGCAAAATGACTCGAATTTCCTTCAAAGGTGTTGGAATGCGCGCTAGTGACCTATTAGGACTCATACATACTGATGTTTGTGGACCTATGTCAATTACCGCTAGAGATGGCTATAGATATTTTATCACTTTCACGGACGATTTGAGTAGATACGGATATGTCTACTTAATGAAGCATAAAGTGAGTCCTTTGAGAAATTCAAGGAATACCATAACAGGGTTGAGAACCAACTGGGTAGAAAGGTTAAAGCACTCCGTTCATATCGGGGTGGCGAATATCTTTCAAATGAGTTTGATCAACACCTTAAAAACTGTGGAATCATTTTGCAGTTAACTCCACCTGGAACACCTCAATTAAATGGTGTGTCCGAACGGAGAAATCGAACCTTACTTGATATGGTTCAATCCATGATGAGTCACACGGTAGTACCTGATTCATTATGGGGTTTTGCTCTTTTGTCAGCTGCTCTTATACTTAACCGAAGTCCGACTAAAGCTGTCGACAAGACTCCATATGAAATGTGGAAGGGAACGGTCCCTAAGTTGTCCTTTATTCGGGTTTGGGGCTGCGAGGCTTATGTCAAGTGGAGACACAAGGATAAGCTCGGCCCGCGATCGGTCAAAACATACTTTATAGGTTATCTAAAAGGAACGTTTGGTCATTACTTCTATTCGCCTACCGAACATCGAGTATTTGTTGCGGCTAGTGCGACGTTCTTAGAGAAAGAATTTCTCGAGAATAAGACAATTAATAGAACCTTCGAGCTGTCGGAGATTCCAGAACCAACAACCGAGGAACAGATGGAGGAAGTAGTTCCTCCAACTGATGACGGTTAATATTCCTGAGGAACCTAGGAGGTCGGGTAGAGTCTCTAATCCTCCGGACAGATACATTGGTATGGTCGAGGAGAATGACATTTTGCTCCTAGAGAGTAATGAACCCGCTACCTATAAAGGTGCTATGGCCTGTTCCGACTCAAAGTTATGGCTCGAAGCCATGCAATCCAAGATGGACTCCATGTATGCGAATGACGTATGGGATCTTGTTGATTTACCTAATAAGGTAAAACCTCTACAGTGCAAATGGCTTTACAAAATAAAGCATTCTGTAGACGCGCAACCAGATACCTATATGGCACGAATAGTGGCAAAAGGTTTCACTCAAGTGCACGGATTGCATTATGATGAGATTTTTGCACCTATAGTCATGCTACGTTCCATTCGGATAATCTTAGCGATTGCTGCATTTCATGACTATGAAATTTGGCAAATGGATGTGAAAACCGCCTTCTTAAACGGTTATTTGGAGGAAGAGTTGTACATGGTGCAACCCGAAGGTTTCATAGATCCTGAACATCCTAAGAAAGTATGCAAGCTTAAGCGTTCCATTTATGGACTTAAGCAAGCTTCTCGGAGTTGGAATCATCGTTTCGACCAGGTGATAAAAGAGTATGGTTTCACTCAATCGGTCGAGGAACCATGCTTATATATCAAGTCGAGTGGGAGCAAGATTGTATTCTTGATATTGTATGTCGATGACATACTCTTGATTGGGAATGACATTCCTCTCTTATCTTCGGTTAAAGGATGGTTGAAGAACCATTTCCAGATGAAAGATCTGGGTGAGGCACAACGCATATTGGGAATCCGTATCTACCGAGATAGATCATGACGGATGTTATCACTTAGTCAGGAATCTTATTTGGATAAGATTCTTGAGAGGTTCAGCATGACCAATTCTAAGAAGGGGAACCTTCCTATGACGTCTGGGATGCAGTTGAGCAAGTCTCAGTCACCCACGACGCCTGAAGGGATTGAGCGCATGAGTCGTGTTCCTTATGCATCTGCAATAGGATCAATCATGTATGCCATGATATGCACACGTCCAGACGTGGCATATGCATTGAGTATGACGAGTCGGTACCAAAAGAATCCAGGTGAAACACACTGGATAGCTGTTAAAAATATCCTCAAGTACCTACGGAGGACTAAGGATAGGGTATTGACTTATGGAGGCGATATTAAGCTATGCGCAATCGGTTATGCAGATGCTAGCTTCCAAACGGATCGAGATGATTCAAAATCTCAGTCCGGGTTCGTCTTCACTCTTAATGGTGCTGCGGTCAGCTGGAAGAGTTCCAAACAGAGTGTTGTAGCAGATTCTACCACTAAATCCGAGTACTATGCCGCTTCGGAAGCAGAAAAGGAAGCGATATGGATGTGTCAATTCTTACAAGGACTTACGATAGTTCCTAGTTAGAATGACCCGATCACCATATATTGTGACAATAGAGGTGCCATCTTCCAGGCTAAGGAGCCAAAGTCTAGCAAAAAATCTAGACATGTACATCAGAAAGCTCACCTGATCCGTGATTATGTGGAGCAAGAAGAGATAGTGATTGACAAGATAGCTTCGGATGATAACATCGCGGACCCTCTCACTAAACCGTTGAATTTTGATAAGCATGAAGGGCACGTTATTTCCATGGGAATTAAACGTGTTCCTGAATTGTAGTAGTTGATTATGGATTTGATACATTATCTTTTTCATATACTATTTATAACTTCATCGTTTTTATTATATTTTGTTTTTCATGTGGATTGTACTGACAACTTTGAACGCCACAAAGTGAACTGAATTACATTATATTTTGTTTGGTCCGTAATCGCCTTAATGAGCTGATAACTCTGGCTATTATACTGTGCAGTCGATTGATGGTGGGTTCAACGAGCCATAAGTCAAACGGTTGACTGATCGATCACAGATGCGAGATTATAACGATACCTTGTAGGACAAATTTTTGTGGCAACATAATGGAGTCCTAAATGTTTAAAAACATTCGGTGCTAGGTCGTGGATAGGACATACATTGTGTTCCTAGAGTCGATTCTTTTGACTATCGACTGTCTCTTGAGACTAAGGCAGTTTTTGGGTGACTTTGGTTTCTTTCTCACGGTCTGCCGTAACTGGAGGCTAAGTAGATTTTTTCTAGGTCATTTCATATTGTGCTTATATCTGCAGGATTCAAGTTGAGGAAAATATCCAACCTTTATCAGGTATAGTTATTTCTCAGGACCACTCGAGGAGTTGTAACTAAAATGCATGGCCATGCTCGAATGATGATTCGTTTATTAGTTAAGTTACTCTCTAGTCGGGGAAACCACTCTTGATAATGATCGCTTGTAAAATACAACCTTTGTGAATACGGATTTTGCAAATTGTTTTACATTGAGTGGGAGAAATTTTAGGATATGAGAATCGGTTATCACACATACACTTGTGAGGACAAGTGGGAGTTTGTTGGAGCTTGTGTCCTCCACAAATTAGTGTGATAACATTTATAAAACTCTTATAGGTTCACAAGGGTATACTTCGTATTTTATCAGTTGATTAACGATTACATAATAACGGTTGGCTTGCTAGAAAGTTTGACGTTATTATCATACTAATGGCGGTGATCAACTGGTCCCTAAAAGTCACACCTAAAGGATGTGTTTGAGAGATGTGATTATGGATATGTAATCACATTGATGCCATATATGACTAAACAGTTAGTCAACGTGTTGATGAGACGATTATTTAATGCCGATTAAATAATATTAGCTAAGGCGAATTAACTGTCAAATTCGTAAAATTGAATATAATATGTTATCTTTAATTAATGTATATAATGTTCGCTTGGACGAATTAATATGTTAATTCGTAATTAAATGTAATCGGTTATATTTAATCAGCAAATGATAATTATATGATATTGTCATAATAAATTATTATTGACCCGTATTAATAAATCAACCTCAAGCTGTTGTGTGTAGACTTGTTAATACGGAATAATATAAATGACAATTCATATTTAACACATTTTATACATTTTTGGAATAACCGAAAATAAGGATTTTTTATCCTCATTTTCAGTAGTTGCCAAAACCGAAAATAAGGAAATAATACTCCTTATTATTTCGGTATTATGGGCCGAATTAGGGGAAAATAAGATCTCCATTTTACCTTCTCTTTTTCTGTTTAATAAGAGATAGGTGAGATTATTTCTACCCTAATTCTAACCTAGCACACAATCATCAAAACACAAAAACAAAAACCCTAAATAATTTACAGAAATTGGGATCGATTCTAGCAAGAACACAAAAGGCATATCTCATATCATCTTGGGTGCAACTAATAGGTGAATATCATTGCGATATTGTTCTTATGCCGATTTTGTTAGGACCGAAGGTTGTTTCTTCATTCTATACTTTTGTTTATACATTTTATTTTATGACTCGTAATCATCTTGTAAATTCGTTATAATCCTTAAGTATACAGATTATTTCCCACATGTGGTGCGCTAAAGGTAGGTTCGCCTACTCTGTACTGTTGGTTGTCTAAAGTGTCTTTTGATGTGGTTTGGTTGATTGTAGTGATTGGCTGGTGTTGTGTTATTTTATTTATCATTATCTCTGGTTCTCGAGGTGTGTCCTCGGCTAAGTGGAGTCACTTGTGGGAGTGGCTTCATGCCCGTAGTTTACCCTCTGTGGAATACGCCACGAGAGGGGATGTGCACATTAATGGACATGGGTTTATCGCTCGGTTTGATGAGCGGGGCATTGGTGGGAACGGTTGCGGTCCCCCACTGGCAGGGCTGGTCCAGTGGACAGTCGTTGACGGTGATTGGTTGGAGGAGTTGTGGTGTGTGTGTGTTGTTGTGCTTGCATTGTGTCTGTGGCTGTTGTCTGTTCCCTCAGTTGCTGACCTTGTGTGGTTTGGTCTGTTGTTTGTTTATGTTGTGTCTGCCGTGATCCACTATGGTGAGCAGTCATTCTTAGTAGGTGTTGTTTGGATGATAGCTGGGTGCTTGGAGGGACGAGTCTATCACGAGTCACGACAGAAGTAGTTCACATAGTAGATAGTGGTTTTGAGTTGTACCTTTTGTATATCATTAGTTTTGTTAACCACTTGTAATATAACTTAATTGTTCTATTATCGTCATTTGATTATTACTGTCCTCGGGCATCCTTGATGATGACACCCTTATATGCTGGGGAAGGTCTTGTTAAGGCTCCTGAGTGTATGGGGGTGTCACAAAGTGGTATCAGAGCGACGATTTTGGAACCTGTAACAAATGAGCCTAATGAACGTAGAGAGTCTAATAAAATGAACCTAGTGTATGTATATTGGGAGCCCCAGCTGATGCTAGATTTTGGGTGAGTAGGCGCCCTCATTTCAAAATCATGGCCCCATTATGCTTAAGCCAGTCACCGGGTACTGGAATTTCGAGTCGGAAACTTTGTGCCTAGTGTGTATAGCAGTTATGATAGAAATGTTTATAATGGAGTCTTTATGAATGCTTATAGTACGTGACAGTGTGGTGTGATATGGTGATAACAACATTTTCTACATCTCTATGTGAGATGGTTTATAAAAGTGTTGCGAGTCTTGAATGTGTGATAATAGGAAGTTGTAAATCTTGGTAGGTATGTGAGTACAAATGTAGGATAAGGGATGGTAAGTTTTACGCTTGATGGTAAAAGTTGTTAAGTGGTAATTAGGATTGCAAAAGATGATCTGTTGAGTGCTTTTATTATATGGCATAACTAAGATGAGTACTTTAGTTAATAAACTGTTGTGATATGATTGAAAGTTGTATTGTTGAAGTTGCAAATGCATGATTAGAGGTAAAGGAATGTGTTGAATGCGTGCATGAGGAAGCTAGTAGTGTAGCCAATAGTTCGCGTAATATTTGTTATAGAATGAAGTAACATGTATCCTGGTTGAATGAAATCGTTGCGTTGCATTTGAGTAGTAGTAATACGTCGTGAATGAATATAATAATCTGTGACGATTTCCGAATTTACTTTGGAATCGACAAGAGTTGTTGTTTTGCGGAAACCGTTACTCAAATTCGTAACTTTTGATCTCGTTCTTAATTTTGCCCGACCGAGTAGGAGTGCATCCTCCATCGAGTAGACCTTATCCGATCTAGTTAAGAAGTTATAACGTCGAAAAAGTTGGATCTTCCAGCGAAAACTCGACTGAGTAGCTCCAACGCGATCGAGTAGAGCCCACTCGATCGAGTAACTCACTTACTCGATCGAGTAAGTGAACAGTACCCGGAGAATTGCGGGATTCATAACCCCTCTTCTCTATTCTTTTCTTCTTATTTCGTTCATTCACCTAAACCGTTATCCTCTATATCTCTCTCTAAGTTGCTTTAATCCTTGTTTTTAGGTGCTTTGAGTCTTGGTATTTACTTGTTTATTTCGCCCTCTTTACTTGCCAATCCTTCAAGGTAATAATGCTCATCTCTTTCTATGCTTTCAATTGATTAAAAACAAGTATGATAATTGGTGTTTGTTGTGAAATCCGGTTTATATGTATAAAATCTCGCTTATAATTGTTGTAACATGGTCTATTTGCTTTAATTTGTTGATTATTGATATTAGTTATACAAAAATCGAATTAATTTTGGGGAATGAGTGTCTCGAAATTCCTAGGGTTTGAGATTGTAAATTGGATTTTGGTTGCCTTTTGCATGTGAAAGGGGGAAAAGTGAGTAATATATATATATATATATATATATATATATATATATCATGAATAGAGTTGATTTTGATGGTTTTTACTCAAAATTTCGCGTTAAAACTCGTCTTAAAAGTGCGCCAAACTGAAATCCGTCTGACATTCTTGTGAAACTTGTCTATTTGTGAAGCTATTTTGAAGGTTTAGTTTTATGAAAAAAAGTAGTTGTGTTGTTAATTGATGCCATACTTGCCATAATTTTTGACAGCTGTGAGATCGTCTGATGATAGTTTAAGAGCTATAATGGCAATTTCTGGATTGCTTGGTGAAAGTGTATACATAGAAACTTTTAAATGTCCTTATATGAAAGTTTATATGTTTCAAATAAGTGTTGTTTTGTGTCTAAGTTATGTGTTGAAACAGATGCCGAGAGCCCGAGGTAGGTGAGGGGAGTGGGGGACCTACGGTCCCAGCAGTGCCTGAGTACCCTTCAGTTGTCTTTGTGGACTTTACACAAAGAGATGCTTTTGTTGCCTTACAAAGACGACGGATGAGACCCACCCGTTGTATTGACACAACCCTCTTGACTGACCTGAGGATTAAGACTGATGTTAAGCATATCTTCGAGACCTTGGGTATGATTGGGTTCTACCGCCTCCGGAAACACTCTTATGCCTTTATGACCTTTGAGTTCATGAGTTCTTTTAAGTATGATGCGGTGGAACAGACCGTTGAGTTCCGCCTCATGAACACCAGTTTTATCTTGACCATGGATATGTTTGCTACCTACCTCGGCTTAGCTAAACCTGCAAAGGGAGCTCTTAGGAACATCCCGACTGAGTGTGGAGCTAGTAGCCTTATGCCTTGCTTTACCGGCAAACCCGCCCCCACCTCTAACAACATGTTGATTAATGATGTTCAACATGTCACCCTAAAGATCTTTCTTCGTGCTTTGACCTGTTTACTTTATGAGAGGAAAGATGTGAGTAAGTTAAACTCACATGAGGTGATGTTGCTTGCGGCCTACCTTAACCCCACCTGGTCTCAGAAAGTCACCTTCATTGCCCCGGACATAGTGTGTGCCAGCTTAGCCTTGAAGGCCTCTTCTGATGCTCGTTTTCTGAGCTGTGGTGCCATTGCCACTCGGCTGGCAGAGAGGCTCACCACCTTTGTGGCCTCCTCGACCCATATCCCCTTGACCCCAGCAGTGTCGACCTTAGACCGCGAGTACTTTCTTGACCTCAAATGGTTGAGGACTTTGGAGGGTGTTGGGTTAGCATGTAGGGTTTGGGGGATGAGTTGGATGCGGATACCTAATCCCGAGCACCTTCCCGTGACCGAGCCTTTACTGGCGGCAGTAGTGGCTGCCGATTCTAAGGATGAGGAGAAAGAGGCTCCTGAGAGGCAGGTTTATCTGATCGACCCGGATATCTTGGAGGTGATGCCTGAGCCGACGAAAGGGGATCATTCTAGAACTGAGGATGCCCAGCGTAGGGTAGGGAGAGGACCACGACGAGTGAGGGAGAGGGTGGCTGAGACTCAGTCAGAGTAGACTGTGCCTCCACAGTACCAGTTTCCCGGTTACCCTTCCTTCTATAGCTCTGAGATGAGAGTGATCGAGCTCACTGTAATACTACGGTTTTATGAGTCTCTGGGTACTCTATCGAATGGGCCTTACTCTGTCGAGTAAGGGTGTGTTGCGTTTTAAAAATAGTTTCTGACCTGTTGGGTACTCGATCGAGTAACCTTGATACTCGATCGAGTAGGGGGCACTCGATCGAGTACCTCAGCTACTCTATCGAGTAGCCGGTTTACTGGGGGATGATTTGTCGGGTTTTGTTAATAATGCGATTTGGTATATAATTACTTCCGTCACTTTCTTTAAACACTTTTATAAACCTAATCACTTTCAAAGAGAAAACAAACTATGTTCTTCGCATCAATCGCATTGTTGACAAATCCCGGAGCTTGGAAGGTCGGATTTCACCTTTCTTTGTACCTTTGCAATCCTTGCATCGAGGGTAAGATCTACATACTGTGTTTATAGTATTCCGTTAAAGTTAGTTAAACCCTAATATTGGGATTTGGAGGTTTTGTTGTGTTTCGTGATTGGTAGTGATTATATGTTTGTATGTTAGGAGGAGGATTCGTAGAAGAAGCCTTTTGATATCACCGTGAGATCGTCTGATTGTTGCTTTCCGTGTAGGGTTTCCTACTCGCATTAGTCCCATAATGTTTTGTTGGTGTTTTGTGGTTGTTGAATATTATCATACTCGTATTGTGACGATTGCTGGATTTGGTTGATTGATAGTAGTTGTGATTGTTTGTATCTGTCTGTGTTCTTCGGGGAGCGTCCCTGGCTGAGTGGAGTCACTTGCGGGAGTGGCTTCACGCCGATTATTCGCCTTCTGTGGAACCCACCACAAAAGGGATGTGCACATTAAGGAATTTGGGTTTATAGCTCGACGGAGATGAGCCGGGATTTGGTGGGTACGGCTGCGGTCCCCCACTGGCGGCGTCGAGTGACCTGTTGCGATGGGCACTCTGGCAGGGCTACACACTTTAGTGTATAGTCAGGATTGTGGAGTTGGGATTGGATTTCGGAGTTTATCTGTACTGATTGAGCTGTTGGTTTATATAAATTGTGTTTTTAGTACTGACCCCGTTTATTGTTTTAAAAACTGTGGTGATCCATTCGGGGATGGTGAGCAGTTATTGAGCAGGTATGAGTCGAGTTACATGGGATAGCTGGGATGTGCCACCGTCTGATGATAGAGTCTTCCATTTGTAGCATGATTAGTTTATCACACATTTCTTTTAGTTGTTGGTTTTGAGAACTTGTAACCGTATTTTGATATTTGGTTTTGGATTGTAACCTTTCACTAAAGTTATACTATTTAAATGTTGTTTCGTTATTGTCTTATGATTATCATTGCCTCGGGCAACCGATATGGTAACATCTTTATACCTGAGTGGTCCTGGTAAGGCACTTGGAGTATGGAGGTGTTACAAAATGGTATCAGAGCGACGATCCTAAAACCTGTAACCAATGAATATAGGGAGTCAATTAAAATGAGCCCGGGGTAAAGGTTGTAGGAGCTAATGCAAAGACTTGGGAGACGTCCTAAAATCGCGAACTCGCCCTACAATTTTGAACCGGTCACATGGGGGGTATATGTCAAGGTCGTATGTGATGTTTGCTAGTTTGTATGCAATGTGACGATACATGTTGTGAACTGTTGGATGTTGGGAGTAGAAGATTGAAATTGTGAATGAAGGGTTGGTGAAGTATATAAAAATGTGGTTTGAATAAGAACCATGTTGGATGTTTATTATGTGGCATTTGATAACATGAAATAGTTGTTTTGTTGATCATATGAAGAGTTGTGTAGAATTGTATGCCTAACTATATTATAATGTTGAGTTTATAAAGTTATATAGTATGTTGGGATATGTGAGATAACATGCAGGTAGTATATACGAGTCAGCATGACTCGATCGAGTAGGGGGCACTCGATCGAGTAGGTGAGGTACTCGGTCGAGTAGGTCTAACTCGATCGAGTGGGTATTTGACGTTTGTATAACCAGAATCGTGTTTTTGGGCACTCGATCGAGTACATAGGGCACTCGATCGAGTAGGGGGTCACTCGATCACTCGGTCGAGTATGTTAGAGATCAGAAGGTCTATTTTGGGTCTGGTGTCGGGGCACTCGATCGAGTATAGTGGGCACTCAATCGAGTAGCCTCTACTCGATCGAGTAGGTTTAGGCACTCGATCGAGTGTGTTCTGGGCAGTCTGCTTTCGTGTTTTGAGGTTTTAGTGCGTATGTTTATATCTACCCTTTCTTATATAGTTTCAAGATGCCGCCCAAGAGAAACGCCTTGTATGCGAGAACTGAGAGCATGAACATCGGTGATGTCGTTAAGATGTTGGAGCATCAGGATGCTCTTACTGAGGCCCTAAAGAGAGTGGAAAAGGATAAGGAGTTTGATCACTCCAAGATCAGCCTTTATATAGCGAGGTTTAACCCAAAAGAGTACAAGGGAACCGGGGAGCCTAATCTTCTTGACAACTGGCATCGTGAGATGGAGAACATACTGGACCTGGTACACTGTCCTGATGAGATGAGAGTGGAACAAGCTGCGTTCTACTTGAGGGAAGCAGCTGGTGAGTGGTGGGATAAGGTGAAGGTGAGTGCTAGGGAGATGTACACGAAGCAGGTCTTACCTGATATACCTTGGGAAGAGTTTCGGAGAGCTATGAGGAAGGAGTTTGTACTTGAGCATGTGAGGAGTAAGTTGAGGGAGGAGTTTGATGGGTTTAGGATGACATCTGACATGTCAGTGGCTGAGTACTACAAGCAGTTTAATGAGAAGTCTAGGTATGCTGAGGACATGGGTTTGAGTGAGGAGAACCTAGCGTTGAGGTTTGAGAGGGGGTTGACCCCTAAGATCATGGATAAGCTACCCGTGGGAGTCCTTACGATGTTAAGGAAGCTTATGAGAGAGGGGGAGAGCCGAGAGGTTGGTGGAGATGGCTCGGAGAGAGCAATTGAAAAACAAAGGCCGAGAGTGAAGGTGGTGGCCAATCTAGCCATAAGAAAGGCAACCACAATCAAAGCTAGAGCGTTTTCTTACGGTCGTGGTTCGATCTTTGGGGCTTCCTTTAGGCGTGGCCGTATGAGTGGTAGTGGTAGTTGGGGATGACTGCTATGGTCGTGGCGGTGTAGGCCACAAGAGACATGAGTGTACGAGTTTACCCGGAGCTTTTCGGCGATCGGCTCGGGGGAGCTATTCTCGGGGCCGCACGAGTTATGTGAGCAATAGACTGCGCCATCAGGTCATGGTCTAACTGGGAAGTCGAGCTATCGGGGTGGAGGTAACCGCAATGGCGGTAATTCCTATCAAAAACCAGATTCACGAACAACAACAACAATCGTGGGTCAAAGTGCTAAACCGACCACATCGGCCAAGATCTTGTCCGGGAGGTGGACAGAAGACCAGTGGAAATCTGTTCATGATGGACAAGAAAGCAGCTGAGGATGATGCACATGTTATCACTGGTACTTTTCTTGTTAACGGTATTCTTTGTTTTTTTTATTCGGGGGCGTCTCAGTCGTTTGTATCTTCGAGTCATGTTAAACGATTGGGTTTGAGGGTATATGAGTCTGTAAGTGAGAAAGTTTTTATATCTTCGGGTGAGTCTGTATCTTGTGGGAGGTTGTATAGGGATGTACCTATGATAGTTGGGCAAGTTAATCTACCTGTAGACTTGCTAGAGTTTCCTTTTGACGGTTTTGAGATGATAGTCGGGATGGATTGGTTGGGAAAGTATAAAGCTAAGATAGACTGTCATCAAAATAAAGTGTCTTTGAGAGGTCCTAAGGGTGTTAGTGTGTCTTATCGTGGGTTTGTGGTCAAACCCAAAGTCAAGTTGATTGCAGCTGTTACCTTGAAGTCCTATCTGAGGAAGGGATGCCCTTTGATCTTGTGCCATGTGCGAGATGACCGAATATAGAGTTCGACAGTTGATCAGATACCAGTGGTGGGAGAGTTTGCAGATGTCTTTCCAGAGGAGATATCGGGGTTGCCACCGAAGAGGGAGATAGATTTCACAGTCGAGTTGAAACCGGGGACGGGGCCAATCTCTAAGGCACTGTACCGGATGGGTCCTTAGGAGATGGAGGAGCTCAGGAAACAGTTAGATGATCTGATAGAGAAGGGATACATTAGACCTAGTGCATCACCATGGGGAGCACCAGTTCTTTTTGTGAAGAAGAAAGATGGGAGTTTGAGGTTGTGCATAGACTACAGGGAGCTGAACCAAGTGACGGTGAAGAACAACTATCCTTTGCGAAGGATAGATGACCTGTTTGATCAGTTTAGTGGTGCATCAGTCTTTTCCAAGATTTATTTTAGGTCGGGATACCATCAGGTGAAGATTAGAGAGGTGGACATACCAAAGACAGCTTTCACGTCGAGGTATGGCCATTATGAGTATGTGGTGATGCCGTTTGGGTTATCTAATGCACCGGTTGTGTTTATTGATTTGATGAACAGAATCTTCAGACAGTTTTTGGACAAGTTTGTAGTGGTGTTTATCGATGATATCTTAGTCTACTCCAAGACTAAGGAGGAGCATGAGGAGCATCTGAGGATTGTGTTGCAGACTTTGAGGGAGCATGAGTTATATGTTAAGTTGTCCAAGTGTGAGTTCTGGTTGGAGAAAGTTGCTTTTATGGGGCATGTGATCTCTAAGTATGGGGTAGTCAGGGATCCGCAAAGATTGAGGCAAAGTGACAAAGTGGGAAGCACCAAAGAACGTTCTTGAGATCAGGAGTTTCTTGGGTTTAGTTGGATACTACAGACGGTTCGTGAAAGATTTCTCCAAGATTGCTAGACCTATGACAGCGTTGATGAGGAAAGAGAACAGGTTTCGTTGAGATAAGAGTTGTGAGACAGCGTTCCAAACATTAAAGGAGCGTTTGACCACAGCTCCTATCTTAGCATTGCCTGAAGGGATCGAGAACTTTGAGGTGTATACAGATGCCTCAAAGAACGGGTTGGGATGTGTGTTGATGCAGAACGGTAAGGTGATTGCCTATGCTTCTAGGCAATTGAAGCCGTATGAGGAGAACTACCCTACACATGATCTGGAGTTGGGTGCAGTGGTGTTTGCTCTCAAGATATGGAGACATTACCTTTATGGGGCGACCTTTAAGGTATTTTCGGATCACAAGAGTCTCAAGTACATCTTCACTCAAAAGGAGTTTAACATGAGACAGATGAGGTGGATGGAGCTGATTGGAGATTATGACATGGATATTATCTACCATGAAGGGAAAGCTAATGTTGTTGCAGAGGCTTTGAGTAGGAAGAGTGTACATTCTTTGTGTACAGCTCTATCTTTGATGAGGTTGAGAGATGAGATGGGGAGGTTTGGGATACATATGATGCAGAGAGGGGATGCCATGGGAGATTTGACAGTGCAGCCTGATCTTCATGATGATATTCGAGGAAAACAGGCGTTGGATCCTAAGATGGTTGAGTGGAGAGCTGGAGTAGAGAAAGGGACAGTGTCTCGGTTCTCTATTCATACAGATGGTAGTTTGAGGTTTGATGGTAGGTGGTGTGTCCCTAATGATGAGGAGCTGAAAAAGACAATCATGACAGAGGCACATTGTATACCGTATTCAGTACATCCAGGTGGTGACAAGCTGTACAAGGATTTAAAGAACACGTTTTGGTGGCCTGGGATGAAGAAAGAAACAACTGAGTTTGTTGCCCGTTGTTTGACATGCCAGAGAGTTAAAGGGGAACAGCGACGACCACAAGGTAAGATTCAGTCTTTAGAGGTACCTGAGTGGAAGTGGGAATCCATTTCTATGGATTTTATCGTGGGTTTGCCAAAGAGTCAACAGGGTAACAACATGATATGGGTAATAGTGGATCGAGTGACCAAGTCAGCTCACTTTGTGCCAATGAAAGATACATGGACTAAGGCACAACTGGCTATGGCTTATCGAAAGAATGTACTTAAGTTACATGGAGTTCCTAAGGACATAGTATCTGACAGAGATGCGAGATTTATCTCAAGGTTTTGGAAAGAGTTGTAGGAATCTTTGGGAACAACTTTGAAGATGAGTACAGCATTTCATCCTACGACAGACGGTCAGACTGAGAGAACGATCAAGACTCTTGAGGATATGTTACGAACTTGCGTGATGGACTTTGGTGGTAGCTGGGAACAGAGGTTGGATTTGATAGAGTTTTCTTACAATAACAGCTATCACACTAGTATTGGTGATGCGTGTCATTTATATGATGTTTTACATCTCTTTTTACACGCATTTCAGAGCTCAATTGTGCTATATATGCCCATATTTCTCTATTTTCCTCTACTTTCGTGCTTTTGTACTTTATTGCAGAAATGTGGAGAATTTAGCGGGAAATCAAGCCAAATCTGTTTCCGAGTAAGCTGCATTGCAAATGACGTAAAGGAACCGCTTAAGGAACAAGCTTGGTGCGCAATCCAAGGCCCGAAAGACGAGTCCACGAGTTAAAAGAAGTCAAGTAAGCGGCTCGGCCAATCACCGACCAACCTAGTCGATCGATCGACCAAGGCTCGGTTCCCGAAGCTACTCTTGTTTGCGATGTTCATCGATCGACCAATCCTTAGTCGATCGACCGGACTTCGATCCCAGCATTTAGATTTAGAAAGCCCGTGAAGTTTTAGGTTTTGGAATAAGTTGTTGCGTTAGTTCCTATATAACGTAATAGCAAAGATATCGAACAGGAGATCGGATTTTTATCGAGAACACATTAAGTTTCACAAGACAACACATTAAGTTTTAATTTTAGAATAATTAGGGTTTGAGTTATTATTGAGCATCGGATCTTTCAGTTCTTAATCTTAATCTTCCTCAATTTTCGGTATTCATTCCGCCCTATTTTTCCGTTTATTGCTTTCAGTAGTATAGAATTGATAGTTAGCGTTTCCCAAAGCCAATTATCGCTTCATCATTGTTATTATTTATCCTAAGTATGAATTCGTAATTGTCATTAGACTTACTTTGTTGTTTTTACATTCACCATGAGTAGCTAAATAGCTTGTGCTAGGATGTAGGCGATTTATGGCTAGGCGGCAATAGGTTAGACACGGACTGAACCCGCGTGTCAGTCGATCGACTGACATAGTTGGTCGATCGACTGACCTTGTAAGGTTACTTTCGTTTTAATTGTTTTTAATCTTGTATCTGACGAGTTGAATGCATGCGACCAGTTAGATACCTCTTTTGTGACTGACCCATTAGACCGAGAGGTAGGGTAGTTATTTGACCATCAATTAATTCGACTAAACTGTGCTAAAGATCGAAAGATAGGTATAGTTTAGACCATTAGTCACTTTTCAGGACGAAAGTTAGTATTAGTGACATTAGGGACCTATAGCGAGATCGAGAGATGCTATTTGATAGGAGTGGACCGAGAGGACCTCTTATTTCCCGCCTTACCTGTGCTTATTTCAGACCGACTTAGTTTGCTGCCGCCGAAGCTGTAATGACCCGACCATCCTAGTACCTTTCTTTTATCTGTTTAATCCACATCTTTAGTTTATTTTCTTCTTATTGTTATTAGTTATAGACCAATTCAACCAACCCCCACAATAGTTACCTTAGACTGATCATAGAACAACCAAAGTTTACAACTGCCTCCTTGTGGATCGACCCTGTTACCACTAGCCTAGGTTAGTCTTAATAGGAGTTTATAAATATTATCTTTGGTACTCACAGCGACGGGTATCAAATTTTGGCGCCGTTGCCGGGGAGGCAACGGTCCTAATTTTAGTTGTTTTATTTTTAGTCTCCCTTCTATCTTAGGGAACCTCGGTTCTTCGAGACCGTGCCCATGTCGTTCTTTGTGAGATTTCCGCAGAAAGAGAACGAACTTTTTGGGGCTTATGTCGCCAGGCTTATGGAGTGGGTAGAGCCCAGACGAGAAGCATTCTCTCCGCTCCAAATATTCTTGACCATCATCCATGGGGTGACCGATCCTACGCGAGCATACCTAACCTCTAAGGTAGACTTCACAGGAACTCCCGAAAAGGAGGCATTAGAGTTTTTTGATTGGTTCGCCGCTGAGTCTCAGAGATCGTACTTTGTGCTTCCTGAATTGCCTGTCCCTATTCCTACTGCTGTGTTAACCCCTCCGCCCCAGACTGGGAGCAAAAAGGAGGAAAAACCTGTTGTTTTAGACATCGCAGGAGCTGGTTTGGGGAAGGAAGAGCCGCTGGATGCTCCAGTGCGACAGAGCGGTCGTTTCAGAGGAGGCCTTGGATGCTTAAGCTATGGGACTGATGAAGAAGTAGAGGATGAGCCTCGCCAAGGTGAGATGGGCTGATTTGGACTCCGATGGTTCCGAGGAGTCCTTGATTGGGAAGATGACGACGCCGATCACCAATTCTCCGTCTGTCGAAGGCGGGAAGGGTGCAACGATAAGATGAGCACCATTGAGGCTACCTCTAGTAGCCAGAAGCCGACGAAGTGGGCCATACCATGGTCCTTTTTGATCAACTACTAGTTGATCAAATTCGTTATAAACTTCATTTTATTGCTTTCGAACCATTTTTTATTGCTTTTGTGTGCGCGAAAACTTCGCTTTTATTTTCGTTTGCTTAGGATTTTTAAGTACTATAGACTTCGTTCTGGGTTTTGCGCAATTTTGGGCGCGTACTATTGTGCATTTGCAGGTATTTAGAGCTTATAAGCTCAAATCATTGAGCAATTACGAAGAAATAAGACACTGCAGCAGTGTTTTCAGTCGATCGACTGGTATCTTTGGTCGATCGATCAATCTGAGACTTACAGAGCTACTTTTTCTCGCCATTTAGTCGATCGACTGCCTCTGTAGGACGATCGACTGCTGCTGCTGCTATATGCGTCCACGACCTCTCCCCTGCTGTGATTGGTCGATATGCGGATTTAAGGGAGTCTCCTAGTCCACTTTATTTTCCGTCGAATTGTCTATTTCTTCTTTTGTCTCATTTATGCACAATATTTACGTTCCAAAATTGCTTTCTTCCGTCTTATGCGTGGTTTTGATTGTCTTTCAGGCACTCTTGTCGGTAGCACCGCTGGCTACTGAAACCTCCTAGCTCACGCTGGTTTGGGGAGGTTTCCTTTGCTGCGCTTAAAGTCTTGTGAGTTCCCAAGTCTTTCCTTTATGTCATTGTGTTTTATTTCCCATTTCTCGCAAATTCCCGTTTCTCCATTTTTCTTCATTACATGATTTTGCACAATGGGGACATTGTGCGATTTGGTTTGGGGAAGGGTTTTGCGTCGCATATCATATGTTTGCATTCACGTTTACTTTTTGTTTTGCATTGTTTATTTCATTTCACATATATATACAGAAAAATCAAAAAAATTGAAAAATTTCAAAAATTTCCATAAAATGCACGTCTATTTTAGCATATAGGTCGAGTCGGAACGGTAGTATTTCTATGATGATTTAGCATTTGCAGCTGTTTTGCCTGAGCCTTGCTTGACTTACATGTTACTAGTAGAATCATAAGTGCATACCTACGAGTTTTCGTTAAATTTATTTGCTGAGCCTGAGACTTGACTTTAATAATTGGCAAGCTACATCATTTTTCTGAGTTATTAGAGCCTATAACTGGTGTCATTCATGACCAGTTTATTTAGGAATGTGAGTAGTACTCCTTATGAGGCATGTTTCCTTAATTTGCATAATTATGAATTTGATCTACTTAATACCTGTATGCATTCGGTTTGTGGTTAGTTGACACATGTGGTAGAGGTTTCCTTTTCTCATTTTACCCATAAGCTCCACATCTGCCAAAAATATCCTTTTTTGTCCTATTTACTACATCCTACATTTAGCCTGTCCTTTGTCAAGCTAGTAGCCTGTGTCCTTGGGATTGTTACTCATTTTTGGTGGTATATGCTCTATTGAGATGTTGTTGGGGAATGAAAAGAAGGAAGAAAAGAAAAAAAAAATGAAAAAAAAAATGAAAAGATTCGAAAAGGAAATGAAAAAAGAGGTCCTGTACTGTTTAAGCAGTCGATCGACTGCCAAATACGGTCGATCGACTGAGATTCGTGAAAGAAAAAAATCAATTCGCATATTTAATCCTTATCCTTTGGCGATTTTTGCTCCCATGTTTCATTTATATCACATGGGGAGTTTATTGATTTGATAGTTGGAGATTGTGAGTTTTGTGCTCGTTATAGCACCGTTTCGTTCGTTAATGAGCAAGAAGTTGGATTTTGTCACTTGGTTCCGTTTTGGTACTAGCTTGATCACCTGTACCTCCACTTTACCATAAAATGTTTTGCCTCTTCTTACCCATACCTCACATTTCCATAATTATACCTCGGCATGTGTCAATGGTCATCTGTTTGGTTGGAATGCATATGCACGGTCATAGAGGTCATCTTCATAATTTATTGCTGGCATGTCTTCATAGGTCGTAGTTAGGTGAGAGTCACTACAAAATTAATTCTTTCTATCTTACGAATATATCACCTGTTCTTAATTGAGTGATTTGAGCGACCCGCGAGAGTCCGATTTGATAAGTCTCTATAGTCAACGGTTCAGCAGTTTTTTTGACGACTTTATAATTCGTTTGCATGATTCATATTACTAGTTGATTGTTGGTTATGCATTAAATTGGTTTAGGCCTTGCAGTTTGCATTTCGCTCTGAGTTTGAACTCGTTCCATTAGGTCATTAGATCGAGTCTAGTTCTTGCTTGGGGACAAGCAAGGTTTGGTTTGGGGAGATTTGATGCGTGTCATTTATATGATGTTCTACATCTCTTTTTACACGCATTTCAGAGCTCAATTGTGCTATATATGCCCATATTTCTCTATTTTCCTCTACTTTCGTGCTTTTGTACTCTATTGCAGAAATGTGGAGAATTTAGCGGGAAATCAAGCCAAATCTGTTTCCGAGTAAGCTGCATTGCAAATGACGTAAAGGAACCGCTTAAGGAACAAGCTTGGTGCGCAATCCAAGGCCCGAAAGACGAGTCCACGAGTTAAAAGAAGTCAAGTAAGCGGCTCGAATAATCGACCGACCAACCTAGTCGGTCGATCGACCAAGGCTCGGTTCCCGAAGCTACTCTTGTTTGCTTGATGTTCATCGATCGACCAAAGATCCTTAGTCGATCGACTGCACTTCGATCCCAGCATTTAGATTTAGAAAGCCCGTGAAGTTTTAGGTTTTGGAATAAGTTGTTGCGTTAGTTCCTATATAACGTAATAGCAGCATATCGAACAGGGAGATCGGATTTTTATCAGAGAACACATTAAGTTTCACAGTACAACACATTAAGTTTTAATTTTAGAATAATTAGGGTTTGAGTTATTATTGAGCATCGGATCTTTCAGTTCTTAATCTTAATCTTCCTCTGAATTTTCGGTATTCATTCTGCCCTATTTCCGTTTATTGCTTTCAGTAGTATAGAATTGATAGTTAGCGTTTCCCAAAGCCAATTATCGCTTCATCATTGTTATTATTTATCCTAAGTATGAATTCCGTAATTGTCATTAGACTTACTGTTGTTTTTACATTCACCATGAGTAGCTAAATAGCTTGTGCTAGGATGTAGGCGATTTATGGCTAGGCGGCAATAGGTTAGACACGGACTGAACCCTTATCAAATCGGACTCTCGCGGGTCGCTCAAATCACTCAATTAAGAACAGGTGATATATTCGTAAGATAGAAAGAATTAATTTTGTAGTGACTCTCACCTAACTACGACCTATGAAGACATGCCAACAATAAATTATGAAGATGACCTCTATGACCGTGCATATGCATTCCAATCAAACAGATGACCATTGACACATGCCGAGGTATAATTATGGAAATGTGAGGTATGGGTAAGAAGAGGCAAAACATTTTATGGTAAAGTGGAGGTACAGGTGATCAAGCTAGTACCAAAACGGAACCAAGTGACAAAATCCAACTTCTTGCTCATTAACGAACGATACGGTGCTATAACGAGCACAAAACTCACAATCTCCAACTATCAAATCAATAAAACTCCCCATAGGATATAAATGAATCATGGGAGCAAAAATCGCCAAAAGATAAGGATAAAGTATGCGAATTGATTTTTTTTTTTCTTTCACGAATCTCGATCGATCGACCATATTTGGCAGTCGATCGATCGCTTAAACAAGACAGGACCTCTTTTTTCATTTCCTTTTCGAATCTTTTCATTTTTTTTTTCATTTTTTTTTTCTTTTCTTCCTTCTTTTCATTTCCCAACAACATCTCAATAGAGCATATACCACCAAAAATGAGTAACAATCCCAAGGACACAAAGCTACTAGCTTGACAAAGGACAAGCTAAATGTAGGATGTAGTAAATAGGACAAAAAGGATATTTTTGGCAGATGTGGAGCTTATGGGTAAAATGAGAAAAGGAAACCTCTACCACATGTGTCAACTAACCACAAACCGAATGCATACAGGTATTAAGTAGATCAAATTCATAATTATGCAAATTAAGGAAACATGTCTCATAAGGAGTACTACTCACATTCCTAAATAAACTGGTCATGAATGACACCAGTTATGAAGCTCTAAACCTCAGAAATATGATGTAGCTTGCCAATTATTAAAGTCAAGTCTCAGGCTCAGCAAATAAATTTAACGAAAACTCGTAGGTATGCACTTATGATTCTACTAATAACATGTAAGTCAAGCAAGGCTCGTGCAAAACAAATGCAAATGCTAAATCATCATAGAAATACTACCGTTCCGACTCGACCTATATGCTAAAATAAACGTGCATTTTGTTTGAATTTTTGAAATTTTTTCATTTTTTTTTTTGATTTTTCTGTATATATATGTGAAATGAAATAAACAATGCAAAACAAAAAGTAAACGTGAATGCAAACATATGATATGCGACGCAAAACCCTTCCCCAAACCAAATCGCACAATGTCCCCATTGTGCAAAATCATGTAATGAAGAAAAATGGAGAAACGGGAATTTGCGAGAAATGGGAAATAAAATACAATGACATAAAGGAAAGACTTGGGAACTCACAAGACTTTAAGCGCAAAGAAAAGGAAACCTCCCAAACCAGCGTGAGCTAGGAGGTTTCAAAGAGCGATAGTGCTACCGACAAGAGTGCCTGAAAGACAATCAAAACCACGCATAAGACGGAAGAAAGCAATTTTGGAACGTAAATATTGTGCATAAATGAGACAAAAGAAGAAATAGACAATTCGACGGAAAATAAAGTGGAGTAGGAGACTCCCTTAAATCCGCATATCGACCAATCACAACAGGGGAGAGGTCGTGGACGCATATAGCAGCAGCAGCAGTCGATCGTCCTACAGAGGCAGTCGATCGACTAAACGGCGAGAACAGTAGCTCCTGTAAGTCTGCAGTTCAGTCGATCGACCAAAGATACCAATCGATCGACTGAAAACACTGCTGCAGTGTCTTATTTCTTCGTAATTGCTCAATGATTTGAGCTTATAAGCTCTAAATACCTGCAAATGCACAATAGTACGCGCCCAAAATTGCGCAAAACCCAGAACGAAGTCTATAGTACTTAAAAATCCTAAGCAAACGAAAATAAAAGCGAAGTTTTCGCGCACACAAAAGCAATAAAAAATGGTTCGAAAGCAATAAAATGAAGTTTATAACGAATTTGATCAACTAGTAGTTGATCAAAAGGACCATGGTATGGCCCACTTCGCTTCGGCCGCTACTAGAGGTAGCCTCAATGGTGCTCATCTTATCGCTTGCACCCTTCCCAGCTTCGACAGACGGAGAATTCAGCTGATCAGCGTCGTCATCTTCCCAATCAAGGACTCCCTCAGAACCATCGGAGTCCAAATCAGCCCATCTCACCTTGGCAGGCTCATCCTCTACTTCTTCATCAGTCCCATAGCTTAAGCATCCAAGACCTCCTCTTGAAACGATCTGCTCTGTCGCACTGGAGCATCCAGCTCTTCCTTCCCAAACCAGCTCTCGATGTCTAAAACAATGATTCTTCCTCCTTTTTGCTCCCGATCCCGGCGGAGGGGTTAACACAGCAGTAGGAATAGGGACAGGCAATTCAGGAAGCACAAAGTTGGGTTTAAGAGACTCAGCAGCAAACCAATCAAAAAACTCTAATGCCTCTTTTTCAGGCATTCCTGTGAAATCTAACTTAGAGTTTAGGTATGCTCGCGTAGGGTCGGTCACCCCATGGATGATGGTCAAGAATATTTGGAGTGGAGAAAATGCTTCTTGTCTGGGTTCTACCCACTCCATAAGTCTGGCGACATAAGCCCCGAAAAGTTCGCTCTCTTTCTGCGGAAATCTCACAAAGAACGACATGGGCACGGTCTCGAAGAACCGAGGTTCCCTGAGATAAAAGGAAGACTAAAAATAGAAACAACTAAAATTAGGACTATTGCCTCCCCGGCAACGGCGCCAAAATTTGATACCCGTCGCTGTGAGTACCAAAGATAATATTTATAAACTCCTATTAAGACTAACCTAGGCTAGTGGTAAGTGGTCGATCCACAAGGAGGCGATTGTAAACTTTGGTTGTTCTATGATCAGTCTAAGGTAACTATTGTAGGGGTTGGTTGAATTGGTCTATAACTAATAACAATAAGAAGAAAATAAACTAAAGATGTGGATTAAACAGATAAAAGAAAGGTACTAGGATGGTCGGGTCATTACAGCTTCGGCGGCAGCAAACTAAGTCGGTCTGAAATAAGCACAGGTAAGGCGGGAAATAAGAGGTCCTCTCGGTCCACTCCTATCAAATAGCATCTCTCGATCTCGCTATAGGTCCCTAATGTCACTAATACTAACTTTCGTCCTGAAAAGTGACTAATGGTCTAAACTATACCTATCTTTCGATCTTTAGCACAGTTTAGTCGAATTAATTGATGGTCAAATAACTACCCTACCTTTCGGTCTAATGGGTCAGTCACAAAAGAGGTGTCTAACTGGTCGCATGCATTTAACTCGTCAGATACAAGATTAAAAACAATTAAAACGAAAGTAACCTTACAAGGTCAGTCGATCGACCAACTATGTCAGTCGATCGACTGACACGCGGGTTCAGTCCGTGTCTAACCTATTGCCGCCTAGCCATAAATCGCCTACATCCTAGCACAAGCTATTTAGCTACTCATGGTGAATGTAAAAACAACAGTAAGTCTAATGACAATTACGGAATTCATACTTGATGTAAATAACAATAATAATGAAGCGATAATTGGCTTTGGGAAACGCTAACTATCAATTCTATACTACTGAAAGCAATAAACGGAAATAGGGCAGAATGAATACCGAAAATTCAGAGGAAGATTAAGATTAAGAACTGAAAGATCCGATGCAAAGTCGATATACCAAACCCTAATTGCGAAATTAAGCTAAATTATTATGAAGAGAAACTTAAATAAAACTTGATGTAAAAACTCTGATAAAAGCTAGATCCTCAACTAGATAGTCTTATGTTACGTTATATAGGAATAACAACGCAACAACTTATTCCAAAACCTAAAACTTCACGGGCTTTCTAAATCTCGTCTGGGATCGAAGTCTGGTCGATCGACTAAGGATGCCGGTCGATCGATCAATATCAAAAAACAAAAGCTTCGGGAACCGAGCCTTGGTCGATCGATCGACTAGGTTGGTCGGTCGGCCGATTTGAATTAGCCGCTTACTTGACTTCTTTTAACTCGTGGATTCGTCTTTCGGGCCTTGGATTGCGCACTGCTTGTTCCTTAAGCGGTTCCTTTACGTCATTTGCAATGCAGCTTACTCGGAAATGATTTGGCTTGATTTCCGCTAAATTCTCCACATTTCTGCAATAAAGTACAAAAGCACGAAAGTAGAGGAAAATAGAGAAATATGGGCATATATAGCACAATTGAGCTCTGAAATGCGTGTAAAAAGAGATGTAAAACATCATATAAATGACACGCATCAAATCTCCCCAAACCAAACCTTGCTTGTCCCCAAGCAAGAACTAGACTCGATCTAATGACCTAATGGAACGAGTTCAAACTCGTAGCGAAATGCAAACTGCAAGGCCTAAACCAATTTAATGCATAACCAACAATCAACTAGTAATATGAATCATGCAAACGAATTATAAAGTCGTCAAAAAAGCTCAACCGAACCGTTGACTATAGAGACTTATCAAATCGGACTCTCGCGGGTCGCTCAAATCACTCAATTAAGAACAGGTGATATATTCGTAAGATAGAAAGAATTAATTTTGTAGTGACTCTCACCTAACTACGACCTATGAAGACATGCCAACAATAAATTATGAAGATGACCTCTATGACCGTGCATATGCATTCCAATCAAACAGATGACCATTGACACATGCCGAGGTATAATTATGGAAATGTGAGGTATGGGTAAGAAGAGGCAAAACATTTTATGGTAAAGTGGAGGTACAGGTGATCAAGCTAGTACCAAAACGGAACCAAGTGACAAAATCCAACTTCTTGCTCATTAACGAACGATACGGTGCTATAACGAGCACAAAACTCACAATCTCCAACTATCAAATCAATAAAACTCCCCATAGGATATAAATGAATCATGGGAGCAAAAATCGCCAAAAGATAAGGATAAAGTATGCGAATTGATTTTTTTTTTTCTTTCACGAATCTCAGTCGATCGACCATATTTGGCAGTCGATCGACTGCTTAAACAGTACAGGACCTCTTTTTTCATTTCTTTTCGAATCTTTTCATTTTTTTTTTCATTTTTTTTTCTTTTCTTCCTTCTTTTCATTTCCCAACAACATCTCAATAGAGCATATACCACCAAAAATGAGTAACAATCCCAAGGACACAGGCTACTAGCTTGACAAAGGACAGGCTAAATGTAGGATGTAGTAAATAGGACAAAAAAGGATATTTTTGGCAGATGTGGAGCTTATGGGTAAAATGAGAAAAGGAAACCTCTACCACATGTGTCAACTAACCACAAACCGAATGCATACAGGTATTAAGTAGATCAAATTCATAATTATGCAAATTAAGGAAACATGTCTCATAAGGAGTACTACTCACATTCCTAAATAAACTGGTCATGAATGACACCAGTTATGAAGCTCTAAACCTCAGAAATATGATGTAGCTTGCCAATTATTAAAGTCAAGTCTCAGGCTCAGCAAATAAATTTAACGAAAACTCGTAGGTATGCACTTATGATTCTACTAATAACATGTAAGTCAAGCAAGGCTCAGGCAAAACAGCTGCAAATGCTAAATCATCATAGAAATACTACCGTTCCGACTCGACCTATATGCTAAAATAAACGTGCATTTTGTTTGAATTTTTGAAATTTTTTCATTTTTTTTTTTGATTTTTCTGTATATATATGTGAAATGAAATAAACAATGCAAAACAAAAAGTAAACGTGAATGCAAACATATGATATGCGACGCAAAACCCTTCCCCAAACCAAATCGCACAATGTCCCCATTGTGCAAAATCATGTAATGAAGAAAAATGGAGAAACGGGAATTTGCGAGAAATGGGAAATAAAATACAATGACATAAAGGAAAGACTTGGGAACTCACAAGACTTTAAGCGCAGCAAAGGAAACCTCCCCAAACCAGCGTGAGCTAGGAGGTTTCAGTAGCCAGTAGTGCTACCGACAAGAGTGCCTGAAAGACAATCAAAACCACGCATAAGACGGAAGAAAGCAATTTTGGAACGTAAATATTGTGCATAAATGAGACAAAAGAAGAAATAGACAATTCGACGGAAAATAAAGTGGAGTAGGAGACTCCCTTAAATCCGCATATCGACCAATCACAGCAGGGGAGAGGTCGTGGACGCATATAGCAGCAGCAGCAGTCGATCGTCCTACAGAGGCAGTCGATCGACTAAACGGCGAGAACAGTAGCTCCTGTAAGTCTGCAGTTCAGTCGATCGACCAAAGATACCAGTCGATCGACTGAAAACACTGCTGCAGTGTCTTATTTCTTCGTAATTGCTCAATGATTTGAGCTTATAAGCTCTAAATACCTGCAAATGCACAATAGTACGCGCCCAAAATTGCGCAAAACCCAGAACGAAGTCTATAGTACTTAAAAATCCTAAGCAAACGAAAATAAAAGCGAAGTTTTCGCGCACACAAAAGCAATAAAAAATGGTTCGAAAGCAATAAAATGAAGTTTATAACGAATTTGATCAACTAGTAGTTGATCAAAAAGGACCATGGTATGGCCCACTTCGTCGGCTTCTGGCTACTAGAGGTAGCCTCAATGGTGCTCATCTTATCAGTTGCACCCTTCCCAGCTTCGACAGACGGAGAATTCAGCTGATCAGCGTCGTCATCTTCCCAATCAAGGACTCCCTCAGAACCATCGGAGTCCAAATCAGCCCATCTCACCTTGGCAGGCTCATCCTCTACTTCTTCATCAGTCCCATAGCTTAAGCATCCAAGACCTCCTCTTGAAACGATCTGCTCTGTCGCAGCTGGAGCATCCAGCGGCTCTTCCTTCCCCAAACCAGCTCCTGCGATGTCTAAAACAACAGATTCTTCCTCCTTTTTGCTCCCGATGCGGGGCGGAGGGGTTAACACAAAGAAAGAGGAATAGGGACAGGCAATTCAGAAGCACAAAGTTGGGTTTAAGAGACTCAAGAAGAAACCAATCAAAAACTCTAATGCCTCTTTTTCAGGCATTCCTGTGAAATCTAACTTAGAGTTTAGGTATGCTCGCGTAGGGTCGGTCACCCCATGGATGATGGTCAAGAATATTTGGAGTGGAGAAAATGCTTCTTGTCTGGGTTCTACCCACTCCATAAGTCCGCGACATAAGCCCCGAAAAGTTCGCTCTCTTTCTGCGGAAATCTCACAAAGAACGACATGGGCACGGTCTCGAAGAACCGAGGTTCCCTGAGATAAAAGGAAGACTAAAAATAGAAACAACTAAAATTAGGACTATTGCCTCCCCGTAACGGCGCCAAAATTTGATACCCGTCATTGAGTACCAAAGATAATATTTATAAACTCCTATTAAGACTAACCTAGGCTAGTGGTAACAGGGTCGATCCACAAGGAGGCAGTTGTAAACTTTGGTTGTTCTATGATCAGTCTAAGGTAACTATTGTAGGGGTTGGTTGAATTGGTCTATAACTAATAACAATAAGAAGAAAATAAACTAAAGATGTGGATTAAACAGATAAAAGAAAGGTACTAGGATGGTCGGGTCATTACAGCTTCGGCGGCAACAAAACTAAGTCGATCTCAAATAAGCACGGGTAAGGCGGGAAATAAGAGGTCCTCTCGGTCCACTCCTATCAAATAGCATCTCTCGATCTCGCTATAGGTCCCTAATGTCACTAATACTAACTTTCGTCCTGAAAAGTGACTAATGGTCTAAACTATACCTATCTTTCGATCTTTAGCACAGTTTAGTCGAATTAATTGATGGTCAAATAACTACCCTACCTTTCGGTCTAATGGGTCAGTCACAAAAGAGGTGTCTAACTGGTCGCATGCATTCAACTCGTCAGATACAAGATTAAAAACAATTAAAACGAAAGTAACCTTACAAGGTCAGTCGATCGACCAACTATGTCAGTCGATCGACTGACACGCGGGTTCAGTCCGTGTCTAACCTATTGCCGCCTAGCCATAAATCGCCTACATCCTAGCACAAGCTATTTAGCTACTCATGGTGAATGTAAAAACAACAGTAAGTCTAATGACAATTACGGAATTCATACTTGATGTAAATAACAATAATAATGAAGCGATAATTGGCTTTGGGAAACGCTAACTATCAATTCTATACTACTGAAAGCAATAAACGGAAATAGGGCGTAATGAATACCTAAAATTCAGAGGAAGATTAAGATTAAGAACTGAAAGATCCGATGCAAAGTCGATATACCAAACCCTAATTGCGAAATTAAGCTAAATTATTATGAAGAGAAACTTAAATAAAACTTGATGTAAAAACTCTGATAAAAGCTAGATCCTCAACTAGATAGTCTTATGTTACGTTATATAGGAATAACAACGCAACAACTTATTCCAAAACCTAAAACTTCACGGGCTTTCTAAATCTCGTCTGGGATCGAAGTCTGGTCGATCGACTAAGGATGCCGGTCGATCGATCAATATCGCAAAACAAAGTAGCTTCGGGAACCGAGCCTTGGTCGATCGATCGACTAGGTTGGTCGATCGATCGGCCGAGTTCTTACTTGACTTCTTTTAACTCGTGGATTCGTCTTTCGGGCCTTGGATTGCGCACCAAGCTTGTTCCTTAAGCGGTTCCTTTACGTCATTTGCAATGCAGCTTACTCGGAAACAGATTTGGCTTGATTTCCCGCTAAATTCTCCACATTTCTGCAATAAAATACAAAAGCACGAAAGTAGAGGAAAATAGAGAAATATGGGCATATATAGCACAATTGAGCTCTGAAATGCGTGTAAAAAGAGATGTAAAACATCATATAAATGACACGCATCAAATCTCCCCAAACCAAACCTTGCTTGTCCCCAAGCAAGAACTAGACTCGATCTAATGACCTAATGGAACGAGTTCAAACTCAGAGCGAAATGCAAACTGCAAGGCCTAAACCAATTTAATGCATAACCAACAATCAACTAGTAATATGAATCATGCAAACGAATTATAAAGTCGTCAAAAAACTCACTATTTGAACCGTTGACTATAGAGACTTATCAAATCGGACTCTCGCGGGTCGCTCAAATCACTCAATTAAGAACAGGTGATATATTCGTAAGATAGAAAGAATTAATTTTGTAGTGACTCTCACCTAACTACGACCTATGAAGACATGCCAACAATAAATTATGAAGATGACCTCTATGACCGTGCATATGCATTCCAATCAAACAGATGACCATTGACACATGCCGAGGTATAATTATGGAAATGTGAGGTATGGGTAAGAAGAGGCAAAACATTTTATGGTAAAGTGGAGGTACAGGTGATCAAGCTAGTACCAAAACGGAACCAAGTGACAAAATCCAACTTCTTGCTCATTAACGAACGATACGGTGCTATAACGAGCACAAAACTCACAATCTCCAACTATCAAATCAATAAAACTCCCCATAGGATATAAATGAATCATGGGAGCAAAAATCGCCAAAAGATAAGGATAAAGTATGCGAATTGATTTTTTTTCTTTCACGAATCTCAGTCGATCGACCATATTTGGCAGTCGATCGACTGCTTAAACAGTACAGGACCCTCTTTTTTTTTCTCTTTTCATTTTCGAATCTTTTCATTATTTTTTTCTTTCTTTCCTTCTTTTCATTTCCCAACAACATCTCAATAGAGCATATACCACCAAAAATGAGTAACAAATCCCGAAAACACAGACTACTAGCTTGACAAAGGACAGGCTAAATGTAGGATGTAGTAAATAGGACAAAAAAGGATATTTTTGGCAGATGTGGAGCTTATGGGTAAAATGAGAAAAGGAAACCTCTACCACATGTGTCAACTAACCACAAACCGAATGCATACAGGTATTAAGTAGATCAAATTCATAATTATGCAAATTAAGGAAACATGTCTCATAAGGAGTACTACTCACATTCCTAAATAAACTGGTCATGAATGACACCAGTTATGAAGCTCTAAACCTCAGAAATATGATGTAGCTTGCCAATTATTAAAGTCAAGTCTCAGGCTCAGCAAATAAATTTAACGAAAACTCGTAGGTATGCACTTATGATTCTACTAATAACATGTAAGTCAAGCAAGGCTCAGGCAAAACAGCTGCAAATGCTAAATCATCATAGAAATACTACCGTTCCGACTCGACCTATATGCTAAAATAAACGTGCATTTTGTTTGAATTTTTGAAATTTTTTCATTTTTTTTTTTGATTTTTCTGTATATATATGTGAAATGAAATAAACAATGCAAAACAAAAAGTAAACGTGAATGCAAACATATGATATGCGACGCAAAACCCTTCCCCAAACCTACGGTCGATACCCGTAGGCTAGTGGTAACAGGGTCGATCCACAAGGAGGCAGTTGTAACAGGCAATTTAGAAAAGAAAAAAAAAATGAAAAAAAAAATGAAAAGATTCGAAAAAGAAATGAAAAAAGAGGTCCTGTACTGTTTAAGCAGTCGATCGACTGCCAAATACGGTCGATCGACTGAGATTCGTGAAAGAAAAAAATCAATTCGCATATTTAATCCTTATCCTTTGGCGATTTTTGCTCCCATGTTTCATTTATATCACATGGGGAGTTTATTGATTTGATAGTTGGAGATTGTGAGTTTTGTGCTCGTTATAGCACCGTTTCGTTCGTTAATGAGCAAGAAGTTGGATTTTGTCACTTGGTTCCGTTTTGGTACTAGCTTGATCACCTGTACCTCCACTTTACCATAAAATGTTTTGCCTCTTCTTACCCATACCTCACATTTCCATAATTATACCTCGGCATGTGTGAATGGTCATCTGTTTGGTTGTAATGCATATGCACGGTCATAGAGGTCATCTTCATAATTTATTGCTGGCATGTCTTCATAGGTCGTAGTTAGGTGAGAGTCACTACAAAATTAATTCTTTCTATCTTACGAATATATCACCTGTTCTTAATTGAGTGATTTGAGCGACCCGCGAGAGTCCGATTTGATAAGTCTCTATAGTCAACGGTTCAAAGGCTTTTTTTGACGACTTTATAATTCGTTTGCATGATTCATATTACTAGTTGATTGTTGGTTATGCATTAAATTGGTTTAGGCCTTGCAGTTTGCATTTCGCTTCGAGTTTGAACTCGTTCCATTAGGTCATTAGATCGAGTCTAGTTCTTGCTTGGGACAAGCAAGGTTTGGTTTGGGGAGATTTGATGCGTGTCATTTATATGATGTTCTACATCTCTTTTTACACGCATTTCAGAGCTCAATTGTGCTATATATGCCCATATTTCTCTATTTTCCTCTACTTTCGTGCTTTTGTACTCTATTGCGTAAATGTGGAGAATTTAGCGAAATCAAGCCAAATCTGTTTCCGAGTAAGTCGCATTGCAAATGACGTAAAGGAACCGCTTAAGGAACAAGCTTGGTGCGCAATCCAAGGCCCGAAAGACGAGTCCACGAGTTAAAAGAAGTCAAGTAAGCGACTCGGCCAATCGACCGACCAACCTAGTCGGGCGATCGACCAAGGCTCGGTTCCCGTGAAGCTACTTTTTGCGATGTTCATCGATCGACCGGCATCCTTAGTCGATCGACCGGACTTCGATCCCATCATTTGAGATTTAGAAAGCCCGTGAAGTTTTAGGTTTTGGAATAAGTTGTTGCGTTAGTTCCTATATAACGTAATAGCAAGATATCGAACAGGAGATCGGATTTTTATCGAGAAACACATTAAGTTTCACAAGACAACACATTAAGTTTTAATTTTAGAATAATTAGGGTTTGAGTTATTATTGAGCATCGGATCTTTCAGTTCTTAATCTTAATCTTCCTCTGAATTTTCGGTATTCATTCTGCCCTATTTCCGTTTATTGCTTTCAGTAGTATAGAATTGATAGTTAGCGTTTCCCAAAGCCAATTATCGCTTCATCATTGTTATTATTTATCCTAAGTATGAATTCCGTAATTGTCATTAGACTTACTGTTGTTTTTACATTCACCATGAGTAGCTAAATAGCTTGTGCTAGGATGTAGGCGATTTATGGCTAGGCGGCAATAGGTTAGACACGGACTGAACCCGCGTGTCAGTCGATCGACTGACATAGTTGGTCGATCGACTGACCTTGTAAGGTTACTTTCGTTTTAATTGTTTTTAATCTTGTATCTGACGAGTTGAATGCATGCGACCAGTTAGATACCTCTTTTGTGACTGACCCATTAGACCGAGAGGTAGGGTAGTTATTTGACCATCAATTAATTCGACTAAACTGTGCTAAAGATCGAAAGATAGGTATAGTTTAGACCATTAGTCACTTTTCAGGACGAAAGTTAGTATTAGTGACATTAGGGACCTATAGCGAGATCGAGAGATGCTATTTGATAGGAGTGGACCGAGAGGACCTCTTATTTCCCGCCTTACCCGTGCTTATTTCAGATCGACTTAGTTTGTCGCGCCGAAGCCGTAATGACCCGACCATCCTAGTACCTTTCTTTTATCTGTTTAATCCACATCTTTAGTTTATTTTCTTCTTATTGTTATTAGTTATAGACCAATTCAACCAACCCCCACAATAGTTACCTTAGACTGATCATAGAACAACCAAAGTTTACAACTGCCTCCTTGTGGATCGACCCTGTTACCACTAGCCTAGGTTAGTCTTAATAGGAGTTTATAAATATTATCTTTGGTACTCACAGCGACGGGTATCAATTGGTATGGCACCGTTCGAGGCCTTATATGGGAGGAGATGTAGGAGTCCGATTTGTTGGGACGATCTTTGAGGCAAAGGGTTCTAGGACCAGAGATGGTACATGAGATGGTTGAGCAGATTAAGATGATCAGGGAAAGGATGAGAGCGGCTCAGGATAGGCAAAAGAGTTATGCAGATCTACATCGCCAGGATATAGAGTTTCAGGTTGGGGACAAGGTTCTTCTGAAAGTGTCTTCTATGCGTGGGGTTATGAGATTTGGGAAGAAAGGCAAGCTGGGTCAGAAGTTCATCGGGCCTTATGAGATCTTAGAGCGGGTTGGAGAGGTTGCATATCGTCTGGCTTTACCAGCTGCGTTAGAGAGAGTGCATAATGTGTTTCATGTATCTCAGTTGCGGAAGTATGTGAGTGACCTGTCACATGTGTTAGAGGCAGAGAGCTTAGAGCTAGATGAGTCTTTGTCATATCTTGAGGTGCCTAAGCAGATTCTTGACCGGAAGGTCAGGAAGACTAGGAGTGGTGAGACAGTTTCGCTTAAGATCTTTTGGTCTAACCACGAGTCTAAGGAAGCTACATGGGAGGCAGAGGAGGCCATGAGAGAGCGTTACCCTTTCCTTTTTGATCAGGTATGTATGGTTACGGGGACGTAACCTTGTTTCTTTTAGGGGGTAGGAGATGATCGCGAAGAGTTTTTAAGAGCTTTTTATGCCTTTTTATGTTGTGTCGGTATGTTTGTTGTGGTTGAGTCGGGTTGAGTTTGGGTTAGTAACATGTTTTATGTTGAGTTTTGTTTTGGTTGTTGAGTCGGGAGTGTAGTAGTGTGTGTCTTTGTTTTGTTGTGGCTTGAACTTCGGGGACGAAGTTCTTTTTAAGGAGGGAAGACTATAATACTACGGTTTTATGAGTCTCTGGGTACTCTATCGAATGGGCCTTACTCTGTCGAGTAAGGGTGTGTTGCGTTTTAAAAATAGTTTCTGACCTGTTGGGTACTCGATCGAGTAACCTTGATACTCGATCGAGTAGGGGGCACTCGATCGAGTACCTCAGCTACTCGATCGAGTAGCCGGTTTACGGGGGGATGATTTGTCGGGTTTTGTTAATAATGCGATTTGGTATATAATTAATTTCGTCACTTACTTTAAACACTTCTATAAACCTAATCACTTTTAAAGAGAAAACAAACTACGTTCTTCGCATCAATCGCATTGTTAACAAATCCCGGAGCATGGAAGGTCGGATTTCACCTTTCTTTGTACTTTTGTAATCCTTGCGTCGAGGGTAAGATCTACATACTGTTTTTATAGTATTCCGTTAAAGTTAGTTAAACCCTAATATTGGGATTTGGGGGTTTTGTTGTGTTTCGTGATTGGTAGTGATTATATGTTTGTATGTTAGGAGGAGGATTCGTAGAAGAAGCCTTTTGATATCAGCTGTGAGATCGTCTGACTGTGTTGCTTTCCAGGTAGGGTTTCCCTACTCAGTATTAGTCCCATAATGTGTTGTTGGTGTTTTGTGGTTGTTGAATATTATTATACTCGTATTGTGATGATTGCTGGATTTGGTTGATTGATAGTAGTTGTGATTGTTTGTATCTGTCTGTGTTCTTCAAGGCGCGTCCCTGGCTAAGTGGAGTCACTTGCGGGAGTGGCTTCACGCCCATTATTCGCCTTCTGTGGAACCCGCCACAGAAGGGATGTGCACATTAAGGAATTTGGGTTTATCGCTCGACGGAGATGAGCGGGGATTTGGTGGGTACGGCTGCGGTCCCCCACTGGCGGCGTGGAGTGACCTGTTGCGATGGGCACTCTGGCAGGGCTACACACTTTAGTGTGTTGTCAGGATTGTGGAGTTGGGATTGGAGTTCGGAGTTTATCTGTACTGATTGAGTTGTTTGTTTACTATGTTGTTGGTTTATATAAATTGTGTGATTAGTACTGACCCCGTTTATTGTTTTAAAAACTATGGTGATCCATTCGGGGATGGTGAGCAATTATTGAGCAGGTATGAGTCGAGTTACATGGGATAGCTGGGATGTGCCACCGTCTGATGATAGAGTCTTCCGCTGTAGCATGATTAGTTTATCACACATTTCTTTTAGTTGTTGGTTTTGAGAACTTGTAACCGTATTTTGATATTTGGTTTTGGATTGTAACCTTTCACTAAAGTTATACTATTTAAATGTTGTTTCGTTATTGTCTTATGATTATCATTGCCTCGGGCAACCAAGATGGTAGCATCTTTATACCTGAGTGGTCCTAGTAAGGCACTTGGAGTATGGGGGTGTTACACTCACGGAAAGGGTGTCTGCTACCTTGACATTCCGGAACCTCCATGAGATGGCTTATGTGCAGGGCACCGGGACCGGAGCAGCTCAGCCCATGTGGTGGAGAGGCGTTGGGGATGACATTGGAGTCTTCCAATCTTTTGGCGTGGAGAGGTCCACTTGGGGAGAGCCTCAGTCATATCCCTACGGTTGCTTAGCCCCATGGCGTATGGGAGCAGATGCGGGTGTTGGTGGCGTCGCAGGTCAGGATGCTGCTGGAGCGGGCACGTCAGGTGGTGTTGGTGGTGACGAGGTGATGGATGATCAGGATGTGGAGTGATGATATTCCTTTTCTTTTTTTATATATATATATCGTTTCATGGATTTGTAGTTGATAGTACTTATTTGGTTGATACTTTATTAGACTTTGGTGTGTATGTTGGCCATAAGGCCGTATTTTGAGTACCTTTTTCGACTGTTTATGCAGGATTTTGGGTCGGGAGAGTGTCCCGACTTGTGTTTATATGATTGTTTGGTCTTGTAGTTGCGTTTTAGGGGATTTTCGACCTGTGGTTACTCGATCGAGTGCCACCCACTCGATCGAGTAACTGCAGGGGTGACATTGGGGAGTGTTCTGATCTTAGCTTACTCGATCGAGTAGCTGATGAACTCGATCGAGTAAGCCCAGCTCGATTGAGCGCCTTACCAACTCGATCGAGTAGCACTGTCACAGCTACTTTTCGTTTTAAAACTTCATTGAATCATCATATCTTTAAATGTTGTTATATCATTTTTTGTTGGGGGTGTTTTATATCATTGTTTAGCCTCAACGATGGTTATATTATGGCGTGTGGTCATGCAATGTATACAATTTTCAACGCTATGTATATAAATTAGAACGATAAATCAACTTGCTTCCGGTAATGTAATGTCCAATGATTGTAATTTTCGTTGCACTTGGTATGGTCAGATAAGGGGGTAATTGTTGCCATATCTGATAATTGTTGGGGGATGCTCGGTGGTGTTGTTCAATTTACTAATGGTTGCATATATATATATATATATATATATATATATATATATATATATATATATATATATATATATATATATATATATATATATATATATATATATATATATATATACATATATATATATATATATATATTTGAGATCCAGTGAGAACAACCAACATAATGAGAACCTTGAGAATTCTACCTTACGAAACTTTTTAAAACAAAATGATGACATATTTGGATTCGGCATAGAACTCTATGGCTAGATAACATATTTTTTTGGTAGAAAAAAGTATAAACTAGTGACGGAAATCGAGCATATATATATTTTATTAATTTTTCATGCATCTACTACCTATTTTCATGTATCTAACAATTTTCATGCACCTAGAACTCGTTTTTATGCACCTAAATCCTGTTATTTTACTACACCGAGTAATCATTTTCATGCATGTAATAATTTACATGCACCTAGTAATCATTTTCGTGCATCTATAGCTATTTTAGCATACCTAATTATATTTTTGTGCATTAAGTTTATATTTTGTTAATAAATCAATAAATTTTGTTTTCCTATACTAAAAATGTGTTTGAATAAACTAAACTAAGGTTAAATGATCCACCAAAACTTCCGGAACAAGATTTAATGACGATTTATTAAGGGTTCTCATGGTTCTCATTATGTTAATGGTTCTCATTATATATCCGGTGAGAACGATCATTCGGTGAGAACGGTGAGAACGCATATTACTTCCTTCGATTACACACATGCCCCATAATCAAATTTAAACCCCAAGCTCTAATGTAAAGTTCCCTGCTTCACACATCCACCTTCTTTCACATACTGTCACCTGAGCTAGCGGCCAGAGCTCCGACAAGCTACCACCCTCTGTGTGCTCGTTTGACAGCCGCCCCTACCGGAGCTCCAACAAGCCAATCTGCCGTATAACTTCAACAAATTTGTCTCGTCAGCGTGATGCTGCCAACGGCGACGGAGTGATTATGCTCCAAATATAAACAATCGAAGACTAACGATTAACGATGTCCATCGCCGTTGATACTGACCTCATTTTCTCCCTCGTTCACCTCCCTCACTTCACACTTTTCACCAATAAAGATCACCAATCAACGCTGAATAACCGACCTTCACACGAAAAGCCGACGGCGACAAGTACTTCACCATCCTGAAATTCGGAAATGACTCATCGATATTTTTTTTCATTCTCACTCTCTCACTGCCTTCTCCTTTTCCGAAAACCAGTTAGTTTCTAGTGTCCTCCAATGGTCTTAACATAGATACACAAAATCAGTCAATAGGTACATCAAAACTGATCTCAGGTGCATCAATAATTAACTCAGGTACCACAAATTGCGCCGACAACCAGAGAGACTGACGAATCATGTGGTTCTCCGGTAAGTCCAGATCTGCACTTAATTATCACACCAATTTTCTAACAACAAATGGAAAACACAATCTCTGACTGTAGGTTGTTGAAGGGTGGGCTGTCTCGAAGTAAGCTGTCTCGAAGTAAGCTGTCTCAACATCGGTATGAGAAAGAAGCCCTTATTACATTACCATAGTAGACCCCCAGACGAAGAAAGAAGTCAGTAGATTCTTCCGCGTCACCCGCGAATCGAGTGCGACCGGGCCAGTGATGGATTCGGAGGTTACTGTCTACGGCGAGTTCCTCGTCTCTCTCCCTTTTTCGTCTTCACTCCTACCAGGTGAGGAGAGTGGGGATAAGAATTGATGGGAGGACTTTTAGGGATTGAGTGTGAAGAATTAAAGGGCCCTCGATGCACTGGTGATGTTGCCATGGTGCGTGGAGTCACCGGTAATGTGGTGGGCTCGTCGGTAGTGAAGGTAGGGGTGGGACCACTAGCAATGAGGGGGGTGGTGGTGGTGAGCGGGTGAGGTATGAGAAAGGATGGGCGATAGAAGTGTGTTCAGTGATGTCGGATCTCTTGATTTAATTGAAGACCCTTAAATTATTTTTATTTTTATGGTCAATGGTCGTTCTCACCGGATCCTAACTCTCTCTCTCTCTCTCTCTCTCTCTCTCTCTCTCTCTCTCTATATATATATATATATATATATATATATATATATATATATATATATATATATATATATATATATATATATATAGGAATGAGATCATGTGAGGATACACTATCTTTTTGAGGATTGAGGATTTCATTACAATATCGAGGTTCTTCAATACAATATCACAAAGGTTATTCGATAAAATATCGGAAAAAAACACTGTGCAAAAAAAAAATTATAATTTTTTTAAAAAAAAAAAAAAAGATTTTTTTGGCAAAGGTCAAATTTTCCGTGAAATTGTATTGAAAAACCTGTGATATTGTATTCATTAATCCTCAATCCTCAAATATTTAGGAGTTCTCACCGGATCCCGACTATATATATATATATATATATATATATATATATATATATATATATATATATATATATATATATATATCATGTTGGTCATGTTTGCGTAACGTCAAGAAAGTGTCGTGGCTGTCATGAGTCGAACATGCATATTGGTTATTTTGTACAACTTTCAGTGATATCTATATAATTTTGTATACTATATCAAGCCGGCTTAGATAAGTAATGTACAATGAATATAATTTTATTGCATAATTGGTATGATTGTATAGCAAAGTAATTGGTGACATGACTGCTAGTTGGTAATGGGGTGTCTTGTGGTGTGATACACGCTTCCAGTGGTTTATATTTATGCGAATCAAATTGTGTAATGTCAAGAAGTGTATTGGGTCATTAGGAGTTAAGGTTTACTTTGTGGTTCGTAAATAATATCAATATGGTATAATATGTATCGGTTTGAGGGACAGGAAAGTTGTTTGATGGTGAACTTCGGAGACGAAGTTCCTTTTAAGAGGGGAAGAGTAATGTCGCAAAGGAGAAAATGACGTAATTATAACAATTTTAAAGTATTTTCATACTATTTTAAAGTATATGAATGATTGCTTGGATAGTTTTATTGTGGTTATTGTGCAATTGAGTAAGAGTTTATAATTGTTTAATAGAATAGCACGCCGTTATACTTCATTTTCAGTAATTATTCGTTTCAGTAATTATTCGTTAGGTTGTCATGAGAATTGGGTGTTATTAGCGGTAGTAGAGTTGCTATCAGTAGGGTCACGTTGTGTGGTTGAAATGATAGAGTGGAATGAGTAATGTATTGTTGTGAATCGATAATAGGATCGTTGTTTTGTGTGTTTTGTAATTGGTAATCGTTGGCATGTGGTGGATGGAAGTATAATCTGATTAGTTGTGTTGGCATACATTTAAGTAGTATCACGGAATGAGTACAAGTAATGGTCGAGTGGATTGTTCATGTTGTTTCAATGCGCAATGTGTGCTTGGTGTGTCAGTAGAAGTTGATGATTCGACGGGAGTCGTGTTATGTGCTATATACTAAGGTAGGTGATGATGATGATTATGTCCGACGAGCATCGTAGTGGCATGATGTTCTTAAAAGATAATGTTGACCTGTGTCGGGTAAGCGGTGGTGTTCACCTTGGTTCCCTTATCTTGTGTCGCGAGGGAAAATGAGTCGAACTTCGGGGACGAAGTTATTTTTAAGGGGGGAAGACTGTAATACCCGTCCTTTTAGGGACCCGTTAACCAGCCTTAGACACCTAGCTTGACTTTCGGAAACCTTACGAGTGATGACTAGTGAAGAAGTGAGCTTTGGCTTGTGTGTTACTCGATCTAGCTGAGGCTACTCGATCGAGTTGCTTGGGAGCTCGATCGAGTAGGGGTCACTCGATCAAGTAAGTCAGTTACTCGATTGAGTAACGGGTTTGCAGTGGGGAATTATAAATCGTGTTTCGTGAAACCTCAAATCATTTCCGCTTCTCTTCCCTAAACCTAGATGCCGTCACTCTCTTTTCCTTTCACCATAGTTCCTTCCTTGAGGTTATTGAGGATGCTTATGCCATGGGGATGGGTTGCTTGAGTCGGGTAGCGGTCTTGACGCCGGATTGCTATGCATAGGTATGGTATCGTCGTTATCATCGTCGTGTTTCAGCTAGGGTTGTAGTGATAGTGATAGATGGTTGTACTGTTTGTATAGGTGTATTGCTTGGTTGATTGGTGTCATGTGATCGGACGCGAAATCGCTGCGGTGCACTAAAGGTAGGTTCGCCTACTCAGTACTGTTGGTTTTCTAGAGTGTCTTTTGATGTGGTTTGGTTGATTGTGGTGATTAGCTGGTGTTGTGTTGTTTTGTTTATCGTTATTGTGGTACAGCTGGTTGTGGTTGTCTGTCTCTGGTTCTCGAGGTGCGTCCTCGGCTGAGTGGAGTCACTTGCGGGAGTGGCTTCACGCCCGTAGTTCACCATCCGTGGAACCCGCCACGGGAGGAGATGTACAGATTAGTGGACATGGGTTTATCGCTCAATTTGATGTGTGGGGCTTAGGTGGGAACGGTTGCGGTCCCCCACTGGTAGGGCTGGTCCAGTGGACAGTCGGTGACGGTGATTGGTTGGAGGAGTTGTGGTGTGTGTGTGTGGTGTTGTGCTTGCGTTGTGTCTATGGTTGTTGTCTGTTTCCTCAGTTGCTGACCTTGTGTGGTTTTGTCTGTTGTTTGTTTCTGTTGTGTCTGCCGTGATCCACTATGGTGAGAAGTCAGTCTTAGCAGGTTTTGTCTGGATGATAGCTGGGTGCTTGGAGGGACGAGTCTATCACGAGTCACGACATAAGTAGTTCACATAGTAGATAGTGATTTTGAGTTGTACCTTTTGTATATCATTAGTTTTGTTAACCACTTGTAATATAACTTAATTGTTCTATTATCGACATTTGATTATTACTGTCCTCGGACAACCGAGATGGTGACGCCCTTATATGCTGGGGAAGGTCTTGTTAAGGCTTCTGAGTATAAGGGAGTGTCATAGTAAAGAATCTTCAAGTGACAGTGCCATTTACTGAATTGGTAACTCAAGTGTCGGCTTATGCTATATTTTTAAGAGAGATTTTGTCAAAGAAGAGGTCTTTTGATGAAGTGGAGACTGTCGCATTCACTCATGAATGCTACGCCGCATTGCAAGTCAATTCTCCACCTAAGCTTAAGGATCCAGGGAGTTTTTCTATTCCTTGTACTATAGACCCTTTAACTATTGACAATGCTTTATGTATTTTAGGAGCGAGTGTTAGTGTCGTGCCGTATAAAATTTGCAATCAGTTAACCATGACTAAGCTTAAATGCACTAACATGACTATTCAACTGGCTGACAGGTCTATTAAGCATCCTATGGGTATCTTAGAGGATGTGCCAGTTAAGATAGGGAAATTTTTCATTCCAGTCGACTTTGTAATGATAGATATAGCTGAAGATTCTCGTGTTCCTATTATTCTAGGACGACCATTCTTGCATACAGTAGGAGCGGTTATAGATGTTAGACATGGGAGTGTTACATTCAATATTGGAGAAGATACTATCACTTTTGGTCTTGACAAAGCATCATGTCCTCCTGATTTAAAAGCTTCTTGTCATATGATTAATGTTGTTGATCCTACTTTTGATGATTGTCTTACTTTATGTTTTGACAGGAATCCACCTGACGCCCCTGTTGTTGCGTCATATCCATGGAGCAAGGAAGTTGATGAAATAGAGAGGTTGATTTATGGACATGATCCTCCTCCTGTGATGATTTATAGCTGTGATGAGAGTGTTGACATAGAAGCTGAGTTGGATGCTTTAGAAGCTGAGATTTTCAGAGAGGAGCCAGTCAAAGTTTTTAATGGAGCTCCAATGACGGATGAAGTGCCCTATCTTTTACCAAGTGAAGATGACATGAAGAACAATGAACATTGCTCTTATTTGATTTTAGACTTTGAGTTTGATGAGCAAGAACTTTATTCGTCATATATTTTATTCTCTTTGACTATTTATTGGTGCTACTTATGCTTGTGTGTAGCACATACATGCGCTACTTTTTTATTTACTATTACGAGCTTTAACTTATATTGATTATGATTTGTGTGCGCATTTATTTTAAATGCAGAATCCTCACTCGGCAGTTGATTCCTCGATCGAGTGTCATGGGGCTCGATCGAGTAACCTTGTTCGTTGGGTTTATTTCGTAGCCACACAATGATAGGAATTGTGCGGTTGATTATTTTCCCCTATTTTTGCAGCTGGTTTGGGGGAATTTCTACGCTCTTACCCGGTATTCTCTTCCCTTGTACCATCTTTTATTGTAATATCTTAAGTATTTTTCATTTCTCTTGTTAGTTGTGTCCTCTAGGTTGCTGAAAATTTGTGTGTGATTGCTATGTTGTAGGCGTCACAATGAGGACATTGTAACATTTAGGTTTGGGGGAAGAGTCTTTAATCATGTTGTGTGCTTTATTTATCGTTGTGTGCTTTTATATCTCAAAAATCCATAAAAAATAAAAAAATTCAAAATACAAAAACATGTTTTTCCTTTGTTTTAGGTCGAGTCCTGGTGAATTTAATAACAATGATGTTAAATTTGATTGTTTTTGCATTTGAATCCCATATAGTTGTCCATGTACATTGTTTTGACCCGTTATCCATGAGAACAAAGCTCATAATTCAAGTCTTAAACGTATTGACATGCCTTATATTGATTATATTTGACACAATTATGTTGGTAAACTTCTTAAATTCTGAGGTCTATAGAGCTTCCAAGGCCAGGAACATCAATAAACTGGTCTCATTTGCCAATTAGGCTTGAGTGTGGTTTCTCCTTGTGGAATATGTAATATCAAACTGCATAAGTGTGACATTGGTTTATTGATACTTTTATTGCTTTCATTTGACTAAGTACATGTGGGTAGGCGGTTCTTATCGTTCAAATAGCCATACATTACCTGGTTTTTTTAGCTCGTTTAAACCTTATAGCCAATCTTAAACTATATCTTATGAGCTACAATCTAGACTTTGCCAACCCTTATCGGGACAGTCGTAGTTGCTTGCTTATCATGTCTATTTTACTACTATGGTTGGGATTAGGACTAGTATTGTCAATTGTGGGTGTGTAGATACCCAGTATCTACACCTCCCAAAAACCACCCGATGATGATCGGACTATAACGTGTTTTTTATATGCGTGTGTGGATTGGCTATACATGAGACGGTTTAATGCACTACTCGAATATGAAAAATGATTTCAAAAGTTTTCTAACTTCATTTGCATTAAAATAACACTATTTAGAGTTAAAATCGTCTTCGGACCCAAAACCGACTCAAAAACCGATCGTAAACACAAGCCTTATACATTTTGTTTGGTACCGTCTCCGTGTATTCGACCGACCCATTCGACCAACTCAACATTAATCAACATGTTTTAATTAACATATTTTCAACTCATTTTCAAAACAAAATCCTTTTTTAAGGCACTCTTTTAAACTTCTTTGATCGTGAGTAGTCGCTACGAGAAAACCGTCTCTAAAGTCGTCTATTTCGCAAACATCAATACACGTAAGTTTGAGGGCGTAAACAACTCACTTATTTCATGTCTCTACTGTTTTTATGACTTTATAAGCACGAACGATGCACAACACGATTAAAATATAGGTTAGACGAGCCAAAACCGAGTTTTGGCCTGAGACAGAAGCCCCTTGTTATGCACAGAGGCTCGCACCTCACTGGGGTGTTCAGGTCAGACTCAACCGTGTTTGTCCTCGTCTTTCCTCTTTATTTCATTTCTTATTTGTTATCGGTTTTTACCGTTTCAAATGTTTCAAATCATTTTTATGACAAACTTTTTAACCATAAATCATAATCACCCTTGGTTCCATATACCATGACGGTTAAATCCGTGACTCGGTGATATTAGTTGGTTAATTATATTTTAAAGGAATTTATTTCCTTTCATTTACCAATTTAATTCATTTTTATGTTAAACATATTTTGACCATTACAAAAATCATCCTTGGTTCTTTATACCATGACGGTTTATTCCGTGACTCGATGATATTATTGGTTAATTACAAATTAATGTGTATTTTAACACCCTTTTATTTGATTTACCATTTTTCTCATTTGTTTACATTTGTGAATATATTAGTCATAATTCATAATCATTCTTGGTTCTTTATACCATGTCGGTTTAATCCGAGTACGATGACAAACTTGACTAATTACAAAGAATTGAACTTAACATAATTAGTTCAAATCAAACATTTCCTTTTACACATTTTACTATGTTTTTCAAACTTGCAAATCCGACAACGAATATTACTAACATAATAGTTATTATTTCGAGTCATGCAAACCATACTTGCAAATCATTAATCACAAAAAATGGTTTTAAATAACCTTTTAAACAACCAGGAGACGCTCCTTGGGTCGACTCATGGCTCGCGCCCCAAGAGACCGTCTGTTTCATATTTTAAAACCAGGGCAGAGCCCCTTCCCTTGCCAATAGGCTCGCTCCCCAATAGGGCTGCCTGGCACTACTGTGTTCCGTTTTTATCACTTGTCTAAGACGGTCCTGACTACGGCTAACCCGTATACATGACGGATCAGATTGACAAGTTTACGTGTTTTTACACTTTGTCATTCGACACCCTTTTTCAAACAATGGATCGTGTTAAGCATCATACTCCGAATTATGTAAATGGATGTTTAATTTCCGTCTCACATGCAAATCGATCTAAATCCAACTTTGACGCCAATTTCTTGGTACATGCATAAAAAACCGACTTTGGAAATATTCACATGTTAGGTTAAGACTTTTGGATGTGCATTCATGCATTTACACCGTTTTATCAACTCTTCCACTTAAACAACCACGATCGATCAGTAGAGGCCGCTACCGCAGGCGGGATTGGGTGTCTGATTAAAGGGCTTCCCAATACGTACCCTCGCCCTTTACTCAAAACCTTTGGATAGTGGATGGCCTTATCCAGAGCGTACGAGAGTCATTTTAGGCATAGAATGCTAAAAGGGGAACGAGTCCTTATCTTTAGTACCTATGTCAAGCACCGCTTTTGCCTTGATTGACCTAGGTGTAAAGTGGATTCGAACGGTTTCCAAGCATCCCACAAATGCTTGGTGGCGACTCCGAACATCTCTGCATCGTTTTGAGACCTTTACCGAGACGAAACCGACCGATCTAAAGCGATCCGGTCGAAAGCATTTTTACGCCACCGAGCGTGGCTTTCTAGACCGCTGCATGTCCACAGATTGGCTTGGCGTGTAGGTGGCTCGTGAGTCACGGTCCGGTAGGCGGCATTTCGCCCGCAGACCGGCCTGTGGCCCATGTCCACATTTTGGCGACTCCGTTGGGGAGAACTAGGACACTTCTGTCTTTGTGATCCTTAGAGGTGAAACTCGAACGAAGTCGTGGTTAAAGTGCATTATTTGATATTATGGTCATAAGTCGGGTTCCTTGTCCGGGCCCATAACCTAACCTTCATCGACCAATTGGCTCGTCCCGTCGGCGTGAGTTTTCTCATCCCCGCGTTTCGAATCGCGATTGAGTCAAGCATGTCGTTGACGTTACACATTTCTGTTTCGTCAAAGAGCTTTCATCACCTTCGAGCACGAGGCTAGAGCACCCTCCTTACACATTTTGTTTGGATTGGTATCCCTCTCGAAAATCGGGGTTTGATTGCTTGGTGTGTAACCCACCCTTTTAAGCCAAAACCCGTGTCAGCATTATGCATAATATAATGAAACTGCGAGTGCTTATGTGTTATGTGATCATAAGTCCTTCCATGTCATTTCAAACTTTCAAAAACCCCTTTAATGGCCATTTCAAACCTCGATCTTTCGTCGACCGTTACAAACCTTTTTATGTCGTCGTAATGACGATTTTCAAACCCGGTTCTTCACAACCGTTTCAAAAGCATCTTTTTTTGTCGCCGTAATGACGACTTCATACCTTAGTTTTTTTTCACAACCGTTTCAAATCACCTTCTTATGCCGTTATAATGGCTATTTCAAACCTCGGTCTTTCGCCGACCGTTGCCCACCTTTTATGCCGTCGTAATGACGATTTTTAAACCCGGTTTTCTATAGCCATTTCAACACGCCTTTCTAGGCCGTCGTAATGACGATTTTCAAATCCGGTTTTTATAACCATTTCAAATCACCTTTTTATGCCGTTATAATGGCCATTTCAAAACCCGGTTTTTATAACCATTTCAATTACACCTTTTTATGTCGTCGTAATGACGATTTTCAAACCTTGGTTTTCACAAACCATTTCAAAATACCCTTTTACGTCATCATAATGGCCATTTTAAATCTCGGTCTTCCACCGACCGTTGCACCCTTTTATGCCGTCGTAATGACGAATTCTACCCTTGAATTTTCAAAATTCGAAATCAGCTTTCAAACTAAAACGTTTTCCAAACCGTTGTAATGACGATTTCAACTCGTGCAACTTTTCAACTTTCAAATCTCGTTTTCGAAATCAAATTTGGCTTTTCTAAGCCGTCGTAATGACGATTTCAATTCTCACACTTTTCGATTTGCATACCGTCTTTCAAAGGTTAAAACGATTTTCTAACCCGTCGTAATGACGAATTCAGTCCTCCTAATTTCAAATTTCAAACTTCAAACCATTTGGAAACAAATTTAACCGTTTTCAAATTTTCAATCCAATTTCAATTCTTTGAAAACAAATTTAACCGTTTTTACATTTCAAATTCAAAATCAATTCTTTGAAAACAAATTTAACCGTTTTCAAATTTTCAATCCAATTTCAATTGTTTGAAAGCAAATCTAACCATTTTCAAATTTCAAATTCAAAATCAATTCTTTGAAAACAAATTTAACTGTTTTCAAATTTTCAAATCCAATTTTAAATCATTTGAAAACAAATTTAACCGTTTTCAAATTTCAATTCGAAATCAAATCTTTGAAAGCAAATCTAACCGTTTTCAAATTTCAATTCAAAATCAAATCTTTGAAAGCAAATCTAACCGTTTTCAAATTTCAAATTCAAAATCAATTCTTTGAAAACAAATTTAACCGTTTTCAAATTTTCAATCCAATTTTAATTCTTTGAAAACAAATTTAACCGTTTTCAAATTTCAATTCGAAATCAAATCTTTGAAAACAAATTTAACCGTTTCCGAATTTCAAATTCAAAATCAAATCATTCGAAAACAAATTTAACCATTCTCAAATTTTCAAATCCAATTCAAATCCTTTGAAAACAAATTTAACCGTTTTCATGGCCATTGTGATGACGATTCCAAATTCTTCAATTCTCGATTTTCAAATTCATGTTTCGGAATTCCAAAAACCGTCTTTGGAAACAACACATTGTTTTCAGAGCCGCCACAATCTCAACTTAAACCGTCTTTTGAAAACAAACCTAAGACAACCCTTTAAACTGACCAACCTTCTAAAGATCCCTACTCTTCGGAAGCCGTCCATAAAACGACAAATGAATCTTTTTGAAAATTTCTATTTTCGAAAATTTCAGTCCACCATTCTATTTCAGCCTCGAGTCGATTAGAGTCATGTCGATTTCAAGTCGCGTTGTCTAGATAACGTCTAGTCTCCGCCAAAGTTAGTACCTACTTTCTGGTCTAGGTCGTGTCGCCTAATTGTCGAGACATCTGCAATGGCGTTAGCAGAGTCAAAACCTCCCGGGTATTAAACCCGTCTTTCCCCTACATTATGGGTCAAAGGTCAAGTTTGTGTACATGTCTCGTCCAACGGCGGCACGCCAGCAACAAACATCCAAACTCAATTAGAAGTCGTCTGCATAGGCTTCACTATACCAAAGTCGACACTCGAGTCTAAATTCAAAGTCATACACCAAGAGTTCAAACACAAGAGGTCATTCACGATCATTAATGAACTCATAACCCAGTCACACTGTCGCGTCTTCACGACATAACGGCCTTTTTTACATATGTGTCACACTTGCCTTTGTTTCTGCAATTCCTTGCCAAGACAAGTTATAACGCCATTCGTTATGTCAATAGGAATCCCTTGGGTGCCATCAATCGTCAACCAGGAACTCAAGAAACCAATCAATCTGCATCCGCCATGACTTCCGCCGAAACCAACATGGTCCTTCGACTCCTAGCTACCATGGAAAACTTGAGCACTCGTCTCTCCCAGGTTGAGGACAAAATGATAACCGGAAATTTCCCCTCTTATGATATTGAGCAAAGGGTTAAGCTCCATGAAAGCCGACTACTTTCCAACAACAAAAATATCCCTCCGGAAAACCTTATTGGACACAGTCAGGAACTTTCCTTGGATTGCTCTCATCTCATCCCTCCCGGCGATGAGAAAATTCGTGCAATTGGACTACAAAGTGATATACCCACGCTCTCCGTCTCCATCAACAACATATTCTCAAAGCTGCAAGTGGCTATCGATTACTTGAACACTCAGGTAGCTAATTTGGAGAAAAGGTTTGGTAATGCCAAAAATGAACCTGGCCACCAGGGAGAAGACCAACACCCAATTCCCAAACAACCAAATGCTGAAAACGAGGAACCGTCTGATGGTTCCCAAACCCAAGAACCCACCAACAAAGAACATGAAATTGCCTCACCAAATACCCTTCAAAATATCAAACAACATCCCCAAAACTTCCCATTGACAACAACCAAATCCTACTTCCGCCTAGGATTGACAAAAACAAAACTCACAAAAACATCCCAAAAAACATCAATGTTGGAATCAGGGGAAAACATCAAAGGGTATTCACAGATCTGGGAATAACATATGGCACCGCTCTGAGGATACTTTCTTCAGAAGGATTACTACAACCTATTGGTCCCACTCCGGATCCAAAACCCGAAAACATAACCCAATTTTGGAATGGCTATGCATATTGTCGATATCACAGAGGCAAGGGGCATAAAATTGAAGCGTGCTACGAGCTCAAGCATGCCATACAAGATGGAATTGAGGATGGCAAGTTTTCCACCTTACTCTTAACCATCCGGACAAAAGAAACCGGCGGCCTTATAGGAAGTTCATCGATTTGGGTGATCGAAAAGATGAGTATTCTCCCAATCATTTGGTAAAAAGGAGAATGGTATATTCAACGCCATCCTATCAGCAAGGAGATGAGGCTTTAGTTAAACATGTCATTAACTGCCTTTAGCCAAATTATGCATCCCGTTTGAAGGGTTGTAACATCAAAAGGGTCGAGGACCTATCAACAGAAATTTCTCGCATCGATGAAATCATTAAAGGAGGTTCAACATCTGCGACCCCTCCCGAAAATCAAGCCTTTCGCATCACCGAAATAAAATTTGTGGAGCCTTCCCCAGAAAGAGCCACGCACCCGCAAAGACAATTTTCGGACTTAGGCATGCCTTATGCCATCGCTTTAAGAGTGCTTATCTCTGAAGGAATAATCCAACTGATTGGCCCCACTCCAGATCCTACACCCAAGAAGAGAGGCCGATTTTGGGACAGTTCCCAATATTGCCTATATCATAGGGGTAATGGGCACGACGTAGAGATGTGCTGGAAGCTCAAACATATCATCCAAAACATGCTCGATCGTGGCAAGTTGTCTTTATCAACCCTAAATCATTTAATGGAAATGAATGGCCCTCATGAGCGTCTTACTCCTTAAAAATAGGACAACCTTCTAGGATCTCATCCTTCGGGCGTCCCAAACAACGAGAGTGAAGTGCTCAAGTGGGTCAACGCTTAAGACCAGACATTCAAGCTGTTGGATGCTGTGAAGGAGACCTTTGAGGGGGAAAGTGATGATTAGAAGTCCGTATCTACGATTGAGTCTGAGTCCGAGTCCGAGTCTTAGGCTTTCTCATATATATCCTAGCGTTTGTCCTTTTTATTCGTATGTGACAACTGGGGGCTGTCCCCATGAGTCACATGTATTCATCGAGTCTGTGCTAACATCTTATTTATCTAAATAAAAGCACAATTTTCAACTATCATATATTCTCCCCTTTACCATTTCCCGTTGACAACTAGAATTGATTTGAGAATTGATTTAAAACAAACGATATGTTCCAATTCGATGTGAGTACACTCGAGTGATGTTCCGTACTGAGTAAGCAGAGGACTCGAAACTCCGTTTCCATTCTCTTTACCTATTCCATGTCTGGCAATAGAAACCTTTCATTAGCACCCGATCTAGAACGAGCTCTCAATCAAAGGTATCCTACGACAAACCTAGATAACAAACCAGAACATCTCCTTGTTCATGGTTAATGACGGAAGGCAAGCCCATTCCCCACAAAAACATCCCAAGACCAAGAATCAACTTCTCACCAACGGGTACATCCCTGTCTGCACCTCTACCTTCCTCGAACGAAGGACGGTTAAAAACCAATACCCAAAGCGAAAGGCCGAAATCAAAGGCCTAAGCCAAAAGCCATTCGGCCAATAGCCATTCATCCAAAGCCAAAGCGAAAGGCCAAAATCAAAGGCCCAAGCCAATAGTCATTCACCCGAAGCCAAAGCTCAAGGCCAAAATCAAAGGCCCAAGCCAATAGCCATTCACCCAAAGTCAAAGCAAAAGGCCAAAATCAAAGGCCCAAGCCAATAGCCATTCACCCAAAGTCAAAGCAAAAGGCCAAAGTCAAAGGCCCAAGCCAATATTCATTCACCCAAAGCCAAAGTTCAAGGCCAAAGCAAAAACCAAAGCCGAAATCAATTCGCTCAAAGCGAAAAAATCAAAGCCAAAGGCTACTCACCCAACCTCACGGCCAAAATCCAAGCCAAAATCAAAACAAAACAAGATTGAAACCCTTTTCCCAAAAAAGCCAAAATCCAAAGAAAGCATCCAACACACAAAATCCTGGACAAGTGAGTCCAAAATACCAAGTCCAGGACCAACAAGTCCAAAGCCCAGAACCAACGAGTCTAACACACCAAATCCCGGACCAACAAGTACAAAACACAAAAATACCGAAACCTAATGTCAAAGAGCTAAAACAAGAGCTCAAGACTCGTCAATTAACAACAAACCCAACACTGCTTTACCCCTAAGTCCTTCTAGAGACCGTTACAGAGAGACCTATCTAGGATCCTAGGTATTCCCCTCAAGATCATAACCAACATCGCTTCACCCTTAAGTCCTTCTAGAGACTATTATAAGGAGACTTATCTAGGCTTCTGAGGATTCCCCTCAAGCTCATAATATCACACCTTAACCTTTAAGGTCCAGACATAGGAATCTGATCCCACATTATTTACCAACCATTTCGTGCTCAGGCCACATCAAGCTGGAGACCCCATTCCGCACCACATTACAAGCCGTAACCCACCGGCCTAAACACCACAAAATACCAACTCCAGATTTTTATCTGTCAAACAAACCGTTTTTTACCAAGCTTCACATTCCAAAATACCGAAGCCATATTCACCTTGACTCAGATTCGGAGTCTTAAAAAAAACATTGCTTTCATAGGGTCCACTTTTTAGTGTGCTCACACAACAAAAAACATTTTCACAAGCTATGCCTCTTCGATTCATGATCAAGAGGTATTTCTCTCCAATCAACTTTCGAGTCACCAAACGGAATTCACCGTCGTGACCCTCAACTGCAGATTTTTATCTGTCAAACAAACCTATTGTTATCAAGCTCCACATTCCCTAATGTCGAAGCCAATTTCACCCTGACCCAGATACGGAGTCCTCGAATGCTTTGCTACCGAGAACGGGGTACACCCAATCTACCCTTAGGGTCCACTTTTTAGTATGCTCACATGATAAGGAACATTTTCACAAATTACACCTCTTTGATTCATGATCAAGGAGGAATTATCTCAAATCAATTTCTCGAGTCACCAAATGGAGTTTATCGTTGTGACCCTCACACTTTAAGGTCCTAACCAATCGCTTAGGCACACATTCAGTCGAGTCACCAAACGAAATTTACCGTCGTGACCCTCACAAATTAAGGTCCTAATAACTCGCTTAGGCACACACATTCAGAACTACGATTTGGTTTGATTTCACTCCACTTGAATACGTAGGCAGTCCTTCAAGGATACAACCATACACCTCAAAATCACTTCAAGGTCCTAAAATATCGCTTAGGCACACATTCAGAACTACGATCTAGTTTGATTTCACTCCACGTGAATACGTAGCCAGTCCTTCAAGGATACAACCATACACCTCAAAATCACTTTAAGGTCCTAACAACTCGCTTAGGCACACATTCAGAACTATGATCTGGTTTGATTTCACATCATGTGAATACGTAGGCAGTCCTTCAAGGACACAACCATACATCTCAAAATCAATTATCAACACGTATTCAGAACTACGATCTGGTTTGATTTCGCAAACACGCGAATACGTAGGCAGTCCTATTACAAGGGCGCAACCACACCCCCACAAACATTCAATTTTCACACCTTCAATTTGCAACCCATTGCACACACACGCAGAACTACGATCTGGTTTGATTTCGCAAACACGCGAATACGTAGGCAGTCCTATTATAAGGGCACAACCGCATACTCATTTCACAACATCTCCAATTTTTAATCCTCAGTAACCAGCTCAGAACTACGATCTGGTTTGATTTCGCAAACACGCGAATACGTAGGCAGTCCTATTACAAGGGCACAACCGCATATCCATTTCAATCTCAACCATCAACATCAATCCTCAAAAGTAGCCCACCCAGCTGCAAAATTTAATCTTATACCTCTTTACTGGGGACTTCTTTCTTAAGACGTCGCCCATTCCTGGTTTTATCAAATTCCCACCTTCTCATCAAATTCCCACCTTCTCACTCTAGGGCTTCTCTTTCAAGACGCCACCCGTCCTTTATCCTCGAACATCTTTTGAATCTCAACTACAGTCCAAAGTAAAACCGCCCATAGTCTAGTGCTCGGTTCGGACGATGACAAGGTCTTGGTTCCGCTCTCCGAATCATTATACCTCGAGAAGGGATCTCAAATAAACAAATGGTGGCAAGGATGTCTGGAGAAGATAATAAATTCATGTTCCCCAGCCGAGCGGACTTTCTACCTCAGGGATTTGATACACGTTATCACCCTTTCTTGGCTAAGGAGTTGCACACACATAAGCAAAGTCTGTCAGAGTCACCCCCGTTCTGTGTCGATGCTAAGTCTAAATCACGTTCACGACCGCCTGTCTGTCAGTCTGGCAGTATGCGTCCGTGTGAGTCAATGTCACAACGGTCACGTGTCTTTAATCCATCAAATTTCGAGTCTGCCACCAGCAAGACTCAACATCAAATCTCACAAATTTTCAAAGCTCCTATCTCCCCTCGTGTGAGATATTACATGCTAGTTGCTTATATGCTAATTGATCACATGCTTATATGCTTATGTGCTTATGTGCTTGCACCCTAAGTGATTGTCTATGTGACTGCGTATTTGTGTGGTCACTAACCATGCAGATATTCTTGAGAAGAAAAGTGCACTTCAGCTGAGTACTGGGTTCTTCCCAACAAACGCTGACCCGTCAAGTCCAAAGGCTTCAACCGCATCGATCACATGGCATACGCTACCTCCCAAAGAGAAGCAACTCATATCCCCGACGAGTTCTGAGAAGTTTCTAACTCCCCAGCGAGTGCCGATTTTCAAATGAAAGTCCCACAGATCTTTCAAAGATCCCCACAACATCATTTATGATCCTAACGCAGCGCTCTCCCTAAATGGTTTTCCAGAGAGCCTTGCTTACATGATTCATCCCCACGGAGCTCGTTTAGGGCACCCATCAAGTTGGAGTTCGTTGCTCCCTAGCCGAACCCATCAACGTTAACTTGGTTGGAAGTCATTACCGGACGATATCTAGAAATAAGCCCGATGTTCCAGCCTATTTACCGAAGTCGATTATTCGACCATTCATGGCTGGCGAGCCTAAACGCACCTTCAACATAGCTGGAGAGCCTTTGCACGCACACAAGAAGAAACTCAAGGACGTATCCTGAAGATGCCTCAGGTATGACTCCTTCCTATGGCTTGCGAGCCTCAAAACGCACCACCTTCAACACTGGTTGGTGAGCCTTTGCCCGCAATAATTCAAGGACATATTGATACCTGTCGAAGTGAGTACCAAAAATAATATTTATAATTTTCCAAACTACAACTAGCAAGCGGTAGTAAGGGTCGATCCGCAGGGAGGTAGGGAGATAATAATTGTTTCTAATTTTAGTCTAAGGGTAACAGTTGTTGGGGGTTGGATTGATTAAAAGCTAAACTAAATGCGAATAAAAATAAATAAGACAATAAAAATAAGCAATAACAAATAAATATGTGAACAAATAATGAAAAGGAGCTAGGATGATCGGGTCACTATAGCTACGATGGCACATAAGTCTAGGTAGGTCTCGAAATACGGTCGCGAAGGATGGGGAAAACAAGTCCTCTCGGTCCATGTTAAATAGTAGCTACCTCTCGGCCTATGCTACTAATCCCTAAGTCTCATTAATACTAACTCTCGTTCTTGATTAATGATTCCTAATGCAAACTAAATCACGTTATCTCTCGATCTTAGCAATTTAGTCGTTTTAATTCGTTAATTGTTGTCCATTCCTATCTCTCGATCTACGGGATGGTCAAGTTTAAGCATCTATCAAGTCTCCTCTCGGTCTCATTGAAAGATAAAGCACTTAACGAAACAAACAAAGCAAAACCAGACGCGAAGTCAGTCGATCGACCAGCTACCCCAGTCGATCGACCAACCGGCTCAGTCGACCGACTAGATAAGCCAGTCGATCGACCAAGCCCTAATGCGAGGTCACCTATTCTAATGCCATCTACGCCATAGATCCCCTACATCTTAGCAAGGTATTTAGCTACTCATGTCTATGATGATAATAACAATAAGACTAAGGCATAAAAATACTGAATTCATGATTGAGACAATTGAACAAACAAATAACATAAATTAGTAACACGGCTTTGGGAGTCCTAACTAGCAAATCTAACTATAGAGAAATTAAAGCAATAAACTGAAATTTGGAACAGAAGATACCGTATGAAATTGCAGCGAATAAAGATCCCAAAAACCGAATGCGAAACTAACTTGTATGGAAGGAAATAATTATAAACTAAGAACCCTAGAATTTGATGATGAAAACTGATAAAAACCGAATGAAAACTGAATGTATAAAAACTGGATGCCTAATGCTCAATGTCAGGTTACGTTATATAGAAATATAACGTAACATTATTCCTAAACCTAACACATCTTGGGCTTCGGGTTTCTCGTTCTATAAGTTTAATTCACGCATCAGCTCGTAAGTTGGTCGATCGACCACTTAGGCCAGTCGATCGACCAAAGGTGCTGTACAGAATTGCATTCTGACGATTCCTGCAGCGCGCACCGATCTTAAAACAGCTGCCATTTCTTCGTTACTTGGTCAAATCAGGCGTTCTACGCGGCGTTGGAAAGCTAAGAGGATAAACTTTCACCTCCAATTGGAATAACTCGATTATCTGCTAAAGAACTCGAGATATAGCCATCTGAACGAGGCTGCAATATCGAGAAGTGCTTCTTTGCTTGTTAAACTCGTACGCACCCTTGCTTTTGCTATCTTTAGGCCTTGAAACGCGCACCAAGCTCATTCCTCGAGTCAATACTCCATGTCAAATGCAACGCTAAGTACTTAGGGACGGATTCGGCTTATTTTCCGCTGAAATCTTCATATTCCTACAAAATCACAAGAAAAGGAAGAAATACACGAAACAAGGGAAATAGTAGCATAAACTACTCAATTGAGCTCCGAAATGCGTGTAAAATAGGGTGTAAAACATCATATAAATGACACGCATCACATATCCCGAAGATGCCTCAGGTATGACTCATTCCTATGGCTAGCGAGCCTTACAACGCGCAGCAGCTGGCGAGCCTTTGTCCGCAGATAAAATACAGATCGAGGACGTATCCCGAAGATGCCTCGGGTATGACTCCTCCACACAGCTGGCAAGCCTTTGTCCGCAAACAAGACATCACTCAAGGACATATCCCGAAGATGCCTCAGGTATGACTCCTTTTTTATGGCTGGCGAGCCTTTATACGTAGTCTAATGGACTTTAAACAACCCGAACCGGAAGTCGACAGACTCTAAACTATTCCTGACGGCAGGTCCTTGACTCAAATCCCCGAGTCGCCTCGACGTCGCCCTTCCCGACGGCAGGTCCTTGGCTCAAACCCTTTTGAGTCGCCTCGACGTCGCAAAGGTCTTCAGGTTGTAATCTTCGATTGACCTGGAGATCATACTTTGACTTTCGCCCTGTCCAAGCCTCAGTCAAAGTGGGGGCTCTGTAGATACCTAGTATCTGCACCTCCCAAAAACCACCCGATGATGATCGGACTATAACGTGTTTTTGATATGTGTGCATGGATTGGTTATATATGAGACGGTTTAATGCACTACTGGAATATGAAAAATGATTTCAAAAGTTTTCTAACTTCATTTGCATTAAAATAACACTATTTAGAGTTAAAATCGTCTTCGGACCCAAAACCGACTCAGAAACCCGCAACTCGAGTCAACCCGAGTCAACCCAAATCTCGAATGTCAAAAATAATGCCATGAATGTATTTATCATGTCATTTTCATTAAAATGACCCTATTTAAAGTCAAAACTGACACCGGGCCAAAAACCGATTCGAAATTCAAATCCCGACTCACACGGGTCAAACCCGAGTCAAGCACACAAAATACCTACCCCAAATATCACCTAAGAGGAAGCTTACACGGCTAAGCAACCATCCATGACCAAAAATCACAACCAACAAAATATTGGTTAGAACAAAAGCAAAATCCAAATTTGCGAAAGGGACAATACAGCCACTTGTATCTCAAGGTAGCTCGCGCCTCTTTAGGGTGTCTGCTTAGCCTCTAAGCAAACTCAACCGACCTACCACCTCACATTTCTCTATAAATACCAACCTTCAAACCCCATAATTCTTACGCGAGTGTCCGCCCCCTCACCTCTCTCTTAAACTTCTAGAATCGACTTCCTAAGTCACAAAATCGACACGTGTTTACGACCTACCGATCATAAACACAAGCCTTACACATTTTGTTTGGTACCGTCGCCGTGTATTCGACCGACCCATTCGACCAACTCAACATTAATCAACATGTTTTAATTAACATATTTTCAACTCATTTTCAAAACAAAATCCTGTTTTAAGGCACTCTTTTAAACTTCTTTGATCGTGAGTAGTCGCTACGAAAAAACCGTATCTAAAATCGTCTATTTCGCAAACATAAATACACGTAAGTTTGAGGGTGTAAACAACTCACTTAATTCATGTCTCTACTATTTTTATGACTTTATAAGCACGAACGATGCACAACACGTTTCAAATATAGGTTAGACGAGCCAAAACCGAGTTTTGGCCTGAGACAGAAGCCCTGTGCATAATGAGACAGAAGCCCTTTGCTATGCACAGAGGCTCGCGCCTCAATGGGGTGTCCAGGTCAGACTCAACCGTGTTTGTCCTCGTCTTTCCTCTTTATTTCATTTCCTATTTGTAATCGGTTTTTACCGTTTCAAATGTTTCAAATCATTTTTATGACAAACTTTTTAACCATAAATCATAATCACCCTTGGTTCCATATACCATGACGGTTAAATCCATGACTCGGTGATATTAATTGGTTAATTATATTTTAAAGGAATTTATTTCCTTTCATTTACCATTTTAATTCATTTTTATGTTAAACATATTTTGACCATTACAAAAATCATCCTTGGTTCTTTATACCATGACGGTTTATACCGTGACTCGATGATATTATTGGTTAATTACAAATTAATGGGTATTTTAACACCCTTTTATTTGATTTACCATTTTTCTCATTTGTTTACATTTGTAAATATATTAGTCATAATTCATAATCATTCTTTGTTCTTTATACCATATCGGTTTAATCCGAGTACGATGACAAATTTGACTAATTACAAAGAATTGAACTTAATTTAATTAGTTCAAATCAAATATTTTTCTTTTACACATTTTACTATGTTTTTCAAACTTGCAAATCCGACAACGAATACTACTAACATAATAGTAATTATTCCGAGTCATGCAAACCATACTTGCAAATCATTAATCACAAAAAACGGTTTTAAACAACCAGGAGACGCTCCTTGGGTCGACTCATGGCTCGCGCCCCAAGAGACCGTTTGTTTTCATATTTTAAAACCAGGGCAGAGCCCATTCCCTCTCCAATAGGCTCGCGCCCCAATGGGGCTGCCTGGCACTATTTTGTTCCATTTTTATCACTTGTCTAAGACGGTCCCGACTACGGTTAACCCGTATACATAACGGATCAGATTGACAAGTTTACATGTTTTTACACTTTGTCATTCGACACCCTTTTTCAAACAATGGATCTTGTTAGGCATCATAATCCGAATTTGGTAAATGGATGTTTAATTTCCGTCTCACATGCAAATCGATCTAAATCCAACTTTGACACCAATTTCTTGGTACATGCATAAACAACCGACTTAGGAAATATTCACATGTTAGGTTAAGACTTTTGGATGTGCATTCATGCATTTACACCGTTTTATCAACTCTTGCACTTAAACAACCACGATCGATCAGTAAAGGCCACTACCGCGGGCGGGATTGGGTGTCTGATTAAAGAGCTTCCCAATACGTACCCTCACCCCTTACTCAGAACCTTTGGATAGTGGATGGCCTTATCCAGGGCGTACGAGAGTCATTTTAGGCATAAAATGCTAAAAGGGCGACGAGTCCTTGTCTTTAGTACCTATGTCAAGCACCGCTTTTTGCCTTGATTCACCTAGGTATAAAGTGATTCGAACGGGTTCCAAGCATCCCAAAAATGCTTGGTGGCGACTCCGAACATCTCTGAATCGTTTCGAGACCTTTACCGAGACGAAATCGACCGATCTAAAGCGATCCGGTCGAAAGCATTTTTACGCCACCGAGCGTGGCTTTCTAGACCGCTGCATGTCCACATATTGGCTTGGCGTGCAGGTGGCCCGTGACTACGGACTGGCAGGCGGCATCGTGCCCGCAGCATGTGGCCCATGTCCACAGGGTGTAGTAGAATTATTTAGCAATTCTGTTGTATTCTTGTATTGGAAAAAGAAAAAAATATGAAGCAAAAGAAAAAAAAAGAAAAAAAAAAGAAAGGAAAAATCGAAAAAAAAAAAAGAATTGAAAGAAGAAAAGAAAAGAAAATAGATTGCTTCATTTTGTTTTGTCAAGGATCGGAAGGATGGTAGTTAGAGTCTAATGCATATTTGGAGAGTAGTTTGTTAGCTTTCATGTGTTGCAAAGTTGAGATCATTTCTCTAAGTTGGGTTCATTTGTTATTTTAAGATTTGGTTTTGGTTTTGGTTAGCGCTGCAACTATCGTCTTAGCTCCACATATCCATAATGTGCTCTTGCACAAACCAATTATATCCCTTTAACCCATTTGCCACCGTTATTGTCCTTGATACATGTACTTTTGTCTACATTTTGTGATTGCATATTAGTTGGGGAAATCTTTATCACATTAGATTGCATGCATGTTTCATAAGTCGAGTGAGTGTTTCTACTTCTTTCTATCTTTACATATAACTCACCCTTACATACTTATGAGTGCATGAGTGAAATCCACGAGAATCTGACTGATTTGTCTTGCAAGATCGAAAGGTATTTGACATTTGTCTATAGTATGGTGACTTGACACTTGAGCTACATTTTCTATTTCCCGGACCTTTGAATTTGTTTTATTGGTACACTTTGGCCATTGCTTTGTTACAGATATGGATAGCTTGGGATTTGAATGTGCATCAACATTAGCTCTGAGTTATTTATTCGCCATTTGTATGATTGCCTTTTGTATTGTGTGTTGCTTTGCTTGAGGACAAGCAAAGAGATGGTTTGGGGGAGTTTTATGAGTCATAATTATATACATATTTATGCCTCCCCTTAATTGCTTTTGATACGGTTTTCGTGCTAATTTATATTAATTACATGCCTTTATGTTAGAACGTTGATACTTCCGCTATTTGATGTTTAATGCAGGAATAATGCATTTGAAGAGCAAAGGAATGAGGACATCGCGGAGTAGGCATGGAGGAATACACGGAGCATGGCACGGGAATCTAGAATAATAAAGGAAGAGAAATAAAGAAGACAACACGAAGAAAGTGGACATTAAGCAGGTGCCTCGATCGAGTACCATGAGGATTAATCGAGGAACTATGGTGCTCGATCGAGTGTTATTGAGGATTGATTGAGGAACCAGTTTAATCAATTAGAATATACAAAGTCGAGAGTTGGGTTCCTAAAAGTTGGTGCCTCGATCGAGTGCACATAGGCTCGATCGAGGAACCTATATTTTCCAGTATTTTCCGCAAATTTCCTTAAGTTGGTTATGATTTACTATAAATACCTAAACTCGTATCCTAGGTTATTTACGCTTTAATTTCCGTAGGTTTAGTATAACTTCTCTAAAAACTCTTAGAATACTTTAGATTATTGGTTTACATTAATTTAGCATTCAGATCTTTAATCTTTCCTCATTAATCACTAAGGTACTAATCGTTCTTCATAATTTATTGTTCAAGTTGTATGCTTTTAATTCATTATTGTTATTCCATGTCTTCAATTATGTTTACATTCATCTTTATTGTTGTTAATCAATTCATGTGAGTAGCTAATTTATCATCTAGAGTGAAAGGGGATCTAGGTGGTTAGAAAAGGGATTATTATGAATTGAATGTAAATTGCTTTCTATTGTTGTTCAATTATTGTTCTACTTCTAATTAGTTGATTACTTATCAGATTTAATTAATTAGCCTCGCATAAACTAGGATTTTCACCGATCGGGTTAAGACTAGTATAGGCTACGATAATTGAATTAGACAGACTTAATAATAGCGATCGCATGTTAAGTTAGATCTAAAAAGACATATTAGAATCGACCGATCATATGACTTTCAACAATATAAATTGCTCAATCAATGAATTAAATCCTACCCTTTGATGACTGTCTAGTGAACCCGAATCCCTAAGCTCTTTAATATTAATTTTTACAACCTTTACTTTATTTGCTCTTAGTTGTTAGAAAATATTCAAAAACCCCATAAAATTTGGTTTCTTTAAGACAAACTTAGATATAAACAAACTAGATAAATTAACTAGCCTCCCTGTGGATTCGACCCTGACTTACCGCTAGCTATCTTGTTAGTAGTAGTTTAGGATTTATTTTGACTAAGGCAAACGACTAAAAATAACCTTATCACTCATCCATTTACACATTTTTTTTTTTTTGGTAAAATATAAGAATTCTATTAATAATAATGAGCTATTACACACTAATTTATCAACAAAACAACAATTTAGAAGAGTGCACATTGCACCTCTACACAACAATTCTGAAACATACTACTCAACTACTTATGGAATTCCAAATCAACTTCTTTCTAGACTTGTTCTTACTCCCAATACGAGCCTGGACCTCATGTTTAATACGAGCTCCAATAACCTCTGGTCGCCATACCACCTGCTGGAACCTGCAGTGATTACGTGCCCACCAGATATGATATACCAGTGCCATCACTACCAAGGAGGTGAAGGTCCCCCTATTCTTGTCTTGAGCCTGCCACTAGCTCAAAACTTGCATCTCAGGTATTTCCAACTTACTCCATTCTTGTACCTGCTTCAGACATTTCCTACTGTAAGAGCAAAGGAAGAACAAATGGTCATGGCTTTCATCCTCCTCACCACACAAAACACAACCTGTTTCACTGCTCTGAAACAACCTATGAATCCTATCCATTGTTAGAAGACGATGCTGAACAAACAACCAACTGATAAATTGGTGCTTAGGGATACCATCAGTAATCCAAATATGTCTATACCAGGTGAAATTACTTGCTTCATTACCAAGCCATTTATATCCACTAGAAATCGAGTAAGAAGCATCTTTTTCTAACCAGTCATGCTGTATATAACCAGGAAGAAGGATATCCTTAACTCTGCAAATTCTTTTCCAAGCCCAACTGCTGCTTTGGGATGGTTTATAATCAGACATTAAAAACATATTTATGCCCATTTACACATTAAAAACATGAACTTTGAATTAGCTCAGGAAAATACATATAAGCTCGAATTCTTGTACCTTGGTTGTACAATGTTTATGGTACAACTGGATGTATAATATATGCTCATATTTATAAGATTATAGAAGGGGAAGTATTTCATAATAAGGGAATCGTATTATTGAATTGTGATTGATCATAATACATAGAGGATATATATATTAAATCACAATACTCTAAACCCTAGACGGTAGCCGCGTCATATCTCGTAACATAACCCTAATGGGCCTCCTAATATCCTAATACTCTCCCGCAATCGTAAATGCAGTACGTAGTACGAACTTTACGATTGGAGGAATACAAGAAAAAATCATTCTTCGTCAACTTCTCCATCTTCATTTCCGCGAGGTTGGCAAGATATATAAACGAGTATAAACTCGTCAGAAAATTTCTTCGAACAAGAACATTAAGTTCATATTTGTAATTATTTATTCAGTTTGTATAACTCTTATACTCTATTGTGAAATTTCTTTATGTATTAAAATTTAGATTTATTCTATGTATTTATGTTCATATAGGAAGTTTGTTTAGGTTTTAACTTCAAATGCCATTGAATATTTGTTTTATGTATACTTGGACTCTATTTCTTTATTATTATTATTATTATTATTATTATTATATTTACGTATGTGAGATATTTTATGCTTAATATGGAGTGGTTTATATATAGGATTATTTCATGGGAATAATCAATCCTATGGGTACCCTGCAAATAACACTACGTCCTATTAGTAATTCCAATTAGATCCATCCTATCAGCCGTTCTTCCCATAGCAAACTCACTTAAAATTATGACCGATTATACTAGCTTACATTCTCTTCGATTGATTTCCTTCATATTTGTACATCTCCTCTATCTTTCTTCAACATTTCCTTCATATTGCCTTCTAATTAAGTCAATATTTCTTTTGTAGAACAATAATTACTCTAATTATCACCTTAGTCTATTGATGATTTGATTCCATTTAATTGATTCCAGTGTCATATGTTCGCCTTTTCTCGTCAATTTCCCAGTTGATTTCCAGGTTTCTGACCACCAACCAACGCTCTCCAACACCATTTCTGGCCAATTTCCTTCTTCAACCGCCGACATTTTCGTCCTCCTTTTTTCCCCTCGTTTCAATCATCTCGCCACCACCACCATCCCATACGTTCATCATCGTCACTTATCAGACCAAACATCATCACTTATTACCCTCATCATCGTCCAAAATCGCAAACCAAACAAATGCCACCATCAGAGGTTGCATTCATTAAAATCCTCCAATAAACACACAATATCATCAGTGTACGCAACGCCACCATTATCGCAGTCCTCTTTCTCAGATATATCTTTAACTCTCTCCCTCACCATCAACAATCCCCCAACGGAAACTTCATTATTAATGAAGCCCCTGATAAACAAAGGACTGATTTCATAAAAATTAAAATCGAGTAGAGAAATGGCTGGTGATAGATTTGGAGATTAAGATAAAATAGGGGATGAAGCGGGAATGTGGATAAAGGTAAACACCAGAAAATGAAATGGTGGATACTCGGTGTTTTTAATTTAAAAATAACAAGGGTGACATGTTGTTCGGTTGCCGTCTCCTGGATTGTTATGGGAATAATGGTGGATAGGATGAATTTAATTGGAATTACTCATAGGATGGAGTGTTATTTGCAGGGCACCCATATGATGGATTATTCCCATGAAATAATCCTTATATATATTGGAGACTCTAAGTCGTTCTTAAAAATTGGACTCTCTGTATTTGCTCAAAAAAACCTATATTAATATAGATAAATAAATATATAGATTATTATTGTATAATGTGTGTCGTGGTTTGTCTTTAGGTTTTTCCTTTTTATTTTCTTTTTTTAAAGATTTTAAAATTCATATGGGATTCGGATATCCGGTTTTAAAATTTCTCATTCCACATCCGATCCAGTTTAATCGGTAAAACCAGATTGGATATCGAATTTAAATGGTATCCAGATATTTGGATTTTATCATTCGGATCGGATTCGGATAAAAAAATTGTATCGCATTTTTTTGCTCAACCCTACTCCCAAGTCTTAAGACTCTACCACATATGCTTTCCACTAACTTTTTATTATTTCTTTATTATTCAGATTCGCCTCAAACTTTATATACACTATCCATCAGACTCACCTCGGACTCTACTTTTCCACTTCACTTTTTTTTTTAACAAAAAAAATGACACATCGGATCCCCTCATTGGATAATTTACCTTCAAATTGGGTCAAGACTCACCCAAAGTCTTAAATTGAGTCTTGGATTTCAAAGACTCAATTTAAGACTTTGTCATGACTAGGGTAGATTGTAGTCTTGAGTGAGTTTTGTTTCAAGACTTACCAAACAAGACTCACCAAAGTCTTGTCTCAAGACTATTACTCACCTGGGTCGTAAGACTCTGCCACATCAACTTTTCACTAACTTTTATTATTTTTATAATGTTTAGACTCACCTCAAACTTTATATATTATCAATCAGACTCACCTCATACTCTACTTTTTACTCTACTTATTTTTTGTAGCTTATAATAAAAAAATGAAAAATAAAAAAGGTACAGATGTCAATTATTAATTGGAAGAAATACATAGTAAATTGTGCCAAGACTCTACAAGAGTCTGAGTCTTGAATTTGTCAAAACTTTAGAAGATTATTGGTAGTCTTGAGTGAATGTTGTCTCAAGATTACGAATAATCTTACCCTTAACCTTAACTTTACAAAGTCTTAAACATAGAATTGGAATTGCTAATATGGTGCCATCTGTCCATGTCTCAGATTCAGATCAGATTCAAAGAAAGAGAAATGGATGCTAGCTTCTGCAAGTTGGCAAGGTGCTCAACCAGTATATATAAGTTCAAAGGTTTGTTAGTAGTACATCCTAATATTTTTTTATAAGGTAATAAAACTAGATTGATCCTCTAAGGTAGGACCAACTTATCTCATCCTTTCGAATAGAGGTAAGTTAAAGCCACCGGCTTTCAAACCATCTCGAAAGAGTTGGACATGAATGTCCAATAAAAGCCATAAAGTTCGCAACTTTGTTGGTTTCACGAAAGAAATGTTTAATTATCACTTCATCAAAGTAATGAAGATCTAATTTTACATCCTTGATAATACTAGAAATTTCCCAAGGAATTTGAATTGCCAAGTACTACTGATTGAGTTGATAACACATAAATTATCACCTTCCACAATTAACTTTGAGATTCCTAAGTATTTGGCAGCTAAAATGCTTTCTTTTAAAGTGAGAGCTTCCGCAACGAGAATACGATTAGATCCACACTGTTTTGCTCCTAACAAAATGACATTACCATTATGATTTCTTATAGAATATCCTAGAGCAAGTTTATTACCATCTATTTTCGATCCGTCATAATTTAGCTTTAGAAACCCATTTCTAGGTTTCTCCCACCAAATTTCTTCATTACTAATAGTATTTCTAACTGACACGTCTTTATCAGGATTGTTAAGATCCCTATTTCTAGTCTCATTCCAAATCTTAATGCTATTATTACATAAAGTACATCCTAATGTTGATCATTCTTTTATACTATTTTCTGCTGGTAAACAGTACACACTTTATTCTTCATTACAGGCCAACTATTTTCTGCTAGTAGTGCATCAAGGATGAATATCTAAATTTGAACAAGAAAAAAGAAAATTTCTCCTACCTGACGGCTGACTCTAGAGTGACATTCGGGTAGCGATACTAGTTAGTGAATCTATTTTTTTGTATCTCTTACATTGAATCTATTTTTTTGTTACTTAATTTTCAAAAAACAGTCAAACATCCGGTCCCTAACAATTCTAGGTTTTAATCAAACATTTAGCTTTCAAAATATTATTAACGTACTTTATTATAATTTGCAATTCACACAACTGGTTTTTTTTGGAGATTCTTGTAATTTGGAGTAACTTTAATTTTTGTTTTTATCGCAATCATAAAGTCATCATCTTTTCATGCAAAAGATGTGGATTTGACTGAAATCGGTGGTTATATGGTATGGGGGTTTCAGAGAAGTGGGGTGGAGTAATCAGGAGGTGTGTGTTGTTGTTGTTGTTGTTATTGTTGTCGTGACAAGGGATGGGGGATGAGGGAAGGACTAGGAAGTGTGTTGAAATAAGAGGGGTTTATTTGTTAGGTGTGAATAATTTGAATTTGGGTGTACCTAGAATCTCGAGTGTTACCATTTAAGAGTTAACCCACACAACACACAGCACACGCAACACTTTCACTCGAAATAGATCTGAGTAACACACAGCACACACCTTGACCAATACAACTGGACATCAAATTAAAAACGAAAAATTCACATAGTACCCTCGAACATTGTCATTTTGTATGTGGTACCCAACTTTTTAAGTTTGTGCATATGATATCCTTGAAATGTGATTTTCAAGCAAAACGTGCCCTTTTTATCATTTTTAGAATTTTCAATTGAGCATAAATCATAAACCAGAAATCGAAAATGACTAATTTTTATTTCAAATTGATTATCTATTCGAGATCTATAGATCGATAAAATGAAAATGGTCATTCGGAAATTTAAGATTGAAAATATGGTTGATTTGAGATTTTTCGTTAAAAAAAAGCCCTATAAAATGTTAGTCGACAACTTTTTTCTTCTCAAATTGTAGATTATAACGAAATAATCATTTAGAAAAAAATTGGCCGATTCTAAATTCAGGTTTATGAGTTATGCACAATTTGAGTTTTTTTATATCGACAAAAAAGGCATATTGTGCATGAAAATCAAAAATAGAGGGTATTATGTGCATAAACTTAAAATATTGGATACTATGTGAAAAGTGGTAAAGTTTAGGGGTAGCACCTGAATTTTCCGAATTAAAAATTCGCAAAATAACCACACAGATCTAGCATATTGGGTATGCTAACTATTAATCACCTAGATCTATAAAATGGTAATCACCCTACCATGAAACTATAGTAAATAATTGAGTAATAACTAGTTCTATTACCCATGAAATTCACGGGGTTAACTATGTTTTGACGTTTGTGGTGTCATGTAAGCCCAAATTTGCGATCGCACTGGGCCTTAAGAGAAAATGGTCTTGTAATAAAAATGGTTTTTATTAATCAATACTTATAATGTCATAATATATCGTCAAAGTATAATCTAGTTATCTTATGTATATGACTACAATTTACTAAACTTTTACCACGAATTATTAGTATTTGGCATGAATATTGTTATGTTTATTAATGTTTTGCCACGATTATTGTTATTATTATTATTGTTGTTGTCTTTTATTTTTTCCCTATTGTTTATTATACTGCCTCTATTCGGATCATTTGTATATTGAAATATAAATTTATTCAACCAAAAAAAGGTTTTTTAAAATAGAAATTTCTATATTTTTATTTGCGAACTATATTTCAAGGTAAATTAAACGGGTAGCCGTGTTTTGGAAAGAATATGGTGCAAACATGGTCTTATCACGATAGCCAAGAGGTTAATGACACTCTACACTATTAACAAACAGTTGACCTATGCAATGCCGAGTTTTCGTCTAAGAATTGGCTATCACATGAAGATGACAAAGTGCAAAAGGTACAAGGTTACCGAAGGTCTTGAATTTGATAAGCTGGAGACCGAAGGTCTTGAATTTGATAAGCTGGAGACCGAGTGTTTCGAATTTGAGAAGCTGGAGACCGAGTGTTTCGAATTTGAGAAGCTAGAGACCGAGTGTTTCCAATTTGAGAAGCTGGAGACCGAGTGTTTCGAATTTGAGAAGCTGGAGACCGAGTGTTTCGAATTTGAGAAGCTGGAGACCGAGTCTACTCCCTATAGAATATAAAATTTTCAAGAATGAGTTTTCATACAATAATCATAGGTTGTGTTTTTTGATACTTTTCCTTAAATGTTTGTGCATTTTGCTAAAACGATTTATAATATGGAACGGAGGGAGTATTTCGTAAAATTAGCGTAAAGTTGAAAAGTAGTTGAGACCAGAAAATGTAATTCAACATTGTAATAAATATAATATAAAATTTGAATCATCAAATAGTGACCCGACTCGATAACACGCCGTGAACCTGACGCAAGATCAGCGGGTTTAGGTTGAGATGCTTTAATCCATTTAAGTAAATGGGTTTATACTAACACGACATAAAACTTAAATGAGTCAATTAGGGTTAAAGTCATACAAGAGGTTTTTCAATAACATTTTCACTTGCCCTCTATCCAGGGATTTGGTTGTCATCCAATCTTGTAAATTTTCTTACTAGTCGCTCTCTTTGGCCGACCTACTTATAGAGGGGACGACCTACAATTAGGTTATGCTCTTTAGGTGCAATTCGTGTGGAAATTCTTTTAACCGTTTTTTTATTAAAATTCTAATAAACTTAATGAAGCGAGACAATAGGCACTAGTTTTAATATGACGGCGCCTACTCATCCAAAACCGATCTCCCATTGTATTCATGTCGGGTTCATTTTATTTGACACTCCTACATTCATTTTGGTTCATTGGTTTAGGTTCCAAAATCGTCGCTTTGATACCACTTTGTAGCACCCCCTTCTTACCTAGCCAAGGTAATGGGAGGATGCTACCATCTTGGTTTTCTGAGGCGGTGAAATCGAAGTTGCAGGTAAGAAACAACTTAAATAAATAATAAGTTTAGTGATTTACAAATGAATGATGAATTTAAACTAGACACGATACAACTTGTCTACCATTTAAGTTATCTATCTATGTCACTCGACTCCAAGTCCGATGCTCGTCCCATCTCCCGCGTGACATCACAACAAGCTGTACTTAACCTGCTCCCCAAATGATCGAAAATATGATATGGATCGACACAGGCCACCCCAGAAATAGGTGACAATTACACAGACACTTAACACCTCAGTTTCAATAAATAAACCTAAGATGCAACATGATAGATAAATATCCAACATGCCAATTATATGAATGATACACGATTATGCACTCACCACGCCGGTACCGGGACACGCCTAGACGTACTCATAACCACCGGTGCTAGGGACACGCCCACAACACCACTCCTCATAAAAAGGTATCGGACACGCTTAGATGTACCGGGTCCGGAAACCAACTGGATCCCGTGCCATACGTCGTGGCTCAACCACATGAGTCCCTCCGTACTCAAGTTATTAATATGCACATCCCTCTTGGAGTGGGAAGCTCCAAGAGGCGGTTCGAGTGTAAGATGGTCTCTCAACCGCCTTACTTCTTCTCAACAACAACAACCATATCCTCAACATATACAACCACAACCAAAATGATATAATATGCTACACAACACATGAAAATAAGACTAATTATGGAATACACTCTTCAACATGCCATGGACCTCTATTACTCAATTATTCTGACTCCTTGAGTCCTCATAACCAATATCATGTTATAATGCATTTCCCACAACATAAGAGACTTTCCAAGTAAACATTACCATGTGATGCAATACCACACATATTATGCAAATGATGTAAATGACACACAAATATACACACACATTATTAAAATCAAGTAGGATAAACCTACCTTTTAGCATATCTTCATAAGCTACTTGAATTCGACCCGATTCCGTCTAATTAAACCGTCTCATCCTATATAAATCACGCAATACTATCACAAATACATCCTATACTATTATACACTACAAAAACCCTTATTATCACCCATTAATTACCCATCATACATACCCTAATACTAATTAATTACCCAAAATAAAACCTCCAAAAGTTTGGGTTTAACTAATTAGAGAAGGGTAGATCTTAACTTACAAAGTAACAGGAAGGAAGGGGGAAGATGAACAATCCACCAAATCAAGCTTGAATCCCATGAGAGTGTGTTTGTGAGGGTTTTAGAGAGAAGGGAGAGAGTTTAGAGTAAGAAGGAACGAGGAAAAAATGATTTGGATAAGGTAAGGTGTAATCCCGAAATTGGTGTGGACCAAGCCACCGACGCCGCGCGCACCCGCGCGTTGGTTATATTTCAAGGCGGCGACACTTCTCCCACAGAACTTTGGCTGGACAAAGCACGTCATGTGTGGTTACCGATTTATAAGTCATTGAAACCAGTGAAAGGTTTGACCAAGCCTGCATTTGTGGAGTCGCCACCAACTTTTATGGAAAATTGGAATCGTTCAAATACTTCATGTCATGTCAGGACACAAAGTAGCAGTGACATTGATAGTGTCAAATTATGACGAGTCAATAGGTTAATGTTATCACAATAAACATACTTGATACCGTGTTTTAGTTGGACTTGTTGTAATATACCGGTTTGCACTTTTGGTTGTAATTTTAGAGTCGTAGCTTATAACTTACCAAGGTGAAGGAGGAGACGCAAAGGTAAGCCAATGGAATAAGTGCAAAGTCAAGAAAAGTAAGCTAATGGAAGATTTGATGCTTTGGCATAGACAAACAAGAGCCAAAATGAAGAATTGAAAACTCGGTTTCACAAGGGTCAAATTCAAATAGATATATCTCGATTTCTAGACATCTTATAAATGCAAGGCCAAGTTGAGATGAAAGCTTGTGATCTTATCTTTCCAACGGTATATCACACGCCTTATTTGTCCAAGAAACGAGTGAGATATGGCTCTCGTAAAAATGCGCTGCAAGGCTGAAATGCGCAGGCTGCGCTCCTAACGCGCAGGCTGCACTTTGTCTCGTGATTCACTAATTTGAAGACTCAATTTTGCCTTAACCTAATGCCAAGAGCCAAGGGTATAAATACCCACATTATGAGATCTTAGAGGGGGACTCCTACTCTGATCAAAACATGCTTGTTTTTAATCTTAAGCTTGTAATAATTAAGACAAGAACTCTCTCTAATTTTATGTTAATCTTTCTTCAATTTGTGGGTTGTAACAAGATTATGGAAGGCTAAATCCTTCATTGCTTGGTGTAATTCATCCAAAGTCTCCAACTTTGGTATTGTAAGACTCTTTTAATCTCTTCTTATTTATCTATTGATCTTTCCTTATGCCTAATTCTTATGTTGAGTAGATGAATGGTAGAATTGATCACTCTTGCATCTTGTTTACCCAACTATTGCAAATTCTAGAGAAATGGTTTAATCTATCTAGGATTATTTGGAGCAAGCTTGTTGTATGTTGATTTGGTTTAAAGGATTCATGCAATAAGTAGGAAATTCCATGTCTTTTCTCATTTGTATGGTTTAATCTTGTGAGAATTGATCCTAGCTTCTTATCTTGGCACAACTCTTAATGCTCATGTTTGATTTGCACTCATGGTTTAATGAATTGTTGATTAAACTTGAAGGACATACATGGATGGTTTAATTTGTGTATGTTAACATCTTGATTTAAAAGTATTGGGTGGATAATAAGAGGAGAACTATAAAAGGGTCAAACTTTACTATTGTTGGTTAGTAAGGAAGGATTGTACCAAGTCCTCTTAAATATTGAATCATCTTGCTCACCAAGTGTTTGTTATATTGCTTGTTAGAAAAAGATTGCAACTTTACTTTGTATTCATGTTACCAATCAACTCAAAACCTCCCCTTTGTCTATATTCATCTATTGTTTGTCATTGTTAATAACCATTGTTTGTTTATAAACTTGTCATTAGAGTCTAAATTAGTAGTAGAGTCTAAACTAAGTATTCAATAGTTTACAATTCAAATCTTTAGTTTAATAGTCCTTCTCTTGGGTTCGACCCTTACTTCTCTTTACTACTATTCTTAGTGCATAGTGTAGAGTCGAGTTTGGCATATAAATTGTTAATTTGGTAGGTTAATTCTAGCATTTAATGACCTAGTCTTTTCCTCTAGTCAGACATGAACACTAAGAAATTCGTTACCCTTGGCATTTTGTGTCTAGAATGACTCTCGCGATGCCAATGAACACGGATGCTCACAGATATCTGAGTAAGGGGTGAGGATACGTATTAGGAAGCTCTTTATTTGAACACCTAATCCCGCCCACCTCGATAGCGGCCTCTACTAATGATCAGGGAAGTTATTTATATTTGATATGTTGTCAATTGTATGCATGTTATGCAAAAAACACGTTTTAAACCTTGCATGTGAATATATACTATGTCGGTTGACAAACAATTTAGCACTCAATTGGGTCAAAGTTGGAATTAGATTCGGTACATACGAAAGGCCAGAGAAATAAATCATACAAGATGAATTATATGAAATAAATAAATTACAAGGAAATAATAAATAATTTACAATGCATATTTGTATTTACGTCATAAATACACTCAAAAGAAAAGATTTGAAAAGAAAAAAAAAAAGAAAAAAAAAGAAAAAAGATGTCGAATTATAGGGTGATAATAATGATAATAGTCGATTAAAGGCCTAAAAAAAGCCTACGTCAAAGCGAGACGAGTTCAGAGGCAAAAACCAACCCAGAACAGGCGCATCAGTTCATACGTCCGTTCTTGAGCTGGGTTCTGACTATGAAAGTCAGACCCGTAGGTTAGTTATTATTCGTTGGTTAAATTACATTGATTATTGATATATGACACGAATTGAAGTGATTTAACATGTTATATGTGCTAAAGATTGTCATAAGTATGATTAAAGCGAATTAAAACGAATTATACAATGGTTAAAGAATTACGATGGGCTTTTTGGTCCACGTTTTCCCTCTTTGAAGGGGAGTATTCTTCGAATTCCGACAAATCTCTGGACATTCGAGAGGGAAGATACCTTGTGTGGTCCGATCTTTCTCGGTAGCCAGGGTCATAGTCAGAAGCCTCTTCTTAATTACAGCTGTTGGTGCGCAAGATCGCATCTCTTCAATCGAAGCTTCCGGCTTTCTTCCTTTTCGCGAGTTTTCGCGGCGTAAAAGCCAGTGCATGAAAGCTAATGCATGCAAGTAGGGTCTCGTCCCTATCCACGTTTGAAGAAGCACTCAAAATCAGGACAGTCTTAATTCGGTCGGGTTCTCGATACTGTTCTAGAAACCAGTCTTTAGTTGCAAATTCTTTACCAGCACCCTTATACTTCAGGACGTCTTTCGAGCCCAAAGGTCTGCTATTGCGGACGGGTAGGCTGAGTCGCCCCATGATGGGCCTCTCTGAAGGTCGCTTCGATGTCGAACAGAATGGATAAAAGATAGATTGGGTAAAATATGCATTATTGAGTTGCCCGTACTTAGTCCGCGAGGTACTTTTTTCCCTCGAAACAGCATTGAGGAAGGCTCTTTCTAGACCCTGAGGCCCTGAAGAGCAAGTAGGTCGTTTTCGGCGTAATAAAGCCAATCTCTTCCCTTTCTAGCGGATGATTAGCATCGAGAATCGTTCTTCGATGGCACCAGCTTTCACTTCCTCTCACACGCTAACTACGTGTTTCAACCAAATTCCCGTCTTTCAATTCAATCGTATCACGTGACGCCAGCACGTAGCTGTGCTGTCAGACTGAGTCTTTGATCGCCGGCGCCTTTCGAAGTACTTTCTAGTGTGCGCTTTAGTTTTCAATAAGGACTTTAGGCTTAATAAGAAAGCGTAGCGAGAGATGTTGGGCAGTCAGCCTTGGAAAGGGTGTAACGTTTGCTAAGCCGTGGTTGGAAACCAAACAACAAACTACTAAACGAAATTCCTATGATGAAATCCCAACTATGAAGTACATCAGCAGATGTTACAATAATACGTATATGAGTTTTGGCTGGCCTAAATTGTTCAATAAATAAAATAGAGGAATGTCTTGAGTCAGTCCTGACCGGTTTTGAATACCACTTCGTGGAGGTAATCAGAAACCACCAGGTGGGAATAAAAAGCCTACCGTTGATTGGGTACTCGATAGTGGGGCGTCGCGCTGGAAGCGAAAGAAGGTTCTTCCTTATGGAGCGAGTGTACGAAGCGAGCCAGCTGTTACATTTGCTGGGCTTATATCCCATGCGTTGAGACCTTGGCGGGGACATTTGCCAGCACGTAGCTGTGCTGTCAGACTGAGTCTTTGATCGCCGGCGCCTTTCGAAGTACTTTCTAGTGTGCGCTCCCTCTCTCTTTCTTCGACTTTGTCTTCCTCGTCGACTGCCTCCGCTTCCTCTCCCGAATGGTCGAGTCTGTTTCACTTATTCTCCTTACTTCCCCCGGCCTTCTGCTGGCCTGGCACTTTTCTTTCATTCCGCCAAAAAGACCGCCGAAAAACAAGGGGACTAAGGGTTGCTTTCTTCTGGGGAGGCTATCCTTGAAAAAGAATAAGCCAAAAAAGGGCCGCTAAGAATCTATGCCCTGAGTATGGTTCTAAAGGATCTGTTGACTTTTCAAAAGTAACTCTGGAAACCATATCTTCAATGAAAGCGGTTCAACTAGCGGAAACTCTTGGAACAGCTAGAGTAAGAAGCCCCCAAGTGAGCTCGAAGCCTTTCGGTGTTGGATTAGTTTCATTTCTTATTGATCGGGATCTGATCGAAATTAAGGATCCCCCCAAAAACCGACCCTATAGCGCTAGCGCTTCGCGTTCTTTCTATCCCATTCCATTCCGGGATAGGCGGCTAATCAACCAAGTACGGTTCGACATTAACGGTTGTCGTTTTTTTGGTTCCGGGAATTGGTGTAGCATAAAAGGTTGGTGGGAAAAAGAAGCATTCCCTGTTCCAGAAGAGCCCGGCCGAGAAGTCGAATACGAACAAGCGCATCCGGTTCTCGAGCCAAGGGAGGAGCGCACTCGTTCCAGCACTCATTTCGGCAAAAAGAGTCTTTTCGAAAAAAGAAAAGCAGGAAGCGTACTTCACTGCCTTTGAATTCCTTCTGAGCCAGATTGATATCGAACCAAGATTCTTCTTATATTTATATAATTGATATAATGTAGCAGGGAAAGAGCTTGCGTTAAACATGTACGTTGCGTGAGAAAAGCATGTCGTGTGGACAAAATACTGACTCATTACCGACGTAGATCCTCAGAGGACTAGCACGGGATGGCGGAAAACGCTCAAATGGACCGACAACAGAGGGCTCCTCTTCAAGCTGACTACAGGAGAGGGTAAAATGTTCAAGGAAGACGACGATTCCGATAGTGAGTCTGAGTTTGAGTCCGAGTCTGATTTGAGTCCTAGGATCGAGTCTAAGGAGTCAGGTGTTGAAAATACCCCCTCCCCAGTCTTTCCTTTCCATGTACTTACGTTCTGGAAGAGCTCGACCAACGAGTGAAGCGTAGCGAAAAGAGTGCGTTGACGGGAGAGGGGCGAAGCTAGTCGAACGTTAGTGAGAGGGCCTTCAGTTGCTTGCTATCGATGTTAGTTTCCTATCGAGAAATCAAAGGCTTACGATGTCGGATTTACGATGATCGAAACTTTGGATGAAACTAAAGGAGGTGAAGGATGAAATTAACACTGGAAAACAAAATAAAAACATGTACACAGACGAATTCAAATGACTCGATATGGAGGAATCGAATCCTTTAAATCCGGGTTTGAATAAATGACGAAAACTCGCAAATATTGGCTAAAGGGATTAATGTCGAAAAGATTTTATAAAAAGAATTAAGAAAATGGAAGAGATGAAAGTTCTAAGGAAATAAGAAAAAAAACAAGAAAAAACCTTCGAACGAAGCAACGAAGAAACACGAGGAAGAAGAATAAGAGCAACAACGGCTAAGCAGCCTCTGGAATAGGCGCAACAAGTGTTGCGACTGTTCCAGAAAGTGCAACAACTGTTGCATTTCTTCTCGACGGTGTCTCTCAGCTGTTTCGTCAAAAAGGGGTTTTAAAAGACAATTTTGAAAGCGTTTTTGAGCGTATTTGTGATATAAATCCGTATATAAATTAGATACAGAAAATAAATACAAAATTAAATGGGATTTACACCCTCAGACTTACATGTTTGACGAAGCGAAATTAACTAAGATGTCGATTAGTGATTGCTCGACTCGATGTAGGATTGAAAATGCCTTCTTTAGAAGGATTTAGAACGATTGATTAAGTTGATTAAGTGGAGTTGGTCAAGTGGGTCGGTCTAAGCAACGTGATTGATAATCAGAATGATCTGAGCTTACGTGGTCGAGTAGATCAAGCATGTAGGCGTCGAAAAGTAAGAGTGTGGTCTTAGAATGCAAAGGAAGAAGAGAAGGGCGACACTCGCATGAAAAATATGTGAGGCGGAATTTAGGAAAAAGTCGGATTAGGAAAAAAACCCGGAAAGATTCTGGAAAAGGCAGCCCATGAAGAGGCGCAGCAGGAACTGCGACCTTCCAAGAGGCGTAGCTCCTACTACGTCATCTCCTGAGGCCTTTCCTCCTCAGCAAGAAAGATTTCTGCGGTTTAATTTAGAAATTAGGGAAGCTGTATGCTTCCTTATTCCGTAAAGAAGATATAAAAAATAAAAAATAAATATTTAGGAATAAAACCATAGAATATTATAGAACATTCTGATTCGGCTTAAGACGGTTTTAGAAAAGGGAAACGGTTTTTGACCCAAATTCCAAATGTACTCTAATTACTGTTAAAACGACCGCATCGGTGTGTAGATGACGACCATGAGGTTGACTCGGCTTTTTGAGTTATCACTTATCGACCAACTTACAAAATGTCATAAATCGCTCCGCGCGGCCCATTCATCACTGGGTGGTTGGCGAAAGATGTAGAAACGAGGTATTTACAGAGCTCGACTTTCCGATGTGAGACAACTTAATCTCATAAGCACATATAATGTGAGTCCTCTCATAAGTTTTTTGGAAACTAAAAGTGATGCAATCATTAAACCCAAAAATTTGCGAGATACGGTCTTTCACTAGGTCGGGTCCCTAAAAATATCACCTACTATAAATAAAGCAGCCATAAACTCATAACCCCCCACAACATTTTCTTCAACGTCCACACTCTCAACAAGTCTCCATCTTTTCTCCCTTCCTTCAGATTAATTCACACTTTTCTCGCAAGAGGGTCAGAATTCTTCTAAACACTTTTCAGTTCATAGTTTTTCGAACAATATGACTTAATTTTTTTTTTTTGGGTGCTTAATTTTGATAATTTTTAACTGGGTTTTAATTCTACCCTTTACTTAACTACTCATTAATCGTCGACCCAGTTAATTGATTATCAATTTTGGATTTTATTTTTTGGGTTTTATTTGATGAACTAAAAGTTTGGTTACTAATTGCATGTTAACAAAATTAATTTGTATTTTTTATTTAGAATGGTGCAGTATTTGAGGTTTTGATTATTGGGTAATTGGTAAATTCGAACTTGTATGAACACAGTTACAGAGTAGATTTACAATGTGATGATTGTGACCCATGATTATTTTTTTGGGTGAGAGGTGAAAATCTGAATGTGAGTTTAATTTTTGACAAATACTTGTGTAAAGTGGCCGTATACAAGTATATTGTAAAGCGGATTTTTGGGGACTACTGTGGTCTGTGTGGAGTATTTTTTAACATCTACGGGTCATGTTCATCGGTAGCTATTTGTTTAACATTGGGCCATGTTTAATGTAGCTTGTATCCGTTTTACACAATGCTAATGTAAAACCGTCTTACAGAAGACTAAACAATTTAAGCCTACGAACAACAATTCTATAATTGTGTTATTTATTCATGCCATTCATTTTTTTTTTTTCCTTCAATCCTGTTTTTGTGCAAAATTTGGTGGTTAATTGTTGAATATTTGTATAGGACATCTTTAATGTGTTTCTTATTGGATAAGCAACAAGTACAAGTATGTGACAAAGCCAATAAAGAATTTGTAGGGGGGACTAAAATAATCATTTTCTAGGGTTGTGTCAATTGTAAATTAGTTTACATTTGATGCTGGTTGTCTTGATACTCGATGTTTGGACATGGGATTATCCGAATTAGCAATTGATATGACATTTGGACACTTAAACTTGCAGCCGGGACACCTGAAAATGACAACTTCTGAATGTGGGATTCATACTGTGGAGTGGACATGATAATTTATGTGGCTTATTAAGCTCATGCAACGGGAGGGTAGCGTATTCGTTATTTAGAATTTATAGATGATTAGACGATTATTGGCCTTTCCTCGTAACTAAGATAGTGAAATTTCCTTTATGCATTTAGGCTGATAAGTCGTGAGGTTGATGATCGTTTAGTTCCTACTGATTTTCATACTATTTAAAGTCAAAATTCAGACTACATAGTCGTAATCGTTGAGTTGTTATTGCTGTTGCTGTTGTCGTAGTTGTTGTTGTTGTCAATCTTTTAATATAGCTACAATTGTTCCTACAGTGTCTCTGTCGTTTTAAATGGCATCAGAGGACTATTCTGGTTTGGACCAAAACCTTTGGAACCAAATATATGAAGACAACAACTCGGCTATCTCATTTCAAAATGGATACCTCTCTAATCCTGGAGGCTCCTATAACCAAGGCCCTTCATTAAGCTTCTCTAATTCCGCTGTTCAAATCCCGTACCAAAATGCACAATATGTACCTCCGAGTATAAACATTAATGTACAAAGAAATAACCAAACAAACTCGGAAACAAGTTATGATGAAAGCTCTTTGATTACCGGCCTGGATTCCTCTGTCTATGGTGGCTCGTACTCTCATGGACTAGGGGTTAATCACGTGGAGTCACTTGGGTCAATTTCAGGGCCTCAGAGTATAGACCAGTTATCTCCTCAAGGGCCTCACCAGTTCTCATTGCCTGCTCATCAGGCGTCTGTTTCTCCGGTAATGATGTTGAAGAATCTGAGATTAGATCCTATACAGGAGGCGCAGGTGGCACTCTGGCATGCCAAGCAGTTGAAATGTTATAGTGATCTCATCTTAGCTTCTAGAATGTTACAAGAGAAACAAATACCACATCAACTGGAACTCGTTCCCAACTCTAGGCCACAAGAAGCTTCCAACGTTGTGATGAATGCTGGACTTGCAATTCGAAAGATACAGGCTTATGTGCATTATCGAAGGCAGAGGCCATCTGTGAGTAGTTGAAATTCATATGCGAACATTCAAATAGATACTGAAAGATGATAATTTTGCTTTTCTTGTCATTCTGAAGTGTTTTTTCTTCCTTAAAGAACCATAAATAATGAGTATCACTGCTCAATGACTTTCCAAACACTTTGCTGATTTCTGCTCCTCGTCTTTTGATTGCAGGATAATAACATATTATACTGGAGGTCATTTGTCATGAACTTCTTCTCTCCATATGTTCAGAAAAAAACTTGTTTTTCAAAGTATGCTCTTGGTGGCAGCAGCCATTCTCATGGCATTTTCTCGCAGATGGTCAGTATCATACTCTGATTACCCTTTATCCGGAAATAGCATTTGTCTATAAGACAAACCATGTACTACTCTCTTTGTGACATTAACTAGCTATTCTGTTGAGTGCTCCTCTACTGTGGGTCAATAGGAAAAACTACATTCTTTAGATTAGCACATCTCAGAGATACTTCGTATTTATTCAACTTAGATTTACTCTAGTTTATGCCTATTATCGAGTGAGCAATGTTGCCCCCCATTTACCTTTAATTTTGATGGAGAAAAAGTGGGGGTATCTTTGTCCATTTTTAGTTTCATCAAAGCTTATACGAGTCGGTCTCAGAAGGATATATGAGACAATCTCATACGAGGCTGACTACTGTCGAAGCAACCTGGTGTTTTTCTTTTCATGGTTTCTTCAGTCGTGTGTCTAGCCTTATTTCTGCCAATAAAAAGGTCATGGTATCTGTCCTTTCAGGATACTTGGAAGTGTGAAATTTGTGAATCTGCTTCAGGAAAAGGATTCGGTATGCATTTCTAAATACAGACTTCTATTTCAGGACTTCAGGACTTCAGGAGTACTCGCTAAAATTGAACTATGTAATTTTTTTTCTGTTAAATCCTCTGTCATCGTGATTAATACGAGCTGATTTTATGTGTAACCTTTTTCTTATAACAGTGGAAACATATGATGCTCTCCCAAGGTTGAACCAGTTGTACTTCAGTAGTGGTGATGTAGTCGATGAACTTTTGTATCTCGAAGTTTTGAAAGAAAAGACGCTTCCTGATGGATCTCTAATGTTGCGTTTTGGGAAAGCAGTTCAAACAAGTATCTATGCACATTGTCGGGTTGTCCATGAAGGACAACTTCAAGTTATTTTCACTCCTCAACTAAAGGTTAGTGGTTACTCTTGCATTACTGCTCTGTCACACTTGTACTTTTATTTGCAATTAATCTTTTGAAAGACGGTCTAAGGTTGATATAAGTTGAGAGTTAAGACCAACCTATGTTAGTATAAACCCTACCCACATAGCCATTATACACTAACTCAAAAGAATAATATTATCCTGAGGTCACATCATATTGAGAATTTGTGAACTATTTCAAAAGACTGGCATTTGTTACATTTGTTTATCGAATAACCTTTGTTTTGTGGCAGATAATAGCTTGGGATTTCTGTGTACAACATCATGAGGTGTTTCTCCCGCGCAAATTAATTGTTGCTCAGGTGCTAAATTTGTTTTGCTTGTTTATTCTGAACTCTGAAGTATTGTCTGTTCTGGATACTTTTACTGCACTACACTATTAGATACAGTCACAATAACTACTAATTAGTTTAAACTAAACTCTTGTAGGTCAATTAAGATTTGTATCTGATTTACTCATTTTACGTGTTCCTAATTCTTTCATAAAACTTTGGTCTACATTCGAGGATGTATAAAGAACTCAAGAAGCAGCATTTGTATTTCGTATTTTCATGGAAATGTTGTTACCATTGAATTCCTTATACATTTTGTTACCGTCTTTCCATAGATAACTGTCCATAACCTTTCTTCTTATTAATTCTTCATAAAGTGCCGTTGTCAACTATCTTTTCTGGCAAGTGATTGAAACGTGATATTCTTGATTTTAAGTTCGAAATCCTTTAGTATTGTAAGTATTATAACTGCCCTTGTGACTCCCTTTCTACCCTAAAAAAATCTTCTATGGAGCAGGACTACCCTTCAGTTCAATACCCATTATTGCCTTGTTACTGTATGTAACTGCTAGTTTACTGGCTTGCAGGCCAATGACTGTACGGAGAGTGCTAAAAGATCTAAAGCAGCAGGTCGTAGTTTGGTTCAAGAGCATGATTCATTATCAAATGACAATGGGTAATTGAACTTTTCCTAAATTCCTTACCGCCTAGTAGGCCCCCGTCCTCCTTTTTCATTGGACACAGATGTGTGCTTGATTCCGTTAGTCTCAACTGCGACGCGTACAAAATTTGTTAAGGGAAACAATCAACAAGGGCAGAATTAAATGTATTAATAAGTAATTATGGGTAAAACGAATGGTCTTACAGTTAGTACTGTGTGAGACTGTCTCTATTGAAGATTTGTGTGCTTGAGTCTTAGTTGCAAATATTTGAATTGAATTCTTGTCTTCAATTCTTCCTTTTGTATATTTTTGTTAAATCTAGTAAGGAGAGTGACCGCGTTGCTTTTTAAACTCATCTTCAAAAGCATTTCCCGGTGTATGTCAAACTGGTTCTTAATGAATCTTTCATATTTTTTTGTGCTCTCAATCCCAAATGATCTCTATTTCTCGTTGTCATGAGCAGTTGTAAACATATATCAATATATCAATTTATGCCAGCGTTTAATGTTGTCGTCTCCGTACATCCCTGTACATCCTACTCCCTAACCCTGACTTTGGGCCGAACTTTTAGGTTATTTGGGGTTATATTTGCTGTTGTATGTATGTGAGTACCGAGTATGTGACATGTTCTCATTGATGTTTATATTCAGGCTGGCAGCTGCTGCGCGTAAACTAGCAACAACGGTGGAGCAATCACATGTCAGTGACTTGGGACTTTCCAAACATTTTGTCCGCAGCTTGCAGGTCTGCGTGAACGTTTTCTAGAAACGATATATTCATACAAGTATAGAAGTAATAGAACCACCTTTAATTACAATGTGCTATATTTTGCAACTCAAAAATCTTACAATAATTTTATTGCGGCTTTCCAGGTATCTGAGCTTTTCAATAGCATGAAAGACTTGATGACATGTAGCCTGAACAACAATACTAGTCCAATAGGTAACTACATTACATGCTTTGATAATTTATCGACACTTGCTTTTCATCTCTGTCGGCTCACCATTTTTCGGCTGGAGTGTATTGAAATAAAGCGAAACAACTCACTGAACAATCTATTACTCATATTAAGTAAAATAGTAGAGTATTGATGCATTTCACGACGCAATTTTGTTAACGGGTCATTTCAAATTAAAGTTCAGGACTAAGGCTATATGCATTTAAACTCCTTTACCCCAACACAAAGAAGACTCGTTGAGATACAGGTCACTGGAAACAATTTATCCGTGTTTTTCACACGAGTGAGGCTACTCGTAGAGACGCTGGGGCGATGTTGGTTTATCTGTATTTTTCCAGCACATTATCGTTTTGATTGTCTTAGGACACTGCTCTTGAATATAAGAACTCTTTGTTTCTACTTTTTAGAGACGTTGAAACAATATGGTCGGGGATCTACTAATCCAAAGCTCGAAATAAGACATGTGGAATTGAGATCAGCAATGCAACCGAATTCAAGCCGTCTTCCTGAACGTAGATATTACCTCGCACGTGATGCTCATCTTACTACTGATTATATTAGCAACGAGACGGGAATGCACAATTCTCCAAGCCTGATTCCAACCTTGTATCAGAGCCCTATTTCGCCAGTAAAGAGATCTTCAGGCGCTGAGCAATTCATGATAAATGATCTACTGGCGCATATCCAAAGAGATGTTGCCAAAAAACCACGAAGTGAGAGTATGAGTCAAAGAACACAAAAGAAGAGGAAAGTTGGTAATGATCAGGTGAGCAATGGACCAACGACAGGTCGCGTGCAATGGACCAGGCAACTCATGAACCCCTCTAATGGTAAGCGTGGTAACAATAAAGGCTTAAACTCGTCGTGTAGCAGCAACTCTTCTAGAATGTTCCCTGAATGCAACTTTTTGAAGAGAGACCCAGACGGTGATGAGGACTACACTTCACCAGCTCAAACCCAAGTCGATCATCCTTGGTGAATCGACCCCTAGTATATTTTTTTATATATAGACATGGTTGTATAGTGAAACTTAACAGTTGGTGTATAGAGTATATGTTATGAGCCTTAACAGGAAAAACACCAGCATTAGACTCCCTTGGCGGGTTAGTCGCTTTTTGGAACTAATACTATTTAATCTAGACTATACCATGAATCTTGTATGGGACGGTATTCCATGTGAGATTAGCTAAATCCTATATAGAGCTTGGACCTTTGGGTAGATTTCGATGACTGACTATATATATTCGTTTCTTCAAATGTTTTAGTAATTGCCTATTTAGTATTTACTCTGTGTTGAGCGATGCCACTTAGGCTTTTCGATTAGGGCCTTGTGCCCGTGTTCCGACACGACATTGTAAAGAGAAAGGATTGGGTTATTGAAGCAAATCATATGATTTAAGACAATGACAATTTTTAAATGTTGCGTCTCAAATCTCTTCATTCCACATTAGAAAGAACTGAAGATTTCATACTTGTTTTGAAAACTATCCCCGTATTTTGTATCTTCAATTTAAGCTGAGATCCTCTCCATTTCCTTCATCGATTTCCCCTCTCCAATGGCTGCTGAGATTTTATTTTAGAAAAACCAGTGTCCAGATTCGACACGACGGTTCAGAATTGGAGAATGCAGATTTAATTTTTGTCAAATAAGGTCTCGTCCATTAATAGGTAAATGAGAGAGATATGGAGAGACTTTAGACCCTTCCACATTAGTAAGACCCAGACACGAGTATATAGGTGTTGAGCAATTGAATACTTCCAAGTTCCAAGTACCAAAAGTCGAAGAAGACGATTAGGAAATTATCAAATTACACCAATTCTTGTGTAAAACATTCTACATGTAACAACACTCATTTAACTTAAACGCCCTTGTGCAAAAATATGTCTTTACTGAAGAGTTCTACAATAAAATACTGTAAAACCGTCAAACACGATAATCATCAGTTTAATGGCCTACGATTTCCCTCATTAAAACTCGAGGAAACACATAATACATGCATAGTAACTCGGCCATTTCTTTTTTCCCCACAGACTACAGAGCCTAAAGGCCAAAAACAATGCCACTCTGCGCCTTTTCTCGATTCCTCTACCTATACTATACTACCTGTCTACATTAACTACCTAATATTGAAAGTACTTGAGCCCTTTAAAAACGCTTTAGCCTTTCTTTGAGTGAACGAGGGTATATCACTACAGAGTCCACACACAACCCACCTTTGGTGTGCGTGCAATCGATCTGGGTCATCGAGAACTTTACCCGGCTAGCCACTTCAGAATTCTCAACCACAAAGTCCCCAACGTGATAGTGAAGCCACGTCCCGGGTCCTTCTAGGAAGGACTGGGAGATGGTGCGCGGGCCTCCTGCGGCTGAAAGCTTAAACTGGACTGGCTTGACGTCCCATCCATGGACCTGCTCTGTGTCGCAGACTCTACGGCCAAACTTCTTGTGGGTCTTTCCGAGTTGAAGTCTGAAGAATACACTATATATTCCCTCGGGGAATGGGAACTTGACCTCACCTTCAACTTCAAACCACCAGATTTGGTGTAGATAGGCCACTGTAGGGAACCTGTGTCCATACCCAGAGAAGGGGTAATTTAGTCAATCTCTAAACTTATAGCTAATATACATACAAGTAGTAATGATCTACAGCAACTACAATGTACGAAGTATTTAACGATCCAGTTTTCTTAAGTTGCTTAAGCGTAATCTTTCACAGAACCAGACATTCTAGCACGCAAGTTTGTGTTACATTTGACACATGAAATGGCACACCAGATTCCAGAAGTTAGGTTTGCAGATTAGTTTTTTGGTGTAGGGGAAATGGCAATCGGGAGGGGTATCAGGTTCAAATGAAAATTGGTAGGGCTAATATCGGGGTCACACCGTCACAGGTCATCGTTGGTTAGGACCCCTTCATGTAAGGTAGTGATAAATCGGTTTGTATTGGTTATTGGATTTGCCTCAGGTCAAGTCAGTCCTAATTCACCAATTTTTGAGTTCTATCATGTGGGGTTTCGTGCGCTTTGGGTCGGATTTCTCGTGTTAGCTTTGGCAGCTCCGACATTTAGATGTATCCAAAGGTGCAAAAAACAACCTAATCTTAATCCTACAGAAAACCGATGGAACAAACCTCTAAAGAGGGAGTGGACATCAAGAGCTGCATCCACGTGTTATGCACGTTGCAATATCATCTATACAGCCCAACAACAGATATAAATACACAAAAATAATCACCAAGGCGAAGAAAGCATGTAACATCACTAAACAACTTAAAAATCAGCCCAAGTTATGCATAAGAATAGATGAACAAGACTGCGCAAATGCCTTTTACAAAATCTAAATGAATTAGGGTCCTAGTCATGTACATAGAACAGGACTGCATTTCATGGACATAGTAAGTTGTTAATGGGGCAAACATTTAACCCTAGACGCCTCATATCTTAGATAATACTCCAATAGGCCTTCCGAAATGCAGTTAAAAGTATTAGCAATATTTGGGTTCCTCTCATTCCATCAATATATCTTCAAGATCATGTCGGAAAGGGTCGACATCATTAGAACAAAATTGAAAATTCATCACTCTCACCCTGACCACCACAATAAACATAACCAAGAGAAAATTCCAGACAAGGTAGTATGACTTAATCTAATAGCGTCCGAACTTCAGCATCTACTCTAGAAAACTAGAATCTTCCCAAGGATAGATGACAAACCACAGAAAATTAATTCATTATCTCATATGTAATCCAAGCACTAGACAACAGGACCTCAGTCAAGCAGAAAAAATCATGGTTAAAACATTGACAAACTACAAACTACTAACAATCACGGTGAAAAATAAGTTAACAGCAAAGAAGGCCAAGATGTACTAACAGTACACTCGACACACCATCCATTTACAAGTTAATCTAACTAGTAACAACTACTAGTCTACTACATCCGTCCCAATCATTTGTTTGCCTGTGAGGGATATTCTAATGGAAGGTAAACAAATGACGGAGATGGGATCAATCAAAGGTAAGAATTAAACATCTCACCTAGATTCATCAGTGGGTAAATGACTCCAATATCTCCGATCATCAATCCCGTTTATTGACAAACCCTTGGCAGATATCGCCATACACATCCCTCCTGTACTCGTATCCATCCATACTTTCTGCAAATTCATCATACAAAAAATGCAATCAATCACATACCATCCAAATCAAAAAAAAAAAAAAAATTGTAAATAATTGACAAAAATAGCAAAAGAACCAACCTTTGTGCCATTATCAAGAGAATTAAACTGACTCAAGCTAGCATAGATATCTTTCTTGCACAAAAAAACCGGAAACTCGCCGTCATCATTGTCATCATCATCATCATTAGAATTCTCACCATTAAGATCATTAACAAAGATCTTCCTAACAATTTGGTAATAATTAGAGGGCAATTTAGATTCCCAAACAAAATCAGCAGAAGAAGCACCATGAAAAGCCTTATTCAATCTAGCAAATTTACAAATTTCTTGAGGTTCCAAATTCATCAAAACCATAGCTACACAACCTTCAGGCAAATCACCTAACCCTAATGTCTTCTCCATTTCTTCAGGTTTTACTTCCTTCCCAAATGTTAAACCCATCAACAAAATCAAAATTCAACTTTCTGGGTCGATTTTCCTCACAGATTTACCTTCTGGGTACCAATCAATTTCCAATCTTCCTCAACTTTTCACTTATGGGTCAAATTCCTACCAAAATTAGGGTTTTTGAGAAGAGAAAGGTAAAAAAGAGGGAAGAACACCAAAATCAATATCTTAACTTTCTGGGTCGATTTTTCTTGCAGATTTACCTTCTGGGTACCAATCAATTTCCAATTTTCTTCAACTTTTCCCTTCTGGGTCAAATTCCTACCAAAATTAGGGTTTTTAAAAGGGGATAGCAAAAAAAGAAGGAAGAACACCAAAATTAACTTTATTTTAAAGGGTAAGAAACAAAAATTGATGTTAATGAATAATTAGATAGTGGGTCTGAAATTTAAGGGGTTTAAAGAGAGAAGAAGACAAGAAAATAGTGGCACCGCAGAGCTTGCTGTTGACAGACGCGTATGATGTTGATAATTGATAAACAGCAGAAAAAGATAGTAATTTCGTTAAAATAATTTGATTGATTAGTTAATAAATTTGGGATTTATGAGTGTTTTTGCGATGGATAAATAAGAGGATGAAATTGGGGGGGAATTGAGGGAGTAAAAGACGGTAAAAATCGAGTTTTTAATCTGTCATGGATGATGGAATGATAGGGTTTTATCCTTTGCGTGGTTGGATAGGTGAATAAAGACAATGAAATGCCGAGTCGATATCGATTTTATGGACAAACTGTAAATTTTGGATTTTGTTCTTTTTGTGTGCTGTGATTCTGTTCACATCAGGAATTTTTCCGTTCCTTTTTCTTTCATCTCCTTCCTAGAAATTAAAAATCCTATTCTAGATCTCTAGGTTTTCTGTTTTCGTCTCATCCATATTTGCAACACAAAATCTCATTTGTGACGGCACGTATCTGTCACTTTGGAGTGACGGATACCATTTTCCCACACAAATGACCCAAATAGAGGAGAGAGGGAAGCACATGGGGGTGACCCCACCTTGTCCCCCCCTATTCGTTTTGTGAGTGACATTATTCGTCACTTGCTCCGACCCGTCTGTTGTTGCAAATACGCAATAAGTTTGAACTTCTTTATATTTGCGTGTTTTTTTTGTTGCTACATGTGAATTAAATTTAATCTTTTGTCTATGAAAATGGAAAGATGATTAAATCAATCCCCTAATTCATTGTACAATATTCGGAAGCAAGAGTAATATGTACGGATTAATTACAAGTTAATCGAACAATCGAATTTCTAATAAGTTAATCACATCTTCCCAGTCCGCAATAAATTTGATACTTGTCGGGGATGTCTTAGTTTGTTATTAAGATAGAAGTACAATGTACTTAGGTCGTAGATTTGAAACACTTGTACCTAGGTGACTCTTGAAAAAATAGTTATGAGAATTTATTACTCCGGAGTCCTCCACAATCTCGCTATTCACACTCGTATAAAGGTATAGTGTTCCAAACCTACACCTAATCTCTATATACTAAAAGAATAAGAAAAGCTCCAATTTTTCCCGCCTAAAACACATTCCTTATTTAGATAATTCCCTATATACTTTCTTATTTTGATATAATCCCCTATATACTTTCCTATTTGAGGTGCATAAAATTTGTCTCTAAGTTTTTTGCAATAAAAATTGGGTGATGCTCATTCATGTACGGATTTTACTCTTTCATGGACGTTAATGACCATAATACCCCTTTTATTTCACTGTAATTTCATTTTAATACCCTTATTTTATCTCTCTCCCTCTTCTTCATTTACTCTTTTCTCACTCTAACCATCACCACCCATCAACCACTATTCACCACCCTCACCGCCGCCTTCCTTACGCCACCGGCCGGTCTTGACGACGACCTCCTGAGTACGAGTCCTGAAATAAATAAAAAAAATATAGTAAAAATTACTAAAATAATAAAAAAAAGGAAAATCGAAAATCGAAAAACCAAAAAGTGAAATGCAGAGAAGCGGCAACATGTTCATGTACCACGACTACTACTACCATTAACACCCAATACCAGCAACATTTATGGCGGGCCACACCCCCTCAATCCGACTTCGAATGTCACCTCCCTTTACCACAACTCCGGCGACGGTTTAAATAAACCCTAATTTAATTAGTGTAAATCAATCCTTAATTTGATACAATATAATTAATTTAATTAAAAATTACAATTATTACTTCATCGATATGAGAATTGACATCCATAATTGTGAAATTTGACGGATTTAATTAATTTTGTAGATTTGATTAATTTTGTGGGGAGAGAATTAGAGGGACTTAAAAAATTAGGCAAAGGGCATACTATGGAAACATAATGAAAAAAAGTACATGAATGAGTAAAACCCGTCCATGAATGAGCAACTACGTAAAAATTTCGTTAACTTTGTAAGATAAGTCGTATTATAAAAATTAATAAATTTACAATTTACAATCTATAAATAGTATATTAAAAAATAAAACTCTATAAATACCGTGCATGTATTGCACGGGTTCTATACTAGTGTGTAACTAACAATAAATTAATACTAACAATACAAAGATATTTTTAGATGACCTAAAATAAAAATATTTTAGAGGGGTTTATCTAATGATTGCTACTTCGGAGTTTAATAGAAGTTCAACCAATTTAACAAGAAAAGATATCCTGCTTCATTCGCAACTAATAATACTTAATTTTGCTTTATTTCATCATAAATCAAATCAAAGTAGTAATTCTTTAGTTGTATGCTTGCGTAGTAAAAACAAAAACGAAAAAAACAATAAAACGCATCTAGTAAGTTGGATGAATTGTAGTGGATTATAATACACCATTAAACTGAAGAAATTTGACCCAAAAGAACCATAGAGGTCGTGCGGCTTTCTGGGCAAAGTCTGATGTTCAAGCAGAGGCAACGGCACTTAAATTTGCTTGTATTGATGCCATTGATCGTGGTTTTCGGCATATTGACGCAACCTCGGACTGCTTAAACTTGGTTCTTCAGCTTAATGGATGTGGAGATATCAACCACGATGCTGCACCACTTACGTTTTATTACTTCTCTAGTATCATCTTATCATTGTTTTTCTCTTAGTTAATGTCCCCGGAGCCTTAATAGGATTGCCCATGCTATAGCTAACTCTATAGTTTAGGCACTTTTTACTTTTCTGACCAAAAAAAAAAAAAAAATGTTCCATGAAAGATAGGTCAAAACTTGAATCTCCTTCTGCCTCCTTTTTCATATCATAGTGCACCAGTTTAACATTGACCATCGACTTCTTTAACTTGGTTTGTGGTGGCGAAGGACCGATTATTCTCTTGTAGTCACTCCCCCGGTCCCTTTTATTTGTTTACCTATTTGTAAGGAATATTTTAATCAAAGGTAAACAAATGGTTGGAACATGAGACGGTGGGAATATAATGTAAGATCAACCCATTTGACTATAGACTCACGTCTCACTCATTTACACACTACGACATTAGCTCGATGAGTACTACCCATTAGATCAGACCGTTTGACAACATTCCCCCAAGACTGTAAATCATATGAGAATTTGTGATCCACGAAATAGAGCAGGTACATGTTTAATACTAGTAGTAAAGAGGAAACAGGTGATTACTAATTACACAGGTAGCATCAATTTCCGCCTTCAGGATGTGTCCTGATTCGGATTTAGCACAGTTTCATCATATGTAGCAATGATGAGTAAGAAACAATCACCCACCATTTTAAAAACCAAAGAAAATCTATATATTCAGAAATAAACACAAGGAGCTTAATGCCACAACCAATCCTCCATGAACCCATCATCACAATCATGTCTTCCACCTCCAATGTTTCCTTTCAAAATGTGGTCGCAAACTCGAAATTGGAGACCCTTAGTCAGATGACCCAATGTAGGAATTTCCATATGCAAGTAAATATAAAACTTGGTAGTAATTACTGAAAGACGTGTTAGATCAACTCCAGAAACAAAGCTTCTTGTTTACTCGTCAGCCCAAGCTCACTTAAAGATAGGTTGCTCTCCCCATCACTGAATGCTTGACGAGGGTACGGCCTTACCTGTCAATTCATATTATAGATAGTTTAAGTTTGGTGGTCAGAATACATGACAAAGACACTTTCCGGGCTCTTTAATCTTAAACCCGTTTAAGAACAGTTGAATGTAACCTACTTGTGCAGACTTGCAACTGAAAGCATGAAGATAAAATACACACGAATATACTCGGAACTCAGAAGTAATAATTACCAATCTATAAGTGCCAGGCTTCAGCATCCTCCCAACATCAATAAAATTAAACAGCGCCTGCACGACCCACAATCAGTTAGCTCGAACAAACATAGATAATTTATTATATTAAAAAAAGCAACGGATGATCAAATTTCACCATAAAAAATGCATATAGACAAGATGTACCTGCAATTTATCAGACTTACGAAACCGGCGGCCGTGTCGACTGCCATCAGGCATTCTAACCAGAAGGGTTATGGCATTCTCATCATTCAAAGCTGGCTCCTCCGGGAGAGAAGCTTGTTTTGCAGCAAGCTGCCTCTCAAGCTCCTAGAAAATAATAGAATTATGAAAAATGATAGTATTCGTCACGAGATTAACTCTGCGAAACCGCTAAGAATCTCCAGGAATCGTTTCAGCATCATCATTGGCGATATATCATGAAGTAGACGTTAAAGGTAAGAGAAGTAGACTACATGCAGGCATGGGTGAGATAAGTACAAAAGTAAAATTGAGGATAAACGGGAGACGAGCTGCACTACTGAACAGGTTTGTGAAAGCCGCAGAAAAAAAACAAGTAAGCTCAATAAGATGAATGACATGTAAAAATGGTCCAAAAAAGCAGTCCGTAATTGAACACGAAAGAAACAAAGACCAGCCTACTCATTAGCAAAAATCTTGCAACAAAGTCTTAAGACTCTTAAACATGTAAGTATAATGCAAAGAGGAAAATTTAATCTTATGTTTAGATAAAGAAAGAGGGAAGAAGAGAAGGTACGGGAAGGGGAGAGTTTTCCGTCAAATCTTTCCCATACATCTTTCCTATACAGGGATTATTAGCTTGTAGGAGAAAAAATAGTCCCCCTCGCTCCCAACTTACCAACTGCACAAATTTCTTTTATCCCAAATTTCCAAGTATTAGTCAGTCCAAATCAGCACTGGCTAGCTAAAGGCCACTGAGGCAGATAAGGGGAAACTTGTATAACCCTTGTGCTGATCTATACTCCCTCCCCTCAAATCCATTGTACCCCATAAATGTACAATTTCTCTACAAAAATGAGGGGGCTGAGTCGCTTGGATTTGAATGGATGTAGTAGTAAACAACACTATTTTCTCACTCCATATCTCCTTACCTTACATTTCATGAGCAAAGATCTTACATGAATTCAATAGCTTATGTCAAGACAGGAGCTAGGAAACAACTTAAGTGCAAGCATAACAGCAGCTAGCAGGTTGTGGTTGTGGTTGTGGTTTTGGAAAAATAGAGACAATATTTCCTAGAATTCACTCATAAAGCAAAGTGGACGTAAAGGTTTGCCATCGGAAATGAGACGCTTTGGAAGAATGTCCTCAGCATCAAATATGGAGTTCATAAGATAGGTTGATGGAGTAAGGAGGCTAATAGTTCGCATGGGGTTGGCATCTAGAAGTACGATCCTTTGGGATCATTCTCCGTTAAGAATCTCTGCAATCTTTTGGAAAATTTCACAAATCACAAATTCTTGACCACGGAGATCTGGAAGTGTAAAGCTCTTACTATAGCTTTTTTTTCTTCGGCACTAACCAAAAGTTAAAATATAAATTTAAAAAAAAAAAATATAAAAGACATGCTCAAAAGGAGAAGTTTTAGCTTTGTAGCTAGTCATTCTCTTTGTGCTGAGCATGAAAAGATTATTGATCAGCTTCATCTCTCTTGCTCATGGATCGTGTCTTTATGGAATTTATCCTTGGTCTCACTTTGTAGTAAGTTGGGCCCACTTTAATCTTCCTAGTCTCTACTAGGAAGAGAGGGATGGAAAAAGGTCGATGTTTGGAGGATGGTTCCTCCGGCTATTTGGTGGTGCACTTGGATTGAATGAAACCATCGTATTCTTGATGATGTGGCCTCCTCATTTCAAGAGTTCAAATTTCATTTTTTTGAAGCTATTATATATTTGGAGCCATATGCTTCATCCAAATTGAAACTTATCTCTTCTTATTTTTGCAGATAAGATTACCCACGATAACTTGAGAGCATAATTTTCCCTCTCTCATTTTGTATATGGGCGTCACATTTAAGGTGTCCTTTGGATTTGAATATCACTTTTAGAGTGTCTTTTTGTATATGGACATCGCCCTCACGGGTGTCTTTTGGTAGATGGGCATCACCTCTATGATGTCTTTTTTGTATTTTTTGTACTGGGCATTGTTTGGATAGGGGAATTTGGAGGGAGAAAAGTGAAGAGTAGTAAAGTGGGGGTTGAGGAATTTGGAGGAGAGGGAAATTTTGATTCCTCTCCCTTTCCCTCCTAAAAGAGAAATTATTTCCCCTCCTACCAAAAAAAGATTTGGAGAGAAAACTCCCTCCTTCCAATCCTCTCCCCTTTCCCTCCATTTTTGTATCCAAACAAAGGGTTAGTGTCCATTAATTAATACTCCTCCATTTTTTTATTTTCTTCCCATTTGCTTTATTGCGGTCTCCAAGACGGAACTTTGACCGTATTTTTCGACATCTATATGTTACTTTTTTTTTGTCGAAACTTTTCCTGTGAAAGATGTCTTGATAATAAGAGTAAATGTTTTTGTTTTATAATTTAATATTTTTTATTTTCAATCTTATTTACGGTCAAAATTAAAAAACTTTTGACCTCCAAAAGGCAAATGGGAAGAAAATAAGAAAATGGAGGGAGTATTATATCTTCTAAATAAATAGTCAAGTCCATACTCATGCCCTCGCATTCTCACTTGTAGACACGTGAGAGTAACATAGGTTGAGAGCTCATGACACGTACTTAGTTGAAACAGCAACCCTTTATAGAAGTAACACAATAGATACTGGGAAACTTTCCATGGCTCACAAGAAAATAAAATATAAAAATTGGCAGTTATCCGACATTTAAACAGGCACGAAAATATAACATGTAAGCCAAGCTAGCATTTCAACACACTCAAAAGCTTGAAAGCTCACCTGTTCCTCCTGCAATTTCCTTTGAGATTCCTCATCCTTTCTCCTCTGTTCTTCAAGAGCTGCTTCCCTAGCCGCATTTTCTTCTGCTATGGCTATCAGTTCCTTTTCCCTATCGGCTTGTAATGAAGCAAGGTACTCATCATCCTGCGAAAAGGAAATTGAGAGGGTTATTTTTGGTTTGTTAGAGAGCCTAATATCACACGAGCACAAAAACAATTATACTCATTTGATGCAGATAATAATTAATAAATACCTGCTGTTCACGTATTGCCCGCTGAGCAACAACACTTGGTGAGGGAGGACGAGGTGCACTCCAAGCTGTTTCAACCCCAGGACGCAACTGATGGGAAGTATATGGTAAAGGGTATCCATTTTCAGGAATCCCGCCAAACATAGCAGCCTCTAGCATAACCGCTTCATCATGCTCCTCAGAAGAGATACCTCCCCACTAAAAAATAGATGTTATTATTTCAAGTCAACTATTGCTAATATAATAATAGTAATGCAAGACGGCTTCAGGATCTTTGGTTCTTACAAAGACATGACATGAATGCATCCCCATCTTAATTTTTATCATTTTTTAGGATAACTTTATTCTGTCGATGCAATTCTCAAAACAATTTTTTATTTAATTGTCAATCGGAAACTACCGCCTTTTGTTTATAATATAGGGGTGAGGCTATGTACATCCAATCTCCTCTATTGCGCCATCCGAAGGATCGTGACTCGTGAGGCAATGGATTTATTTTGTTGTGTTTAGCATCATTTGATTTACCGGTAATAAAGCTGGCGCATAAATGGAGTACCTCAGCTGTAGCAAAAGCACTTCCATTGAGTGGAGTCTGACTGTCAGTAGTGGGGACTGGATGACTTGGCTCAGTGTTAACTTCTGTTTCTTCAATATTTCTCTCAGCCTCCACAAAGCCGGAAGACCTTTGCCCTGACCTGTGCCTAACTAGGGGTTGCTCATCCAACTCATCAACTTCATCTTGGATGGAAGAACTCCCTGCTTCTTGCCTTGAAATTTTAAAAGATAAAAAGGGCAATATGATCAAAATGTATTTCCCACACATTTTGTGCTTCTCCTCTCACTCAAAAAGCAGATGGAAGATTCATTACGTAAATGTTAGAATGGGCTAGGGTAGTAATGGCAAAACATGTCAAATCATCTAACCTAATAACACACACGGCCCGTGAAAAAAGATTTCACACATTTTTTACAAGTAGCAAGAGCCGTCAAGGAAAAAAGAAGGAATAGGATGCATCAAACAAATAGACAACCGATGGACCAAAAAAAAAAACAAATAGACAACCAACTGTAGAGATGAATGAAACTCTTGCAGCAACAATCTATAACAGTCCACAAGTAGACAGCACAGAGGACTATGGGTAAACCATGTAGTATTAACTAAGGACATCAAAAGGTACATGGAAACCAACTGCTCATCATTGAAGTATGTAAATACTGATTGATAAACCGGTTTAAATTTGAAATGGGCATGAGCAATCTACATTACAAACTAAGTCATCAATGACTAACAGCACTGACCGACTAATCCACATACCTTTGATTCGAGTCAACTACATTAGACAGCTCTCCCACGTTGATAGGCCTGTCCACATTTGATCCAGAAACTCCACCCTCGAGAACCGGCTCTCTTTGCGTTTTTTCCTGTTCTGCGGTCTGCAATGAGATTTTATATGATAGATTAAAATCAGAAACAGCTAACAAATGCACAAGAAACTGAAGATAATGAATCACTAACCCTTAACGATAATGAAACAGCATGAGCAATATCAGTATCGTCATGCTGAGATGCTCTCTGTTGAGGTTCAACATAATCCAACCCCTACAATGAAAATGACGAATTAAACAAGATAATATTGGCTTTTAGAAACTTAGTCAGCATAGATGCCTAAGAGTTATGGATCATTCAATGCAATTTTCAACGCAATTTTCACCATGGATCACTGGAAGAAGCCGTTATGTGTCGTGAGCACGATGATAAAAGTTGTGTATGCCTGATTACCTTACCCTTTCCATCTGCGAATGAGCTTCTGGTATTAGGAAAATGTTGTTTTAGATCAAGGTTGGCAGATTCGTAAGACATCCAATACGAATTCGCAATTTTCTCACAGTAGCTTATTCGATGAGCTGAATTCTGAAATATTATATTAAATGCAATATGGGAATTCATCATATTAATTTGCCTGATTTTTATAAAAAATTTAAAAAATAATAGTAGTAATTTGTCTTTTAAAAAATCATAGTTGTCCCACCCCCAGTAAACAAAAAGATAGTATGTTCAATAAGTGGATACATGGTCAAATGGTTCCACATGTACCGCGAATACAAACGAATAAGAAACCTTTTAAGAATTCCCAATTCCCCAATACACAGCCACTAAATTCCCCTTAAAACTCATCTTTTCTAATAAGTCACCCTGTTCATATTCCCACGAAGACTTCAGCCAATCCCGATTTATGGCGTACTGATTCGCAAACGAATAGCGTATCGCGACCTCATCGAACGAATCTGGTAAACTTGTTTCGATGACTAATCATTGATTTATGTAAGGGATTTAGGGGGAAAGAGAAAGGAGGGGAGCAAATTAGGCTATTTGGTTAGCAAATTGGAATGCAAGATACTGGGGGAGAGAGAAACGGAGAGATCCATTTTTCCTCCTCCAAGACTAGAAGCCAAATTAGAATTCCTCAAACGTAGGAAATATTTGGAAGGAAAATGACATTCCCCATCCCTTACCCCTCCAAACAAAGCGTATGATTACTAAGAGGTGCAAACTGCAAAGTGAGAGCAGAGAAAAAGAGACTAACTTCATTATTGTTCTGGAGTTCAGCATCTCTCTTGGAAGCTTCAATGGCTGCTCTAATCATTTCCTCCTCAATATCATTTCCATAATCTGCGGAAGCATCAAACTGAGGCGCACTTGGTCTGGTAATACCTTGATAGTTCCGTGTAATATCTTCATCGTCCTCCTCATCAACAATGACGGGTCCGTGCATTTCTGATCCTTCCACATCAATAACATCAGTCACATCTTCGATTCTTGGACCATGACCAGGCTGAGTAGCTGAATTATCAGGACCATCCCTGACTTCAATGGGAATTTGCCTGACTTCTCTGGGCTGAGAAACAAATGGAGCACGACCTCGTTCGATGAGCTCAGAAGGGCGATTGAAGATGTCGGGGGCATCAAATAGACCCCTCTGGAAGGTTGGATCAAGAAGAGAGAATGGATTCATCCCTCTTGTAGCTGAAAAAAGAGATGAAGGGCCACGATGCACCAATGATGTGGGGTCATCTATATCCATGAGATCATCTAATGGAGCAGTAGCAGTAACTGGAGCTTCCTGCATGCTAAACATTTACATAAATAAATAAATTCATATTATAATCAAACAACAACAGCAAGGATCTTTGGTGCAAGAAGCGACTAAATCCAAAACGACAACAGGAGTGATTTAAGATAATTAAAACCGATGGAGGAGACGATCTAGCAATTAAAGGCAATGGCGGAGAAAAAAAAAAGTTAAAAAGAAAGGACGTACACATTTCTATCTCCCTCGCTAAAATGTGCATTGACAGCTTCATTAAGATTTCCAGCATACTCCTGCGCATTAGAATGATTTAGGAACACATAAATAAGGTACAGAGTGCAGAAGTACACGGGAATACAGCTATAAGTGAGCCTTAACAATTTCTGAGATCTAAATAGATATTGGACACTGCACAGTTAACGTATTCAGAGCGAACTTTCCTGCAGGAGATAGATAGCAATCCAGTGGAAGACTCACCAAAGGAAAATATCATTCATTACAGTTTCACACAAAGAAACTCACATTTGCCCTTTTTGAATGAGTTAGGTGGCAAAAAAATCAGGTGAGATGTGAGTTTCCAGGTATCCTGATTACACTTGCAAAGACTGAGAAATGACTAATAAACGTGCTACCATGCTTAGTACTGAAAGAGTAACAAATGACCATACACATAATTCCACAAGTCCGTGGTCTATCTAGAAACAATCTCTTTGACATAGATGTCATTCTATGTACCCCACTTATACACTACCATAAGTTACCCTATAGAACATCCTGTTTTTGCTAATGCCATGCGACTCTCAAAGCTTTAACCATTCATACTCGACAAATTGCCTTCAATTAACTCCACTATGCGACTCTCACAGTCATGTATAACAATCCCTAACTCACTAATTAGTTTCTACGCACAAGCGACAACATAGTATAAAACACCATTTCCTCGAACAAGACAGAGATCCTGAAGAACTCAATTGAGCCATATCAAAGCAATCCAGCCGATAACTATATGACGATCATTGTTGCCTATAACACTATAAAAAGACTCTATGAGTACAAACATTGCCCGAAAAGGCGCTAAAATAACGTTTGGCTTGAATCTTAATCAACAAGAACTAGTAGAACATCTAACACCAGATAAATAATCAATCTACAACCAAATTAGAATCATCCACACACTATTCTAACTTCAGATTTAAAACAAAAATTCCCAAATCAATTGACTCCAATTAACATCACATGAACACAATTCGGTACATACCCATTTCAGAAATAACTAATCCCAGATAATATATAACATGAACGCAATATTACCGTAATATTGCTAATTCTACAATATTTAATCGATTGTCCAACAAAAACCTCATTAATTACAGCAGAAAACCCTAATCAAAACAACTTTAATTGTATAAAAATAACATCAAATTAAACAACTCTAATTAAAGATAAAATAGAACTTTAAAAAACAAAAATAAAAAAAAGGTTAATTATATAAGTAATATACCTCAAGTTTTTGGAGTGCGACGGTCTCAGGTGCACCGGTGATGCTCATAAAAGTATCAATAGTATCACGATTAAAAGACGCCATTGCAGAAGAAACTATAGGGATTATAATTCAAGTATTGAAGAAGAAAATATAGGAAGAGTATACAAGGGTTCAACTTTAAGAAGGTTTGTTGGTTTGTTGATTGAAATTGAAACGAATTGTGATATTCCTTACTTTTTTGTGTGTGACGGATCCATTTAGCGGTGCATGAGTTGGTAGGATCCGGAACAAAGTCTTTTGTAAAACCGTTTATAAAATAGTTTAGAGTCGAGAATTAAAAGAGTGAGGAACTCGAATGTAATTGTGTTTTGGAAAATAGTTTTCATAGTTACTTTATTTAGTGTGTTTTAGTTATTTGTTCATCTTTTTTATTTTTAGAATGTATTTAATGAGGAGAATGATCATCATTTGCATTCAGTTTAATTTATAATGTATGTAAATATTGATGGGGATAAAATGAGGTATGTATAATATTGCTAGTATAGTACATACTCCCTCATTTCAATGAAATGTTATACAGAGAGGGAATTGCTTTTAATATTATCAAAACACAAAGATAAACGGGAGAATAAAACATATCTATAAATATTATTAAAAGGCTCGACATTAAACGTCACGTAGACAAATGTGACATGGCAACAATTAATTGTGATGTGGCAAAATATAGTCCACATGGAAATACCAGCATAGTAGTACACATGAAAAAAAAAAATTACTGATTCCACATTTAAAAGTTACTCTCATAATTAATGGTAAAAAACTAAATTTAGATAATTTTAATTTCATAGGATAATTTTTAAATCACTCTCATGCAAAGTGGATTTAATAATAATAATAATCTATAAATATAATTAAAAAGTAAGTCAAACTATCAACCATCAACTATATGTCTTATTTTAATTTCATAAGATAATTTATAAACCACTCTCATGCAAACCTTTTACATTACATTTCTCCTTGCTCCATATTTATGTATGTAAAATCAATAACTCTATAATCTAAATACAAAATCTATATATCTAACTTAAAGGCATGCTAAATTACCTATCATAATCTACATGTCATATCTATTTAATAATATAAAAAAGATACCTTGAGCATATGTATAAGACATGCGACAGCGTAGAATCACTAAGAAACTTTCATTTGATAATATGTGACTAATTAATAATATTCATTCATAGAATTAAGATAGAATACTTATTATCACGTTTATAACCCCTTATTCATCTCTAACTCTTCATTTTCTCTTTAGCTCTTCCTTTTCCTTTTTGATGATTCATTTTCCCTCCTAAAATTTAACTCCTTATTTGATGCTAAGTTAATATAAATAAAGTCTTTAAAATAAGCACTTTTATTTTTTACCCTCTTTTTCTAACCTTTTGGCATACTAGTTGTTGTACGGCGCGCGTTGCGCGCCGTACCCTAAATTATTGTTGCTCGTTTATTAGGATTGGTATCGTTCCATGGGGCTCGGAATTTCCGTAGGCTTTTCGCTATTGTTTCCGATCGTTGTCTATTCGTAATGGTAAATCACATCACAGTACAATATTTTAGAAGCACATAACAGAGATTACCATACCTTGATACAGACTCTTAGCACAGTCGGACATACTACGCCTTTATGCGGTTACACACAACCACATTTTTGTACATATTCGACGTTGACGCTTAGCAGAGGACCCTAACGATTTCATTCCATTTCTCACATGTATTCCATTATATCTGGTCAGACTTCAAAATGATTTCACAAACATTAACCTTTAATTGAATAAACCAAATTAAAGATGACGAAGACAACTACAACACATCAAACTGAAGATCACATAAACAAAACCACACAAGCGCCAGCAAACAACATAATCGGCCTGGAAATGAATTAAACTGCGTGTATCAACAACTTCAAGGATTCAATTACCTTCGAAGTGAATCCTATCTTGCATGAATACATGAAGCATCTTATAACTTTCCAAGTGAACAATCTCTGTAATATTACCCCTGAAAACAACTAATCACTGATTGACCTTCTAACTTCCCAAGTGATCAAGCTCTACACTTGCATGTTAATCAACTAATTGGATCCAGACTAACTAAACCAATTAATCAATTTACTAACTTCCCAAGCGATCAATTACTATAATTATCGGCATTTGTTTACTTTAATTCCGTTATGGTATTGTCCCATAGCTCTGAGATCAGAAGAGATATTTAACCCAGATGCTTGTTTAGATAGATAGCTATGCATGGCATAGAAGCGGGTTTGTTGTGTGCAACGATGTTTAAGGCAAGAAAGCCAATAATAATACAACAACTAATAACCGAAAATACATCTAAAGGTCGACTTGCACCCGGACTTGGCAGCTGGAAGTGGTCTTTATACCTGGCAAAAGGTGCACCATACGCAAAAACATCCCAAAATTTTGCCGACCTTTTCTGTCCTGCAGCACCTTAGTCTAGAGATAGCTGCTTAAGCACACACTTAAGCACTCGGCTACGAGAGAGAGATGTGGCTGGGCCTACCTGAATGTATAAGTCATTGTGACGAATTTTGGTCTCGATTATGTTGAGATACTCTGCCTTTTCCTGTTTCAAATGCATATAGGCTATGTTAGTTTTGTAGGGTACGCTTTTATCCGAGTGTGAGGTCGTAGAAGGTGGTATAGCTAATAAGCAACTATTGGCAGATCCAAAGATTTTTAATTTTAGACCATGTTAAACCACATCACTTTCGATAGCCTAAACTGTTAATGTAAATTGTATTGCTTTGAACTTTTTCTTGGTGAATACCTCTATAGGCAGCGAGTACAAAGCACTGGCCTTGGTTTCTAGTAGCTTCTCGGCATCCTCAGTGAATGCAGTGAAAGCATATGATCCAGTTGCATCAATTGCCTCAAATGTGACTTTCATTCTAATATTGCACATCTTGTGTTAGCTGCTGCATATAAGTTTGATATGTGTGTAAAGCATAGTGCAAAGCTGCAATCCGTTATTTTGTTACCTTGGGGAGGATACTGCACCCTCTCGCCCACATGCCTGGCAAGTGTATGTAGCATCAACGTCCTTATCACTGCGTGTGCCACAGTTGTTACAGCCAAGGTAGAAGCGCACATCTTTCTTGTCAAATTTCGGGATCTTGACATGCAACCAATGCCTTTCTTCTTGCAAGGTGGTCACCACCTGTAAATTGAGTGCCATATAAAAAAAAATTATTGATAGCCATAAATACAGCTGAAATTTTGTTGCTGGCAAACTCCATAAACAGCTACTGACTCAAGCTATTATTTGTTTCAAATTAGGTATTTACCTTTTTCTCGATCTCGAAGTGTTTTTATTGTAATTGTCCTGCGCTGAGTTTCTGGTAGGCGGACCTCCAATACCTGTTGAGCCTTAGCTGCAACTATGCCTTCGTTTGCCTTTTTCCTGTTTGCAAAGTCGCCGACACAAATTATGTAGCGCTCCCGGGCCTAAACCTTTCTTAAAAGCTAAATAGGATACCATTACTTACCAAGCACGGATTGCATCAGCTTTTTCCCCAGTTGGGTCAAACTTGAAAAATGTTGCGTTAGTTGTGGCCAGTGAGAAGCCTATTAAAAATGGCAAACAGAATTATTATTGCATTCCTTATGATTTTTTTAATGGTAAATGTTAGAAGCCATAATGCTCAGCACCTTTGTGATAACAAGTCCTCAGGGATGTAAACCCAACAACCGGAAAAGATTCAGCCATGCTCTGCACAGTTGCACCCTCTTTTACCGCTAGATCTCGCCTGATCGTGGACTCATCATTGGGTCATGTGTTGTGCTATAGTGATTGTTGAAAGTGGACAGGGGACATATATTCAGTACAAGTGTTGTGTGAAAAGGTTGTATACGAAGGCTACCAACAAAAACTTTGCCTTACCTGTGATCGGCGATCACAATTTCACGGACTTCCAATTCTTGACCTCCTTTTTATGGTCCTCAGCGGTTCCACATAGATCACAATCCCTAGAACGTCTGCAATTAAACGCAAAATATTTTTTAATCGTAAAATTAGGGATATTTAGCAATGCATAATTCATTAAAAATTCTTCTTAAAAGGTGAGACAAGAAAGACAGTGCAAGCGTGTATTACCATAGCGATCATCAATTGTCATAGTCCGGGGGATGGAAGCCAGCACTATGTAATCTGGACCAGTAGCAGGTTGTGAACCTGGCACAGGCTGAATAATTGTGCTATTGTTGAAGCTAAGCTGATACGGATGGTCTTCAGGATTTGTTCGGTATTTTTCAGGAACATGCTTCAGTTTAGCATTGGAAATTTCATACTCCATTTTGTCTTGTATAACATCCTCATATGCCTCTATTTCTTCATTATATAGGGTTGTTTTGATTCTACCGCCATGCAGTTATTTCACCATAATAAATGTAGAGTCAAACGCATTGTCATTATATCGTGGCTGTCTGAATATATGTTTACATATGCTGACTTTGTTTGTGGTATCTTTGAGGTACCAGCTTCTACTTGTCTACTTGTTTGGCTACACCTCGCGGCTATTCTAAAATTTCACAAATTAAATGGACATATATTTTTACTTGGGATTGTTGATGACTTATGTAGATAGGTGACTATCGGACTTAAAGTGTGGCGAGAATGAGGGTAGCTGAAGTGAGTATAAGCTTTTATAAATGGAATTTGTTAAGATTGGTTAGGTGGTTTTGCAGAAGTTGATGTCGGAAAGATGGCTACAATAGCTGAGCTTAAGCTGGCAGTGGAGAGGAGATTTCATCATTTGCCTATGAAAGGAACTGACGATATATCATGGTCTGACATTAACCTACGATTTTGTCTGTGAAAGGAAACTAATGGTGATTTATATAAAATATATCTTTGATCTAACCATATCAATCTTTTTCCGATGAAGGCGACATGTATGGGGACATTTTTGTTTATCTTATCGTGGCCAGAAGCTATTAAATGACTCTGATTTTATCAAAGATTACGACATCAAAGATGGGGATCAGGTACTTATCTTTGCATATTTGTTTCAATCTCTTGCCTTTTGAGTATGAGGTTTCGTCAAAGTTTATGTTTTGATCTACATAATTTATGATCATGCCACTGTATGTGATGTACAATCCTGTAATAGGAAATGATACTTCTGAAAATCTATGAACCATGGTGTGTTTCTTTGCCAAGGAGTGTATTTAAGTAGATTTTGCCATGACTTAGAGAGTATCTTACTTTGGTTGAGGATCATTGTTGGAATCTATCCGATGTCCAATTACAGTTTTACCACCTCAGCGGCTAAGCATTTACTAAGATACAGCTATTTTCTCTTGGTCATAGGATCATAGTTATGCACCTTACTTTTTTGACAGGGAATTTCAAATAAACTTCAAATTTTCTTTTAAGAACACTTTCATTTCTTATGCTGGTTTTTTGAGAATTGCTAAATATTGTGTAATAATTTTGAGGTAAGCAAGCCTATCTTAACTTCATGGCTTTCATAGTATCAATTCACATATTCCTAATCTAGCTTACCTAAAACATTGAACACATAAACTTGGAAATATTTCACACTTACCTCTTCATCTTCAAAGGTGATCCTCTGAAATGTTAAGTCTTTGTTGTTTGGCGAAGTCTGGCTGTTATTCTTGACTATGACCTTGAGCTTAATAGAGTACGGCCCCGTCTTATCGGTGAGGTCTTTCACAAGTTTTTTTTAGGCTTCATGTTAAGCTGACAAAGGAAGCCATGTAACAAACATGCCAACTTGTAAGCTAAACTCCAATGCCTAAAACGCTTAATAGCAAAATAACTATGTTGAAAGCACAATGGTTACCAGGCAACTAATACGAAGTACATAATTAAGCCAACCACAAGCAAGCCATTTTCATCCAGTCATAAAAATTAGGTAGCAAGGTTAAGGAATGAAGGAAATGAATACTGCGAGCTATCCTAGTCAATAATTACAAAGAAATTCACTCACTACTGCAACAAAGAAAAAAACTGCATAAACATGAGTAACCTGTAAATTTGTTTCAAACAATGAGTAACTTGCAAATTTGTTTTAAAAAAAACCTGCACACCGCAAGTTATTCTAAGGCTCTGTGTTTTTTCACCTCAAACTCTATGTAATGTAACCAATTACAGCTTCCCGAAACATGTGCAAATTTAACATAGTTCTAAACTCTCTCACTTATATGGAGTTCTACCTTAATCCATGGATAAATTAGGCACATACTCATATGTTTATCTCTTAAATGCAGTTTCCATTGGAACAGTTCACACCAATAAACGTACTCTAAAACACACATTTTGAGGGTTGTGGAGAAAAATTTGATTGCACAGTAAAACACTAAATGGCAAAATCTAATTGTGTAATATATGTAAAGAAAATAATGAGGGATACTTGAAAAAAATTAAGCAATCACATGGATTGAAGTGGACAATGAATTTAAGCAAAACTATGATACACAGAAGAAAAAGAAGAAGAAGAAGAGATTAAAAAGTATGAAGTGGACATACCTTCTATTTTTTCTGGAATTGAGGATTAAGTTCACTACTACAGATACAGGCTATAACAACGGGTAAAAACCGTTGTAAAAACAAAAAGCGGACGTTGTTAAAGCGGCCATTGTAGAAGGTATTTACAACGGTTTGGTTATTTAATGAAACCGTTGTCGAAAGTATTCACCACGGTTAAAAGTCGTTGTTGTTGGGTGTTCTCCGTTGTGGAAAGTGTTTCAAAAATTTGGAGGGAATAATATAACAACGGTTGTCATATGTATAACCGTTGTTGTAACTTTCCCTCCAAAATTGTGAAGTCTTTTGACAACGGGTTTATGCTACATACCCGTTGTTGAAATTGTTAGTAACAACGGTTCTTAGTTTAAAACACGTTGTTGTAACTTTACCTCCAAAATTGTGAAGACTTTTAACAACGGTTCTTCGTTTAAAACCTGTTGTTGAATATTATGCGCGGTATTTGTGAAAGTCATTCACAACGATGTTCTTTTTATTAACCGTTGTGAAAGGTCTTCACAACGGTTTTTTTAGTAACCGTTTTTATTACGAACTCCTAATGTTTTGAAAAATTAAATTTGTTTCATGCCATTCAAAAACCTGCATATATCAAGACACCATATACCAAAGACCAAAGATAAATCACAGCTGGGTTCATCAGAACTCAATAGATTTAATTCAACCACAACAGCAGTATCATATATATATATATACTTACAAGGAGTTGAATTTACATGAACTAATCATTCCCTAAACTTCAACAAAAAATTTACTAATAAGTTGATCTAAACTCTGAGTATCATGCATTTCTATTTTCTAAGACGTATTTGCCCAACATGTCCCTTACCTCGTCTATATCTATACTTGAGTACTTGCTCAATCTGTGACGGGGTTGATTACATACTGCGGAAAAAACAAAGAGAAGACATTATTGTAACAACATCAATTACTGCATAGCAACATCATGGTATATATAGCAGCAAGTAAGACAACATTAGCTCTAATTTAAAAAAATTAATAAACACATTATTAAATTACTAACATTTTCTGGAATAATGATATATCTTCGCCTAATAATCTCCAACATGAACCGACAAACGTAGTATCCACATTGTATGCTATCTGGCTGGCGAGGGGCCTATTATTACATAAAAAAACAGACGAGAGAAGGCTCACATCAGAATCTTGAACTTTAGGTATTGTATTAGTATTAAACACAGATTTTTGCACTTAATGTTATTGTATTTGAGCACGTACCCCTGTTATCGTAATAAAATCAGGGCCAACATCAGAATCTTTCGTGGGTTGATCCTGCTCGTTTGCTCTTCTCTTCTCAAAGGCCCTTTTTTTAAAAATAAAAAGGAGGCGAAACTCATTTTTTTAGGGGCAAAAATGAGCTTTTTTCTATAAATAAAAATTGAAACTTAATGTTATTATAAATAAATCAGTATTATAAACTTACTTATTAATCAAGCGCTTAAAAGTCTCGCTTGGTTGATGATGTATAGAGTCCAACCAGAAAACTTTATTCCTTGTCGGCATGATGGCTGCTAGCACCCAATGAGTCCTACATCAAGAGACATCATCATTATTAACAAGTACATATATTAGTTATGAAAATGCAATTGTATGGGGAAACGTAATACTAATTTGTTTATTACCCTTTATCATTATAAGCGCCAAAAATCAGCTTCTTGGTTGTCGCCAATTGTTGAGCAATATAATCTACCCGTTCTTCGAACGAGAAATCCGGAATAAATAAAGATAAAACATAGGGGCACAGGAATCCGTATTGATCAGATGGAATATTCTTCTCGGGGATCACTCTCAATTTCAATATCCTACATTATTACGGTATTAATTCCGGTATTTAAAACACTATCTAGTAGTCAGAATATTAGAATATGAAATTATTTATTAAGAAACTTACTTCATCCAAACAAATACGTGTTGGACATCAATCTGGTCTAGGCCAGCCCAAATGTCTAGCATATCCCATGATAGAAGTGCTTGGCGCTCAACCCCTAGAATATCCTCCTCGAGCGAAATAACTATCAATTGCTCGGTGGCTATGCGATGGCCAGCCTCCTCATGCAGTTTCCTCATCGTCACCGTTCTTACTTTTTGCATGTAATCCTTCCCGAAGATATTGTGTGGAGTTTAAACTCCTAACTACTTTCGTGTCCGGAAAGAATGAGTCTTTGATTTTGTGCTACTACCACCAGCCTACACATGTAGTAGATAATTAAAATAATAAAAAATCCAAAGGTAACATATCCTAGTTGGAGTAATAAAAATAAAAGCGTACTTAATTAAATACCTCGTCAACTTGCGCTCTTTCAATGATGAGGTAGTAGTAGCGAGTAAGACCGGGACTTAGGCTTATCAGTCTTTTTTGTCCCCTACACAAAATTACCATGCTTTTTATAAATACAGACAAAATATAAATAAAGGGAGCGAGGTTTTTAAAAAATGGAGAAGTTAATTAAATACCTCATCAAGTTGTTGTCTCGACGAGGTCGTTGGCATGTCTGTGGACTTAGGCTTATCCGCCAAAGCCGGCTTTTTTGTTCCCTACAAAAAAAAATAACATATAAATTTAACATATAAAAACATTCAACAATTAAAAATTTAACATATATATAAAGGTATTTCTTCTAACCCCAACTGCTTTCCGCTTCTGAGGCGGAGACGGCCGAGCCAAGTAGATGTGAGTTTCAAGCCATTGGATGAAACTTCCAACCGCATCTCCCAGAATGGTAATGTCGTCACGAACTGGGACAGGCAGTTGCAAGTTTTCATGGCCTGGAAAGACTGTAGTTATCTCTACTTTGGTATGATTCGGCAAAAGTTTTTCGCCATGAACTACAGTTTCCGCTGCTGCAGATTTGGTGTGCATTTCTACGAGACCCCGGCCAACACGCACATGTGGCTTTTCGGTTTTAGGGTCGATAAGAATAACTCGGCCTCTTGTTTACGGCCTGAAGAATATACACATACATTATTATATCCCAAAATTTAATAGAATTCATATAAATTTAACTAATTAAACACTTCATGCATACCTTACTGAAAACAGGGAACTGACTTGAAGGGGATGTATGCTGTTTTCCATCAGCCGTCTTCTCAAGTTGCATCTCCTTTTCAGACCCATTATTTACCTAATAAAATTAACCAATGGCACCATGTCATAAGTTATAGCATTAGAGCTGGCAGGGAACACACCCCCTGATCTTACCCAAAAAAATAAAAAGAAAAATAAGGAAGTATTAGGTACCTGATCGGCTTTAGTTGTTACAACTTCAGAAGCATTATTAGGTACCTGATCTTTCTGAATCTCGTTGACCGATACTTCCTTCTCATGTATTGTCAAGGTAGTAGTGGCCTCTTGACCAATCTGTTGTACCTTATTATTACCCCCTTTAGAAATGACATCCTCCATCATCTTCACTTCTTCTTCGGAAAGCTTGCCTCCAGCATTCAGCTTTAGTAGTATGGATGCCATTAACTGAAGCTGTGAGCCAAGAATGTAATGTGTCAGCAATTTTTATCCCAACAATAACATGTGAATTGAACTTAAATGAAAATAATAGAATAAATGTTACCATGTCAGCCTTCTTAGACTTAGTCTTCCTTTTCTTCTTTATCGGGGCAGTTGTCCCATAATATTTCGTTACTCCAACCTGTAACGGGACGCCCCTCAAACGACCTGGATGTTCGGGTCGGCCGATCGCTCTAGCAAGAACGTCATTACGACCACTGGGAGTGAATTTCCCTTCTTCTACCTCTTTCAATACGTTGTCCTATAATATATTAAATAAACTTCAAATTATATTTGTGACTAAAATAATAAAGTTAGTAATGAACTCGTCTTAATAAAATAATGCTTACTATGTTGGCCAACACTTCCTCATCATATTTGTCACGCGACCGGGATCCTTTAGGCGTGTGCCCTTCTTTATAAGTTACATGCCGATCCACCTCTTTCACTCCCTTTGCCACCTACACATTAACATGGTAACATTTATACACGTAAATGTGTATCAATGCAAGTCCAAGTGTGATTAAAAAAATAAAATCTCACAGGGGAATAATGCATGCTACTTACGAGGTTCTCTTCTATCTTTCTCAGAATCCGCCGAGAACCATACCATTTCCCCTTCTTGCATGAAATGTTAGCACAATTTTTTCTGCTAACGGCCTTCAAATAATTATATAAAAGCGCAAGTAGATGAGATAATAAAAAGATTATATAAAGGACTCATTAATTAAAAAAATGATAGGTAAATCGTTAAAAGGTGAGGATATTTAACCTGAAACTTCTCAGTAGTTCTCATCTTTTTGAAAAGATCCCATTGTTCCTGACTGATGGTGGGACACTTGTTTTCCGGTGGGCTCTTACGCATCTCCCCCGATGCCTTGTCCACATACAACCAATCCCTAGCAACGTCACACCTCCACTGCCTGTGGACATCCGCTGCCTTATGCATTAAATACTTATCATGGCTTTCATCGGGTATAATAAAGCCTTCCTTTACACGAGCCAAGTATAACTCCGCCAATTTTGGATTCAAAGTTCTAACATCATCTAAATGTATAGGCACAAACTGTCTTGTGCAAGTACCAATCCAACTGGAGAAATAACCCGCATTTGGACCAGTAGGGAAACCCATCTCACTCCATGTTATTTCCAACGACTGTTTAGCGGCTATAGCTGCAAGGACTTTCTGGCACTTCGTAGCACCTCTCTCACCAGGCTTATTATTCTTTTGACTTCTTTTACGTTTTTCACCCATGATAATCCTAAAACCCAAATATGAATGATATAGGAAATGAACAACTTAACAACGTACATGCAGAGTATTATCTAAAACCCTAAACCCTAATAGGAATGAAAATTTAAAACAACAGATTGAGCTTCTAAAATCCTAAACCCTAATAAGAGGAGTGAAGTAGATGATGCGGGATGATAAAGATAACAAAGAAGACGAAAAACAAACAGATGCATGAAAAAGAAAAAAAGATGATCGTCTTAAAACCCTAATGACGAAACACAAAATTAAAGTGAACATACCTGATGATGATGATGATAAAGAGAACGAGCAGAATGATAAGGGAAGGCAACGGAATCAGGCGTCGGAAATTGGGCGGCCGCAACGAAATGTAGAAAGCGAGGAAGAGAGAAGAATTAACTCAGGATATCAACGGTTGAACTAATGTTGTGTGTGTTTGTGTATGGTATGCTGTATGGGTTTGTAAATTAGTTTTTTATTAAGACAAACTATTGACAACGGGTGCTCAAAGAAGAACCGTTGTTATATGTTAATAACAACGGGTCAATAAAAGTCAACCGTTGTCAAAACTTTATTACAACGGTTAAAATATACCCGTTGTAATATATTTTCACCAAATTTGCGCCAAAATGAAATATGTCAAAAAAATCATTGACAACGGGTAGAGGTACTACACTCGTTGTTGAAAGTATTAACAACGGGTAATTTAAATATAACCGTTGTTATTGTTGAACCTTTTTTTTTTTTTAAATTATCAGTAATTCCATTACAGTCCAAACTGTAACAATACATACTGTAACAACGAAGCACCATATCTTTGCAACATTATTCAAAATTTCAACACCAAAGATCCACATCTAATAATAAGATCAAGAATATAAGACAACACCAGCATGCATGCATACTTTATATCTAAGCTACAGGATTTACCATGCCATGCAAATTTGGGAATTTTTATTTAACAATATAATGACCATTATTGATTTACCAATAAATTAAACCATCAAATTATTGGTCTGAAAATGACTCAAAATGTTGGTCGTCCATATCACCGTGTCCTCGATGAACTATCTCGGGATCGGGGGCGTTTCTTGGATGTCATAGTTTCTTCGTTAACCCAAATACCTTCACCATGGTCATCACGCATATAGATGCTTTCAGTGTCCTCATGATCAGTGTCAACATCGTCGAAATAAGATACAGTGGTAGACTGATCCATTCCCTCAAAAACGACATCCTGATCATCATCACCATTATCGGATGGACTAATCCTTCTACTCCTTATAGACATTACACAATGGACCACTTCTTATCCATAGGATCGGTGACATAGAACACTTGTTTAGCTTGGGATGCCATTATGAAAGGATCATCCTTATTATTGCCAACCTTACCCAGATTGACAAACGTAAATCCCATCTTATCCTTTCGGACACAATGGATGTTGTTATCAACCCAGTTACATCGAAACAAAGGCATTGTGAAATCAATGTAATCTAGTACCAATATTTCTTGAATAACACCATAATAAAGGCATTTTCCCCAAATAGGCTTTTTATCTTTTGAAGTAGCAAAGTGCATTGCCTCAAATTCAGAACTCACACCACTATTTTGCATTGTGCTCAACTCATCTTGCTCGCGGGTGTAAAAAGTATATCAATTAATGGCAAAACTGTTGTAAAAGGTGACCCTGGCATTTGGACATAAACCAAGACGTAGTAACCTAGGAGAGATGTCATCACCAGTTTGATCAGTACACTCTAAGACAATATTCCTAAACCACTCTGCAAACGTCTTCGTATGCTCGTTCGCAATCCACTTCTCGGTCTTGTTTGGGTGATCGTATTTGAGCTCATCTTTGTGTTGTTGAATATAAGGTTGCACCTCATCTTCGTTGTTTAGCACATACGTGTGTGCTAAATGCAACATTTCACGTGTCACAATTTTTTCAACCCGGCCCCTAATACCTTTTCCGGTCATCCAGTCACTATGACGATTCTTAGAACGCCATAAACTCCTCGGGGAGAGATGAGCGTAACAATATGAAAGAGCTTCGTCTAAAATAGCGCGTTCAGCAATACAACCTTCCGGACGATACCGATTAGATGTATAGTCCTTGTAGACTTTCATTAATCTTTCGAAAGGATACTGGTATCTCAAGTACATGGGTAGGGCAGTAAATGATCCGAGCCGACTCGACAAGCCCTCAGATTCGGCTCGGTCAAAGCTCGGCTCGAGCTCGGTCAAAACGAGCTCGAGCTCGAACTCGAGCCGGGCTTAGCTAAATACGAGCCGAGCCCGAGCTCAGCAAGGCTCGGCTCGGAAGCTCGTTTAGGCTCGTTTATAGTTTTTTGTACAATATTTATATTTTTAATATTAATTTTATTATAAATTATATGTTATTTAGTCATGTATAATTATATTATATTATAATAATTTTTATAATTTTATAATCTTATTTATTATTTAAAAATATTTATATTTAGTTAGATTAAAAAAAGTTAGAAAGTGAAAATAATATAAAGACAAAACGAGCTCGATTCGAACTCGAGCCGATCTCGAGCTTTTTCCGAGCCGAGCTCGAGCTTCAATTTTTTAAGCTCGACGAGCTTCGAGCCGAGCCCGAGCTCGAGCTAAAAAATTCGAGCCGAGCCCGAGCCCACCTGAGCTCGAGCTCAGATCGGCTCGTTTACACCCCTATACACGGGCCCAAGGTACAAAATCTCCCTAACCAAGTGAATGGTCAGATGAATCATGATAGTGAAGAAAGAGGGTGGAAAATACATTTCCAACTGACAAAGAGAGGTTACAACGAGGTCCTGCAATGAATCCGCGTCATCGGGATCGATGACTTTCTCGCATATGGACTGGAAGAAGAGACAGAATCTAGTTATAGCATATATTACCTTTTCAGGTAAAATGGAACGAATAGCCACGGGTAGTAATTGTTGCATCAAAGTGTGACAATCATGTGACTTTAACCCGGTGAGTTTTAGGTCTTGCATCGACACTAGGCTTTTGATGTTCGACGAATAACCATGTGGCACTTTAATTCCATTCAAGCATGCACAGAACTCTTTTTTCTCATTCCGTGAAAGGGTATAAGCTTCTGGCGGTAAAAATGTACGATTACCTCTCTTCTGTGGTGCCAACTCTAGCCTAATACCCATCATTTTCATATCTTCCCTAGCTGCGGCGTTATCCTTTGTTTTACCAAGAACATTCGAAAGGGTATTGATAATATTATCACGGACATTTTTCTCAATGTGCATGAAATCGAGGCAATGCCTCGACCTCCAGTCGTCGCCAATATGGAAGTTTATCAAAAAATATGGATCTTTTCTTATACCCACGAGTAGACAATTTAGAGCCGCTCTTCTTCCCATAATCTATCTCAATATGCTTTACTTTCTGATAAACTTCATGCCCACTCAAAATTCTAGGAGGTTGACAAAGTTCTTGTCTTCCATTGAATGCTTTCTGCATCTTGCGATAACAATGGTCATGATACAAGAACCTCCTATTTCCCATATACACATACTTACAAGAAGACTTCAAGTATTCAGACTCGATATCCTCCCCACACAATGGACAAGCCTCTTTCCCATGAACTGTTGTGGACAGCGGGCCGCCCACGGGGGCGCTTGGTGAAGAGCGAAAACAAGCGTTTGCATTTTGTATGGAGTCGCCACCAATTTTTATGGGAAATTGGAACCGTTCGAATACCTCATGTCATGTCAAGACACAAAGTAGTGACATGAACACTAAGCAATCGTTACCCTTAGCATTCTATGTCTAGAATGACTCTCGTGGATGCCAATGAACACGGGTGCTCACGGAGATCTGGAGTAAGGGGTGAGGGTACGTATTAGGAAGCTCTTTTGATCGAACACCTAATCCCGCCCGCCTCGATAGCGGCCTCTACTAATGATTAGGGAAGTTATTCGTACTTGATATATCGTCGATTATATGCATGCAATGCAACATCCATAAATTAATCCTAGCATGTGAGAATTAGACTAAGTCGGTGAACAAATAATTTAATCATACAATTAGGTCGAAGTTGGATTTAATGCTCATTTACATGTGAAAGCATACAAGGAATAAAGGAAATACAATAATTATAAATTACAATAATGAAAAATACAATAATTACAACGGATTAGGCGATTTATGTCGAAAATACCTTTAAAACGGACAATTTGAGAAAAAGAGGAATAAAAGAATAAAAGGATAAAATAAACGAACAGGGATTAGCGATATTACGGATAATAGTTAGTTAATACGTAAGCTAGTTAAACTAGGTCAAAGCAAAGACGGAGTTCAGAGACAGAACTCAGCCAGGAACAGGCGCAGCAGAACTGGGTCCTTTTGAATAGGCGCAGCAGATGCTGCGTCTGTTCCGTGGCTCAGTTCTGGCTGTGAAGCCGTAATTGCAAGCCGTTAATGTTAATTGGTAAATTTAATGATGGATTAAATTATTTACTCGGATGGAAGTGATTAATAGGTTATTTAACATATGAATGGGTCATAAAAACAGTAAAACACGAGTGAGACGGAATATATACATGAACGAATGATTAATGAATTACAAACAAACAAATAATTAACTAAACATGATGAACTAATGACGGATTAATGATGAAGGACAGATACAAATATGTCAACGATGAATTCCAGGAACTCAATATGAACGAATTGAATTTCTAAAACCCGAATTGAGTTTAATGACGAAAACCCGCGAATATGAATTATAAGGGATTTAAGTCGGATTTAAGGATGAACTAAACATGTTAATGATGATGAATTATATACATGTGATTATTATGCTATCATGTGAACGAAGTAAAGAACAAACAATCAAATAAGAACAACGAAACGAATTACAGAGGACGAAGGAAGAAGAAAAGAAGCAGGAACTGCGGCAGCCTCACGAAGAGGCGCAGCAGGAACTGCGCTTCTTTGAAGAGACGCAGCAGTTGCTGCGTCTTTTCTCGACTGTCAGTCTTCTGAAAATCCGTAAAAAGAGGTTTTAAAGACGGTTTTAGAAATCGGTTTTAATGGTACATTCGACGTAAATCTTACAATTGTGATACGATAATTAAAAAATACAATAAATAAACAAGGATTATACACCCTCAGACTTACATGTTGACGAAACGATAAGGACTAAGATATCGACTAGTGATGCTCGACGCGAATGCAAAGTAAGTGCCCTCGTAAGAGGAAAACGATTGATTAATTAGATTGATTATTGGTGTAGTTGGTCAAATTGGTCGGTCATGCAAACGGAGAGGCTGGTACCCGGAAGGATCCGAGCTTACGTGGTCGAAAGTTCAAGCACGTAGGCGCCAATTAGTAAGAACAAAGTCTAGAATGCAAAGGGAGAAGAGAAGGGCGGACACTCGCGTGAGAAATATGAGGAACCAAGGCTCCTATTTATACTAATCACACGACGGAATTATGGTAAGAGTTGGATACGGAAGGAAAGATCCGGAAACCACCGACTTAGGTTTAACGCGGAAACTTGGACAAAAAGAAAGCCCTGGGAAAAGGCGCAGCAGAGCTGTGTCCCTTGGAAGAGGCGCAGCACCTGCTGCGTCCTTTCCCGGGTAGGTTCCTCTGCGCGTAGAAAACGCGTTTGACAGCCTGTCGTATTTTAGGCATAACTTTCTCTACAAGACTCGGAATAAGGTGATTTCGGTGGCGTTGGAAAGATAAAAGAAAGATCTAGAACTTTCTGTGAAATAGGACTGACCCACAAAAGTCGTTATGACCTCGTAAAATGGGCCTAAAGATCGGGTTGTCATTTTAGCTAATTGAAATGCACATTTTGTGATGTAAACTTTATGTTTAGCCTAAAGAAGTGACATGGGACTCAAAATGAGAGTAATCATGACATTTTATGACATCCTAACCTTAGGTAGACAAGCACATTGCTTTGACTCGGGATTTGACGGTTTTAAGAAATGAAGACGGCTTTTGACCCGGACTCCAAATGTACTCTAATTACTGCCAAAACGACCGTATCGGCGCGTAGATGACAACTAAGAGGTAGACATTAATATTTGAGCAATCACTTGACGATAATCTTACGAACTGTCACAAATCGTTCCGCGTATCAAACATGCGGCCCAATCATCACCGGGTGGTTTGCGGGAGGTGCAGAAACGAGGTGTCTACAGAGCCCCCACTTTGACTGAGGTTTGGACAAGGCGAAAGTCAAAGTATAGCCATCAGGTCAATCGAAGATTACAACCTGACGACTATGGCGACGCGAGGCGGCTCAAGGGGTCTGAGCCAAGGACCTTTGGTCGGGAACATTTTAGAGTCTGTCGACTATCGGGGAGGGTCGTTTAAAGTCCATTAGACTACGTAAGGAAGCTCGCCAGCCATAAGAAGAAACCATACCTGAGACTTCTTTCTCGAGATGCTTCTGGAGGTGCATAGGAGCTAAGGTTAAGCATAGGAGCTAAGGGTAAGACCTAAAAGATAAGTAAGGATTTGTGCTAGGGCGTGGGGACCCTAAAGGAAAGCATCGACGGGAAGGAGGCCAAATATAAGTTCAATTTAAGGGGTAACCAAGGTTTGGGTGTAGGAACTCTAAGGAAGTGGTTCTAAAAAGGTGATCTTAAAGGAATGTGATCCTAAAGGGAAAAGGTGTATTTTAAAGGAATATGATCCAAAGAGGAAAAGGTGATCTTAAAGGAATGTGATCCTAAGAGGAAAAGTGGTCTTAAAGGAATGTGATCCTAAGAGGAAAAGGTGATCTTAAATGTAGAAGTGTATGAACTCTAGGGAGTTTGGGAACCTAAAGAGCTAGATGTGTGAACCTGGGTATATGAAACTAAAAGGACGGCTGGTATGGGAACTTAAAGGCTTGTCCTAACTTTGGGTCTACGAACCTAAGGAAGGAGGCTTCGGTTTGGGAACTTCTGGAGAACGACACCCTGGCCGAACTCCGCGGGGAAACAAGAAATATTGAAAACAGCAGGACGTCGGTAGAAACTGCCGGGGAATCCGCTTGCGTTGGTCTCAAGCGAACTCTGGCAAAACTTGAGGTTGAATCTGCTTGCGTCGGTCTCAAACAAACTCTGGCGAAACTTGAGGTTGAATCTGCTTGCGTCGGTCTCAAACAAACTCTCGCTGGGGAATAAAGCGATGACTTTGGGGAATCTGCATGTCTCTGTCCTCAAGCAAACTCTCACTGGGGAATAAAGCGATGACTTTGGGGAATCTGCCTGTCTCTGTCCTCAAGCAAACTCTCGTTGGGTGATTAAATCGACGACTAGGAACATCTTGATCGTCATGGGAGAAATCTTGAGTGAGCAATACTGCAAAATACTACTGCGCTGGATATAAGGATTCGAGCAATACGCAAAATATCTTCTTGTCTTTGGATATAAGGATTCGAGCAATACTGCAAAATACTGCTGCGCTGGATACTTACCTGCATGGTTAGTAGCCACACAAGAATGCAATCTAATATATGCACGTAAGCAATTATGACATGGACCTCGAATGAGGAAACACATAGGTTTTGCAAAAGTTGTTTTTTTTTATAAAAGTCGTTTAAAACTTGTTCAAAGAACTTTGTCGCTTGTAATGCGTTATGCATATTCAAATGGGCTTTAGACACGTGACTGACGCGACGTAGACCTTATGCGGACGTGAAAATATAGACTTAGGCTTGACTGACGCGACACTAACTTAGACTTGACGCGACACAGGGATGACCTTGACAGACTTTGCTTAAGCATGCGAAACCCCTAGCCAAGTGTGGGTGACAATGCGTATCAGTTCCAAAGGTAGAAGAATTGAAAGAATGATGAAGGCATATAAAAGCAAGGCATGAGCCATGGATCATCTGTCTACTTGGACATCTTTTGACACCGTTGCTGTAAAAGAGACCCCTCTTGAGGAACGATAACTTGGAGAATTGATCTAAGATCTTTGTCATTGTCCGGACCGAGTACTAGCTAGACTTAGAGGAATAAAGGAAGGGTGGCATCTCGAAAGAGAAGCCCCCAGGATGAGAAGATGACTCTGGAATTTGGTAAAAAGGAGACTGAGCGACAATAAGGAGCCCCCATTATAGAGGAAAATTTGGTTGTGGAAGGGATGTTAATTGAGGTTGGAAGGTTGAAATAGAGGATGGTTGTGTCCTTGAGGACTGCCTACGTATTCACGTGAAGTGAAATCAAACCAGATCGTAGTTCTGAGGTTTGGTTAATTTTGTTTGGGTGTTGTGGTTGTATCCTTCTTGTGTAAGAAAGGACTGCCTACGTATCCACCTGAGAAGGTGAAATCAAACCAGATCGTAGTTCAAGTGTGTGCCTAAGCTAAGTTGTCAGGACCTTAAAGTGCAGGGGTCACAAGGGTAGTATTCCTTTGGTGACTCGAAGAATCGATTTGAGATAACTCCCTCCGATCATAGACCAAAGAGGTATAATTAATTTGTAAAAATTTCCTTGTTACGTGAGCACACTTAGTGGACCCTAAGGATATATGGGTTTGTCCCGTTCTGAGTAGCAAAGTATTGAAGACTCCGTGTTTGGGTCAAGGTGAAACTGGATTGGATATTTGGAATGTGGAGCTCGATAATAAGAGGCTTTGATGAAACAAATCTCTGGAGCTTTTATTTTGTGGAGTTAAGGCTTGATGGGGGTTATGGCTTGTAATATGGCTTGGAAATGGAGTCTCTTGGCTTGATGTAGCCTGAGCACATAAAGGTAGGTTAAAATGACGTGGGTTCAAGTTTCCATGTCTTGGCCCTAAAGGGTGGGTATATTTGACGAGCTTGAGAGGATTCTCAAAATTCCTAACTATCTCCCCGTAACGGTCTCGAGAAGGACTTAGGATGTGATGTGTGGAAGGCTAAGTGAGGGTGCTAGCTGACCATCTTGATTGGTGTCTTGATTCTATATAGACTTCAGCAGTATTCTATATAGCATTTGATTTCATACTCGGTCTTGACTCAAACTCAGATTCTTGGTCTAGGATATATTTCGGCTTTTGCTCAGATTTTTGATTCAGGTTTTTTTGAGGATGATTTTGACCTTGGGTATTGACATTGACTGATTGATTGAGCCTTCTTCTTTTGACTCTTTTGCCTTGGATATTGATCTTGGTCATTTCTCTTGATTGAGCCTTTGTCTTTGATCATGGCTCGTATCGTCTTGGATGGACTTGGGTCAGACTAGCACCTTTGGTGTGAAACGGGTTGGTTTTTTAGTAACAGGGTTGTTATTGTGGGGAATGGGCTTGCCTTCCGTCATGGATTGTTAACAAGGGAGATGGTCTGGATTTGTCCTAGAATCTCTAGAGATATGCTCGTCCTAAACTAGGGTTATATTGTGGTTTCTATTGCCAGACATGGAATAGGTAAGAAAAGAACACGGAGTTTCAGGTCCTCTACAACTTGGAATGGAACATTGTATAAGTGCACTCACATTGACTTGCCATGCGTTGTTGTTGTTCATTTTAAAAAATGTCTCAAACCAATTCTTGTTGTCACAGGAAAAGGGTAGAGGAAGAGATAGGATAGAATATGTGGATTGAAAATTGTATTTTTATTGAAATGAATAATGAATGTATTTAACATAGACTCGAGAAGACATGTGACTCGTGGGACAGCCCCCAGGTTGTCACTAAGAATGGAAGTGGACACAAAGAAAGACACTAGAATAAATATTATGGGATAGAAAGCCTAAGACTCGGACTCGGACTCGGACTCGGACTTTGACGCGATCTTAGATCTAGACTCGTAATCGTCGGCCCATGCTTGAGCATTTTCTCTTCCAGCAACTGGCTTCGGCATCTGACTTTGAGCACCATGTCCTCATCATTGGGAACATTCGAAGGATAATAGTCAAGAAGAGTTTCTTGATAAGTGGTATATCCATGAGGATTGCCTAAGCTACCTTGTGGGTTAAAGGTTGAGAGGGACAACCTCCCGCTTTCGATCATATCCTGAATGACATGTTTTAATTTGTAATATTTCTCTGTATCATGCCCTTTGCCTCTATGGTATTTGCAGTACGAATTCTCATCCCAGAATTTGGATTTCTTTTCGGGTTCGGGAGTAGGTCCTATAGGCTTCAACATTCGTTGTTCCATGAGTCTCTGAAGGGCATCGGTGTATGTAATACCAATGTTGGTAAATTCCCTAGGAGATGTGCCTTTATTTTCGGTAGCCTTTGTGAATGACCTTGAACAGTTGTTAGGTTTCTTTGACGAAGGATCCATGAGGATGCCTTTATTGATTTTGACTCCCGGATGAGAAGAACTAAGAATAGGTCTTCTATTTGTTGCTTTCTCCTTAGGACTGTCAAGTTGAGGGTTTGCGTGGACACTTTTCATTTTGAGAGGTTGGGCATCAAGCTTCTTACCCATTTCAGCAAACTGGTTTTCCATGTTGGAGAGCCGAGAGTTTAGGCTATCAATAGCTCCCTCTATTTTGTAAAATTTATTGTCAAAGGCCCTGGAAAGCATGAGCATTCCATTTTGGACATCTTCATCTTCGAGGACATTGATCTCTTCGTCATCATGATGATTGAGGAGATGATAACAATCTAGAGATGGTCCTTCATCATGCTTAATGATATTAGACCCAAGAGGATCGATTTTCTTGGATTTTCCGACAGAAGGTGGCTTAGGAAGCTTGCCCTCTTCGATCATATCTTGGATGGTGTGTTTCAAGAGAAAACACTCTTCAATATCATGGCCTCTACCTTGGTGATATAAGCAGTATTTGTTGCCCTTCCAGAGGTTTACTTGCTTCTCTAAAGGTGGATCCGGAGTCGGCCCTATTGGATGTAGCTTACCTTGGGCAGAGAGTCTCTTCAAAGCATCGGCATAATACATGCCTAAATCGGTAAGCACCCTTTGACGCCTCCCAGGTTTCCTTTCAGCCGTTTTCGGCTTTCTAGGACGATGGTTATTACAAGAGGTAAACTTTGGACGACCTGGACTAGAGGTTTCTCTAGGTGGTGTGTTCTTTTCCACCATTCCATTTTCGAGGGAGAGGACGCGAATGCTCAAATTTTCCACTGTAGCTTGAACTTGCAGGACCATGGCATAAACGTCCTGGAGAGACACGGTGATGGTGGCTTGAGCTCCTTCATGACTTTGCTGATTGACGGAACTTGCTGGATTCCTACTTGACAGAAATGACGCGCATTACAACTCGATTCGACATGGGATCACACATACTAAGGCAACAAACAAAGGAAGGGACAAGATGGCAAATCTAGACTTGACTTGTGAATTCATGAAATGTCGTGAGCGACTTCTCGTGTTTGGATTCACGGTGCTTGACTTTAATTTAGACTCGAGTGTTGACTTTGACGGAGTGACCCTTATATGATTGACCTTATTGACGGGATTGATGACACATGTTTATTCTAGACTCGAGGTTTGCTTATAGGTGTTAAGAAGACTCTTGTAGTTTAGACTCAAATATGAGGCCCATTGAGACTCGTGTGTTGAGCCTCAGAACGTGTGACTCGAGTGTTTAGATCCTAACTGAATTGGGGTAGGGGGTCCAAAATGACGGCGTGACGCCTTAGGACTTGACTTGAATTTGAAAAGACCCAAAATGTAAAGGAAGACGAGTTTACGACTCGACAGGGTTCCGACTAGGACATAGTCGGTTTGAACTCCGACTCTAACTTAGCCCAATTGAATTTACATATTTACATGTACATGGTTTGAAAAATTTTGATTAAAACATTTTTTTGGTTTTTTGTTCTTTCTTCTTTTTTTCGTTTTTTTTTGGACCTTCTGTTTTTTTTGTTTTTTTGTTGTTGTTGTTGTTGTTGTTTTGTATTTAGTTTTGAAATGGGTTTTAGGCCCGAAGTTTGACACAACAAACGGACAGAGTTTCGACTTGTGTTGTGCTAATTGAAGGCCTTTTTCGAAATTTTTGATTTAAGAAAAGGGTTTTTGATTTTTGAAAAAAAGGTCATGGTTTAGAAATGGTGATCACGTAAGGTTTACACATTTATACAAGCATTATAACGGGATGCCGAGTGCATTTAGAAGGGTTTTGGTTTAAAGGGTGGGTTGCCATACCGAACCATCAAACCCGAAGTCTGTGGAGAGGCTCGTACCAAACAAGAGTAAGGCCGATTCCTAGTCCATTTCCTCAAGTAGTGAAGGCCCTTGATACAAACAAGAGTAAGCATCATGGTATGGATGACGTCAATCGCTATTCATCCTTAGGCCCAAATAAGAATTAGGACCGTTTAGACGGGACGATTGGTCGAATGGGCTGGGTTGGGCCTAGGAAGGCCGAATAAACGATCTAGGAAGACCGAGTTATGAAAACCGACAATTGTCTTGTACAAATTATTCTCTAACCTTGTTCAAGTTTCACCCTAGCTACACGTAAGTGTATATCCCCATCGGAGTCGCCAAACTGTGGACAGCGGGCCGCCCACGGGGGCGCTTGGTGAGGAGCGAAAACAAGCGTTTGCATTTTGTATGGAGTCGCCACCAATTTTTATGGGAAATTGGAACCATTCGAATACTTCATGTCATGTCAAGACACAAAGTAGTGACATGAACACTAAGCAATCGTTACCCTTAGCATTCTATGTCTAGAATGACTCTCGTGGATGACAATGAACACGGGTGCTCACGGAGATCTGGAGTAAGGGGTGAGGGTACGTATTAGGAAGCTCTTTTGATCGAACACCTAATCCCGCCCGCCTCGATAGCGGCCTCTACTAATGATTAGGGAAGTTATTCGTACTTGATATATCGTCGATTATATGCATGCAATGCAACATCCATAAATTAATCCTAGCATGTGAGAATTAGACTAAGTCGGTGAACAAATAATTTAATCATACAATTAGGTCGAAGTTGGATTTAATGCTCATTTACATGTGAAAGCATACAAGGAATAAAGGAAATACAATAATTATAAATTACAATAATGAAAAATACAATAATTACAACGGATTAGGCGATTTATGTCGAAAATACCTTTAAAACGGACAATTTGAGAAAAAGAGGAATAAAAGAATAAAAGGATAAAATAAACGAACAGGGATTAGCGATATTACGGATAATAGTTAGTTAATACGTAAGCTAGTTAAACTAGGTCAAAGCAAAGACGGAGTTCAGAGACAGAACTCAGCCAGGAACAGGCGCAGCAGAACTGCGTCCTTTTGAATAGGCGCAGCAGACGCTGCGTCTGTTCCGTGGCTCAGTTCTGGCTGTGAAGCCGTAATTGCAAGCCGTTAATGTTAATTGGTAAATTTAATGATGGATTAAATTATTTACTCGGATGGAAGTGATTAATAGGTTATTTAACATATGAATGGGTCATAAAAACAGTAAAACACGAGTGAGACGGAATATATACATGAACGAATGATTAATGAATTACAAACAAACAAATAATTAACTAAACATGATGAACTAATGACGGATTAATGATGAAGGACAGATACAAATATGTCAACGATGAATTACAGGAACTCAATATGAACGAATTGAATTTCTAAAACCCGAATTGAGTTTAATGACGAAAACCCGCGAATATGAATTATAAGGGATTTAAGTCGGATTTAAGGATGAACTAAACATGTTAATGATGATGAATTGTATACATGTGATTATTATGCTATCATGTGAACGAATTAAAGAACAAACAATCAAATAAGAACAACGAAACGAATTACAGAGGACGAAGGAAGAAGAAAAGAAGCAGGAACTGCGGCAGCCTCACGAAGAGGCGCAGCAGGAACTGCGCTTCTTTGAAGAGGCGCAGCAGTTGCTGCGTCTTTTCTCGACTGTCAGTCTTCTGAAAATCCGTAAAAAGAGGTTTTAAAGACGGTTTTAGAAATCGGTTTTAATGGTATATTCGACGTAAATCTTACAATTGTGATACGATAATTAAAAAATACAATAAATAAACAAGGATTATACACCCTCAGACTTACATGTTGACGAAACGAGAAGGACTAAGATATCGACTAGTGATGCTCGACGCGAATGCAAAGAAAGTGCCCTCGTAAGAGGAAAACGATTGATTAATTGATTAATTAGATTGATTATTGGTGTAGTTGGTCAAATTGGTCGGTCATGCAAACGGAGAGGCTGGTACCCGGAAGGATCCGAGCTTACGTGGTCGAAAGTTCAAGCACGTAGGCGCCAATTAGTAAGAACAAAGTCTAGAATGCAAAGGGAGAAGAGAAGGGCGGACACTCGCGTGAGAAATATGAGGAACCAAGGCTCCTATTTATACTAATCACACGACGGAATTATGGTAAGAGTTGGATACGGAAGGAAAGATCCGGAAACCACCGACTTAGGTTTAACGCGGAAACTTGGACAAAAAGAAAGCCCTGGAAAAGGCGCAGCGAGCTGCGTCCCTTGAAGAGAGGCGCAAAGACCTGCCGCGTCCTTTCCCGGTAGGTTCCTCTGCGCGTAGAAAACGCGTTTGACAGCCTGTCGTATTTTAGGCATAACTTTCTCTACAAGACTCGGAATAAGGTGATTTAGGTGGCGTTGGAAAGCTAAAAGAAAGATCTAGAACTTTCTGTGAAATAGGGCTGACCCACAAAAGTCGTTATGACCTCGTAAAACGGGCCTAAAGATCGGGTTGTCATTTTAGCTAATTGAAATGCACATTTTGTGATGTAAACTTTATGTTTAGCCTAAAGAAGTGACATGGGACTCAAAATGAGAGTAATCATGACATTTTATGACATCCTAACCTTAGGTAGACAAGCACATTGCTTTGACTCGGGATTTGACGGTTTTAAGAAATGAAGACGGCTTTTGACCCGGACTCCAAATGTACTCTAATTACTGCCAAAACGACCGTATCGGCGCGTAGATGACAACTAAGAGGTAGACATTAATATTTGAGCAATCACTTGACGATAATCTTACGAACTGTCACAAATCGTTCCGCGTATCAAACATGCGGCCCAATCATCACCGGGTGGTTTGCGGGAGGTGCAGAAACGAGGTGTCTACAACTGTGTGCCCAGAAAGGTCGCCATAAGCCGGATAGTCAGTTATTGTACACAATAACATCGCTCTCAAATTGAAAGTTTCGTTCTTATATGCATCAAGTACTTCTATCCCACTATCCCACAACAATCGCAAATCATCTAGAAGAGGTTCCAAATATACATCTATATCATTTCCAGGTTGTTTAGGGCCGGAAATTAACAACGACAATATCAAATACTTTCTTTTCATGCACACATATGGAGGTAAGTTATAAATAGCCAACACTACTGGCCAAGTACTATGTTGGCTACTCATGTTTCCGTGTGGGTTCATTCCATCAGTGGACAGCGCTAGACGTAAGTTTCTAGGTTCATTGTCGAACTCGGGATACTTAGCGTCGAACGATTTCCATTGCTTACCATCTGCCGGGTGTCTTAGATTTCCATCATTTATTCTTCCTGTTTCATGCCAAGTTAACATTTTTGCATCATCGGGATTCGCATAAATTCTTATGACTCTTGGTATCAATGGAAAATACCACAACACCTTAGCCGGGATCCCTTCCTTATCCTTATAACGCCACTCCAAACATTTAGGGCAATCGGTTAAGTTTTGATATAATTTCCGATACAATATGCAATCATTTGGACATGCATGTATTTTCTCATATTTCATACCCATTCCTCTTATTAGTTTTTTCGCCTCATATGTCTTAACAGGTAGAACATTACCATCAGGAAGCAACTCCTTTATCAAGGCTAAAAAACTAGTGAAACACGTGTCACTCACCCCATTTGCCCCCTTGATATTATACAACTTCACCACAGCCGACATTTTTGTGAACTTACAAGATACAGAGGTACTTCAGACTCACACAACTTCTCATACATGTTGTTAAGGTCATCCCAATTACTAGTGTCATCACCTACATCTTCAAAAGCAATGGACTCATCATCATTCTCTTCATTATCTATAGACCCAACATTCAACTTCTCTACTTCCAACTCTTCCAACTCAAAAAACTCGGCAAACTCAGGATCATCAGTTAGCCTTTCGTGTACCTCAACATCATCTTCTTCAGAGTTATTCTCTTCCTCTAATGATTCCCCATGAAAAATCCAACGTGTATAGGATCGACTAAATCTCAACTTTTCTAGGTGTATTTTAACGTCCGGAAAAGCCATATAGCTAATATTACCACATCTTTCACAAGGACATGCAATACTAGAAGAACCTTTCAAATTGTTCGAAACGAATTCATAAAATTCAGCTAAACCATCCTTGTAGGTGCGGTCACTCATATTTGCATCAATCATCCAAGTTCGAGTCATTATTCTACATTCGTAATAATAGGCAACTAATTCAGAAAATACAATAATAGGCAAACAAATAAACGAAATTCAGAAAAGCAATTAAGCTAAATTATCAACAAATTAGATAATAACCCAAAAAATCCTATATCTATAAGCGTTGCTAAGAAACATATATATACCTGATTGATAAACACGATGAGGGAGAGAAGACGGTGACAACAGTGACGGAGATGAAGACAGAGAGACGATCGAAGAGAAATGGAGGATGATATAGTAGCAGTATTAGCTTGTGTTTGGGTTTTGTAGCGTATAGCAGAATAAAGCAATCTGTTGTTCTTAAGATTTTCATAACATTAATAACAACGGTTATTGAGTCTACAACCGTTGTTAAAAAGTATTAAAAACGGGTTCTAATATAACCGTTGTGATTACTTTTCACTAATTTGGCGCCAAACCATTAACAACGGTTAAAATTTAACCGTTGTTATTAGTTTTTTCATTAACAACGGTTTTTCAAGTATGACCCGTTGTTAAAACCAATAACAACGGTTAACAACACAGAACCGTTGTAATTAAGTTTGGTAAAATTCGCGGAATCAATTCTACAACGTGTTTTGATGATTTTCGTGAATAAGCGTTGTTAAAGGGCCGTTGTGGTTGCCTGTATTTGTAGTAGTGGTTTGATGCAACAATATGTGTTTGAAGCTGAAGTATGAATATCCTTATATATAAACAGCCTGAGGTTGCTTGGTATGGACTTTTCTTGCCGTACAAAAGGATTACTGAAATGTCTATTCCAATCTCAGCATAAGTATAGGCCTTGCAGGTTACCATTGCTTCTATGATATTATGTATAGTCAATCTTAAGTCTAAAATATCACATGTGTAGTCAGTTCATAGGCAGCACAGTCACAGGTCACAATCATAATCATAATAGCAGCACAGTGACAAGTCAAAATCATAATCATAATACTATATTCTTAGATGGCAGTGCATATTGGTGGTTATCTGTGGGGTATTATCTACCTATAAATCTCGATTTAAATTAGTTTAAATGATTTAGTAACGACAACGGAACTATAATAACCCGAAAAGTAAAGCCATCAAAGGCGTTTTCTGTTATAGGGCAACAATATGAACGAATCAGGCAACCCAAATATTGGGTAGAAGATGAAATTTTTAATTAGATCTTGGATGTGCAGTAACACAAAATGACTTCAATAGACGATAAGGGTGATTGAGCATTCAGCATTATTGCTGGCCGGCGCCTTTTAAAAAAAAAAAGTTATTCGGGCTCTAGAAATTAAATCGCCTTGATTTCAGTGAACCTTATCAGCAAAAAAATGCATGCAGAAATTTCTAAAGCAACCAAGGACAGTCCCCATGAAACCGTATGGAGCCTTGTCCGGGTTTGCTTTATAGTCTACACGGCTCGCTGATTGTGTTATTCATGCACCCAAAATAAAGTGGTTATGGCTAAGGCGAATTCTGCTTTAGCCTTAAACTGCATGCAGAAATCTCCAAAGTAACTAAGGGCAACTCCGATGATATAATACGGAGTTTTGTCCGGGTGTGCTTTGTAGCCTACATGGCTCACTAATTATGAACTGCAAAAACCCTAAATCTAAAAAGAAAGATTTATAATACAACTTCGTGCAGGCTACATCTCCGTCCCAATCAGTCTTCTTCCCACGATTTGCCTGCACATGCAAGAACCGTAATTATAAGCAACATCAATGTTAGGTTATTGTATTCCTAAATACCCTAGGAACATTGGAACACAGAACTACTATTCAGTTAGATTCATAGCATAGTCCTAATATCAGGTTTCAAACATCATATTTATAGCCCTGATACAATTTAGGCTACATGTAGCAGTTCCCTAGACGCAAATGCTACCTTCAACCAATTGCTAAATTAGTATCGCATTGTAAACGGCGGTTGTCAAATTCCAACATAGAGATAAGCAATGTGTACCTAGCATCACGGCTTTATCCCGACTCTTCTAAGCATCTCAAAGGAGATGATATTTTTTAGCTCAGATCTATCACCTTCATCTTCGGCCATCCCATTAAGCACCTTTAGTTGTTTTGCTGTTCTGGCTCTAGAAAGAGCCACGTATAACTGTCCGTGTGAAAAACATGGCTTTGGTAGAAAAACTCCAACGCGTTGCAGTGTTTGCCCCTGAGCTTTGTTTATTGTCATCGCAAAACTAAGTTTAATTGGAAATTGTCTCCTCTGGAAATTAATGGGGAATTTCGAGCTTTTAGATGGTTTTAGAGTGATTCTTGGAAGAAAAACTCGCTCCCCAGTGTAAAAACCAGTAGAAATTTCACATTCAATCATGTTCGGGAAAAAACTCTTGCAAATAAGGCGTGTCCCATTACACAGGCCTGCTGCAGGGTCGATGTTCCTTAATAAGATGGCGGGGGAATTTTTTTTAACCACCAACTCGTGTGGAGTCATTCCAGGAGGGCAAAGTGTATTCAGAAACTCAGCAGGATAGACGTTTGAGCAATCATCGACAACACTGTCAAAGCTCTTATAACAATAGCTATCTCCAGGAAACTTTTCTATCAACAATTTGTTGACAGCATCAACATCAGAATTTCTTGGCGTCAGTATTGCCCTGTCATTGAAAATGTCTGGGCTGAACGAAACCTGGTTCACCTCAGGGAAAACAGCATCAACAAGTACCTGGAGTGGACAAGGATCACATGTTGACTGTAAGATCAGTTCGGGGGGTAACTTCACATATCCGTCTTCTGTGGTTTGCAAGTCCCCGTTTCCAAGCTTCAGTAGAAAGTCAAAGAACTCCGGGTCTGCACGCGCTCGAATGTTTTCTGTGAGATGAAACTTTTGAAGGCTTGGCCAGATTTCAGAACTAACTATGCTAGCATCTACGGCCTCTTGTTGAGTACGACGTGGCAAAACAGATAGCACCTGCCGGAAATCGCCACCGAAAACCACTATTTTCCCCCCAAACAAAACTGGACTACTACATACATCCTGGAGCAGCAAATTAACAGCCTGAATGTTCTCTTTTTTAGCCATTGAGGCCTCATCCCAAATTATGAGTGAAGCTTCTCTTAATAAGCAAGCTAGGCTGCCCTGTTTTGGAACATCACAGGTTAATGACTCATCAGTATCCAATGGTATTTTGAATCTGGAATGAACAGTCCTTCCAGTCGGAAAATTGGACGCTGCAATCCCTGATGTTGCGGTTGGCAAACATATCTTTCCCATTGAACGAACCTTTGCATACAACGCACCGTATAAGAAAGTTTTCCCAGTCCCACCCGGGCCGTCAATGAAAAAGGCTCCTGGCCTCCCATTCTTCACATGTTCCATTATTGCTTTATACGCAGCTCGCTGGCCTACATTTAATTCTTTCCTAGATGCTAGTTGTGCAAGAGGCACAGGAGCATTAAGAGCGTCAGTAATATCCCGGGTGCCTTGCACTACTGCATCTTCTTCAAAATGTAAGTGTGCGAGGCCGAAGTCCGCAAATGTCTTACCCATGCCTTCCAAATACTGCTCTACTTTTGTAGCTGTCATCAGCAAGATCTTGTGCCCGTCATCACCATACCGTTTTTTGAAGTCTTCTGAGAGCGCTGGTGATACGTGCATTTTATATAGTTTTTTTAGGCCTTTTTATGCACGTATTTCTATGCTATTATCGTAGTTTTATGCTACGAAATGCCCCGAATATGTTACTTTGGTTTATTCTGTCTTATTTGCAGGAATGGACCAGAAAGTAGTGAAATCGAGTCTTTTATTGTCCTTTTTGCATGCATTTGGAGGAAGAGTGAATTTGGAGCGGAAATATAGCTGTCTTGGGATGCGTGAAGCCATTTCGGGAGCTAAAAAGACAAGTCAAAGCTGAACTAGCGAGATTATGAGCTGCTGAAGTTAGTTTTCACTCGATCGAGTACTTTACTGGTCGATCGAGTGCTTCTGCTAGGAATAATAAGTCGGTCGAGTACTTTTCTTAGTCGATCGAACAGTTGCTATTTGTGGTTTACTCGATCGAGTGACACTTTTAGTCGATCGAGTAGTTTGAGCCAGGATTTGCTCGATCGAGTAGTTTAAAACCACTCGATCGAGTGGATTCTCTTACGGGCTTGGGCTTTTTGTTTTATTTCAGCATTAGGTTTAATAAACTCGCCTTTCCTATAAATAGGAAGACGATAGAACAGTTTAGGGGACTTCTTCCACACAGCGCACGTTACTTTTCCTCTGTTACTGTTTCTGCTACTTTGTTCATTCCTAATTTCCGGATTTATTTCTGTAACTTTTCTTTTCCTTCACTCTCTTTAATTTATGTTTATTACTCTTTTCCTTGTTCTTGCTTATTTAATCATGTCTAGCTAATTTATTTGCTAGGATTAGGGAAGTTAATGAATGGATGTTAACTGCTGATTAGGTTTATAGATTTGTCGTTGTTGTTTTAGTCTATGTTGTTAATCGCTGCCTTAACTGTATCCTGCTAGTTGATTCGAAGCAATTAGCCTTTTAATTTTGGTAAACCTTGACCTGGACCGAAAGGTTGGAAGGGGTGAGACCTGCAGTGAACAATAGGATGCTTTAGTGAGGGTGAAAGTTAAGCTAATAGCATTTTAGGGCGAATTGAGACTGAAAGGAGATATTCGTTGCCCCTTAGACCGACACATCGACTGATCTGTGACCTTAACTGCGATTAACTGACGTTCATTGATGACCCGAAATCCTAGTTCCCTCTTCCTTACTGTTAATTTCTCTTATTCCCTTTCCTCTAGCTTAATTCTATTAGTTTAGTCAACACATTTTAAAACCCCCATTAGTGACATTAGACAGACCGAATTTGACAAGTAGATAGTGATCGCCTCCTTGTGGAGATCGACCCTACTTACCGCTGACTTCTGTTAGTAGTATCTAGGTATTTATTTTTGGTACATAACGACCGTATCAAATTTTGGTGCCGTTGCCGGGGAGGCAACTATTTATTTATTTGTTTAATTCTGTCTGTTTTTAGCCTCAAGGGATTTTTCCCTTGAGGCCGTTCTAATCTTTTTCTTTAGTGCTGTTTTGATAGGCCCTACAGGTCCTACCTAGACAGTTCTAGGTGAAAGATTGTCAAAGGGAAGGCTTGAGTACCTTTGACTTGTCACCTATGTCCCATTATATGGCGCAGCAGGTGATTTACTGCGGGAGATGTGGTGCTGCTGAGCACAATGCAGCCTTTTGCATGGTAGAAAATGACGAGGTCCTCGAGTTCAGGCTTTGGGGACGAGCTAGCCATTCCTCTGTAGTTGTGCCGCCGGATCTACCCTATCAACGAGGCTACCAAGAGCCTCTGTTTGTCTGGCCACCGCAACAACAAATTCTTCCTGATATACGGAAAGAAGAGATTGTGGAGCTGAAATCTTTGCTGGAGACACTTGCATCCAAAAAGCAAGAGTGTGATAGACGTATGGAAGCTCAACTCATTGAGCTAGAGTCTGAAATTGCTCAGTTAGCAGCTGAGTCGGATAGTAGGCAACCAGAAGAGGTATACTTTGCCGAGAGCGGTTTTTCCCGTGAAGAAACCGTGTTGCCCAATGCTGAGGATGATTTTTATGACTCGGATTACGAAGTTCTATCATATTTCAATGCCTTACACGAGGATTTTAGCACTGTACAGGAAGAATCACTCGATCGAGTGACTTATATTAGTCGATCGAGTGAATTTCCAGAAAAACCGTTCGATCGAGTAGTTCAAAGCACTCGATCGAGTGAAAATCAGGAAGAAAGTTCTCGATCGAATGACAATTCTACTCGATCGAGTAGTCTGGCCAGCGAGAGCATTGATTCGTCATGTGGGTTTGTTCTAGATGACGATTTTGATGATAATAATGGATACGGTGAATCTCCCCTATTCAAAGCCGAGTTGGATTCACTTGAGGCTGCGATTTACGGGGTGAAATCCACTGAGGAGGGTGACGAGGAAGCAGCTGAGTCGGTAATTGCTCCTAGCACGGAAGAGGTAATAAATTTCTTTATCTATGATTCCATCGTTGAGAGCAACCAACCCGAGGTAGTAAACGATAATTCTATTATTGTTTGTTTGAACAGTACAATGCCTCATTTTACTCATGCTTCGTATTTCAATAATATACCCTCTCCCAGATGGTTAATTAATTTAACTGTCTTTCACCGTACTTGTCATCTTGAAATTGTTAATCTGAAACGGGGCCCTAATTTATTGATGATTGCTCCTGGGCTCCTTTATTTTGTGGACAAATTTAGGAGCTGTCATAGGAAATTTGTTAGACTTAAACGGTCGTGCATTTTTATTTCCTATTTCTTTATTCCATTATGGTGCTTCTTATACTCTTGTGTAGCACATGCGCAGATGTATGATCTCATGCTAAGAGCTTTGAGCTGTTTTGATTATGATTGATTGGAGCTGCTGTTGAAAAAGAAGGTCGAGCTGGGACCTGACTGAAGCTAGCGCTATCCGGAAGGCAATCCGGAGATTTATTTTTAATTGTTTTTCATTCCAGTTGTAATAAATGGTTTTCATACCATAGACTAGATCAGTTAAGCTTGTTTTGTTAGTTTGCGGGCTGTTTTCATTGTATCTTTGCAGGAACATATTGAGGATCACTCGATCGAGTGCTTTTTGTACTCGATCGAGAACTTTTGCTGTTGTATTTACTCGATCGAGCACTTATTCCTCTCGATCGAGCACCTGCAAAGAGAGAAGTCCTCGATCGACCTAATTTCCTTTCGATCGAGCAGTTTTGGATGCCCATTCACTCGATCGACCACTGTTTCACCTCGATCGAGTGGTTTTGACTTGGATTTTCTTCCTGTGATGCTGATGGAGCTATTTAGCGACCTCCCATGTTCATGGTCGGTTTGGGGAGGTCCCTTTTTCGTGCTATCTTGTAAGCTTTCCGTATTTACTCTCTTCCTCTTTTTAGTTTGCGTTTCCTTTCCATGTTTTGGTACAATGAGGGCATTGTACAGTTTGGTTTGGGGAGGTTATGCATCCATATCTGTGTCTGCATCTTGTTTTTATTGCATTTTTGTTGTCACGTTTAATTTCAGTTTGCATTGTTGTTTATCTTTAATTAAAATTCAAAAATCTCATAAAAATTAGAAAAATTCGGATAAAAATTAGAAAAATTCAAAAAATTCAAAATTTTCACGTTTATTTTAGCATATAGGTTAAGTCGGAACGGTAGATTTCAATGATGAAATTGCACTGCAATTTGTCTTTTTGCTTAAGCCTTGCATTGAACTGTTATCTTTTAGCTTTGTCTTATTGCATATCTACGAGTTAATGTTAAAATTTAGCTGAACGAATAGACTTGACCAGAAATTTTGGCAACCTACTTATAAGTTCTAAGGACTAGAGCTTTATAAACTGGTGTCATTTATGACCAGTTTCATGTAGGATTGTGAGTAGTTACTCCTTGCATAACATGTATCATTAATTTGCACGTATATGAAATTCAATTGCTTTTTGCCTTCATACATTCGGGTTAGTGGTTGGTGTCACATGCAGGGAGGTGCTTACATTTCCCTTTTCTTTCATTTTTACCCATTTAACTCCACATTAGCCAAATTTGCCTGTTGACCCTTAACTACATTCAACATTTAGCCTGCCTTGTCAAGCTAGTTTAGTGTATGTTTATGCGGTATATATTTTATTGTGCCAATTTTGGCTTGTATCTGTTGATTCGGAGTTGGTAATATATGAAGAAAAGGAGGTTGATGAAAAATGACGTGAAAAAGAAAAAAAAATATAGAAAAAAGAAAAAAAAAACGTGAAGAAAAAAAGAAATGAGAAAGAGAAACCGGAAAAAAAAAAAAAGAATTTGAAAAAGAAAGAAAAACAAAAAAAAGAAAAAAAAGATGGTGTTTGATGAGACGGTTTCACTCCTATGCTTTATCTGTATCTTTTGAGGAGTATTTTCAGTTCGGTTTGGTGAGTTTTGTGCCAAATGGAGGGCATATGCGCTTATTTTATAATTGAGTTGGAAATGGATGTTGCCATATGGTTTTGTTTAGGTACTAGCTTGATCACCTATACCTCCACATTCCCATAACATGTTTTGCCTTTTCTTACCCATTGCCTCACTTTACCATATTTTTGTAAGCCCTCGGCTGTGACGGACATTGTTTGGTTGGAATGTATGTACGGTAGCTAGAATTGTCTATCATATTAGTTGCATGCATGTTTATGTGGGTCGTAGTCTAGGTGAGCGACTATTTTTCTTTCTCTCTTACATATATATTTTCACCCTTTGCTTCATGAGAGAAGAGTGACCCGTGAGAGTCCATTATTAAAGGTCTTGCAAGGTCGACGGTTCAGCTTTATTATAAACATCTTACAACTCGTTTGCATTTGACTGTTTGGTATAAGTGTTAGTTTGCTTGCATTAAATTGGTTTAAGTGGGCATTTGTAGCTAGCTCCGAGTTATCTTTTCCGTTCCACTAGTTTGCATTTAGTTTACTCGAGGACGAGTAAAGGTTTGGTTTGGGGAGATTTGATACGTGCATTTTATATAGTCTTTTTAGGCCTTTTTATGCACGTATTTCTATGCTATTATCGTAGTTTTATGCTACGAAATGCCCCGAATATGTTACTTTGGTTTATTCTGTCTTATTTGCAGGAATGGACCAGAAAGTAGTGAAATCGAGTCTTTTATCGTCCGTTTTGCATGCATTTGGAGGAAGAGTGAATTTGGAGCGGAAATATAGCTGTCTTGGGATGCGTGAAGCCATTTCAGGAGCTAAAAAGACAAGTCAAAGCTGAACTAGCGAGATTATGAGCTGCTGAAGTTAGTTTTCACTCGATCGAGTACTTTACTGGTCGATCGAGTGCTTCTGCTAGGAATAATAAGTCGGTCGAGTACTTTTCTTAGTCGATCGAACAGTTGCTATTTGTGGTTTACTCGATCGAGTGACACTTTTAGTCGATCGAGTAGTTTGAGCCAGGATTTGCTCGATCGAGTAGTTTAAAACCACTCGATCGAGTGGATTCTCTTACGGGCTTGGGCTTTTTGTTTTATTTCAGCATTAGGTTTAATAAACTCGCCTTTCCTATAAATAGGAAGACGATAGAACAGTTTAGGGGACTTCTTCCACACATCGCACGTTACTTTTCCTCTGTTACTGTTTCTGCTACTTTGTTCATTCCTAATTTCCGGATTTATTTCTGTAACTTTTCTTTTCCTTCACTCTCTTTAATTTATGTTTATTACTCTTTTCCTTGTTCTTGCTTATTTAATCATGTCTAGCTAATTTCTTTGCTAGGATTAGAGAAGTTAATGAATGGATGTTAACTGCTGATTAGGTTTCTAGATTTGTCGTTGTTGTTTTAGTCTATGTTGTTAATCGCTGCCTTAACTGTATCCTGCTAGTTGATTCGAAGCAATTAGCCTTTTAATTTTGGTAAACCTTGACCTGGACCGAAAGGTTGGAAGGGGTGAGACCTGCAGTGAACAATAGGATGCTTTAGTGAGGGCGAAAGTTAAGCTAATAGCATTTTAGGGCGAATTGAGACTGAAAGGAGATATTCGTTGCCCCTTAGACCGACACATCGACTGATCTGTGACCTTAACTGCGATTAACTGACGTTCATTGATGACCCGAAATCCTAGTTCCCTCTTCCTTACTGTTAATTTCTCTTATTCCCTTTCCTCTAGCTTAATTCTATTAGTTTAGTCAACACATTTTAAAACCCCCATTAGTGACATTAGACAGACCGAATTTGACAAGTAGATAGTGACCGCCTCCCTGTGGAGATCGACCCTACTTACCGCTGACTTCTGTTAGTAGTAGCTAGGTATTTATTTTTGGTACATAACGACCGTATCAGCTGGAAAATATTTGTCCCAAAAATTCTGGGGGTTGTTTGGGGAGCTGAATATCAGGATTGTTGCGAATAGCCGTCGGAGAGCATGTGGCATTTCTACCTGAACGGCCTCATCCATGCAACTTTCCCCCACATTATCCTCCTCGAGTATTCCTCTTCTAAGAGCGGCTTCCTGAAACGATGCAGAAACGACGTCGTCAACCGTCAACAAGTCTTCGAACGATTTTGGCCCTCTGGCATGTGCGAGCAATACCCTAAGGTAGTAACGCTCCCCTTCTCCGGGAGCAGCATGTGCAACTCTTCCAATAGAAATTCCACGTTCCCTTGCTCTCCAGCCCGTTCGGTTTCCATCCCAAACAAAATGTTCTGGGAATTCACTATACAGGTACTTTGGTCCGTCGTCGTTTTCAGAGTTTGCGCGGAAAAATTCAGTCAACATAGTCTTTGTTCTGTGCTCATCAGCAACTATATCTTCTAACGATTCATGATTGGCAAACCTGATGAGCTGACTATTAGGCAAATGCACATGCAGTGGCTGAACAGGTGGGTACGTGTCAAAAAGATGAAATCCAAATATTCTCCAAGCCGCTTCTGGGGGAGAAACCCACCTACCAGCCTGGTACCTCTCTATCTCATCAACGAACGTAGCTGGTCCTTCACCCGCAACATTGAATGAGATGCGATCATGACCTTTGTACACGTACTTGTAAAGATACTTCACTGCTTTGATGGTAGTACACACTTCCATATTCATGTGGCAGTCAAACATTGCAAGAAGGTAAGGGTTATAAGGAATGACTGATCGATTGTCCATTTGAACCTTGCGCACAAGAACAGTTTCGCCGGTGTCCCTTCTTCTATACAATGGGTAACAGTCTTTGCCACTTGTTGTGTAGTCTTGGAACTTCCTTGGGTACCCAGATTTGCAGTACCTCTTCCTGTCTTTGGTTTTCATGCATGCACAGTCTGGAAAGTCGTCCCCGCACGGTCCATGCATCATATGCTTAATAACAGCTGCCCTCAAATGTGCGTTATCTTGCGAAGGAATTTCCGCACACACATATTTTTCAAAGCTTTCTGGATTTGTAATCTTATAATCTTTTTTGAGAATAATCAGAAAATGTGCATGAGGCAGGCCGCGTTTTTGGAACTCTACAACATGTATTATGGCTGCCACTTCCCCAAAAACCTTTTTTTCCATTATTTCCTTGCGCAATGCCGTTAATTTGGCATTGAATATCCTTGCTACCAAATCTGGTCTATTGTGTGCCAGCTCACAGGGTGCCAACTCTGATTTTATCTCAGACCAGTTAGGATTACAGGTCATGGTTAAGAATAAATCAGGCTTGCCATATTTCTGCACAAGGGCCATCGCATTCAAATACCTACGGCGCATATACCGCGGCCCACCGAGAAAAGAAGGCGGAAGAATGATTCTCTTCCCAACATTTGACGCACTATTTTCGCCAAGCTCCAATGTGTCAAGAATGCCCTGGTAGAGGTCTGCTCGAATCGCATCTTGGTTCAATCGAAAAAAGTCAAGTCTTGTGTTCTCAATTTTCACATACATATCAACAATGAATTGCTGGAATAGCCTTCCGCCTCTAAGTAAGAAGTTACCAGGCCGAATTTGATATTTATAAGCATAGTACTCTCGGCATGATATGCGCTTGTCAGCCTTTGTGTGCCTCCTAGCAGCGTCTGTACAACATTGGACAAGTATTATGACCAATACAAACATTGTGGACAGTGATTAGAAGAAGACAGTGCATCATATAATTGTTAATGCCTATGTCCATATTTAACATTTGCACTCATTATACTTTTCTAGAAAAAAATCTAACAGAGGCGTCTTTGATGATGATGTTTACTAAGGTTGCTTTTGATAAATTGCAGTCAAAATATGCTGCAGCACAAACTTATATATTAAATATGGCTATAGGTACTATATTAGACCAGGAAGCAGCACAGCTTCTACACCTAGTTATGCACATCATGAGACATTGACTTAGTAGTTACTTGGGCGTACATGAAATACCAATCCGCTGATATTTAACAAGCATCGTTCTAAAAACACTAAACTAATATGCTTTCCTCCCCCAGTAAACAAAGTAACCAATTCAATCCAAGACCCAAATAATAAGACACGATTTTCACCAGGAAGTAAATAATTAAACCTTGTCTATATGTCTTTGATGATGATGTTTACTAAGGTTGACAACAAATAACATAAAGCAACACCTTTAGTTTAGCCACTTACTTTGAACCTCAGCTGCAATCAATATATTGGGTTCTTCATCCATCGCCGCTGAAATTGGAAACTGAACATCTTCAAATGTGCCCGCAGTAGTAGCCGACACCTTCTTAAGCCCCTGTCGCCACCCGCTTTCTCCCCTCGGTAATAGCAATGGATATTGCAGCGGATCATAACAGCCATAGTAATGTTTAATTCTATGTGTGTGGTCAGCTTTTCCATATGCAACTATGTGTGGTCCTTCATTTCCTTCATATGATGTACTGTCTACCCACACTGCAGCCACCTCATCAGAGGTAGGTGCATTGTAAACACGCTGGTCTTGTCCTGGGTTAGAGTTGATCACAATCCGTGTATCCTGGGTGACCTCGACTTCCCGAAGAGACCTAAAGAACCTACCGTAGGGGTTTGCATCCATAAGGCCCATCAATGACGTAATTAGTCCATCTTCTAGTTGAGGGAACAATCCAAGCCGATTAGCCGTCTCATGTTGGCCATCGTAGAAGTACAACTGCAAATACCTAGGTATGTTGTCCATGGGTATTAGATTAGGAAGATTATGATAGACCTGACCATGTGCTTTGAACACGTAAATGCCTTTATGAGTCTGCGCATCAAATGTGCCGCCAAGAGATGTGAATGCAAACAGGTTATTATATAATCGCGAATATGTTTGGAAATGCAGGGCATCTGAGTCACTTGCAGTAAAGAGGCGCATCAGCTCATCTGGGTAATCATTGCACGCCAAACTAACCTCGCCGTCGCAGCAACAAAATCCTTTGGTCTCGTACTCAAATTTTTTAGCATGGCATTTCTGGCATATTGTCGAAGGTTTGAGCTTACGTGCCTCGGTTAGTATAGGTTTACCGCCCAGCGCATCAGGTGTGTCTGCATAACAAAATTAGCGACTGTTGATGAGTTTGTTACCTCTGGCAACACCGGTATAAGAAACAGAGAACTGTTCGGTAGCCACAACAGAGCGTGCAAAATTAACACACACGATTTATAAAATATTTACTCATAATTGGCAATAAATCTTACGACCTAGTACATTGCATAGCCGAAGGGGTTTCAAAAAAAAAATCTTATCTTGAATATGGAAAGCTCTGTGGCAAAAGTAAACAATTCCTTACTCACTTTTTGGTCTCCTACGGCGTTGTCGCTTAGCAATCGGAGGCTGTTGCATCGGTACTTCAGCAGGCGCTGGTGCTCGTCTGGATCTATATGGAATATCCTCTGAAGCCCTGAATGACCCCTCACCTGTGTCCGCTTGCACATTAGGCACCCGTCTTTGCCTCTTGCCTTTCCTGATAGTCCGTGCTGATTCAGCTACAGACAACCATTTTTAAAGGGTTGTAGTCAACATTTTCTGCCACATTCTCAACATAATTTGTCCCGAACGCCTTTGCAAGGTTACAGTAGGTTCGTAATGCATTTGTCCAGCTAGTTTGGTTCGATTATAACTTGTATTCTTAAATTGCGCCGTTAGATGTTTAGCCATACGTAAACAACCTGAAAATTGAGCCGACCATTGCAAAGACGTGGCACTAAAAATCGTGACTACCGAACATAAACACAGAAGAATTAAATGTCTGTATTGGAATTAGCCACGACATCAATGCCAAAATCAGACACCTAAAATCTAACTAATGGCAAACCTGTATCCTCGTTAGCTTCCATCAGCACCTTTATGAATTTCCCCGCACAAACAACTGGCTGCTTGCCTTTAATCAGCAGGCAATCTTACATACAGTTGGTGAAACCAGGCTAATGGTTAATTCCTGCACCACACAATGTTTTCAAGCACACAGTTCAATGGCCAGCATTTTAGATGATATATCCAACCATTGGTCCATGCAACAGCACAACAAATAACCTGGAACATGCATGCATTTTTTTTTCTTCCACAAGTATTTTCAATGTTTTTAAGCAACACTTTCATCATGTCTCGATTGCACAAATTTGATCTTACACTTTCATTTTATCTTGTTCATTTCCCGTCATTCTCATAGGCGAACACACATAGAGTTGCATTCAATTTTATTTAGTATGAAAAGGACCACCCAATTACACATTTTAAAAGAGACCTTAAAAACACACACATGGGATAATAAGTCTTTTATTATAGCCATAAACAGGAACAACGTTGCTTTGCTTACACCCCGGCCACAAAATACATTTTCCAACGCCAAAAAGGAACTAATAACCAAACTTCAACTATGTTACCAACTCTACTATGTAGGCAACAAAGTTGAACATTAGCCAATCCCAAAAACTAATGAACGCTACAAGGTATAGCAACAGACTTGCTGATTCTAAGTACATTATTATAATTAGCTAAATAATAGCGCGGGTTCGCTAGACCCGCTAAACACCAACGCTACAACGTAGACTTGCCAATCCTAAGTACATTATTATAATTAGCTAATTAATAGTGCGAGTTTGCCTAGATCCACTAAACACCCTCCTCTACTCCCCCAGAGACGTCTGCACCTTTGCCTACAAGTAGCACATCAGCATTGGGTATCTGATACATTGGGCCCTTGTTTGTAGATGACGATGCTATGGCCATCCAAATAGACTTAAGCTTTTTGGGAGGTGGTGGCAGCGTCAGGCCAGTGCAGATCTGGTTTTCCGGGCCATCGGGTGTGAGACACCCTTCTCCTGAGGGTGCTGCCAATGCCCTTAGCTCTCTTTCCATCTTATCCTTAACAGCCAAGTACAGTTCGCGCTCCACACCACACCTCATTTCGCCATAAATCATATTGTAGTAGTTTGCGTCTTTCACACCAAAGCCATAGATGGTTTCGAGGTAGGCAACAATTTTTTTAGCCAAGGACTGTCTAGCCTTTTCAAGAGTAGGGGAGCACTCCCCAATAAAGTGGCACACCTTATTGTAGCTGTTTTCCCAATTAATCCTCAAGGTACAAACACGGCTATCATTGTCAAAGACCAGGTCCTCAACTTCAGTTGTACTAATCTGGAAAACCGTGAAAATCTGGATCAGAAGCTCCCAAAAGTCAATGCTTACTATCTTAGCCCCATTTCCGAGCGTATGGTTATTTGGGTCAGCGGCTCCTAACATACTAACTCTAGCTGGCACCCTCTTTATCAACTCAAGAGCTGTCCTCTTGTCCTTATAGAACCTTGAACAGGCCTTGTACATCTCCCTCCTTTCCAGGTTCACATCGTCCACTATCACCCTCCCCTTCTGGACTAAGTAATCCACTGCCTGCTCAGCAGCATCCTCCTCAGATTCAGCAAGAGTTGCCTTAGGGGCACCACTAAAAGAATATGCAATTGGGTTATGGCTCCTCCTAAGAAACACACACACAACATTTTGTGTCATGTTAAACTGGCAGTATAGCGGTTCAAACCAGCCCAGCTCCTCTGCAATATTGCCCAAAAGAACACGGTATGAAATGCTGAACAGCTGACTGTGTGATGCCATCCTTAGCCTAACCTGTAAAGCGAATAAATTAGTAACCCAACAAAACCCACCCGTGGCTATTATTCTTCCCTAAGAAATACACCGGGAATCCTTAATAGGCTAATGTGGTTTGAATAAACATCTGCAATACTTCTTCAATTGGGCAGGTCCACTGACTCCAGACCAACTACACTACAGCACGTTCCATGTGCTCCTAAACAACCAACATCACAACCTCATCAGTCAACCTATCTGTGGAAACCATACAACCACACTAACGGACGAACAGGTGAGGGGTCTAAGCATACACATCTGTAATATGAACTATGCTACACTGTAACTAATCAAAGTTCAGGTTCCAAGAACTTGTATGTGCCGGTTTGGCACTTCAGAACCTGCAAACAAAAACAAGTCGTTCCCCATGCCGCACCATTTTTCGCTAACGGTGGCTTAAAATTTGTAAAAAAACACCACTCACACAAACAGGACCATCCACTATCATCACTCCCATCACTGATAGCCATCACCTACATGGTAATATTCTCACAACCACAGCATACCCATCTCTGTAAACGTCACCAAAGCATATTCATCTACGTAAGCACTTAGGTTGACTCAACAGAGGGATGAGTATTTAGTAATCTTAACCATCATTCTCATAACTCAAGCATTTTTTTAAAGTCTAAGACTTTCCTCTTTTTAGCATATAATGAATACTTAGGACTATACCAAAACACACATAGCTCTGGTTAGTGAATACAATGTGCACACTCTGGTACAATGGCTGTAACTTTAGAAATGCTTTAAACCCAAGGAACATTGAACCTATCGCTATGATCACAACTGAATTATAACACCTTACACCAAGAACATACAAACTATAGACAACTTATTTTGCAAAGTAAGCAAAGATTTGCATAGTTGACCATTTATTTTTCAATGGTAATGCACAATAAGCAAAAGAGAAGCCTAGATAATAACCTTGAAACTCACTTAATAATACAAAAATAAAGCCAAACCTAAGAACACAGAAACAATTTTGAAGGGAAGTCAGCAAAGTTTAGCAAGTACCTCTTGAAAATATGATAACCTCAATGCTGCAATGCCCTGCACAAGAGAATTCAAACTATTATGTTCACCCCTTTATTTTGAATGGCAAGTCACAATAAGCAAAAGAGAAGGCACAACTATTTTTTTAAAACTTTTTGACTACTACCAAAACAGAGAGAAAGGCTTACCTATGCAAGGAAGATAAGCATTTGCCTTGCTTACATACACTAAGCCAGCTTATATATAGTAGGAGTAAGGATACTAAGCATTAGCAGCTACCCCACTTTACAAGGGCATGGTAACTCAAATCACCTTGCCACCTCTCTTAATTGTAAGTACGATGTAACCCTACTTGGTCAGCTATACTGATGTGATTAGTCTCTAAGGTTTAAGGTTATTTCTTTTGCCACAAGGGACCCCAATGCTTAGCAAATCTAAACTTGGTCAGCTATACTGATGTGATTAGTCTCTAAGGTTTAAGGTTATTTCTTTTGCCACAAGGGACCCTAATGCAAAGTCATTAAAATGGCCCTCTGAAATTGCATTGTTATAAGCTAAATCCATAGGATGTGTCAAATCTTATGCAATCATGTTAGTCTATAATTTAATAGTCCACTCAATTTCTACTGATATAGCCTATTATTAGCATGTCCTTCACTCAATTTCTACTGATACAACCTATTATTAGCATGTCCTTTTTTGTCTCTTCTGCTAATTTTCTTTGAAATCAAAAAATACCAAGCACGCCATTCATTTTAAAAAAATGATTATTATTTGATATGAATAAACAAATCGATTTTTTTTTGGTAAGGAACAAAAGTCCCTGTACAACAACACTACTAACTCTTAATCAATCAATTCGAAAACAAGATTCATAACAGCCCAGGTATATAGTAGGAGTAAGGATACTAAGCATTAGCAGCTACCCCTACTTGGTCAGCTATACTGATGTGATTAGTCTCTAAGGTTTAAGGTTATTTTTTTTTTGCCACAAGGGACCCCAATGCTTACCAAATCTAATACACGTGAGTCATGGTTACCTAAAGTCATTAAAATGGCCCTCTGAAATTGCATTGTTATAAGCTAAATCCATAGGATGTGTCAAATCTTATGCAATCATGTTAGTCTATAATTTAATAGTCCACTCAATTTCTACTGATATAGCCTATTATTAGCATGTCCTTCACTCAATTTCTACTGATACAACCTATTATTAGCATGTCCTTTTTTGTCTCTTCTGCTAATTTTCTTTGAAATCAAAAAATACCAAGCACACCATTCATTTTAAAAAATTAGTACTAATTTATATGACCGTATAATTTTTTTTATCCATCATTGAAAGCCAAATAACAATAAGTTGAAACTACATCCGAAACTGCCTCCGGCACGGTACCGCATTCTAGTAGAGTAATTTATGGGAAGAAAATGAGCCAGACAGTGAGCCGCTTAATAGCAAAAACCACACTAAATAGAATTACTACATCCACTGAAAAATTACCCGGAATACCAGTAAGATCCCCTGCAAGGCCATGAAATAACCAATTGTCATTGAAGCGCCCATCCCCGAAGACACCAAGGCCATTAATAGAGCTGAATAAGTGACAAATTGCCATTAAATCGCCTATCCCATGCGACACCAATAGAGCCGAGTAAGTGAGGATGCCAAAGCGAGCTATGGCGCCAACGAATAGCCATGGCCAATCCATAAACTGGAACTATCCGCTTCGTTCCATTTATGAATTTGCCCTGGGTTTTAGAATTATTTACAGTTCATACAAAAGCATGCTCCTTTGCATTGCATCTCAGTGCACTTTGCGCCTTATACTTCCTGAAAATAAGACTAAAGTTGTTTACAGACCCGACGGCCACAACTACGTCTGTATGAGATGTTTCAGAAATTATTGTCAGGATCTACTCGGGTAGCCTTGGGGCAGATTAGTTTAAGGTGAAAGAGAGGAAAGGAGGGCATAAGAAGCAGAGAAGTGGAGAGATAAGGAGTGTGCAATTGGAATAATTGTAATTTTTAGTGAAACGATGTGCTTGGGAAGCAAAATGCCAAAGCTATGCCGTCTTTCAATTAAAAAATTGCAAGGAGAATCCATAGATGTGGAGCAAGGGGACCTTACCTAAACGTGGAGCGGATTGCACGTGGACTGTTACCTTTACACCTTACATGAGTAAGCAGAAGCCCAAAATAGACGTAGCCCAAGTAAACAGCCAAACTAACAAAGGAGAGCAAATAAGCACAGCCCAAGTAACGGCCCATTAAAGTAGAGCAATTATGTACTGTTCATCGATGAACAGTTATATGTCTTACCCACTTTTAGGTAAGGTGTATAGATTCATATGTTATTGAAACTTTTCATTATTGCATATAATTTTTATTAATCATTTGCATTTGTGAAAAAAATAAAGTTATATCATACATAAGATTTGTGTTTTATTTGGTATTGTTTAAATAACTTTTATTGATGTCAATTTGTATTTCTCAACTTGATTTATTTTTGCAGAGGGAATGGTACAATTTTCTTATTATTACAAAGTTGGATTGTGCAGTTAATTACGTTATACATAAGGTATGTTCTACGAGTTTTGTTTGTGTAATTTATATAATCTTATTGTAAAATGCACAGTTTTTTGTAATTTATCCACTAATATCGCTTTGTGGTAGATTTATTTTATATTATCTTTATGTAAACCCTCTTACAAGATTAATTGAATTATCTTTAAATGTATGTTTGTTTCTTATTCTATTTTTGTAGGTGATGCTTCCTTTGTCTTCTCATAATATTAACATAGTGTGTTAAAAAAAACTACATGGGAAATGTGTAGGCAAGAGAAGGATTTAGTTGAACAAAAACTTGATATCCGTCCTTGAACCATGTTCTAATGATATTAAAACTTATTTGGTACGTAATTGTCTCACTTGATACAAAAACAAAACATTTTTAGTTTTTAATTCGAATTTAGAGGATCTTAGTAAATTATTTTTTTTATAACTTTGTTTTTGTAAAAAAAAAAATACAATATAGTTAAAAGGCTACTTAAAACATCTAATTTTAATTCACATGTCATTTTTACATTGGTTAATATTAAGGCTACATCAGACTTATTTATTAAAATTCTTCATAAGATTTACTAATATTTTTTGATGGAAATCATAATACCGATCATGATTTAAATTATAAAAATTAATTAACAATTTACTCTCATCATTTAAATCGTACAATTTGTCCATCTAACTCTTCATTAACCATAGAGATAGTAGTTAAAAGGTCTTATATGTAGTAACTAAAAAGTCTAATAATTTGGATTATAAAGCTACTAATAATATTTTTTAGTGGAAACCATAAGATCATGTACTAAATTACAAAAATAAATTAAGAATTTACTCTCATTATTTAAAATTTTAAATCGTAAAATTTATCCATATAATTCCTCATTAGTAATAAAGATAATAACTAAAAGGTCTTATATCTGGTAAATGAAAAATCCAATAACTTGGATTGTAAAGCTTCACAATTTCTCATATTGTTACTTTTGATTTATTTCAAAACCATCTTAAATATTGTAATTAGCACACTTGCGAAAAATTGAAAAATAAGGTGTATATGTGCATGTGATTCAAACGTACATAGTCTTCTTAAAAGTACTCCATATTTCTATCTTTTAAGATTTTAAAATTTTAAACGTTTAATAAGTTGTATAGTTAGTTTTGTAATTAAGATGATGCTTATTTAATTTTAATTTTAATTTTAACTATTTCAATTTGCAGATTATTGATTGCGAGAGGCTATTAAAAAGTGGAGATTACATGTTTGGATCTAAATGTGAAAAACGAAAACATATTTTTTACTCTTTTAGTTGGCTTACAAAGCATCATCATTCATCATCGGCGAGATTCTCTGTTTTACATGTATATTTTTGATAAAAAGTATAAATTTTGAGGAAAAGTTAAATTAATAGTATTTATTTTACTTTCTTAAAAAAACCTATCGATCAGATATGTAACCGCGATTTTGGAATGCTTTGTTTATCGACCTAACGACGCAGCCGTTTTTAGCTTAATTATTTATGACGTACATCATAAATACATAAAAATAACAAATTTGTAAAAAATTTAAACAAACATTTATAGTTATAAAATTAGTTACATTAAATTGTTGACTACAAAATATTCATGAATAATATTAACATGTATTAAAATATATGGAAATAAAATTCAAATTAAAACTTCTATCTATATTACTATGATCATGAAAAATAATGTAAAAGAAGAAAACATTTACAAATGTTTGGTTTATAGCTTATTCGCGATAAAAAAAATATTTTATATTTTAGTTCAAGATAGACGTCAACAAAAGCAAATAAATGGGACAAATAGAACAAGTCCGCGATTTTCGCGGGTACAAAAGTAGTTCTCATTTAAATTGTTTTTACTTAATTAAACGTTACAACGGTTAATAGAAAATGAGGGAAAATAATAATTTACTTTATAAAATATCATTGTTATTTCCAAACGTACAGAAAAAAATAAAAATAAGTATATATCTATGATTAACACTTCTTATTATCATTTTGATAGAGTTGGACTAAGAAAAATATAATTCAGTCATCGAGCAAAATTGATATAATTCCGTAACAAAAGCCAAAATAAGAATAAAAGAATAATAGGTTACAATAACAACCACAAAAAAAACTCAACATAATTATGTGAATATCAAGCCATTACAAAAGTAATAAAAAATAATTTACGTGATTTTCACGAGAAATTAAATTAGTATATACTAAAAAAGGCATGACAAAGCATCACATTCCCTTTGACAGAATTTTTGCAAACCACATCCTTATGCATTTATTTTATTTTATTTTAATAAAAAAAAAAAGATAAATTGTTGAAAGAGTTTGTAGGATTAAACACAATCATTAAAATTGGCTTTTCATTTTCAAAATAATTAAACAATCGTTAAACATTAAAATAAATACTAAATAAATTCTGAAATTTTATTGTTAGAATAAATTTTACGGATAAAATAATCTTTATTTTTTCAACGTTTATAATCCGCACCATACTCTTTCAATACAATATTAACCGATTAATCTACCTTGAATTATACTTCGCAAATAAAAATATAAAAATTTCTATTTTAAAAAATTATTTTCGGTTGAATTAATTACGTAATTCAAATATTTTTAATGAAAGAACAATAAAATAAAACAAATGACTGGAATGGAGGGGGTATAATAAAAAAAGACTTAAAAAAATCAAAGACAACAAGAATAATAACAATAATCGTGACAAAACACTAATAAACTTAGCAATATTAGTGGCATTATACAAATATACGTATTGATTAATAGAATTTTTTTTTTTTACAAGACTTTTTTGTCCTCGGTTTTCAGTGCGATCGCAAATATGGGCTTTTATAACACATTAACAATCTAACGTCCCAACATAGCTAGACCCGTGAATTTCACGGGTAATAAAACTAGTCAAAAAATAAAAACGTAAGTTATTGACCTAAAACACTCAGAAAAGAAAAGTGTAAACTATTGATCGGGAATTTGGGATGGAGTGAATACATTATACCAACATGACATTTAAATAAACATTTTTTTTGGTGAAAAATACTTGGCAATTGAGGTAGAATAAAGTGTGAGAGTTTTGGAGACTGGTCTCAATTCTTCCACAAGATACAAAAAGATGTTGGAATGTCTTGTACAACAAGTATGATAATTGTTAAACAATGCAAGTAAAGAACTTAGGTGTAGGTTAAAGCAACATTGGTTTTGCTGGACCAATTATTATTCTATTGTAAAGATGTTTTTCCATTACCATGGATCAATAATGCTCTAATCATAGTACTACTTACGAGTTACGGACTTATTATTTAGTAACGCTCTAATCTTAGGAATTACACGGGAGAACGTATCATTTAACCCTCTATAATTGAGGCTTCATACTGGCAGCTTCAGACTTAGGTTCATGGTTAATAGTGCAAATTTTATAAGCTAACTGAGAGAGAGAAGCTGTAGCATTTCCGCTTCTTCAGAACTGAATTAGCAACTCCGTCCCCAAATTCCTTACTAGCAGAGGTATAGCTTAGATTAGCCATACACTCTTATTCTCTTGAACATACCATGGAGTCTTATAACATGGAGTCGTATAAGTTGGTGTATGGCGTAATACGAAATACCATGGGTACAACTACATGTCTACATATACTTAGTATTTAATCTTTCATTGACGAAATATTATAAGAAAACTTGCAGGCCTGCAAATGTATAAACATGGCATTTGAATATAACATAACATTTGTGAATAGCAGTGGCTGTCCTGGCAGATTAGGGAAAAAACGGGTAGTACGAATATGTTTTCCAGTCTATATATAATTGTCACAAAGACTACGATTAGAATATTCTCGTACAAAGCCAACAATCTGATGCAACACAAATTAACAGTCAGTACAGAGATGCAGGGGCCGTACCTAATCTACTCAGTTACCTCGAGAAAGAACCCGATATCTCTATATAAACCAGAACCCATCGATAGACAAAGACGTGAAGTTATATGGCAATGGAAGGATCAGACTGGACTCGGGATCTCAGTTACACTTCCATCTAGAAGAAGGCACACAATTTAAGTAATGGCACCACTTACAAAGGTCATCACCTCTCTTCCCTTTAAACAGCATTGTCATCCCTACTGTGTACCTGTTATGACGGTAATGAGGCAGGTAATCAAATTTCAAGGTCAGACAAATTTTCAATCTATATTGCACCGATTCAACATATTATCTTGCATACCAGGATTGTGAATAAACATGTGTATGACATTTGAACAATTCATTTTATGCCAAAAAAAAAAAATTTGGGAATATTTCATAAATTGGACTTACCCAGCTATCAGTAAAGCTAAGGCGGTGACGAATAAAACCAGTTGGTATGGTAAGTATTTGCTCTTGACACGTAAATGCTCAGGCAGTTGATGACGTTCCTGCCACCCAAATCGAGGACGTAGGAGCACCACAAACCCAAGCAGGAACCCTGTCAAAAAACCTCCAAGGTGCCCGAAATTGTCTACATGTAGATGAGGAATGATTCCAAGTACGAAGTTAGGGACAATCAGAAGCACAAGTACGAGTAGAACAACAACCTGGAAGAACACAATCTATTTGAACGTCAGGAAATATTAGAATATAATTCCCGTTTGTTCATTATTTGAAAGCACAAGCATTGGCGATATAATGAGAGTAGTCGATATCTAAAACGTGTCATACTGATAAATGAAGATAAAAAGGGTAACGGAAGAAGAAAAAAAACACTTCTTAGACGAATTAGAGGGTTACCTTGTTGTTATAGATAGTCCAATTCACCAAGAGCTCAGAAAGCATCGCACCAAGAAGTCCAAATATTGCTCCAGAGGCTCCCATAGACATGTACCTTCCGAGAAAGAGTGCTGATAGTACAGATCCTCCAACGCCTGAAACCAGGTACAATACTCCAATTCGAACTAACAAAAGGAAACAGAGGAGTAAGTGCTTGATAGCAGGAAATAAAGCTACTGAAGCGAACTCAACAAGTATTTAAATGAGCCCAAAAACATGGTTGCATGGTTCGGGGTTTAATTGGACGATCCTCGTATCAGATTGCTCTCGAAAGAACGTTCATTAGCAACTAGCTGGTCAGAGACACAAGCGATTTAGAAACTTGAACTCATTTCCCTGAACCGAGTCAAACACTGAAACATGCGACAGTGGCACAAAAGGCACACTCTAGATATGAAATCAAGATGTTTGACAGTTTTATTTTGGTAAAATTCAAGTCTTGCTTGAAATGTGTTGATATTTAAATAAAGGTAGCATACCAAAGCCAAATTTCTGTTCCAGCCGAATACCAATGACCAGCAAACTGAGGATATTGAGGGAAAGATGAACTAAACCACCGTGCAACCAAATGCAAGTAATAAGACGCCATCCTTGGTGCCCACGCACCACCATATCCCACTGAAGGGCACCCATCTTAAATAATCTGTAAGAATATCGCAAAATGTCAAAACAAGTCTAAAACACACCACAATTGTCTCGTAGCCTTAGGTAACAAGTACAGTATAAACAATCAAAATGTAACAAACCAACATCAAGTAGAGATAGGGAGAAGTAAAGTAAGAAAGAGAACGTGTAAGCGGAGGGGCCGAGTAAAAAGTTTTGACGGAGAGGCTGAAAAGAGAGTCGGCCAAGAAACTTAAGAACACATGACTTTCCAGAACCAAAGTTATGGTTGTTAGGACAATTGTTGATGTACATAACAACAATAAAGACGGCGACATTTGCAATTGAGATCGCTGGAATCAACCAGGGCGTCCACTTTCTGTCCGCGGTAGAAGACGATTTTCGTCTTGGTTGTATTGGGAAGCAATCAATGGAATCAACCATCATGTCCAGTTTTTTTGTTATCACTTATGTGCAATGTATGTTGTTTGTTTGGAGCTGGAGGACAGTGGTTGTATTCAGTAGTAATAGAAAGGTTGTAACTTCACGCCATTCAAGTGGAAGTGCGCCAGAAATGGCAAGTATTAATATTCCACTTAGTCAGAAATGACAAATATTCCACTTAGTCAAGAAATGACATTTAATAACTTGTACATGTACTTCCTAAAGAGATTACTGACATTTATCATAGTATTTTCAAATTTCGGATCCCCGTCTGTATATGTATCCCTGTCAATATGGATTTAAGTCAGGCTAGGCCATAGCCATGCACATATAATCCGATAAATTGTTGTTTGGTTTGAAATAAAGTTGACGATTTCATCTGAACTGAACTTAATTAAAATAAACTAAACTACATAAACTAAAATTAAGTCCAAAAGAAATTAGACCAAAAAGATAAATAGCTTATTATTTATAACATTCATAAATTATTGAGATGCCACTTTTCTGCCACTCCTTGATGACAATGAACAATATTGCCTTACCTTCTCATTCATCATTAGTGGCTATGGGCTTAACCAATACAATTAATACTAAGATTAGCCCATACAATAACATATGTAACATATAATAACTCATATAGACTAATGCGGTACGCAAAATCTCATTTCAGACGGCATATTTTGTCTAGAACTTTCAGACGGGCTTATGTGACCATTTTTATGGTAAGATGTGACCATTTCTAAATGGTACTAATATTTTTACCTACCATTTGTTACCATTTGTAAATGGTAACATCTGACCATAAAGTAAAATGGTAACTTCTACTCAATACAGTAAATGCAAACCACCGGATAAGATAGGAGGTATTCGCATAAAAACCGATTCATAAGTAAATGTAAATCATAAGATAAGATTGAAGTTGAAGTTGAATTATGTTAGGAGTAATTTCATGTAGTGACCCAATATATTTAGTATAGAGTATAGAGTATAACAAATTGCAAGCAAATTTAAATAAAAAATGCAGGCACAAAATCTCACCAGTATCCATGGTTGTTGCTGCATATCTTGAAGGTGCATAATAGATCTTAATCTTGACATTCTACAAACATAACAGCAAATAAAATCCAACATAAGATTTCATTCCCAAAACACAAATAAAAATAACAAAGGAAGTGGCTTTTGTGTAGCATAGGTCATGCAACCAACATAAAATAGATAAAACATGCTACAGTTAACAGCAATGATTTATATAGATAAATCTTACGGAAGATTTAGTTGCATACATTATCCTCAAGAGGCTCAAAATAAGGCAAGTTATGAGACGGTCTTACAAGAGATTTATTGTTGATGGTATAAACTTGTTCGAGATCATCGCAATTAACTAATTCGGGCCAGAGTCACATATTTCAGTGTTAGATTCAGGAAAAAATGCGACTAAGATCAATTAAAAAGCATACGAGTATTAAAAAGAAAACCATTCATCCTAATTCGTGAATGAACTTCGTCGTGTTACGGCTAACCATCAGCCAACAGAACCCTGAATCATGCAAGTTGCAACCATGGTCCGGTCACATTTAAACCTGGTGCTCCATAACATATTTTATGCTGCAATGAATGAACATGCACGCATACATATAAACTGAAAGAAGTAACAGAAGAGGAAACATCCAGTAGGCTTCATAATCATTCAAAGCTTTAAAGATAGTATTTAAATAAGGAGTTGACAATGTAAGAACTAGTATAGGGAAGCAAAATAATCAATTTTAAACCAAATAAATAATAATTTTATAGGATTTTCAATTCTATCTCCAACTACTTTGTACAACTAACTAGTATTCTAAAGCTTTGTACCAACTAGATGCAAATTCTCCCCTGACTATTTAAGTAGCTTCAACTCATGGTGCTTAGATGCATGCATGCCATCAACTTCTACTTATCATTCCTCCTATAACAATAATCATATATACTCGCCTTTAAGAAATCGAGTTTGAGGTCTCATTAAACATCCGATGTCTCCATTTGTTCTAAGCCTTATTGCCGTGGTTGTTATATGCATCACACATTGGGTATACAAATGGTATAACCCGAAATGTAATGGCAACCTCCCACCTGGTACAATGGGATGGCCGCTCATTGGTGAAACTCTTCAATTCTTCGCTAAAAACACCTCATTCGACATCCCTCCCTTTGTCAAAAAGAGAATGGAAAGGTAAACTTCAGGGTAATATATTAGTCAGTAACGTTTTTGTTATCAAAGAACATTAATGTGAAACAAAGTTCGTAAAAAACATTTGCATTTATTCGAAAATAGTGTTTGGGTTCTCACCTTTGAGGCTTTGCTTATCTTTTATTCTACATTGTGTATTTTTGATGATCACAGGTATGGACCGGTATTCCGAACCAGTCTAGTGGGGAGACCGATTATAATTTCAGCTGATGCAGAGCTTAACTACTTGATCTTTCAACAAGAAGGACAAATGTTTCAGAGCTGGTATCCAGATACTTTTACAGAGATTTTTGGACGGGAGAACGTAGGCTCTTTACACGGGTTCATGTACAAGTACCTTAAAAACATGGTGCTAAATCTCTTTGGGATTGAAAGTCTAAAGAAGATGCTTCCTGAAGTTGAAGAGTCGGTGCTCAAACAGCTAAATCAATGGTCACGTCTAGACTCAGTCGAGCTTAAGGATTCAACAGCCAGTGTAAGCTATTTCAAAATTCTAGCTAGCTACTTTAGTCATATTCCTGCAAAGTTTAACTTAACTCTTCTCTATGATTTCTCTTCAGATGATATTCAATCTCACCGCAAAAAAGTTGATCAGCTACGATGAGGAAAACTCTTCAGAAAATCTAAGGGACAGCTTTGTCGCATTTATAAAGGGGTTGATCTCCTTTCCTTTGAACATTCCTGGTACAGCATACCACAAGTGCTTACAGGTCGACTAAATTATATCTTACTCAAACTTTACAAATTTGTGTTTCATTACTTTTGATAAAAAATTTCGATGCTTGTATCCTTTTTTATTAACAATATGATCTTTTACTAAGAAAAATCTCTGTTCCATTTTGCAATCAAAGAAATAAAACCAACGATTTCCAAATTCTAAGCAAATTGTATTATCGCCACAGGGAAGAATGAGGGCAATGACGATGCTTAAGAACATGTTACACGAGAGGCGACTGATGCCTAGCAAACATAAGAGAGACTTTTTTGATTTTGTCCTCGAGGACCTATCAAAGGAGGGAACGCTCCTAACAGAAGGAATTGCTTTGGATCTAATGTTCGTGCTTCTCTTTGCTAGCTTTGAGACGACCTCCCTGGCTCTAACTCTGGCAATGAAATTTCTCACAGACTATCCTTTGGTGCTAAAAACTCTGACGGTAAGAGCTTAGAGTAGGCAACTCATCATTAATCATCAATTCTCCGTATACCAAGTCTCTTGAGAGACAGTCTCCTGCTATTTTAAAGCAAGACTAACTAATTTAACTATAAAACCACACATATGAACCTGCTAACTGACTCTAAACCTGAAATAAAGGGATAGCTATCTCATTACATGGGTCTCTCTTATGATTATCTTATCATGAGATCTTTTTATACGAGAACTTGTGTTCTACATTTCATACACACTATTCAGAGACATTTCATACACACTATTCAGAGAATCAGACGTATCGAGCTTTGAACTCACAGACTGACAAATTGACAGGAAGAGCATGAGGAAATTCTTAGAAGACGTGAAAATAAAGACTCTCCGCTTGCATGGAACGAATATAAATCAATGACATACACATTTCAGGTCAGTTGCGTTAGCCTCACAAGCAAAGTTCATTGACAGTACATCTCATATTAGCTCTACCAAACCTTAACTAGTTACCAATCTATACTGCAGTTCATCAATGAAACAGTTAGGCTGGCAAACATAGTTCCCGGCATTTTCAGAAAAGCAATGAAAGATTTTGACTACAAGGGTATGCATCAATCATCATTACAAAACAAACGTCTACTTTAACAACTATAAATTCAAGTTAATTCACTTTATATTCAAGAAACATAACTCACCTTATAAATTTGGAATGCAGGTTACACCATTCCAGCAGGCTGGGGAGTAATGGTTTGTCCTCCAGCTGTACACTTAAACCCCGGCAGATATGAAAATCCTCTTGAATTTAATCCTTCGAGATGGCAGGTAAACAGCGTAGTCCTGTTATTTCTTCCATTCCTGAGAAATTCATAAATCGGTCGTGATATAAAACTATAAAAACCAACAAGAAGATGAACATGAAATTGCTTATCATTCAGGGAGGCGAAATAAATGGCGCATCCAAACATTTCATGGCGTTTGGAGGGGGTATGAGATTTTGTGTTGGGACAGATTTCACCAAGGTGCAAATGGCTGTATTTCTACACTGCTTAGTCACAAAATACAGGTATAAGCAATGCTTGTTATCTCTTTCCTCTACCAATCATCAGGACATAATAAAATGAGAATCTAAGAGGTCCTAATTCTATGTATAAAATCTCAGGTGGCAGCCAATAAAAGGAGGGAACATTGTCAGGACACCTGGGTTACAGTTTCCACAGGGCTTTCATATTCAGCTTGCGGAAAAGCAATGAAATACCAATGAGACGATCTCACATGTTAGACCAACCCAAATCCTTTTGTATCGATATGAATTATTGGATTAATGGATTGAACTCACATGTAAGAACGTCTCATATAAGTTCTTGTGATGAAAGCCAGCTCATAATCCATTATTTTACCCGAACAAATATATTCATAAGTGATAGTAAAACATACATTTATTTTTTCACTCATTATATGGGACTAAAACTCCCAGGCTGCAATAATGAAGCAAAACAACATTCAAAAAGAAGTCTATAGCAGTTGTAACTTTTGTTTGTCCAAAAAAAAAAAAAGGTTTTTTTGTTTGTCCACTAAAAAACCGTAGTGAATACAACTAGGTTCTTGTAACCTTTGTTACCCCGTCTCTTCTGATTCCCTCGTTTATCCGTGTCTAACAGTCGACACTCGGACATTGATATTAACACCTCATGTGAACCTAAAGAATGAATACTTTTCATAAAAACAGCCGTGTGTGACACTTGGACATGCACCCGTATAGAATACTTCTAATGATTAAACGAATCTGAGTAACTAGCTTGTAAGTTGTAACCCTCTTAATTTTTGTTTTTCAGGAAAATGAATCTACGTCTTTCAATCTTTCACATAGCCAAATCGATAAAACAGTGACAATGTTTCCAAAAAAGTTGTATGTTGCCATTATTTAGCAGCATCCTGGCTTTGTCCAACAGGACTTGCCATGAAGTAAGTCATCATACCATACCAATTACCAACCAATCTTTCTAAAAAAATAGAAAGAAATGCAGCTAGTGTCAACTAGAATCGGCTGAACTAAAACAATTACTTCTAAAAGTCCCTATCATTTGTTTACGTTTGATTAAAATACCCTGCACAAAGAATCTCCTACAAAAGGTAAACAAATGAACGAGACGGAAGGAGTATATGCCAACATGGGCTTTTGTAGGGATTCTAATATATAACACACAAGTTGTCTTGAAAATTAGTTGTTTAACTCCGTAATCACAAATTCTAAAAACACAAGACCTTGTCGAATTGACCCGTAATTGCGTAACCAAGCGACTATAAGTCTATACACAAAATCTCATTATAGACGGCCCATATCCGTCTATAACTAAAGACGGGTCAAATACAATACCACATTCCTAATAGAACAAGCAACACGTGGAGTGGTGGGGCCAAAAATATCACCACTTTCAAGCTATTTGACCTATCTTTAGCTATAGACGGATATATCTGTCTACAATAGGTCTTGGTATAGACGGGTGGGGCGAACAGACGGGTAAAGACCTCTAATAAAATGGGTAGGGGGGACAAGGTGGGGCACCCCCCATGTGCTTCCCACTTTATGGCAAATGAGTATTTTGTGAGGGAAAATGGTATCCGTCTATACGTATAGACGGATAGTGTCTGTCTATAATGAGAATTTGTGATCTGTCTATACCAAGACTAGCTGAAGTCTATAACACGACTGCTACCAAGATTTCCAAGAAAACGTAACTTGCTCAATTGAAATGCATCCCTAATCCGCGGACTAAAATTGCGTGATTACGCAATTTTACAATTTAAGACTGTCTGTACACAAATAGGCAATTTCCGGAATGTCATCACAATCACAATTTCGATAAACAAAAAAACAATTGCAATATGTTGTAACATTCTTCAGCAACAAAATTATTCTGAAAAATCTTTTTTATTCAACGTTTCTGATCAATACTACGATAACCATTTATCCTCCAACACGGTGAATTTACACGCTAATCGGCTAATTACTAAAGATGGACTTAATCACCCGTTATCTTCTTACATAATGAAACCGTTTCACAGTGGGAGACGGTCTTGCGCAATAACCAGTAGCAAGCACAATCACTCAAAATAATCAGCGAATCAAACAACGCGTAGTTTTATTAAACTAATACGGAGTATTATTTAATGGAACATGAAAATCACCCTTTTTGAAATCGTGGACTCTGATTAAACACCCTCAGATTAAAAAAATGTGTACCTGAGATGTGAGCATGCGACTGAGAAAGATACACGTACTGATTCCATCAGCCGCGAATTCAAGGATTTTATAATCTAGGGTTCATTACTCGATTTACCCGCCAAATCAATACTAGTAGACTCAATTTGTAGATAGGTCATTTAAGATCCGTTTCAAATCGGGTTAAATCAGTTTGATTTTAATCGGGTTAATCTTATTGGCTTAATGTTCCTTGTACTTTTTAATTTAAATGTAAATTTAAAATATCACCAATAAATAAATATCAATGAAAAAAAACTATCAAAATTGGAGTTTTATTATGAGAAAATAAATATTTTTAATATAAGTCAGTCGGCTCAGTTACTATCAGTTCTAATGTTTTCAAGTTCAGGTGTTATTCGGTTATATTTAATTCGGCTCAATTTCGATTCGAACGTGATTTAATTAGATTTTGGATACTATTCAGGTTATTCTCATATCGGATGTTCGATCGGTTATCAGTTCGAATATTTTTTATCGGATCTGACATATGTATGAGCATGACCCACACTCCGTTTCTCTTATTACCAATTATTAAATCGACCACACACTCTCTCCCTCCCCTGACGGACACAAGTCATACTTAGAGGTGTATAACGTGGCGGGCTAGCCCAACCCAGCCCGGGTATGTGGGCCGAAAAAAGGCGGTCCGGGCAACACACGGCCCAGCCCGGTCATCCCCTAGTGTCGGGTTAGTGCCACGACTTCCTCAGCCCGAGCCGATCCAAACACAAAATAAAAAAAAATAGAGGTCCAGCTCGGTCCGCCCCAGCCCGTTACTGAGTGGGCCGGTTTAGTGCCGGACAAAAATGGCCCAGAACTGACCCGGCCCAGCCCGGTCATCCCCTAGTGTCGGGTTAGTGCCACGACTTCCTCAGCCCGACCCGATCCAAATAGAAAATAAAAAAAAATAGAGGTCCAGCTCGGCCCGGCCCAGCCCGTTACTGAGTGGGCCGGTTTAGTGCCAGGCAAAAATGGCCTAGAACTAACCCGACCCAGCCCGGTCCTCATTTAGTGTCGTCAAGTCGACCCACCCTTAGCCCTAGCCAAATCGGCCAAAGACCAAGATACACCTCTAGTCATACTTATACACGTGTCTAACAAAAACAGGCCCTGTTCAATAAGACAATTCAGATGCCCGAAATTACATAACCCCAATTGACACAAAATCCAAATTAACTTAACCCTTTCCATACCTTGTTGATCTCAGTGTTGACTCGAATTGAAATGACCAAATCCACCTGGCCAGAAAATTAAATCTATTTGAGGTGACAAGAAATAATAAACTTTAGAAATCATAAATAATCACAATAATATACTCTGTAATACATTAAATAAGGGTCAATTGTTTCAAACATTCCTTATTAGTTAAATAAATTTGCAAAATACTTTTTTGTTTGTCAAATTATTGCTAATTATTTTAATCATTGACCGAAAATGACTTGTCCAAAAATGACCCATACTTAAATATAACTTGATTGAAATGACGTCCAAAGTTACTCGAAATAACAGCACATCTAAATCCGTCGAAACCTTAAATAACTCAACCTTACTCAATTCTAAAAGAAATGTATAACAAACGTCCGATGGATCAGTTTGCCAAATCTACTATCCCATGTGGATAACCTTCGTAAAAGAGGAAGATTGGTATCATGTAAAAGTTTGTTTGTAGTAGACTAGTCATGCACTGATGCACATGTGTAGTGTGGTCAGGGCCGTCTCCGAGATTTCGGAAGCCCTGTGCGAAATTTTAAAAATGGGCCCCAATACAACTTTACTTATGTTATTACTATTTTACACTCTAAAATGCTAATTTTATCATAAGGGTTTTTTTTAGAAAGAACTAGAACGTTAAAAGTCGATTTCTCTTGTAATTCCTTTGTCCCAATCATTTTTTATCTTTCATAAAATATTTCTCACAAATAATGTTGATATTCTATTTTTATGTATTTGTAGACAAATTTTGGTTATAAGAATATTTTTTTTAAAAAAAAGAGAGAAATAAGAAATTTGGCAAAAAATCAAAATTAATTGAAACCAACAAAAACATATCCCATTGTCAAAATTGTAGACATGGGGATTTGAACCTGGGTATTCAGGTAAGTAGAAGGACTAATGGAGCACTAAGTAAACCATTGGGCCACTACACAATAGTTGATATTAAGTCGCATCAATTTCTATCTAAACTTTGTTAGGCTATATTGGGCCCTAAAATTTCGGGGGCCCTGTGCAGCCGCGCGGCCCGCACATGCTAAAAGCCGGCCCTGAGTGTGGTGTGATGGTAATTGGTAAATGTGTGATCAAGAAATTCAGTACTCCGTAATACGTGAAGTAGAATAAAACGTGGAGCTAACTCCAGAAAATGGGCCGACCACATGAATACTTGGGAATTGAAATGAACTTCTGGTTTTCTTCTGAGCTATAAAGTTGATTTTGGCCTCTTCCTCAACTTGCTATGGCCTACGGGCTTATGGATGTATTTGCACATCTTCTTTATTCATTTTTGGGCCAAGTATAGAGCAAACCCTATGATTTTATCTACCCAAATTCTCATTTGTGTAATCAGTCCGTCTTATTATAGACGGACACTATTCGTCTATAGCTATAGACGGATAGTGTCCCTCTCACAAATTAAAGTGGGTAGTGCAAGTGGGGGTATCCATTTTCCACCCACTTGCACTACCCACTTTAATTTGTGAGAGGACACTATCCGTCTATAGCTATAGACGGATAGTGTCCGTCTATAATGAGAATTTGTGTTGTGTAATTTGTGACGGATATTATATCCTTCAAAAACTTGTGACGGGTGAAATAAAACTCATATGGATAGATAAAGAGAAGTTATTTGTGACTTTTTAGGTATTTTTTGTCTAGAAAACAAGCTAAAAAAACCTCTCTCTAAAAAAAGTCTCTCTCTAAAAACCTCTAAAAACCCTAACCCTAATCTTCAAGTTCATCAATTAGGGGCTACCGTCTACCAATTTTGGTGGAGGTAAGCCCCAATTTTTCCGTTTTTCTTACTAAATATCTATTAATTATTAATTATATGCAAATAACTCTTGCCTCTCCTTTATTGGAGATTTGTCCTCGCCTTTGTGTGAGTTTGGTCCTCATCTTGTGTGAGATTCATCCCTCTATTTGAGAGGTTCAAGAATTATGTGGAAGATCAATGGTTTTATCTGTAGTCATATGGTGCTGCAATGGATATTGGATTATTGCTTACGATTTGTGAGATCAGACAAGATTCATCTCTTTCAAAACTTTATTATCAGATCTATGGATCCCCTCGCAGTTGGCTGTATGAAGAAACAACGGTATTTTAGAGGGTGGTGTGCAGAAGCGCTTTTATCTAATAACGATCTTTGTTTTAGGAAGAGTCTGTCTTGCTTGTGTTTTACAAATTTGTATTCAATTAATTTTAATTCTTGTTGCAATTCTTGTATGACATATTATTATTATTAATGAAATTGATCTTTTACTCAAAAAAAAAAAGGTATTTTTTGTCTTATCTATTCATATGGGTGATATAGCGTGTGACGGATATACCCGTCACAAGGGAGACTTGTTGTTTTATCTATCATATGGCTCTTCTTAAATCCTGGCCGCAAACATCACGTAAAATGGTCACTGTTTTTATAATAAAGTGATTACTTTTTATACATACGATGATCGTACATTACTATATAAATTGTGTGCTTGATTAAGTTTCTTTTTAAAAGAGGGAAGTTGTTACAAACTATCGAGAAAGTACTATGTGTCGTTGATTCTTTTTCGCACTTTTTCAAATTTGATTCAATCGTTTGATAAAAAACAACAAATTTATTCAAAATTAACTATAAAACTGTTGGAAAAATAGTTACTGCAAGGACAAACACAAACGAACTAAAATGGACTAGAATAACTTTACCGTGTCATTGTATGGAACTCATTGCCTTAGAAGCTTAATCGCCCTCGACACAGTTAGGGACGAAGCTAGTGAGTAGAAATGGGTAGCTACTGCTACTCCAAACCCAGAAAAATTATCGAGGAAGATGAAGATTAGCTATCCTAGCGGTCATATAGATACAAGATACCATAACATCGTAAAATTGACATCATTGTATATGTGTTGTAGACTTGTAGTGGTAAAGCTCTGGACTTGTTGTCTTATGGGCTTCTTCCAATACCACTCGTGTTCGGTTTGCACAGGATGCATTTTTTCGTTTTTTTTCCTCCGCATCAACCATTATGGCAACGTTTGTATTGAATGATTTCGTGTTTCCCTAATTATATATTGTTACATTACCAACTTATTCAATAGTTTACATTATGAAAACAAAAAAAAACTACCAAGTATTTAGCACTATCTATTATATACAACTACATTAGTTTATAAATTATTACTCCTTCCATCTTAACGGGTTCTTTATAATTCATTACAAATAAAACATAAAGACTTTGTTGAGGCGGATGTAGTACTTGTTAATTACTTCCTTTCTAATCACTCACAAACGATGGGGAATAAGGACGTATAAATTTTTTTGGTTATAAGTTACAAATTGTGTCACTTTTGTAACACTTAATTGTATACAAATCGTTCACTAATAAGTCCTAAACTACAAGGGCCCTAGGGCTCAGGCTCAAGAAACACGTCAAACTCTCAAAGCATTAAGCGCGGAAATAACTAGTCTTCTCAAATTGAAAAATACGATTATTGTAAAATTAAAACAATTATAGTCCGTATTTATTTATGTTTCTTTCAATAAATCGAAGGAATGTAACAAAAACTTTGCTACCCCACATATTAGCTTCTGGCTCCGTCCCTGGACACGGTGTTGTCCAACTGAGAACGACGCTCCTTAAGGTATACACGGAGCTCTTCAATTTGCACCCAAATGAAAGAGTAGGAACTCTAAAGTTGTAGCTCAGATTTTATAAGGGACAAGGAGAGAAAGTATAATAGATAGAATGAAATTGGATGATAGAAAAGCTAGAAAATCGTCTTATTTATAGTAGAAATCAGAGACCAAATTTTGATGAGAATTAAATTGACATAACAATTTTCAAAACTGAATTTGTAAGTAACAAGATAGGCAAGTCTCCAATACTGACTACACTAGACTCGAAAAGTCACGGTGCAACAGAAAAAATAAGACGAGAATTTTTGTTATTTGTTATAACAACAAAACAGACCCGACCACACAGCGCGTGCGAGCCGAGCCGAACGGCGGCGACACGCGCGGGTGGGGAGAGTACATACTAGCCTTCATAATGACAAGTACCTAAAAAAAGACACTTGATATATAAACATAGAAAGGTTCCTTATTTCATTAACGTGGGATAAAAGTACTCTAGCATTTCCAACAAAAACAACAAATTAAAATTACATGAACAATAAACATTCACTACTAACTTGAGTATCAAACAATAATTTTTTTTTTGGCAGCAGTAAAAAAAGGTATACCTACATAAAGTTCGGGCAAACAACGCCCATATTACACATGCAAGTAACCATCACTATGATACTGTAATACTCCGTATTTATGAGTCTTGGGGTACTCTATCGAGTAGGCCTTACTCTGTCGAGTAAGGGAGTTTTGCGATATAAAATAGTTTCTGACCTGTTGGGTACTCGATCGAGTAACTAGGGTACTCGATCGAGTAAGGGGGCACTCGATCGAGTACCTTAGCTACTCGATCGAGTAGCCGGTTTACGGGGGCTGTTTTGTCGGGTTTTGTTAATAATGCGATTAAAGTATAAAACACTTCCGTCATTGTTTCCAAATCACTTTTCCAAAACCTAAATTTCTGTTTAAGAGAGAAAGCAAACAAGTTCATCTTCTTAATCGCATTCTTAGCAATTCCCGGAGTTCGGACGGTCAGTTCTTGTCGTTGTTTATACCGTTGAGTTCCTTGCGTCGAGGGTAAGATCTATGTACCCTTTTTATTGTCTTTCCTTTGATTTGGTTAAACCCTAATTTTGGGATTGGGGGTTTTTATGATTTGTTATGGTTAGATTGTGATTATGTGATTATGTGATAGGAGAAGGATTTGTAAAGGAGAGGTTTTGAGACAAATTTTGCTAGATCATCCGATGATTGTGTTGCTTTCCGGTAGGATTTCCTACTCGCATTAGTCCCACAATGGGATGATTGTTGATGTGTTGAGATTGATTGTTTGATATAGTAATTGTATTGTGACTACCAGTGATTGTGATTGTACAATCGTTGATAGATTCAGACGGTTGTTGATATTGTGATTGTGATTGGTTGCCTATGGTTCTCGAGATGCGTTCTCGGCTGAGTGGAGTCACTTGCGGGAGTGGCTTCACGCCCTAGTTTCGCCCTTCGTGGAACCCGCCACGGAAGGGGATGTGCACATTAATGGACAGGGTTATCGCTCACTATGTGGAGCGGGGATTTGGTGGGTACGGCTGCGGTCCCCCACTGGCGGGTCGGTCCAAAGGGACAATCGGTGATTGAGATTGTTGGGATTGGTGTGATTGTATGTGTGACGGTGTGAGTCGTCTTTTATCGGATTGTTGATATGTATATAAATTGTGTGATTAGTACTGACCCCGTTTAAATGTTTTAAAAACTGTGGTGATCCATTCGGGGTGGTGAGTGAGCGATTGCTTAAGGTATATCTTGGATACGCGTGGGATCTAGCCGGGGATGGAGTCATCACATATCAGAGTCTTTAGTCTTCCGCTGTGTTTGTTAGGACAGTTCCTTTCAGTTGGTTTATAGTTTGAGAACAGTTGTATTTTGCTTACAATTGGTTTTATAATGTAATCACTTAAACTTATTTAATAAAGTATGTTTTTTCATTGTCTTATGATTATCATGCCTCGGGTAACCGAGATGGTGGCATCCTTATACCTGAGTGGTCCTGGTAAGGCACTTGGAGTATGGGGGTGTTACAAATGGTATCAGAGCGACGATCCCGAAACCCGTAACCAATGAATCTAATGAATCTAGGAGTCAATTAAAATGAACCCGGGGTAAAGGTTGTAGGAGCTAATGCAAAGGCTTGGGAGACGTCCTAAAGTCGCGAACTCGCCCTACGATTTTGAACCGGTCACCATGGGATATGAGTCGGGATCGCTATGTGTTTATTTTGTGAATTGTGTAACAATATGGTGATGTGTGGCATGTATAAGGGTGATTTTGTATGCTGTTGGTTGAAAGCATGTTGGATGATACTTGGTTTACCATGTTGATTGGAATAGTTGGAAAAGTATGTGAGAATGACGAATGATGTGGTGGAAAAAGGAAATAGTTTATATGTGATGAATAATGATGTGTAGGATGAATGATTTATAATGAGGCAATCCTAATAACATGTGGATAGGGGGTGTGATAAGATTTGTTTTCATAGTTTTGTTTGCGTAAAGCTATATATTAAGTTCGTATAATTGTCTACTATCGTATCATATGCGCTTGTTAGCTGAAGTATGTGATTGAACTAGATGAATTGATTGGAAAAGATGAAGTGGCAATTTCGTAAGGATATGAATTTCTTGATTATGGAAGTGTTTATGTGATGAAGTGGATTTGTAATGTTGTTGTATTAGCAACATGGAAATAGGATTTGTAGTGCATGGGTGTGGTTTGTGTTATGAAAAGTTATGAAAGTTTAAAACATGCGGGTAATACATGATTGAAAGTTGAATGTTATATGAGCATGATAGATGGTAATGTTTGGCTTTTGGTAAGTAGTAACATGAAGAATAGAGGTTCAATGATATGTGTTTTGTATAACGAATTGGATGAAAAGCATGATGGTTGTTTATAACGTGGCACTTGATAACACGAAGTAGATTATTTTGTTGATTGTATGAGGAGTCGCGCAGATTTGAATGCGTAGTTGTAATCATAATTTTGAAATAATAATGAATGCATAGTACGTTGGGGTATGTGAGATAACACGCTGGTAGTATTCACGAGTCTGCATGACTCGATCGAGTGGGTTTGATTCGATCGAGTGGGTATTTGTCGTTATTTTGACCAGAATCGTGTTTTTGGGCACTCGATCGAGTACCTTGGGCACTCGATCGAGTATGGGGTCACTCGATCGAGTAGCCAGGCTACCTCGGTCGAGTAAGTCGAGATCGAAGGTCTGTTTGGGTTCTGGAGTCGGGGCACTCGATCGAGCATGTTGGGCACTCGATCGAGTAGCCTCAACTCGATCGAGTAGGTTCTGGTACTCGATCGAGTGGGGTCTGTGCAGGTCATATGCGTGTTTCGGGTCATATGTTTATCTTTTGACATTCGTTGCATATTATGTTTAATTCAAGGGCGTTGTATTACTTCTTTATGCATTGTTTTACGTATGTGTTGGTCCTGAAGCGTAAGTTACCCAATCTTATGATGTAAAGAGTGGCACTTATGATGAATATGAGTTCGGTGGGGAGGACATGAGATATATGTGATTATGATAGATGGTGGAAAAAAGAAAAGGAAGATTGGTATAGTTTATTGAGGCATAGAGCACGTTTTGCGAGACGGGATGAGTGATATGATTGTGTGTTGAGTAATGTAAAAGTAAGAGAATATGGGCAAGGGATGATGTGAGTATAATGAACGTGAGAATAAAAAGATTGAAAAGTAAGGATGCGGATAGTGGCAGCTTGAGATGTGTAAAGAATTATGGAGGGAGATGGTTAGAAATAGAGTTGAGTAAGGATATATGTAGTGAAAGTGCGTTTTAAAGGAGTTGAGAAGAGTAGTATATAGTGAACTTTGTGGAGACATGTCGCGAGGTGGATTTGGGAGATTTGGTTTATTAAGAGATGAAACTACTGTGTGATTTCCTTGGGCAATTAATGGTACAAAAGGAATTCTGATTTCTAGAGAGGTACAAAGGAGATGCAATTGTTAGAACAGTGAACGTTGATTTTATGGATAAACTAGAGGCAAGGGTGATTAATGGCATAATAAGATAATATTTATGGTAAGAAAGAGTGAGGTGATATCGATATGAAATAATGGGATTTGAGTTTTGGAGCAATGAAAAGATAATCGGAGCACTAAAGAGTTAGATAGAAGTAATAAGGAGCTGAGCTATTAATGGTATTTTTGAGTATAACGAGAAAAGAAGGATAAAAGTAAGTTGAGAAAAAGTTCACCGGAGTTATGTGACATAAAGTAAGGAATCGTCGAGATGTATGATACTATCAAGGGTAAGTAAGTTAATAGTTATACAGAAGTTTCAGGACAACATGATTAATCATGAGTTTCGAGGAATTAAGGGAGTATGAAGTTGGTGGAGTATTTGCACGATACGAGATTTTTGGTGGAGAGTTAGATGATGATACAATTAAGGATAGTATTGGGAAGAATGTTGAGGTATTTTTGTTAATGGATTGGATGTTCGTTATTTGGGATGTCAACCAAAGATAGGAAACAAATCGTGATGTTTAGAGATGAGTGTAAGAGGTTTGATACCCGGACAGCGGTAGTGTTATGGTTTGTGACTAGTGGTTAAGGGTAATGGTATATTAGAAAGGTAACAATTCTAAAGAGGTTGATTTTGTAGAGACCAGATTGATAAGTACAGTTATGAAAGAGTATAAGATGTGGTTATATGAGGCGGTTGTTAGTAGTTGAGTATTAATGGTGTGGCTACATTTGGCAGTGGGTGATGGATATGCGAAAGGGAGAATATGTTATGAGGTGTATACGAGTTAAGCTCGGGCGACTGGTAACCTATGTTGAGTGGTAAGTTACGTGATCAGGATTGACTAGTTGGTTGTGATTACGGGTCTATGATATGTGTAAATGTTTGTGTGAGGTTCTGACATCACAAGAAGTGGTATGGTGTGATAATTATAAAGTTGTTTTATGAATGTTCTGTAATATATAGGTTGGACACGGTAATTTAATTGAATAATATCCAGAAAGGTAATAACTTGATTAATTTGACATGGCTAGTTATAATTTTATGTGTATTAATAACACATGTGTATTCCGTGAAATGGTAGAGATAATGTTCATGAGATGCTTATCTGTTTATCCATATAATATGTCGCGTGGTGATTTAATAAAGTGGATTTGAGTAAGTTTTCTTGTCTGAGAAGTTATGCTCAGTCAGTGTTTATGGGAATCGTATGCAGTTGTGATGTCTATCGGTGTGGTTGTGGTGCCTCGGGTGGTGATACGGGCACGGTACATAATGTTGTGATGCGGGTATTTTCGCACTACGATGTGGCTGTTGGTGGCGGTGTTGTGATGCCGTCACCGGTTGTGGTGGAGTAGGCGGGATGATTATGATTCGAGATTCGAAAGTGCATACCAGTTATTCATAGTTTGTTGTTTTGTTTGATGTTGCTCCCTGCGAGTTTCAGTTTCTGCAGATAGACAGTTGTCTTGTTTATTGATGTTTTCTTTACCAGGTTAAGTTGGGAATGAGGGTATAATATGATATGAAATAGAGTCGTATATGTTTTCGTTGTTGTCATGGTATAGTGATGTTCTATTGATGGGACACGGTTGTGAGAGGTTGTTACAGTAATTTTGATCTTGTTCTAGATAAGGCTTTAGTAGACATGGTAATGACAAGTGGTCCGTAGAACATGTGTGGTAATGATCTGAAAGCTGCAGGTGGTTCATAATCTTTTGTTGGGACAGTGAGTGTAGGGTGTTGGGGGAATTAGTGTCATATTAGGTTATGTATGAGTCTTGCGGTAATGAAGGAAAGAACTGGAGGATCTAGTGTGAGCGTACGTAACGAGTGTGGATCGTGAGTTATGCGTTTGGGAGATAGGTGCTTTATATAGAGAGGTATGTCATATTGCGGTAATGTGGAAAAGTTGAAGTTTTGGGTTAAGATAAAGGTTTTGAGGTATAGGTTAGGTGGTGTGACGTATGAGTTGAGGTATGAGGAATGTTTAAGTAAGAGAGCCTTGGATATATGCATGGCGAGTGTTTAGATTATAAGTGGTTATTTTTGACATGCGGTGGTGATGAGGATAATGACACGATATAGCTAGGATTTAGTATTAGTGAGTTACGAGGACGTAACATTTGTCTTAAGAGGAGTAGGATGCGATAAAAGAGAGTTTCATGGTGGTGCACGTTGTAATATAATTGGAAGTAGAGTGTTAGCGTAGCGTAAAGGAGGGATTTGTTTTGTGGATGATACTTATAAAAGGCCATGGCCGTACTTGTAGTAGTGTGATGCTTCAAGTGTGAGAATATTTTATATAGTGTTGTGACAGCTGGAGGATGGTGTTATGAGTCCGAGTAAACTTCGAGGACGAAGTTCCTTTTAAGGGTGGTAGAATGTAACATTCCGTTTGATGTTATGAGTATTTTGGTAGTGTATGGAGTTAGTGTTAAGAGAGATATAATGGAGTGGATACGATATCGTGAGCCATGTTGTGGAGGTAGGAATAGTTAGTGGAGTTGGTGTTACGAGTTCATGTTTGGGTTGGAGTTTTGTTTTGAGTTCTTAGTCACGTTGTTGTGTCTTGATCGAGTTAGTATGTTTGTTTTCATGTATGGGTTGAACTTCGGGGACGAAGTTCATTTTAAGGAGGGAAGACTGTAATACTCCGTATTTATGAGTCTTGGGGTACTCTATCGAGTAGGCCTTACTCTGTCGAGTAAGGGAGTTTTGCGATATAAAATAGTTTCTGACCTCTTGGGTACTCGATCGAGTAACTAGGGTACTCGATCGAGTAAGGGGCACTCGATCGAGTACCTTAGCTACTCGATCGAGTAGCCGGTTTACGGAGGCTGTTTTGTCGGGTTTTGTTAATAATGCGATTAAAGTATAAAACACTTCCGTCATTGTTTCCAAATCACTTTTCCAAAACCTAAATTTCTGTTTAAGAGAGAAAGCAAACAAGTTCATCTTCTTAATCGCATTCTTAGCAATTCCCGAGTTCGACGGTCGTTCTTGTCGTTGTTTATACCGTTGAGTTCCTTGCGTCGAGGGTAAGATCTATGTACCCTTTTTATTGTCTTTCCTTTGATTTGGTTAAACCCTAATTTTGGGATTGGGGGTTTTTATGATTTGTTATGGTTAGATTGTGATTATGTGATTATGTGATAGGAGAAGGATTTGTAAAGGAGAGGTTTTGAGACAATTTGCTAGATCATCCGATGATTGTGTTGCTTTCCGCAGGATTTCCTACTCGCATTAGTCCCACAATGGGATGATTGTTGATGTGTTGAGATTGATTGTTTGATATAGTAATTGTATTGTGACGGCTGTGATTGTGATTGTACACTGTTGATAGATTCAGACGGTTGTTGATATTGTGATTGTGATTGGTTGCCTATGGTTCTCGAGATGCGTTCTCGGCTGAGTGGAGTCACTTGCGGGAGTGGCTTCACGCCCTAGTTTCGCCCTTCGTGGAACCCGCCACGGAAGGGGATGTGCACATTAATGGACAGGGTTATCGCTCACTATGTGGAGCGGGGATTTGGTGGGTACGGCCGCGGTCCCCCATCGGGTGGCTGGTCCAGTGGACAGTCGGTGATTGAGATTGTTGGGATTGGTGTGATTGTATGTGTGACGGTGTGAGTCATCTTTTATCGGATTGTTGATATGTATATAAATTGTGTGATTAGTACTGACCCCGTTTAAATGTTTTAAAAACTGTGGTGATCCATTCGGGGTGGTGAGCGATTGCTTGCGGTATATCTTGGATACGCGTGGGATCTAGCTGGGGATGGAGTCATCACATATCAGAGTCTTTAGTCTTCCGCTGTGTTTGTTAGGACAGTTCCTTTCAGTTGGTTTATAGTTTGAGAACAGTTGTATTTTGCTTACAGTTGGTTTTATAATGTAATCACTTAAACTTATTCAATAAAGTATGTTTCTTCATTGTCTTATGATTATCATGCCTCGGGTAACCGAGATGGTGGCATCCTTATACCTGAGTGGTCCTGGTAAGGCACTTGGAGTATGGGGGTGTTACAGATACAATTATTAAAAACTAGCAAAAGACCATGTCGGATAGAAACATCAAGTTGGTGGAGTACGAAAAAGTGGACGCAAGTCTCCTTATCGACGTTGTGCGAGTAGCTAACATCTCCTGAAAGCCTCCGATGCATGTGAGATGCAGAGTGACGAGGGCGTGGTGCACTTACGCCACAAGAGCGTAGAAAGAGATGGTGGATGACAAGCAAAAGGCTGCATCCGATGGAGCATGGGCTCCTACACCAAGGCAAACGAACTCTACAATCACACGAACGACGGATCAACAAACCCAGCACGTACACAAACCACATCAAAGGATTCCCTGCGACCAGTTTTCTGTCCATAATTGCCTTAAAGCACCGTCTACTGACAGATCCAACCCGAACCAGATACCGATCTTCATAAACCCGATTTATTATACCTAGAAGCTCCCCAAGGATAAAGGGACAGGACACCCTAATCATCCATGAAGAGACAACAATACCTATAACCAACACCCCGAGGAAGGGACAGGACACCCTAATCATCCTCGAAAATGCGGCTAGACTTATTTGAAAACATAATAAATAGGAAATAACCATCAAACAGAAGTGAAAACCACATCATCCGTACCAACCACAAACATAGCCACTTCCAACTCCACCCTACCCAACACATCTCAACCAAAAAGAGCCCCGACCGACCCCAAGAACTCACACCACCCAAGAAAAGGACGGACACAGCAAAAGAACGACACAGTAAAAAAACAGACCACCAAGAAAACCATCAAAGGACACCCATTTCACCAAACGAAACCTCCCAGGACCACCGCCTTACATGCAAAACCACCTACACAGCCACCCAGACCAAAGGACCGATTGGTGAGAGAAATGGGGGGGATCACCAATCGGTCCCAAACTGACCCGTAAAAAACAATGACGATAAAAAACAAAGGACCGATTGATGGGGGAAATGGGGGGGGGGGGGGGATCACCAATCGGTCCCAAAACAAACCCAAAGAGCTATGCTCAAAAGAAACCCGAGACTAAGAACCGATGACAGAACAACGCAAAAACACTTTGCTATAGCTTATTTTTGCTCTCTCTTGAAAAAATTGATGATCAAAAAACACAATTAAAAAACGAATGACGCTGAAGAGGTAATGTCAAATACCACATGTCATACCCTAAAACTGCCACATGGAAATCTAACCATAGCCCGACAAAAGGCCAACCGACCCGAGACTTACCACGGAAGGGGAGGAGAGGTGCATGTAAGGTTTCAGCGACAGGACGAGGATCGAAGGGACATGAGCCTCATGGTCGAGACGGCAACCAAGAACAGCCCAAACACACAAAAGAATCCGTCACAAATCAAAGGGGGTGAGAACAAAAAAGGGCCATAGAAGGGGGGAGATGTGGGAGATCGCCGGTTAAGGGCCATAGGATGACCCCTTCACCGGCGATCGGATAGGGGAAGAGGAGGGAATGTGTGGTTGATGGAGGTGGCGGCGCAAGGAAGCTAGGGTTTTTTTGTTTTTTTTATAGAGAGGAGGGAGCTAAGCGTTTAGAGCGTAAACGGTGTTCTTTGCTTATCAAACAATAATTCAATCATCTATAATAACACATTTTCTGTAAAAAAATGAAATCTAAGTCCAAACGTGGGAGATGCATGGCCAAGCCTATACTAGAATATGGACCGATTCAGATGTAGGAGGTCCATGTCTGAGCCTAGGTTTGCAGTCTTTGATGTCAAAATTAGGTTTTTGATAAATGCTTGTTCTTGGGATACTCGAGTTATAAGTTGTGTCTCTAGGATAACGAGGGAAAGTGAGTTATTGTACCGTGTAAAACTCATATAAGAACGACAATCTTGTCAGTATTGACAAATTCGCTCCCGATCATAATGCTTATCGCATGAGCCTATACCGACTAAAAGTCAAGACAACTCGGCTACAATCGCTTCAGTGGGAGCTATTGTCGGTTATTAAAAACGCCTTTAGTTCTTTAATTCATTTTGTGTCTTAAAATCATTATTAGCTAAACAATTATTTGATTATACTGTAATTTTTAATCAATAATTAACATAAAGCCCGGATCTTTGAACAATATGATTATCACAAGAGTAAGATTAAAAAGCACCTACCTTGGTCCATGATGAGAAGCTAACTGCAGCAGCGGAAACGATAACGATTATTATTGAGACTGAGTTTCTTCCTCTGGACCCCTTTAGCACTTGACAGTTCCTTTCTGTGATGGAGGCGTAAGAACTTTTTTTAATGGGTTGAGAGAGGACCAATCCCTAGGGCCTTCATTTATACATATTCACCATCAGAATATATTAGGAATTTACCTTATTTTATAACCAATAGAATATTATCTTTACATAAACTAGGCCATATAATATACCATACTTGAGCCACAATAAAGTAATAACGATTACGGACTTATGAGCCGAACTTATAACTCAAAAGTCCAACATCCTCCCACTTGGCTCAATCGTATATCATCTGATCTAGAATAACATAAGTGCGCAAAATATGAGATAACTTCATCATGATATTGATTATAACGTCAAATCAGTTCAAGCATAAAGGCTGGTAAGGATCATAGCGGTTCTATGTCATTTTATCGACATAGTCCCTTCCATATATCACATTACTAGCTTTACACTCAGAATGACACAATAATTAAGGCATTCATTAACGGTCAACGATAATGTCGTGTTAAAGACAAATAATCATGTTTACATAAGCATTATGTATATATACCAATCATAAATAACAAGATTCAATAAGTCTCGTAAAAGAAACAAAAACAAGAAAAACGAATGAGCTCAAAATGTCGATCACATAAAACATAACAACATCAAGGATGACATCCCATGATCCCCATTCTATCAACATGTTCAATAAATGCTTTAGGGGGTAATCCTTTAGTTAATGGATCTGCAACCATCAGCTTTGTGCTAATATGTTTGATCAACACCCTTTATTTTTGAACTTCTTCTTTAACGGCCAAGTATTTCAATTCCATATGCTTAGCACCCTTCGAATAGTTGTCGCTTTTAGAGAAGAAAACTGCTGCGAAATTGTCACAATAAATTTTCAGCGGATTAGATATACTGTCGACTACTCCAAGACCTGAAATAAAATTCCGCAACCATAAACCATGAACTGTAGCTTCAAAGCATGCTACAAATTCAGCATCGATGGTGGATGCAACAATGACACTCTGCTTCACACTTTTCCATGATATTGCTCCTCCAGCTAGAAGAAACAAATAGCAAAAAGTGGATTTTCTTGTATCCACACATCCAGCAAAGTCAGAATTGGAATATCCTATCACCTCGACGAGATGATCAAACCGTTTATAAGTGAGCATATGATCTTTCGTTCCTTGCAGATACCTTAACACCTTTTTTGCAGCTATCCGGTGATCTACTCCTGGATTACTTTGATATCGTCCCAGCATTTCGATAGCAAAACTGATATCTGGTCTGGTACAAGTCCGTGTATACATTAAGCTTCCAACTAAAGTCGCATAAGGAATTTGTTCCATTTGATTACGTTCCAGTTCATTTTTTGGACATTGATTGAGACTAAATTTATCTCCCTTCTGAATTGGAACAACACTTCCAGAGCACTTGTCCATCTTGAATCTCTCTAGAACTTTATTAATATACGCTTTCTGAGACAATCCCATCCATCCTTGTGATCTATCAAGGAATATTTCTATTCCAATCACATAGGATGCCTCCCCCATATCTTTCATTTCAAAGTTCTTAGAGAGAAACTCTTTGGTTTGACGTAATAAATCAAGATCATTTATAGCTAGCAAGATATCGTCAATGTACAGGACCAGAATTATAAGCTTACTCCCACTGATTTTCAGATAAATGCATCGATCAACGATGTTTTCATTAAATCCAAAAGATGTGATGGTATCATTGAACTTAATATACCATTGTCGGGAAGCTTGTTTTAGCCGTATATTGACTTCTTAAGTTTACACACCATATGTTCCTTACCATCTACTACAAAACCTTCAGGTTGATTCATAAAGGCTTCTTCTTCTAAGTTTTCATTCAAAAAGGTTGTTTTCACATCCATTTGATGGAGCTCTAAATCATAATGAGCTACCATCGCCATAACAATCCTTAAAAAGTCCTTTTTAGATACAGGAGAAAAGGTCTCTTTATAGTCAACACCATCCTTCTGAGTAAAACCTTTGGCAACGAGTCTAGCCTTGTACCTTTCTATATTGCCATTGGAGTCGCGTTTGGTCTTAAAGACCCACTTACACCCAACCCTCTTACAACCTTTAGGCAATTCAAACAAGTCCCAAACATCATTGTGATCCATTGATTTCAGCTCTTCTTTCATGGCGTCTAACCAGTTAGAGGAATTATTACTTTTTATGGCTTGTGAAAATGAAACTGGGTCATTATCGATTCCTAAGTCAAATTCTGACTCATGTAAATAAACCTCATAACAATCAGGAATAGTAGATCTGCGTTCTCTTACTGATCTTCTTAATGCATTTTCCTGTGGTTCATTTATGTTAGGTTCATTTGCCACTTCATGGTTATGTGGTGTTTGGTCATTAATTTGTTGCTCTTGCAAATCGTCACCATGATTAACATGTATAGGAGCAACAACTTGAGAAGAAGTCAAAGGCAAAGGTATTTGCACTCTTACTTCTTGTATTTCAACTTTACGTGGTTCCAAACTCCACTCACCTCACCGGTCTCAATGAACCTAACATTTCCAGTTTCAACAATTCGTGTACTGTGATTAGGACAGTAAAATCTACACCCTTTAGATTTTTCAGGATAACCAATGAAAAAACCACTGATTGTTCTTGAGTCCAATTTCTTTTCATGTGGATTATAAATTCTTAATTCAGCAGGGCAACCCCAAACATGCAGGTGCCTTAAACTAGGTTTCCTACCCATCCACAGTTCAAAAGGTATCTTAGGAACTGCTTTACTAGGAACTCTGTTTAATAGATATGCAGCGGTCCTTAATGCATACATCCACAATGATTTAGGTAAAGATGAATTTCTTAACATACTCTTAACCATTTCCATTAGAGTACGATTACGCCTTTCTGCAACACCATTTTGTTGCGGTGTTCCTGGCATAGTGTATTGAGCACAAATGCCACAACTTTCGAGAAACTTAGCGAATAGACCAGGGCACTGTCCTTTCTCATCATATTTCCCATAATATTCTCCACCTCTGTCAGATCGGACAATTTTCACCTTTCTGTCTAATTGTCGTTCTACTTCATTAACAAAAATCTCAAGCGTGTAAACAGATTGAGATTTTTCATTCAACAAATAGACATATCCATGCCGCGAAAAATCGTCAATAAAGGTGATGAAATATCTTTCTCCACCGAATGATGGAACATCAAAAGGCCCACAAATGTTAGTGTGTATAATTTCAAGGAGTTGTGAGCTTCTTGTGGTCGACTTCTTAAGTAGGAGTATGTGTTTTGTGTGCTTTCCTTTAATACACTCAACACAAATCCCAAGATCGAAAAATCCAAATTTGGTAGGATTTCATTCTTTACTAATCTTTCAATTCTTTCTTTGGATATATGACCCAAACGTTTATGCCACAAGTAAGCTGATGATTCGTCAGACAAACCATATTTAATTCCAACGTTATGATGCAGTGTCAATACGGTCTCAGCAAAAAGATTATCAGGCTTTAATTTGTATAAACCATCACAAAGAATACCAGAACCAATTAAAGTAGTTTGCTTAAATAAACTGGAACATCCATTACCAAATTTGAAATAGTATCCTAACGTGTCAAGTTTTGACAAAGAAATTAAATTACGAACATAAAAAGTCTGAAAAAGATCTAAATGATGTCTCGTATCTAAAAATAAACGATAAGTTCCAACAGCTTCAACTGAAGCTTTGACTCGATTCCCCATAAAGACGTACTTCTCATTTTGGCTTATGGTTTGGGTCGTAAGGAATCCCCGCATTGTATTAGAAATGTGAGTTGTACAAACTTAAATCAATCCACCAAGTTTTATGAGGAACTTGACTAGATTAGATTCGAAACATACTAAAGCACTAGGTTTACCCTTTCTTTCGAACCATGCCTTACGTTTCCGGCAATCTTTATGATAGTGTCCAGTCTTAAGACAAAACCGACACATATCCTTTCTTGGTTCCTTCTTATGGATCTGATCAGGTGTCTGGATGGGTGCTTGGATGGGCTTTGGCAGTCCTTGCTTTCCCTTTTCATTCTTCTTCCATGGTTTCTTTCCAGCTCCTTTATGACCTAGGAGATGGACTGAATGATCTTCTGTTTTCTTAAGCCTTGCTTCCTCTTGAATGAGCATGCTTTGTAATTCATGAACATTCCATTTATCCTTCAAAGTATTATAATGCACATGAAATGTGCCATACTGAGAAAGTAAGGAATTAAGGATTACCAGAAAATTCTCATTCACTTGCATCCTCATAGTTTTTAATCTTGCTGTAATGTTTGTCATTTAACAACATGCTCATGCATAATACGTGAACCATTAAATTTCATAGTGGTTAACGTACTCATTAGTGTCCCAACAAGTGACTTATCAGCTGAGTCAGATTTAAAGCTTTCTTCTACAAATTTCATAAATTCCTTAGCACTTTCAGTCTTTTTAAAGGTGGACTTGATGTTGCTCTCTACAATCATTCGCATAAACATGAGGCTTAGTCTGTTAGATTTTTCCCAAGCTTTATGGAAAGATTTTTGCTCAGCGGTGCTAGCAGCAGTAAGGTCACCAGGTTTTTAACTTAAGAGTGTTAAATCAAGATCCAGTACACCAAGGTGAAACTGGACTTGTAGTGACCATTAAGCAAAATTCAGCTCGTTAAACTTAATAACAGACGTGGCTTGCGAATGAAGAGAGACGGGATCAGAGGCTGCAAATTTATGATATATGCTTACACATTAATAAGTTGTAATAAAAGATTCAAAACATAAATTTAAATTATATATTGAAGTTACCTTTGGGCAAAACTATAATATATACATATAAGTAGACATAAGAGATGCTTAATAAATTCACATAAGAGATATTCAACGTAATTCATTATATACGTTTGTAATCTTTGGATGTACTAAACATACCTAACTCATCACATCAATGTATCACGATTATTTTTATTATAGTAAAAATAAATAATCAACCTTTGGGCAATCTGGAAATATTTTACAATCATAAATCTCAATTTACTCATGAATCAATAGGAAAATATCGTAATGTCATTTTAACGAGCATCTCATAAGCATGAGTAATTGAACTAATTTTAATCTGGTACCTATAAAAACTTTCTGACTGCCACTTTGGTGACTAACAAATCAACATTATAAGGATATCATACTGGTAAATTAGAACCGAAACATAATTGATTCTACGTTATGTTATTCATTCAGTTTCAACAAAATATTAACCCATTATATAATTTGCAGACAAAATAAAACTAGACACTAGTTATAAGAAACAAATCAGACATTAGGCATAGTATTACACGAAAATAGTAAACAAACATGGCATCATCTTCTTCATGAAATATACCCACTTGATGACAAAATTTATCAAAATAAAATTAACAACCAGCAAGGTGGGTTGGGATTTCGGCTTGTCATGTGAAAAGTACACTCATCATCATAAGTAGTAATATAATAATCAAGCACTCTAATCCTAACAGCCGAACAAGACAAAAAAAAACTCCATTGATTTTCAATACATCTCAATGCAAATTCACTATAGATTTGTATTACACAAATTAATTAACAATCACATCATGTAATAATCCAGGTTAATAATAAATCATCAAGATATGGGTATGGATACTACCTAGAGGTGGCAATTATTGACACGACCCGAAAACACAACACGAACCCGATACGAAGTTAGCGGGTTAAGGTCAAGATGTTATGACCCATTTAAGTAATTGGGTTGACACGGACACGACACGAAACTTAAATGGGTCGGGTTAGGGTTGAGCTCTTTTGACACGAACCCGACACGAATAACTCGCTTATTTAAAAGTGTCATGATATATTTAGGTTGAATCAATAATCCACCCAAACAACTTAAAAATAAGTATTTGTATTCCTCATTTTTTGGATAATAGGCTTATAAAGCTTAGTTTATTCTATTAGTTTATTGGGTTAAACGCGTTAAGTGGGTTAAAAATGACCCGCTAAAAAATAAATGGGTTAAACATAACATGCTAAAAGATAAATGGGTTAAACAGGCCGGGTTGGGTTATAGAAAAATTAAATGGGTTGGGTTAGGGTTGAGACAAATGACCCGTTTATCTAATTGGGTCGGGTTAGGGTACGGTTGGGGCAGTGGTGACCCATTTAAAGTTAACACGAACACGACACGACCTAATCTGTTTGCCAGGTCTAGATACTACGGAGACAAGGCAATGATTACGGATTTACGGATGAAAAATTTCCAGATCTAAACCATAAAAGGTAACGTTATTCATAATTGGAAATCATAAGTTCAATAATCCAAGACTCTGATACTACATGTTGTGGACATGGGCCACCCGCACGTTTGTGTTGTTTGAGGCGGCGACACTTCTCCCACGGAACCTTGGATAGCCAAAGCACGTCAAGGGCCGTTACCGATTTATGAGGCATTGAAATCGGTGAAAGATCGAATAAGCCTGCATTTGAGGAGTCGCCACCAATTTTTATGGAAAATTGGAACCGTTCGAATACCTCGTGCCATATCAAGACACAAAGTAGTGACTTGAACAATAAGAACTCGTTAGCCTTAGCATTCTATGTCTAGAATGACTCTCGTGGATGCCAATGAACACGGATGTTCACAGAGATCTGGAGTAAGGGGTGAGGGTACATATTAAAAAGTCCTTTTACTGAACACCTAATCCAGCCCGCCTCGATAGCGGCCTCTACTAATGATTAGGGAAATCATTCGTATTTGATATGTCGTCGATTATATGCATGCAATGCAACATCCACAGATTAATCCTATCATGTGAATTAAACTACGTCGGTGAACACGTATTTTAGCAAACAATTGAGTCGAAGTTGATGTTAGAATTTATTACATGTGAATACAAGTGAATAAATCATACATACGATAAATAAATAACGATAATTGAAATAAAAAATGAATTACAAGGGTTTAGTTGATTTACATCAAAGGTACACTTATGACGGGATTTTGGAGATGAAAAAGAAGAAAATTAAAAAAGGGTATAAAATTAAAATAATAAAATAGATCAGATTAAGGGCGATATTACGATTATTAGTTAATTAAACACGTAATTAAAGACTACGTCAAAGCGATAACGTAAGTTCAGGGACAGAAATCATCTCAGAACAGGCGCAACATCTGTCGCATCCCTTGGAAGAGGCGCAACTATTCCTGCGTCTGTTCTTGAGTTGAGCTCTGGCTGTGAAGTCAGAACCGCGAGTTGTTAATGTTCGTTGGCATATTTACGATTGATTATTGATGTTTATACTCAAGTGAAAGTGATTTAACATATTAATTATGTCTGACATCGTCATAAAAACGATAAAAGCGGATTAATTATGCCTAAAGTCCTTTTTAGATACAGGAGAAAAGGTCTCTTTGTAGTCAACACCATCCTTCTGAGTAAAACCTTTGGCAACGAGTCTAGCCTTGTACCTTTCTATATTGCCATTGGAGTCGCGTTTGGTCTTAAAGACCCACTTACACCCAACCCTCTTACAACCTTTAGGCAATTCAAACAAGTCCCAAACATCATTGTGATCCATTGATTTCAGCTCTTCTTTCATGGCGTCTAACCAGTTAGAGGAATTATTACTTTTTATGGCTTGTGAAAATGAAACTGGGTCATTATCGATTCCTAAGTCAAATTCTGACTCATGTAAATAAACCTCATAACAATCAGGAATAGTAGATCTGCGTTCTCTTACTGATCTTCTTAATGCATTTTCCTGTGGTTCATTTATGTTAGGTTCATTTGCCACTTCATGGTTATGTGGTGTTTGGTCATTAATTTGTTGCTCTTGCAAATCGTCACCATGATTAACATGTATAGGAGCAACAACTTGAGAAGAAGTCAAAGGCAAAGGTATTTGCACTCTTACTTCTTGTATTTCAACTTTACGTGGTTCCAAACTCCACTCACCTCACCGGTCTCAATGAACCTAACATTTCCAGTTTCAACAATTCGTGTACTGTGATTAGGACAGTAAAATCTACACCCTTTAGATTTTTCAGGATAACCAATGAAAAAACCACTGATTGTTCTTGAGTCCAATTTCTTTTCATGTGGATTATAAATTCTTAATTCAAATAGGCAACCCCAAACATGCAGTGCCTTAAACTAGGTTTCCTACCCATCCACAAATTCAAAAGGTATCTTAGGAACTGCTTTACTAGGAACTCTGTTTAATAGATATGCAGCGGTCCTTAATGCATACATCCACAATGATTTAGGTAAAGATGAATTTCTTAACATACTCTTAACCATTTCCATTAGAGTACGATTACGCCTTTCTGCAACACCATTTTGTTGCGGTGTTCCTGGCATAGTGTATTGAGCACAAATGCCACAACTTTCGAGAAACTTAGCGAATAGACCAGGGCACTGTCCTTTCTCATCATATTTCCCATAATATTCTCCACCTCTGTCAGATCGGACAATTTTCACCTTTCTGTCTAATTGTCGTTCTACTTCATTAACAAAAATCTCAAGCGTGTAAACAGATTGAGATTTTTCATTCAACAAATAGACATATCCATGCCGCGAAAAATCGTCAATAAAGGTGATGAAATATCTTTCTCCACCGAATGATGGAACATCAAAAGGCCCACAAATGTTAGTGTGTATAATTTCAAGGAGTTGTGAGCTTCTTGTGGCTGACTTCTTAAGTAGGAGTATGTGTTTTGTGTGCTTTCCTTTAATACACTCAACACAAATCCCAAGATCAGTAAAATCCAAATTTGGTAGGATTTCATTCTTTACTAATCTTTCAATTCTTTCTTTGGATATATGACCCAAACGTTTATGCCACAAGTAAGCTGATGATTCGTCAGACAAACCATATTTAATTCCAACGTTATGATGCAGTGTCAATACGGTCTCAGCAAAAAGATTATCAGGCTTTAATTTGTATAAACCATCACAAAGAATACCAGAACCAATTAAAGTAGTTTGCTTAAATAAACTGGAACATCCATTACCAAATTTGAAATAGTATCCTAACGTGTCAAGTTTTGACAAAGAAATTAAATTACGAACATAAAAAGTCTGAAAAAGATCTAAATGATGTCTCGTATCTAAAAATAAACGATAAGTTCCAACAGCTTCAACTGAAGCTTTGACTCGATTCCCCATAAAGACGTACTTCTCATTTTGGCTTATGGTTTGGGTCGTAAGGAATCCCTGCATTGTATTAGAAATGTGAGTTGTACAACCAGAATCAATCCACCAAGTTTTATGAGGAACTTCAGCTAGATTAGATTCGAAACATACTAAAGCACTAGGTTTACCCTTTCTTTCGAACCATGCCTTACGTTTCCGGCAATCTTTATGATAGTGTCCAGTCTTAAGACAAAACCGACACATATCCTTTCTTGGTTCCTTCTTATGGATCTGATCAGGTGTCTGGATGGGTGCTTGGATGGGCTTTGGCAGTCCTTGCTTTCCCTTTTCATTCTTCTTCCATGGTTTCTTTCCAGCTCCTTTATGACCTAGGAGATGGACTGAATGATCTTCTGTTTTCTTAAGCCTTGCTTCCTCTTGAATGAGCATGCTTTGTAATTCATGAACATTCCATTTATCCTTCAAAGTATTATAATGCACATGAAATGTGCCATACTGAGAAAGTAAGGAATTAAGGATTACCAGAAAATTCTCATTCACTTGCATCCTCATAGTTTTTAATCTTGCTGTAATGTTTGTCATTTAACAACATGCTCATGCATAATACGTGAACCATTAAATTTCATAGTGGTTAACGTACTCATTAGTGTCCCAACAAGTGACTTATCAGCTGAGTCAGATTTAAAGCTTTCTTCTACAAATTTCATAAATTCCTTAGCACTTTCAGTCTTTTTAAAGGTGGACTTGATGTTGCTCTCTACAATCATTCGCATAAACATGAGGCTTAGTCTGTTAGATTTTTCCCAAGCTTTATGGAAAGATTTTTGCTCAGCGGTGCTAGCAGCAGTAAGGTCACCAGGTTTTTAACTTAAGAGTGTTAAATCAAGATCCAGTACACCAAGGTGAAACTGGACTTGTAGTGACCATTAAGCAAAATTCAGCTCGTTAAACTTAATAACAGACGTGGCTTGCGAATGAAGAGAGACGGGATCAGAGGCTGCAAATTTATGATATATGCTTACACATTAATAAGTTGTAATAAAAGATTCAAAACATAAATTTAAATTATATATTGAAGTTACCTTTGGGCAAAACTATAATATATACATATAAGTAGACATAAGAGATGCTTAATAAATTCACATAAGAGATATTCAACGTAATTCATTATATACGTTTGTAATCTTTGGATGTACTAAACATACCTAACTCATCACATCAATGTATCACGATTATTTTTATTATAGTAAAAATAAATAATCAACCTTTGGGCAATCTGGAAATATTTTACAATCATAAATCTCAATTTACTCATGAATCAATAGGAAAATATCGTAATGTCATTTTAACGAGCATCTCATAAGCATGAGTAATTGAACTAATTTTAATCTGGTACCTATAAAAACTTTCTGACTGCCACTTTGGTGACTAACAAATCAACATTATAAGGATATCATACTCAAATTAGAACCGAAACATAATTGATTCTACGTTATGTTATTCATTCAGTTTCAACAAAATATTAACCCATTATATAATTTGCAGACAAAATAAAACTAGACACTAGTTATAAGAAACAAATCAGACATTAGGCATAGTATTACACGAAAATAGTAAACAAACATGGCATCATCTTCTTCATGAAATATACCCACTTGATGACAAAATTTATCAAAATAAAATTAACAACCAGCAAGGTGGGTTGGGATTTCGGCTTGTCATGTGAAAAGTACACTCATCATCATAAGTAGTAATATAATAATCAAGCACTCTAATCCTAACAGCCGAACAAGACAAAAAAAAACTCCATTGATTTTCAATACATCTCAATGCAAATTCACTATAGATTTGTATTACACAAATTAATTAACAATCACATCATGTAATAATCCAGGTTAATAATAAATCATCAAGATATGGGTATGGATACTACCTAGAGGTGGCAATTATTGACACGACCCGAAAACACAACACGAACCCGATACGAAGTTAGCGGGTTAAGGTCAAGATGTTATGACCCATTTAAGTAATTGGGTTGACACGGACACGACACGAAACTTAAATGGGTCGGGTTAGGGTTGAGCTCTTTTGACACGAACCCGACACGAATAACTCGCTTATTTAAAAGTGTCATGATATATTTAGGTTGAATCAATAATCCACCCAAACAACTTAAAAATAAGTATTTGTATTCCTCATTTTTTGGATAATAGGCTTATAAAGCTTAGTTTATTCTATTAGTTTATTGGGTTAAACGCGTTAAGTGGGTTAAAAATGACCCGCTAAAAAATAAATGGGTTAAACATAACATGCTAAAAGATAAATGGGTTAAACAGGCCGGGTTGGGTTATAGAAAAATTAAATGGGTTGGGTTAGGGTTGAGACAAATGACCCGTTTATCTAATTGGGTCGGGTTAGGGTACGGTTGGGGCAGTGGTGACCCATTTAAAGTTAACACGAACACGACACGACCTAATGCTTGCCAGGTCTAGATACTACGGAGACAAGGCAATGATTACGGATTTACGGATGAAAAATTTCCAGATCTAAACCATAAAAGGTAACGTTATTCATAATTGGAAATCATAAGTTCAATAATCCAAGACTCTGATACTACATGTTGTGGACATGGGCCACCCGCACGTTTGTGTTGTTTGAGGCGGCGACACTTCTCCCACGGAACCTTGGATAGCCAAAGCACGTCAAGGGCCGTTACCGATTTATGAGGCATTGAAATCGGTGAAAGATCGAATAAGCCTGCATTTGAGGAGTCGCCACCAATTTTTATGGAAAATTGGAACCGTTCGAATACCTCGTGCCATATCAAGACACAAAGTAGTGACTTGAACAATAAGAACTCGTTAGCCTTAGCATTCTATGTCTAGAATGACTCTCGTGGATGCCAATGAACACGGATGTTCACAGAGATCTGGAGTAAGGGGTGAGGGTACATATTAAAAAGTCCTTTTACCTGAACACCTAATCCAGCCCGCCTCGATAGCGGCCTCTACTAATGATTAGGGAAATCATTCGTATTTGATATGTCGTCGATTATATGCATGCAATGCAACATCCACAGATTAATCCTATCATGTGAATTAAACTACGTCGGTGAACACGTATTTTAGCAAACAATTGAGTCGAAGTTGATGTTAGAATTTATTACATGTGAATACAAGTGAATAAATCATACATACGATAAATAAATAACGATAATTGAAATAAAAAATGAATTACAAGGGTTTAGTTGATTTACATCAAAGGTACACTTATGACGGGATTTTGGAGATGAAAAAGAAGAAAATAAAAAAAGGGTATAAAATTAAAATAATAAAATAGATCAGATTAAGGGCGATATTACGATTATTAGTTAATTAAACACGTAATTAAAGACTACGTCAAAGCGATAACGTAAGTTCAGGGACAGAAATCATCTCAGAACAGGCGCAACATCTGTCGCATCCCTTGGAAGAGGCGCAACTATTCCTGCGTCTGTTCTTGAGTTGAGCTCTGGCTGTGAAGTCAGAACCGCGAGTTGTTAATGTTCGTTGGCATATTTACGATTGATTATTGATGTTTATACTCAAGTGAAAGTGATTTAACATATTAATTATGTCTGACATCGTCATAAAAACGATAAAAGCGGATTAAAACGAATTATATGTGTTTACGATGTCGGAATTACAAAAAGGAACGAACTTGAAAATCGAATAAAACTTAATAAAATGAAATCAAACAAGGAAATATGTACCAAAGAATGAATCCCAGAAACTTGATATGAACAAATCGAGTCTCTAAAATCCGGGTTTGATTAAATGACGAAAACCCGCAAATATCAAATTATAAGGGATTTAAGTCGGAAATAAAACGTTATAATTGTAAAGGAATTATTAAAACATGGTTTATGTACTGAGGACTCTTAGAAAATAGAAAAATAAGACAAAAGGAACGAAACCACAGAAACCTGAGGAAGAAGAAGAAGAAGAAGAAGAAGAGCAGGAGCAGCGGCAGCCTCTGGAAGAGGCGCAACAGCTGCTGCGTTTCTTCTCGACGTCTGGTATCCGTTGTTGCGTAAAAACAGTTTTTACTAGTAGAAAAACACCCTACAGTGGCGGTTATAAATGACCTTTTGTGGCGGTTTTTAGAGACTTAGGGTCCGTCGTTTATCGCAGCGTCGTATAAACTTTACGACGGTTGTAGGTGGTTGTACAACCGCCGCTATAGCTCTCCTATAGTGGCGGTTAATATACAAAACCGCCATTATAAACTTATATAATACGACGGTGTTAGACAAGAACCGCCACTATAACTTATCTACAGTGGCGGTTATTGTTTGAAAATCGCCACCATAGGTATTTCAATAATAGCTTTGTACCACAACCTACCACTACATGTTCTCTATAACGTCGGTTGTTGTTAAAGAACCGCCACTAATTGTAATTATGACGTTGTTTGTTAGTAAAGAACCGCCATTAAAGGTGAACTAATAGTGGGGTTTCATACTTAAGAACTGCCACCATAGATAGATATTTTTTTTAGAAAAAAAATTATTCGCTATCAAAATTTCGGCAACAATGTCCTATAGAATTGACAAGCCAAATAGCGAAATAAACAAATAATACATACACAAGAATGTCAGCCAATGAACTTGCATATCATCCGCAACAATAATGTCGATGGTCAAAATTATACATCCAAGTGTATAAATAATTGTTTAGGTGATTTTTACCAAGTTAATTGTATTAGGTCAATGCGGTCTTACTCGTTGGTCGCTTGATTTGATCGTTTGTATTTGATATTTAGATAAGGAAATATAGTACGAAATATAAATTGACATGTAAGATTTGGTGACGCGGAAAACCCAATGTGGGAACAACCGCGGGAGGGACGGTACCCTGCCAAATTTTGCACTATCTTTGAATGGGAGGATGAATACAATTTGAGACGTAATCTAAATCTTGCTAGCATGAGGTGTTGTATTTGTGAGATCTTGGAGGTCCTTCCTTGACGTCTTCCTTGGCTATTTATAGGGTAAGAACCCTAGATGTATCCTACCATGATTATGGAAAGGAATATAACTCTTTCCATATCTCACCATCTCCCTCAATTCTCCCTTATCTCCCTGAATGCTCCCTGACTTCTCCCTGACTTATCTTTCCTAAACACGGATGCTTCCTTCAGTAGGCTTTGGCCTCCTTCCACACGCGCCTATTGGCCCATTCCCCCCTTCAGCGCCCTTGCTGCCAATCGTGGGCTCCCCTTCTTCCACTCTTTTCTTTATGATCCACTACTTGCTAAGTGGGCTTTCCTTAATGTGTAAATTTTAGCCCAAACAATAATCACATACACGTCGTAGTTAATAAACTAATTAACATTTGATTTTCGATCTAAACAGTTAATAGCCCACACCTCTTTAACATCTTTTATCTCCTCAGTTAAGATTGAATTGCTGAATCTGCAATAATACATTTAGTAAATCAATAGTTAAAAAAACAACCTAAATATATTAAAATCAACATAAGACACCATCAAACACTCCTTTGTTTGATCGAAAGCTTTTGCATGAGTGAGACAAAACAATGGCAGATGATACGTGCATTTAATATAATCCTTTTTGGCCTTTTTATGCACGTATTTCTATGCTATTATCGTAGTTTTATTCTACGAAATGCCCCGAATATGCTACTTTGGTTTGTTTTGTTCTATTTGCAGGAATGGACCAGAAAATAGTGAAATCGAGCCTTTTACCATCCGTTTAGCATGCATGTGAAGGAGGAGTGAATTTGGAGCGGGAATGTAGCTATTTTGAGATGTGCAAAGAAGAAAGTTAGCTAGGCGAGCAAAGGAAGAACTTCAAACTGCTAGTACCTACTTTGAAGAGCCATATCTCGAGTTCTACAACTGATATTAAGGTGATTCTAATTGTATATGAAAGCTTGTCCTCTTAGCTTTCCAACGCCACCGGAAATGCCCTGTTTGCCCAAGTAATAAAGAAATGGCAGCCGTTTGAAGTTCAGTGCGCGAAGCAGGAATTGTGCGCTGGAAAGTACTCGATCGAGTACAATTGTGTTGGATCGACTCCTTATTCTACTCGATCGAGTAGTTGCATTTTAGGGTTTACTCAATCGAGTAGATTTTCTACTCGAGTGAGTGGTTTGAGCTTAATTTTGTTCGATCGAGTGGTTTCAAACCACTCGATCGAGTGGTTTCTCATTGGGCTCGGGCTTTTTAGCTTTATTTTGTTTCTAGGTCAAATAAAATCGTCTTTTCTATAAATAGGAAGACGAGAGAACACTTTAGGATCCATCTTATCATCTATTATTCATCCTTCACTGCTTACTCTTTCACGTTGCTTTTTCTTCCACTGTAACCTTTGCCTTCGGATTATTTCTCGCTCGGGATTTAGTTGTTCTTTACGCCGGATTCTTGCGATTGTAATCTCTTACTCTATTTTATTCTTAATCCTTCATTTGTTTACTTTAATTTTCTTGTTTCGCTCTCTTAATTTTTGCCCTAATCACTTTTATGCAATTTTATTATAATTTCATTATGTTTAATATTAGTTCATTCATCGTTATTAGTCTTGACAATATTAATAGCATGAGTAGCTAATTTGTTTCATGTTGGGATTAGGGGATCTACGGTAGAAATGTGACGATGTAGTAAACAGGTTAGATTAATTAATTGTGAGACTCTGTCACCATAGCAATATAACTGTATTTACCGACTTAGTTGAGTACACGCTTCTGAGTCACCCTTTAATCTGGTTAAATTTACTCCTGGATCGGAAGATTGGATTAAATAGACCTGCTATGAACAGTAGACTACCCTGACGAGGACGAAAGTTAAGTTAGTGTAAGTTTAGGATATAAAGTGGACCGGAAGGACCTTTCCATATCCGTCTCACAGTAATTTATCTAAGTTATTTACAGTTGAGTCACTGGACAACCGTAGTGAACCGAAATCCTGACATGACCCTTCTTTATTGATAGTCTTATTCTTACTTTCTGCCTTACTGCTCTTTCCTTGCTTCTCTATCTTTAAAACCTTTTAGTTTAGAAAACCAATTTTCAAAACCCCCATTTGTGACCTTAGACAGACCGAATTAACAAGTAGATAGTGACCGCCTCCCTGTGGAGATCGACCCTACTTACCGCTGACTTCTGTTAGTAGTATCTAGGTATTTATTTTTGGTACTGAAACGACGGTATCAAATTTTGGCGCCATTGCCGAGGAGGCAATTACTTTATTTACTTGTTTAATTTTTTCTGTTTTTAGCCTCAAGGGATTTTTCCCTTGAGGCCGTTCTCTTCTTTTTCTCTAGTGCTGTTTTGATAGGTCCTACCTAGATAATTCTAGGTCAAAGATCGTCAAAAGGAAGGCTTGAGTACCTTTGACCTTCCACCTATGTTCCATTCTATGGCGCGGCAGGTGGTTTTGTGTGAGAGATGTGGTGCTGCTGGGCATGATGCAGCTGTTTGCTTAGCGGGAAACGACCGTGTCAAAATTTGGCGCGACGAGGTCTATGCGTTCAAGCAGCAAAGACAAGCAAGTCATTCCACTGCAATTGTGCCGCCACATCCGCTTTATCAACGAGGCTATCAACAGCCTTCGTTTGTCCGCCATCACACAACAAGCTCCTCCTCCCGATAAATGAAAGAAGAGATCGAGCTGAAATCTTTGATGAAGGCGTTTGCACTCCAAGAGCAAGAAGGCGATAGACACACTTTTGCGCGATTTGATAAGCTTGAGTCTCAAATAGCTCAGTTAGCTGTTTCTGATGACTGGGATGACTCGGATTACGAAGTTCTATTAGATAATGATGCCTTATACGAGGATTTCAGCACTGCACAGCAAGAATCACTCGATCGAGTGACATATATTAGTCGATCGAGTGAAATACCTGAAGAATCGTTCGATCGAGCACTTTATTCCACTCGATCGAACAGCTGCTTAGAGGAAGTACTCGATCGAGCTGTTTCATATGCTCGATCGAGTGATTATCAAGAGGAAAGTTCTCGATCGAGTAACATTTCTACTCGATCGACTGATTTGGCCAGAGAGAGCAAGGATTTATCACTTGGGTTCGTTTTAAATGACGATTTTGATGATGATAATGGTTACGGTGAATCACCCCTTTTCAAGGCCGAGCTGGATGCGCTTGAGGCTGCGATTTACGGGACGGAATCTACTGATGAGGGTGACGAGAAGACAGCTGAGTCGGTAATTACTCCTAGCACGGATGAGGTATTATATTCATTTGTCAATGATTGCGACATTGAGAGCAACCCACCTGAGGTAGTTAGCGATAATTTTATTATTGTTAATATTAATAGTACGCTACCTCGTATGACTCGTGTTTTTTCTTTTTATGCTATACCCCCGCCCAGTCGGTCAGTTAATTTAACAGTTTTTCACCGTTCTTGTCATTTTAAACTTGTTAATTTGAAACGGAGCCCTAAACTATTGAAGATTGCTCCCGAGCTCCTTTATTTTGTTGACAAATTTAGGAGTTCTCATAGGAAATTCGTTAGGCTTAAACATTTATACATTTTATTTTCCTATTTTGTTATTATACTTTGGTGCTACTTATGCTCTTGTGTAGCACATGCACAGTTATATGATCTACTGTTAAGAGCTTTGAGTTGCTTTGATTCTGGCTGACTAGAGCAGCTGTCGAGGAAAAGAAGGTCGAGCTGGGACCTGACTGAAACTAGCGCTACCCGGGAGGAAACCCGGAGATTTTTATTTTTAATTGTTTTTCGAACATTTCAGTTTTTATTTTGTTTAATAATCGGTTCTCTCGATCGAGTTTTCTTGCTTTGATTCCCCTCCTGTGACGATGTCCTGCAGCTGTTTGTGACCTCCCATGTTGCTGACTGGTTTGGGGAGGTCCCTACTTCGTGTAATCTTGTGAGCTTTCTGCATTTCCACTCTCTCCTTTTAGTTTGCATTTCCTTTCCCTGTTTTAAGTACAATGAGGGCATTGTACGATTTGGTTTGGGGAGGTTATGCATCCATATCTGTGTCTGCATCTTGTTTTTATTTGCATTTCTGTTATCACGTTTAATTTTCGTATTGCATTGTTGTTTATTTTTATAAAATTCATAAATCTCATAAAAATTAGAAAATTTCACGTTTATTTTTGCATATAGGTTGAGTCGGAACGGTCGATTTCGATGATGATATTGCACTGCAATTGTCTTTTTGCTTAAGCCTTGCATTGAACTATTATTCTTTTTAGCTTTGTCTTATTGCATATCTACGAGTTTATGTTAAAATTTAGCTGAACGAATAGACTTGACCTGAAAATTTTGGCAAACTACTTATAATTTCTAAGGATTAGAGCTCATATAACTGGTGTCATTCATGACCGGTTTATATAAGAATTGAGAGTAGTACTCCTTGCATAGCATGTTCATCACTTTTGCACATTTATGAAATTCGATTTCTTGTTAATTGCACACATTCGGGTTTGTGGTCGGTGTCACATGCAGGGAGGTGCCTGCAAATTTTCCCTTTTCTTACATTTTTCACCCATTTAGCTCCACTTAAGCCAAATTTAGCCTTTTTGACCCATTAACTACATCCAAAACTGAGCCTGCCTAGTCGAGCTAGTTTAGTTTGTCTTTTGTGGTATATTTTTCCGTCTGCGGTTTGGCCCGTGTGTATTTTTATTGGAGTTGGTGGAAGTGAAGGAAAGGAGTATGAATATGAAAAAAAAAAGAAAAAAAAGAATTGAAAAAAGAGAAAAAAAAAAAGAAGATGAATTTGGTGTTTACGTGAAACCAGAGAAAGCAAAATCAAAATCAAAAAAAAAAATCCTGAGCTGGTTGATTTTTGAGACCGTATATGCTTATTTTCTATCTTGTGACGGTCTCACCCCTCCATTTTATTCTTACATTTTTTGAGGAGATAGTGTTTTTGGTTAGTGAGTTGTGTGCCAAATGAAGGGCACTTGTACTTTAGTTTACAGTCAGTTGAGATTCAGACTTTCTTATATGGTCCTGTTTAGGAACTAGCTTGACGCTTTTACCTCCACATTTCCATAACTTGTTTTTCCCTTTCTCACCTGACCCTCACTTTACCATATTTTTGTAAGCCCTCGGGTGTGACATGACCTTGTTGGTTGGAATGTGTGTACGGTAGCTAGAATTGTCTATCATATTGGTTGCATGCATGTTTATGTGGGTCGTAGTCTAGGTGAGCGACTATTTTTCTTTATCTCTTACATATTGTGGATAGCGGGGGGCCCACAGAGGCGCTTGGGAGGAAGAGAACAAGCGTTTGCATTTTTGTTGGAGTCGCCACCAATTTTTATGGGAAATTGGAACCGTTCGAATACCTCGTGTCATGTCAAGACACAAAGTAGAGACATGAACACTAAGCAATCGTTACCCTTAGCATTCTATGTCTAGAATGACTCTCGTGGATGCCAATGAACACGGATGTTCACAGAGATCTGGAGTAAGGGGTGAGGGTACGTATTAGGAAGCTCTTTTGATCGAACACCTAATCCCGCCCGCCTCGATAGCGGCCTCTACTAATGATTAGGGACATCATCTATACTCAATATATCGTCAATTATATGCATGCAATGCAACATCCAAGTTTTAATCCTAACATGTGAGAATTAACACTAAGTCGGTTGACACGTAATTTAACATACAATTAATGTCGAAGTAGGAATTTAGATTGATTGCATGTGAAAGCATACAAATGATACAACAAATATGACAAGCACAATAAAATTACAATAATGAAAATTACAATAATTACATCGGGATTAGCGATTTATGTCGAAAATACCTTTAAAACGGATAATTTGAGAAAAAAGAATAAAAGAATGAATTAACGAACAGATCAGAAGGTGATAATACGGATAATAGTCAATTATACGTAAACTAATTAAACTAGGTCAAGCAACAACGGAGTTCAGAGACAGAATTCAACCGAACAAAGCGCAGATCGCGCTGGAATAGGCGCAAGCGCTTGCGATTCTTTGCGTCATTCTGACTTTGAGTTCAGGCTGTGTGAAGCGAATTGCGTGTTGTTAATACTCGTCGGTAAATTTAATGATTGATTAAATTATTTACTCGGATGAAAGTGATTACTAGGTTATTTACATATGAATAATGGTCATAAATCAATAAAACACGGAGGAAACGGATTATTACTAATTAATTATGCGAAAGAATGATTAATTAGTGACATGAGTGAATGAAATAGACTAAACATGATGAATTAATGACAAATTAATGACGAATATGCGATGAATATGACAATAGACAGATGAAAATATATCAAAGGATGAATTACAGAAACTCAATATGAACAAATCGAATTTCTAAAACCCGGATTGAATTTAATGACGAAAACCCGCAAATATTAGATTATAAGGGATTTAAGTCGGAAATTAACGATGAATTACATGCTAGTGAACGATAAATAATATACATGCGAAATTAATATGCTATTGTATCGAAGAATTAACGAAAACAAACGAAACAAATAAAGGACGAACGAATTACAGAGGATGAAGGAAGAAGAAAGGAAGCAGGAACTGCGGCAGCCTCACGAAGAGGCGCAGCAGGAACTGCGCTCCTTTGAAGAGGCGCAGCAGTTGCTGCGTCCTTTCTTGACGGATTGTCTTCTGAAAATCCGTAAAAAAGAGGTTTTAAAGCATGGTTTTAGAAATCGGTTTTAATTGGTATTTTCGACATAAACCTTACATTAATGATGATAAAAAGTAAAGAACAATAAAAGAGATATTTACACCCTCAGACTTACATGTTTGACGAAACGAGAAGGACTAAGATATCGACTAGTGATGCTCGACGCGAATGTAACGAAAGTGCCCTCGTAAGAGGAAATTAAACAGATTGATTAAAGTTGATTATGGTGGAGTTGGTCAAATTGGTCGGTCATGCAAACGAGGCTGGTACTCAGAAGGATCCGAGCTTACGTGGTCGAATGTTCAAGCACGTAGACGCCAAAAAGTAAGAACAAAGGTCTAGAATGCAAAGGGAGAAGAGAAGGGCAGACACTCGCGTGAGAAATATGAGGAGCGAAGGCTCCTATTTATACTAATCACGTGAAGGATTTAGGGTTTCGGAGAGTCTTTGGAAGTGAATCTCGGAAAGATATGAAAAAGATACAAAAATTACGCAGAAAAGGACCTGGGAAGAGACGCAGCAGCCACTGCGTCTCTTGGAAGAGGCGCAGCACCTGCTGCATCTAATCCCAAGTGGTTCCCTCCTGTGGAAGAAAGATTTCCGTGTTTATGTTATGGTAGGACGGAATAATTTGGTTTTCCTTAATATTTTATGTGAATATTACGGGAAATTGTTTACCAAAGGATAAAGATTATGAAATATTTATAAAATATGGAATAGAAATATCCGGAATATTCCAGAACATTCTGACTCGGGATTTAACGGTTATCAGAAAATGAAGACGGTTTTAGGCCCAGACTCCAAATGTACTCTAATTACTATCAAAACGACCGTATCGGCACGTAGATGACAACTAAGAGGTAGACATTAGTGTTTGAGCAATCACTTGGCGATAAACTTACGAACTGTCACAAATAATTCCGCGTAGCAAACATGCGGCTCAATCATCACCGGGTGGTTTGCGAGGGGTGCAGAAATGAGGTATCTACACATATATATGTTCACCCTTTGCTTCATGAGAGAACAGTGACCCGTGAGAGTCCATTATTAAAGGTCTTGCAAGGTCGACGGTTCACCTTTATTATAAACATCTTATAACTCGTTTAGGATCCATCTTATCATCTATTATCATCTATTATTCATCTTTCACTGCTTACTCTTTCACGTTGCGTTTTCTTCTACTGTAACCTTTGCCTTCGGATTATTTCTCGCTCGGGATTTAGTTGTTCTTTACGCCGGATTCTTGCGATTGTAATCTCTTACTCTTTTTTATTCTTAATCCTTCATTTGTTTACTTTAATTTTCTTGTTTCGTTCTCTTAATTTTTGCCCTAATCTCTTTTATGCAATTTTATTATAATTTCATTATGTTTAATATTAGTTCATTCATCGTTATTAGTCTTGACAATATTAATAGCATGAGTAGCTAATTTGTTTCATGTTGGGATTAGGGGATCTACGGTAGAAATGTGACGATGTAGTAAACAGGTTAGATTAATTAATTGTGAGACTCTGTCACCATAGCAATATAACTGTATTTACCGACTTAGTTAAGTGCACGCTTCTGAGTCACCCTTTAATCTGGTTAAATTTACTCCTGGATCGGAAGATTGGATTAAATAGACCTGCTATGACCAGTAGACTACCCTGACGAGGACGGAAGTTAAGTTAGTGTAAGTTTAGGATAGAAAGTGGACCGGAAGGACCTTTCCATATCCGTCTCACAGTAATTTATCTAAGTTATTTACAGTTGAGTCACTGGACTACCGTAGTGAACCGAAATCCTGACATGACCCTTCTTTATTGATAGTCTTATTCTTACTTTCTACCTTACTGCTCTTTCCTTGCTTCTCTATCTTTAAAACCTTTTAGTTTAGAAAACCAATTTTCAAAACCCCCATTTGTGACCTTAGATAGACCGAATTAACAAGTAGATAGTGACCGCCTCCCTGTGGAGATCGACCCTGCTTACCGCTGACTTCTGTTAGTAGTATCTAGGTATTTATTTTTGGTACTGAAACAACGATATCAGCAGGTAATAACTAATAAGACCTTAAAAAAGCATCAGCAAATAGTGTATCAAAATAGAACAGCAAATTATCATAGCTCGTACAATCCAAAGACCAATTTATTCAAAATTTCAATTTCATATTAGTATGTTTTAAGGAAATATGAACGTTATTAGCCGTGAGCTCAGGCAAAATCCTAACTCTTTGCCTAACTCGTCTAACCTGAAGAAAGCTTTCTTCATATTAACATGTTTTAAGGAGATATGAACGTTATTCAGTGTAATTGAACCCCAATGTGATGGTGCACATTGAACATTGGCTATAAACCACATGTCACGATGTCAGAGAGAAAAAGGATTACGGGTAATTTATAAAAGGGTTTTTCTAAGTCGGTTTTAAATATACTTTTGACGTAAATGTTACAATAATTGGTACAAAAATAAAATACAATAAATAAAGACGAGATTTACACCCTCAGACTTACATGTTTGACGAAACGAGATTGACTAATTTAACGTTAGTGATTGCTCGACTCGAATGTATGTAGAAAGTGCCCTCGTTGGAGGATTTTAGATTAATTAATTGATGTGTAGTGGTCAAATTGGTCGGTCATGCAAGATGACTGGTACTCAGAATGATCTAAGCTTAGGTGGTCGATTGATCAAGCACGTAAGCGTCAAAAGTTTAGAGCAAGGTCTAGAATGCAAAGGGAGAAGAGAAGGGCGGACACAGGCGTGAAAAATATGGAGACCGAAGGTCTCTATTTATAACAAAAAAAATGTAAAGAGTTTTGGAATGACACAAACTTTGGAAAGAAATCACGGAAATATTCCGTAAACAGCCAAAACAGGGCTGGAGAAGAGGCGCGGCAGTTGCTACGGTCCTTCCAAGAGGTGCAGCACTTGCTGCGTTATTTCCCCATAGGTTTCCTCCTGCGGAAGAAAGATTTTCGCGTTTCTATTTTGCAATTGCGGTAGATCTCTACTTCCTTATTCCGTAAAATATGATATATAGGATATATTTTCGGGTTTGCTGAAGATCGCCCCTAAGTTTACTCATATCGCCCCTAAATATTACTTTTTTGTCCTTGAATAATATATACCCACAAAGTTGTTTATATATTAATTCTTCTCGAGTTTCGTATTTTATTAAAAACCACTTCAAATATAAAAATAAAAACTTTCAAAAAAAAAAAAACATCACTCTCCTCATTTTTTTGACAACAACACAACATCAGTAACATTAACCCAACATCACTCCTCTTTTTTTTTCAAATTCAAATTTTAAAAACCGTTTCAACATCAATAACAATGAAGAACAAACCACTTCAAATTTCAAACAGATTTCTCCTTAATTCCTCCCAAACTAGAAGAAGGAATGTTTTTTAATTTGTTTTTATAACCCAATTAAATTTGTTTGGTTAGTATAGATTTTTGTATAGGGTTGATTTAGGTTAGACTTGTGATTAATAAAGCCAAAATTAGGTAGTTTGTTTATGATTTGTTGTGTTTGATTGAATGCGGAAAACAAAAAAAAAAAACAAAAAAAAAACGACGAACAGCGAAATCGGGGGAGATGGAGGTGGTCCATTCGTGTGAAATACACAAAACCACCTGGGTCAATTCGTGTGAAATACACGAAACTGCCAGGGCCATTTCGTGTAAATCACACGAAACAGCCCGGGCTATTTCGTGTATTTCACACGAATAGACCTGGGTAGTTTCGTGTGATTTACACGAATGGACCTGGGAAGTTTCGTGTATTTCACACGAATGGACCTATTTTTTTTTATGCGTTTAATATTTTTTTATTTTATTTTTTTCTATTTTTACTTCGTATATTACGTTTTTTAATTTTATATTTACGTTTGAATTAATTTATTTGTAATATTACATTTGAATTAGTTTTACATTTTTTTATAATATTACGTTTAAATTAGCATTATATTTGTAATTTTACGTAATTAAATTGTTCGTTAATGCAGATGGCCGATGGTGATGAACATCGAAACAAACTTCATGCTTCTGCTCGCCGGAAAACAATTACTTTCAAGATGGGTAATACTAGTTTTGGTTCGAAAGAAGTTTCTACGCCTTCTGAGACAGATTTTTATGAAGGTGGCGAGTATGAGCAATATCAGAGAGACCTTGAGGATGAGATAAGAAATTATGCGAGGTCGAAAAATGAGGAAAAGGAAGATGAGTAGGCAGGAAATGAGGTGACGGAAAATGAGGCGTCGGGAAATCAGGAGGCGGGAAATGTGGAGGCGGAAAATGTGGAGGCTACTTCTGCTTTACGTGTTAGGCGGGGGATCCGTGGTAGATTTGAGGTCTATGGTGAGGGGTCTAGCACTTCGATTCCTGAACCACGGAGGAAAGTAAGTGTTAGAGGGAAAGATACTAGTTGGATATTGACAGGGCCAGCACCGGGAGGACCATTAATACCGGATGTGATTCCGAGTTTTGGTGGACACATATCTTACCTTTTGTGGAGTCAACCTCAGTCGGAGCGTTTGTTGACTAAATATACTAGAGAGCGATCTTTGGCCGAGCTTCGTTCATGGAATTTGTCGAGGCCAGCTCGGAAGTTAGTTGAGGATTCAGGGATTAGTCATTTGCTCAACATCATGCATAAACATTTGAACATGCCATTATTGTGTGCTTTTATTGAGAGGTGGCAGCCAGACAACAACACTTTCCACATACCATGGGGTGAGCTGACGATATTATTACATGATTTGCAGGAGATTATTAGGATCGAGATTGATGGATTTCCTTGTAGCATACCTGATGCTGATATGGCACATTCGATACTTGGCGTGTCGGAGTTTTGGGTATGACTGAGGCGGAGTTTGGAAGTCAGTGGGGACCTGATAAGGATGCAAAGATTTACAAGGGAAATTTGATTTTACAAAAAGCTTTGAAAGATTTGGTTCAAGGAGACATGCGGGGAATGGTATCAGAGGCTCAAGGCTACTTGATTATTTTATTGAGTTTGACGTTATTTGTTGATAAATCGAGTCATAGAGTGCGAGCTAACAATTTCCCGATGCTTAGAGATGTTGGTAGTATTGTTGGGCGTGCTTCGGGTGCCGGCACACTTGCTTATCTTTATAGGCAAATGGGGATCGCGACGAGGTCTGATTGTAGAGGTTTGTGCGGTTGTTTGTGTTGGGAAATGTGTCCTCAACAATAGTGCGATCACATGATTTAAATATCATTATTAAATCTCATTTTAAGAATACATATGGGATGTAATATTTTATAGACAACTGGTCCACACATATCGGTAATGATTGGCTGACTAGAGTTTGACATTACTGTCGTGCGACGGTGGTGATCAGTTGATCCCCTTAGGTCATACCTATAGGGAAATACTCTTAATTGATTATTTAATTAATCGTATACCGATACGAGTTAATTAAATTGCTTAAAATTGACGGATGATTTTGTGAGTATAATTTACGTATCTTATTGTAAATATGATTAAATGAGACACGGTCTAAGTAATCGAATTATTTTATTACTTAGATGAAATTATTGTTTACAGAAACAATTGAATCGGAATGAATAAATTATTATAAATAACAGAATGTTATAATTTATAATTCGGAAAACACTTTTGGTACAAGTAATTATGAATTACAATGATAATTTTTATAAGTGACATATTTTATTAATATGTTGATTTTTAATGGTTAAAAATACATTTTATAAATAAGATGCCATGAAATGTGTCACATGTGACATATTGACAAAATCACAAATAAAATGGACTCATCCATTTTATGTGAGTGTACCGAAATAAATGGAGGGAGTTAGTGGAAATTGTGTTAATTGTTTAAGTATAAACACAATGATAAAAGCTAACAAGTAGGCATGCAAAACCTAAGCTTTTGAGAAGAGCAAAATGAAAAGGTATTGGGCATCCTACCCAAGCCTAATTTTCGGCCACTCCACAAGAAAAGAGAGAAGAGCTTTTCTCTTAAAAAACAATAATTCATTCTTCCCATCCAATTTTCTAGTGTAAGAAAATTCATCAAAAAGTCTCTACAATTTATGATAATTCTAGAGAAATAAACTCACAAAAATTACTCCATCTCTTGACCGAAATTTTCAAGAGCAAAAATACAATTTATTTTGTATCAATTTTATAGCAAAAACTAATATTATTACTAGATCTAAATAATATTGGTTATTAAGATGTATTCCTTGGGTATATGCTTTTGGGAGGGATTCTACATTTGAATCCTTGTTCTTCCATTTGGAGAGCTCAAGAACAAAAGAGAAGGAGATCTCTTTTGTGCCCATATGAATCGAAATCACATTGTAAGAACATGTTCCTTTCTCATTTTATTAATTAGTTTGCATGCATAAGTTCCACCTTTAATTTTATGACAAATTAATTTTTACATATATGAGTATGTTAGTATGTATATAGATCTACATTTCCTTCAGTTTGACCTTGTTGCAGTCTTGGATCTTTGAGTACTTTCCGGCATCTAGGCCAATGGCTACTTTGGCGGCCACTCCGGGTACACCGAGAGCTATGTTGTGGTCCACTAGTACGGTGTCACAACGTGAGGCAGGGAGAGCTTTGGTTTCATATCGTGAGCAGCTTGATATGATGCCGATTGAGTCGGTAGCTTGGAGACCGTACCCTCACCATCCGGAGACCGAGCACCCACGTAGTGTTTACCACGGTTTGTTGAGATTTATTGATATTGTTGAGCCGTATCAGCCAGATCGATGTCTTCGACAGTTTGGGTACATGCAGGTCATCCCGACCCCTATGGCACGACCTGACAAGGTTTACCGTCCTGTGAAGTCCATTGCCTATGATGTGCAGTATGACGGTGCATATTTAGACTACACATGGAATAATTGGAAGATGCACATGGCACATTTGGATAGGGTGTCGATACCCGCTCACCCACCACATTCCTATGGGGTAGGATATATGGAGTGGTTTGTCTCACATTCACATCCTTACATGATGAACGTTCCTTGGGAAGCTGATCAATTGCCCATGGCGAGGTCCCACTTTCCGACTACGGTAACTATATTTAATTTTAATTACTAATTCGTACATTTATTTTTTTGTGTATACTTTTAATATATTTGTTATCGTAATTTTAAGGTTGGACAGTCTCTTATTCAGAGGTTCTCGTAGTACGAAAATGTCGAAGACCCTGCAGTGACCGCAGAATTCACAGAGTTTATAAGGAACGTTCATCCTCAGATGCGTGCGTACACTGGTCGACCCCCGGTTGTGGAGGGTAGTAGGGGGAGAGGCAGACGATCTGGAGGACGTGGTAGGAGCCGGGGAAATGAAGAGAGGGATCGTCATGATTAGGAGGTCGAGTCGGGATGAGGCAGAGGTCGAGGCGGCGATGATGTCCAAAGGTGGTCGAGATCATAGCCTATGACTAGTAGGCGTACTTATTAGATTTTGTTGGACTTTTAGTTGTTATTTTGTTGGACTACTTGTTATTTTGTTAGACTTTTAGTTTTTATGTTGTTGGACTTGGGGTTTTTATTTTGTTGGACTTTTAGTTTTTATGTTGTTGGACTTGTGGTTTTTATTTTGTTGGACTTGTAATTTTTATTTTGTTGGACTTGTAATTTTTATTTTGTTGGACGGGTTTTGTTTAACTTAATTAAAAATTACAACGTTACTTAAAAGATAGTTTAAGTTCATTATGTCAAATTTCTGAAATATTACAATAACTAAGCAAACAGGTTCCACATAATACCCGAAAATACAAATTGCCACCACAAATCAAGTCTTTCAGTGTGAATGTTTTAATAATAGGCGACGTCTTCATGCCGATTATTGTACCAGTGATTGCTGATGGGAGGCATGGCACAATTATCATCCATGCGTAAACGCAAAAAAAGATTACCTGTAAAAAGAATCCATAGAATACCATACGGGGCCCTGACACCTGAAACTGGTCGTAGAGGTAGGTACGTATTTGTAATACCCGTCCTTTTAGGGACCCTTTGACCAACATTGACTGACATTAGACGCCTTGTTGGACCTTCGGAAACCTTATGAGTGGTGATTAGTGGCGATATAGCCTTTACCTTGGTTGTTACTCGATCTAGCTGAGGTTACTCGATCGAGTAGCTAGGGAAATCGATCGAGTAGGGCTCACTCGATCGAGTAAGTCGGTTACTCGATCGAGTGGCGGGTTTTCAGCGGGGAATTATATATCGTGTTTTAAGAAACCTCAAATCATTTCCGCCTCTTTCCCTAAACCTAAATGTCGTCTCTCCACCTTCCCTTCACCATAGATCCTTCCATGGGAGCCTTTAAGGATGTTTGTGTCATAGGAGTGGATAGCTTAAGTCGGGTAGCGGTCTTTTTGCTGGATTGCTATGTGTAGGTATGTCATCATCATCATCATTGTTGTTGTGTTTTCAGTTAGGGCTGGAATGGTAGTGATAGAGGGCTGTACTGTATGTATAGGTGTTGCTTGATTGATGGGTGTTGCGTGATAGGACGAGGAATCGCTGCGATTGCTAGAGGTAGGTTCGCCTACTCAGTTCCTGTTGGTTGTTCAGTGTGTCAGTTATTGTGTTGATTGCAGTGTCGGTATGATTGGATTGTCCGTGTTGTTGGTTGGTGTTGTGTTGTCTCGATTGGCGTGATTGTGATTGCTTGTCTATGGTTCTCGAGATGCGTCCTCGGCTGAGTGGAGTCACTTGCGGGAGTGGCTTCACGCCCTAGTTTCGCCCTCCGTGGAACCCGCCACGGGAGGGGATGTGCACATTAATGGGACAGGGTTATCACTCAGTATGATGAGCGTGGCTTAGGTGGGAACGGTTGCGGTCCCCCACTGGCAGGGCTGGTCTAGTGGACAGTCGGTGATGGTGATTGATCGGAGTTGTGGTGTGTATGTGTTTTGTGTACTTGTGTAGTGTCTGTGGTTGTTGATGTGTTGCCTCAGTTACTGACCTAGTGTGGTTTGTCTTTGTTTGTTCTGTTGTGTCTGCCGTGATCCCTTATGGTGAGCAGTTGGTATTTCATGTGATGTCTTGGATGATGGCTGGAGTCTTAACGGGGATGGGTCTTTCGCAAGTTACGTCAGAGATAGTTCACATAAGGATGTTGAGTTGTATCTTTTGTATTAGTAGTTTGGCTAGATCACTTGTAATAATTATAAATGTTCTTCTTCGACTTTTGATCATTACTTACTTCGGGTAACCGAGATGGTAACGCCTTTAGATGCTAGGGAAGGTCTTGTTAAGGCGCCTTGGTATATGGGGGTGTTACAAAGTGGTATAAGAGAGACGATTTTGGAACCTATAACAAATGAGCCTAATGAACGTATTGAGTCTAATAAAATGAACCTGGTGTATGTATCTTGGGAGCCCCAACTGATGCTATATTTTGGGTGAGTAGGCGCCCTCATTTCAAAATCATGGCCCCATTATGCTTAAGCTAGTCACTGGTTAAGGGAGTAGGGAGTCGGCAATTATGTGCCCTATATAGTCAGTGGTTACGATAGAAAGTGTGTGATAAGGTTATGTTAATGCTAGCTTCTGCGTGATGAGAAGTGCCAAATCTCGTGTTTGAATAGGGATGGTGAATTGTTTGCAATATGCGCCAGTGAGTGTGTCATGTGGTGATAGTAGTGTTTGTTCCAAATGCATGGTATTGGTAATTGATGTATAGGCTTGTGAGTCTTATATGTGGTCGTAATGTTGATGGTTGGCAAGTTGTGAATTGCGTAGTGGTCATTAAGATAGTAGTGGAGCAAATGTGATAGATGAATGGTTGGATGCTTCCGCAATATGGCTTAATTGGGTTGAGAAGTTTGTTTCTCAATTGTTGTGGTAAGTTAGTCATTGGTAAACTTGGATGTTAAATGAAAGTTATGTGATAGGTGAATGTCTAGAGTGATGTGATTAATATTTACAATATCAAAGTTACAAATGCATGTTTAGGAACCGTCTTGTTGAGGTTACGATAGTGCAGTTAGAGGTAAAGGAAACACATTAGGGGTATGTGTGTTGAAGCAAAAAGGTAGTCCATTGGTTGTATAATAATTGTTATGGTATGAAAATTATGAGTTGAACGAGGTAATGAATTGGTGACTTAATACATTGTACTCGTGCGATAGTAATATGATTTGAATGAGTATGTTAATCTGTGCCGATATCCGAATTCGTTTTTGGAATCGACACGCGTTGTTGTTTTGCAGGGAACTTTAATTAATCTTGTATTTCCGACCATGTATCTAGCCTTGCTTGACTGAGTATGGGTGCCTACTAGACCGAGTAGACCTCATTCGATCTAGTTAGGAAGTTATAACGTCAAGAAAGTTGGAATTCCCTACGGAAACTCGACCGAGTAGCTCCAAGTCGATCGAGTGGAGGCCACTCGATCGAGTACCATACTTACTCGATCGAGTAAGTGCTACAGTACCCAGGAAATAGCGGGTTCATAAACCCTTTCTTTTGTTCATTCTTCTTATTCCTTCCTTATTTTCGCAAACCCTAATTCTTGCTTGAATTCGTTCTTTTTACTTCCTAATCGATTAAGGTATGAATGCTTACCCTATTTTGATGTTTTCAATTAGTTAGAATCATATAGGATGATGGAAAGTGTTGAAAACTCGATTTACATGTGTTAAAACTTGCTTCTAATTGTTGCAATATGATCTAGATGCTTTCCTTTGATGATTATTGTTGTTAACTATGCAAAAATCGAATCAAATTGGATGTTAATATGAACCGAAAATTTTAGGGTTTGAGAAATTGAATTGATTTTTGGTTGTCTATTGTATGTAAAAGGATGAAAATTGAGTAAAATATGTTATATATATCATGTTTAGGGTTGATTTTTGCGATTTTCACTCAAAACAATTTGTCTAAAAACTCCGTCTTAAAAGTGCCCCAAACTGAAACTCGTCTCATGTCATTGTGAAATTGGGTTGTATGTTAAGATGTTTTGAAGGTAGGAGTCCTAAAAGTAGTAGTGATTAAGTTAATTCATGCTAAATATGTCAAAAGTTTTACAGCTGTAGAGACCGTCTGATTTCAAAGAATTGAGAATTTTCCTTGTAATTTGGGATTGTTGGTGATAGTGTGTACTTAGAATCTCTTTTATGATCAAACATGTATGCTTTGTATGTTTTAGTGTACATGTGGTGGTATATTTAAATTGTATGCTGAAACAGATGCCGAGACCTTTAGATACCCAGTATCTACTCAGACTCCAACAAACACCCGATGATTATCGGACTACAACATGCATTGCAATCGCGGCGTTTGATCGAAAGTTTGTGTACAACTTTACGTCGGAAAACTTAAAACGATTTCGAAAATAAAACATTTCAAAAAAATTCGAAAATACCTGGAGTGTTTAATGCACGACAACGGGGTCGCAATGACACTAACTAGAGTCAAAACCGACACCAGATCAAAAACCGACTCAAAAATTCAAATCCCGACTCCAACAACGAGTCAAACCGAGTCAACCACAAAAAACAAACATTTCAAACCTTCTACCTTAAGTTTTCCCGGATTCATGTTGGTCAAGTACCAAACATGTGACTACAAAACCTAGGATAGAACAAATCATGATTGCGTTTGTTGTGAAAGTGACAACACAACTCGAAGAACCGCGATGTGGCTCGCGCCTCTTTGAGCAGCCCAGGTGGCCATGTCGCTCAAAACTCACACAATCACTCATTACCCTATAAATACCCCTCAAATGCCACCCATTTGGTACTTACGCGAGTGTCCGCCCCCTCTTTTCTCCCTTAAATTCTCGACTCGACTTCTTAAGTCACAACCCGACGCGTATTTACGACCTACCGATCGTAAATACAAGCCTTACACATTGTTTGGTACCGTCATCGTGCATTAAATCACTTGACCGACCACTTCGACCACTACACCATCACTAACATTAAAACATTCTTTTTTACTTACCAGAACGGTTTTAAACCGAGTTTTTTCCGATCAAACGAGTTGTTACACTTACGTCGGTCACTCGCCATAACCAAACATGTAAGTATGAGGGTGTAAAAATCCTCTTTTATTATGTTTTCATTTGTTTCATGACTATAACATGCTAAAACGTGCATAACACGAACCAAAATATGGAACAAACGAGCCAAAACTGATTTTTGGTCTGAGGCAGAAGCCCCTTAGGTCGCCAGCTTACCCGCGCCTAAATGGGGTGTTCAGACCAGAGATCAACCGTGTTTGTTCTCATCGTTTCCCTTTAATCCATTTTCATATTTGTAATCGGTTTTACCATTCCAAATATTTTCGAACCCTTTTTATTTTATTTCACTTTCACTTGTTTTAACCATAAAATATTTTTCACCCTTGGTTCCTCATACCATGACGGTTAAATCCGTATTTCGGTGATGATATTTGGTTAATGACATTTAAAAGGTATTTTAAAACCTTTTATTTCATTTCTTTACATTTTCAAACAAGCATATTAGTCACCAACACAAAGTCATCCTTGGTTCTACATACCATGCCGGATTTTAACCCGGGTACGATGATGAGTATCGACTAATGACATTCAAATGGACTTAAAACAATTAGTCCATAATTACTTTCAAAACTATTTATGTCAAGTTTGTCAAATCGAACCCAACACCGAATATTACCCAAATAATGGTGATTATTCGAGTCTAATTCTTCAAATCAACAAATGCGGTCTAAACGACTCCTTCAAATTAAACCGGGTTCAAATACCCATTTTCAACCCGTTTCATAACGTTTTCTAAAAGGTCAGAACACGGCACATAAACCGTGGGCTAACCCGCGCCTAAACAGGCCCTCTATTTCTCATTTTCAAAACCAGAGGGAGGCCCCTTACACCGCCGGCTGGCTCGCGCCTCATATAGCCGTCTGGTACAGGGCCTGTTCCTTTCCAGCATTAGTCTAGGACGATCTCGACTCCGGTTAGCCCGGATATAGGACGGATCATATGACTATTTGATTATTCAAAACCATATTTGCAAAATGCCTTACTAAGCTAAATGGATCATGTTATACACCCTAAACCTAATACGGTAAATGGATGTTTAATTTCCGTCTTGCATGCAAATCAATCATTAATCCAACTCGACATCTTATACTTGATACTTGGATTAAATCAACCGACTTAGAAAGCTCTCACATGTTAGGTTTAAATTATTGAATGCGCATTCATGCATTTAAACCGTTTTGTCAATTTTTGCATTCAACCAACCAAGATCGATCAGTAGAGGCCGCTAACGCGGGCGGGATTGGGTGTCTTATTAAAGGGCTTCCCAATACATACCTTCACCTCTTACTCAGAAACTTTGGATAGTGGACGACCTTATCTAGGGCGTACGAAAGTCATTCTAGAGATAGGATGCTAAAGAGGGACGATTTCGTTATCTTTAGTACCTATGTCAAACGCTGCTTTGTGCTTCGATTTGACCAAGGTATAAAGTGGAATTCGAACGGGTTCCAGGCATCCCATAAATGCTTGGTGGCGACTCCGAACATCTCTAATCGTTTCGAGACCCTTACCGAGACGAAACTGACCGATCTAAAAACAATCCGATCGAAAGCATTTTTACGCCGCCGAGCGTGGCTTTCAAAAGACTGCTGCCATTGTCCACAGATCGGCTGGGCATACGCAGGTGGGCCATGTCCACAGATTGGCGACTCCAATGGGGAAAACTAGGACACTTACGTCTTTGTGATCCCTAGATGGTGAGACTCGAACGAGGTCTTGGTTAGAATGCATTAATTGACATTACGGTCACGGTCGGGTTCCTTGTCCGGGCCCGCAACCTAACCCTTTTCGACCAATTGGCTTGTCTCGTCGACGTGAGTTTTCTCATCCCCGCGTTTTGAATCCCGATTGAGTCAAGCATACCATTGACGTTACACATTTCTATTTCGTCAAAGAGCTTTCATCACTTTCGAGCACGAGGCTAGGGCACCCTCCTTACACATTTTGTTTGGATTGGTATCCCTCTCGCAAATCGGGGTTTGATTGCTTGGTGTGTAACCCACCCTTCTAAGCCAAAACCCGTGTCAACATTATGCATAATATAATAAAACTGCGAGTGCTTATGTGCTATTCTGTGTCATTTTCAAATTTTCAAAAACACCTTTTTGCGCCGTTATAAAGGCCATTTCAAACCTCGGTCTTTTGCCGACCGTTGCACGCCTTTCCAGGCCGTCATAATAACGATTTTCAAACCCGATTTTCTACAACCGTTTCAAAAGCACCTTTTTAGGCCGTCGTAATGACGATTTTCAAACTCGGTTTTTCACAACCGTTTCAAATCTTGGTCTTTTGCCGACCATTGCACAACTTTTTATGCCGTTATAATGGCCATTTCAAAACCCGGTTTTTATAACCATTTCAAATGCACCTTTTCATACCGTCGTAATGACGATTTCAAACCTTGGTTTTCACGAACCATTTCAAAACACTCTTTTACGTCGTCATAATGGCCGTTTTAAACCTCGGCCGTTCGCCGACCGTTGCATTCTCAAAGTTCCCTTTTACGCCGTCGTAATGACAAATTCTACCCTCGAATTTTCAAAATTCGAAATCAGTTTTCAAACAAAAACGTTTTTCAAACCGTCGTAATGACGATTTTAACCTATGCAACTTTCCAAATTTCAAATCTCGTTTTCTAAATCAAATTTCGCTTTTCTAAGCCGTCGTAATAACGATTTCAATTCTCACACTTTTCGATTTGCATATCGTCTTTTACAAGTTAAACGGTTTTCTAACCCGTCCTAATGACGAATTCAATCCTCACGATTTCCAATTTCAAATCTTGAAAACGAATTTAACCATTTTCAAAGTCCATTCAAAATCAAATAATTTGAAAACGAATTTAACCGTTTTCAAATTCCAACTTAAAATCAAGTCATTTAAAAGCCAATTTAACCGCTTTCAAATTCCAATTAAAAATCAAATCATTTAAAAACCAATTTAGTCGTTTTCAAATTCCAATTAAAAATCAAACATTTGAAAACGAATTTAACCATTTTCAAATTCCATTCAAAATCAAATCATTTGAAAACGAATTTAACCATTTTCAAATTCCAATTCAAATCAAATCATTTGAAGGCCAATTTAACCGCTTTCAAATTCAAATAAAAAATCAAGTCATTTGTAAAGAAATTTAAACGTTTTCAAATTCCAATCAAAAATCAAATCATTTGAAGGCCAATTTAACCGCTTTCAAATTTCAGATCCAATTTCAAATCTTTTGAAAACAAATTTAACAGTTTTCAAATTTCAAATTCAATTTCAAGTCTTTGAAAACAAATCTAACCGTTTTCAAATTTCAAATCCAACTTCAAATCATTGAAAACAAATATAACCGTTTTCAAATTTCAAATTCAAATTTCAAATCTTTGAAAACAAATTTAACTGTTTTCAGATTTCAATCAAATTTCAAATCATTTGAAAACAAATCTAACCGTTTTCAAATTTCTATCCAATTTCAAACCATTTGAAAACAAATTTAACCGTTTTCAGATTTTCAATCCAATTTCAAACCATTTGAAAACAAATTTAACCGTTTTCATGGCCATTGTGATGACGATTCCAAATTATTCGATTCTCGATTTTCTAATCCGTGATTCGGAATTTCAAAAATCGTCTTCGGAAACAAGACATTGTTTTCAGAGCCGCCGCAATTTCAACTCAAACCGTCTTTTGAAAACAAACTTAAGACAACTCTTCAACTGATCGACTTTCGGAGATCCCTACTCTTCGGAAGCCGTCCATAAAACGACAAACGAATCTTTTTGAAAATTTCTATTTTCGAAAATTTCAATCCACCTTTCTGATTCAGCCTCGAGTCGATTAGAGTCCAGTCGATTTCAAGTCAAGTCGTCTAGATAACGTCGGATCTCCGCCGAAGTTAATACCTACCCTCTGGTCCAGGCCGTGTCGCCTAATTGACGAGACATCTTCAATGGCCTTAGCAGAGTCAAAACCTGACGGGTTTTAAACCCGCATTTCCCCTACATTACGGGTCAAAGGTCAAGCATGTGTACATGTCTCGTCCAATGGCGTCACGCCATCAACGCACATCGAAACTAAGTCAAGATTCGTCTGTCTGGGCATCATTATGCCAAAGTTGACACTCGAGTCTAAGTTCAACGTCATGCATCAAGAGTTCAAACACGAGAGGTCATTCACGATCTTTAATGAACTCATAACTTAGTCACATCGTTGCATCTTCACGACGTATTTGTCTTTTATACATACGTGTCGTACTTGCCTTTGTTTGTGCGATTCTTTGCCAAGACAAGTTATAACGCCTATCGTTATGTAAAATAGGAATCCCTTGGGTGCCATCGATTGCCAACCAGGAACTGAAGAAGCTGATCCATCTGCATCCACCATGACTCCTGCTGAAACCAACAACATAGTCCTTCGACTCCTAGCTACCGTGGAAAACTTGAGCACTCGTCTCTCCCGGGTTGAGGACAAAATGGCAACTCAGAATTTTCTCTCTTCTGATATTGAGCAAAGGGTTAAGCTCCTTGAAAGCCGGCTACTGGCCAACGACCAAACCAAAACCAGACGACCTCATCGGTCCTTCTCTGATTTGGGTATGCCTTATGCCACAGCCTTGGAAACGCTAATCTCCCAAGGAAAGCTCAAATCGATTGGTCCAACTCCGGACCCTCTACCAAACAAGCGAGGTCGAAGATGGGATAGAAACCTCTTTTACCAATATCACCAAGGTCGCGGACATGACACTGAAATGTGTCTCCCTCTAAAAGGCGTTATCCTTGATATGATTGAAAGGGGCGTGTTACCATTACCTCCCTCAGCAAATAACAAAAACAACCCTCCAGAAAACCCTATTGGACACAGTGAGGAATCTTCCCTGGACTGCTCTCACCTCATCTCTCCTGACGATGAGAAAATTCATGCAATTGAAGAGGATGACCTACAAAGCGCTATAATGATACTCTCCGTCTCCATCAACAACATATTCTCAAAGTTGCAAGTTGCTATCGATGACTTGAACACCCGGGTAGCTAATTTGGAGAAGAGGTTTGGTAGTACAGAAAATAAACCTGGCCATCAAGGAAACCAACCCTTGGTTCACCAACCAACATCTGTTGAAAATGAGGAGTCATCCGATGGTTCCCACATCCACGAACCTACCAACAAAGAACATGAAATTACCCCACCAAAATCCCCTTCAAAATACAAAACAACTTCCCAAAAACTTCCCATTGACAATGACCAAATCCTGCTTCCGCCCAGGATTGACAAAAACAAAAACAAAAACAAAACTCACAAAAACATCCCAAAAAACACCAATGTGGGAACCATGGGAAAACATCAAAGGGTATTCACAGATCTGGGAATAACATATGGCACTGCTCTGAAGATACTTGCTTCAGAAGGAATGCTCCAACCCATTAGTCCGACTCTGGACAAACCTGGACACAAAAGAGGTCGTTCATGGAACGGAAAGGCCTATTGCCAATACCATCAAGGCAAGGGCCATGACACCGAAACTTGTTTCAAACTCAAGAATGCCATTCAAGATATGATTGAAGCTGGCAAAATCATAATTGCAGCTCTCAGTCAGGACAATCCTCCTGAATGTCTCAAGTCAAACAGCAAGGTTGAACGTTCTCAAAGGACATTCACCAACCTCAACACAACCTATGCCGAAGCTCTTCAAAAGCTCATAACTGAAGGGAAGCTACAACCAATCGGGCCCACTCCGGACCCGTCTGAATGCAAGAAATCCCGTTTTTGGGACGGCAATGCCTATTGCCAATATCATCGAGGAAATGGTCATGACACTGAAACATGCTTCAAACTGAAACATATTATTCAAGATATGATCGACAACCAGGAACTGATAGCTTCATCCCTATGCCAACCAAGTGATGAAGACAACCCTAATGAACATCGCTTTCTGCAAGGAGATAAAAGCCTCATCGACTATTGTCCTCATATAATCCCCAACAACGAGAGTGAAGTGCTCAAGTGGGTCAATGCTCAATATCAAGCATTCAAGCCACTGGATGTTGCGAAGGAGACCTTCGAGGAGGAAGATGATGATTAGGAGTCCGTATCTACGATTAATTCTGAGTCCGAGTCCGAGTCTTAGGCTTTCTCATATCTATCCTAGCGTCTGTCCTTTTATTCCTAAGTGGCAAACTGGGGGCTGTCCCCATGAGTCACATGTATTCATCGAGTCTGTGCTAACATCTTATTTATCTAAATAAAAGCACAATTTTCAACTATCATATATTTTCCTCTTTACCACTTCCCGTTGACAACGAGAATTTATTTGAGAATTGATTTAAAACGAACAATATGTTCCAATTCAATGTGAGTACACTCGAGTGACGTTCTGTACCGAGTAAGCAGAGGTCTCGAAACTCCGTGTCCATTTTCTTTACCTATTCCATGTCTGGCAATAGAAACCTTTCATTAGCACCCAATTTAGAACGAGCTTCTATCAAGGGGATCCTACGACGAACCCAGGTAACAAACCAGAACATCTCCTTGTTCATGATCAATGATGGAAGGCAAGCCCATTCCCCACAAAAATATCCCATCGCCAAATACCCCGTCTGCCCCTTTACCAGCCTCGAACGAAGGATGGCAAAGAACCAATAATTCAAAAGCCAAAGCAAAAGGCCAAAATCAAAGGCCTAAGCCAATAACCATTTTCCCCAAAGCCAAAGCTCAAGACCAAAGCAAAAACCAAAGCCAAAAACAATTCACCCAAAGCCAAAGCTCAAGGCCAAAGCAAAAACCAAAGCCAAAAACAATTCAACCAAAGCCAAAGCAAAAGCCAAGGCTAAAGTCAAATCACAAACACAAAATAGTGAAATTCAAAATCGCTATTTTCACGAATTTCAAACGACGGAATCAAACACCGTCATTCTCAAACCACAAAAAAAACAGAATAGTGAAATTCAAATTCGCTATCTCTCACAAATTTCAAACGACGGAATCAAAACCGTCTTTTCCCAAACAAAAAAAAGAAATGGCGAAATTCAAATTCGTTATTTTCTCTCAATTCCAAACGACGGAAATTAAAATCGTCCTTTCAAACAAAAAACGATATAACGAAATTCAAATTCGCTGCTTTCACAAATTCCAAACGACGGATTTAAAAACCGTCCTTTTCAAACAAAAATGAAATAGCGAAATTCAAGTTCGTTATTTTCCCACAATCTCAAATGACGGGTTTAAAAAAAACCGTCACCTTTCAAACTTTGGACCAACGAAGTCCAATACACCAAGTCCAGGATCAACAGGTCCAAAGCCCAGGACCCATGAGTCCGAAACACCAAGTCCAGGACCAACAGGTCCAAAACCAGGACCCACGAGTCTAAAACACCAAACACTAAAACCTCAACAAAAACTGCTTCACCCCTAAGTCCTTCTACAGACTGTTACAAGGAAACCTATCTAGGATCCTGGGGATTCCCCTCAAGATCATAACAAAAACCGCTTCACCCCTAAGTCCTTCTAGAGACTGTTGTAGAGAGACTTATCTAGGCTTTTGAGGATTCCCTTCAAGCTCGTAATATCACACCTTACCCTTTAAGGTCCAGACATGGAAATCTGATCCCATGTTATTTACCAACCATTTCGTGCTCAGGCCACATCCAGCCGGAGACCCCATTCCGCACCACACTACAAGCCGTTACCCTTCGGCCTAAACACCACAAAATTCTTGCTCCAGATTTTTATCTATTAAGCAAACCCATTATTATCAAGCTCCACATTCCCTAATGTTGAAGCCATTTTCACACAATCCCCACGGAGTCCTCGAATGCTTTGCTATCGAGAACGGGACATACCTAATCTACCCTTAGAGTCCACTTTTTAGTCTGCTCAAATGATAAGGAACATTTTGACAAATTACACCTCTTCGATTCATGATCAAGAGGTATTTATCTCCAATCAACCTTCGAGTCACCAAACGGAATTTTCCGTCGTGACGCTCAACTCCCGATTTTTATCTGTCAAACAAACCATTATTACCAAGCTCCACATTCCATAATGTCGAAGCCATTTTCACCCTGACCCAGATATGGAATCCTCGAATGCTTTGCTACCGAGAAACGGGACATACTCAATCTACCCTTAGGGTCCACTTTTTAGTGTGCTCACATGATAAGGAATATTTTCAAAAATTACAACTCTTCGATTCATGATCAAGGAGGAATTATCTCAAATCAACTTTTCGAGTCACCAAACGGCTTTTACCATCGTGATCCACACACTTAAAGGTCCTAACATCTCGCTTAGGAACACAAACACATTCAGAACTACGATCTGGTTTGATTTCACTTCACGTGAATACGTAGGCAGTCCTTCAAGGACACAACCATACACCTCAAAATAACATTAAGGTCCTAATAACTCGCTTAGGCACACACATTCAAAACTACGATCTGTTTTGATTTCGCAAACACGCGAATACGTAGGCAGTCCTATTACGAGAACACAACCACACCCCCACACACATTCAATTTTCAAACCTTCAATTTGCAACCCATTGCACACACAACCCTGAACTACGAGCATGGTTTGATTTCACCTCTTCAGGTGGATATGTAGGCAGTCCCTCTTATGCCTGAGGGATACAACCACAAAACCCAATTCAAATTCACAAAACATTTCGAACTACGATCATGGTTTAATTTCACATCTTCAGGTGGATACGTAGGCAGTCCTTTCTTACACAAGAAGGATACAACCATCCCCACAATCAAAAACAACCATCCCCATACAAAAATCCCACGCCTAAAAAAAACATCCCAAAAAAAAGGAAAGGGAAAACCATTCCCTTTCCCACCAAAATACAAAACTGAGCCTTTCTCCCTTCTCACAAAACTCCACTTTCCCGAGTGCAAATGTTTAGGACAATTCAAATCGAATTGCCTTTACAAAATGGATCGAAGAAACAAGCGTTCGCAATTTTTGACACAAGCAATCCTCTTATTTAATTAATAATGGGAGGGATTACAATTTCAACAACAAATAAAGCTCGACGAGTCTACAACTTGTCAAAGCTAAGGTGTCAACTAAAACACCTCACATAATAAAACTAGCACAAAACACAGAAAACATAGCTAGTACAACATAATAAAAACTCACAACAAGAATACAACATAATAATAAAGTGGGTAATGGAAGTCTTCACTCTTCCATTCTACCCTTGCCTTTTCCCTCGGGGTACATCTTCCCCTTGTTCTTCTTGTTGGCCCGCCTAGCATGGACTTCCTCCTCGGAACGGATCTAAGACGGCGACGGCCTCTGGTCTAGCACAAGACCCCATATTCGACCCAAGACGAGCCAAGGCACGGCCCACCATATTCTAGGGGCCGGAACTCCCCCTCTTCGGTGGTCTCATCACATCGGGGGTAGCTCCATCAACATACTCCTTAAAGAAGGCACGGTTGGCCTTTCCAACCTCTCGATACTTCAAGTCGACAACCTCGTCCTTACGAAATTTGGATCTCTCTTCCAAGGACGGAGCACGTGACCACTTGACATAAGCGGGAGTCACCCATGTCGTGGCAACGGGGTTTGATACCTCCCAAAGCGGCTGAGTGGCCCACCACCTTTCGAAGACCTTCACAAGCTCGGAGTTCTTGAAAACATTCTCTTGGACAAGAGTATCTTGAGCGGGCACCTTTTGTTGACGCCCCATTTGCCTCATGAGCCTTTCGGGATAAATGAAGGAAACAACCTTCAAACCCACCACCATCAAAGAACGAGGACTAGCACCCGAAGCGGGCAACCCCGTGAAGGACCTCAAGTGCCACTACGGCACCACCCAACGGATATGAGGACCGCCCTTCTCCGCCAATCTTGCGGCCCAATAAGCCTCGGTTGAAGCAAAACTATCCGGGTACAACTTCTTCCTCATGGTAAGATGACGGAAGGAATAAGAAGAAGAATCAACCGGAGGCTCTACATACCTTAGCCTCTCCAAGACCCACACTTGAAGGATCCTCGGGGATCCGAAAGAGGGAGCTTCTCCACAAGAGCCTTCCTTGTCCAAAGCTTGGATGATCTCTTCAAGCACCAACCATGATGGATCTCTACCATGCTCCATTTGCTCAATCACATGGATAAGGGTCATGCTACCATGGCATCTTGGCCCCTCCTTCTTCAACACATCAACAAAGAGGTACACATGGACAAGGCAAAATGCAAGAGCCCTTCTCCTAGCCACCTCCGAGACATTAGCATCTAATCGGTGACAAGCCCAACATGGAACGGAATTTCTCCTTGTAGCACAACCGAGTCGGAGGAAGCACCGGAACATAACCCGGCCACCCGCCAATGGCTCCGACTTCTTCGGCAAGAGGACAAAGCTCACCTTTTGGGAAAACGAAAACATGGTGTTTCGAATCCCAAAACCGAGAACATGCTTCAAGAAACGAAGGTTGCACTTTGACTTGACGAAGCACCAACAATTGACCAACTCCCATGCAAACGAGTTGATACTTTTCGGGAGGCGACAAATCTCGGCACCATTGTTGCAATGCGTTCTCAAAAGCATCCATGAAATATTTTTGTGGAAGAAGAAGAGGTTTTGTAGAGATGTTTTTGTGTTTCGGATGATGAAACAATGAAGCGCAAACGTCCCTATTTATACAAAATGATCAGCGCGTTTTTCAAAAAAAGGGGAAAGCTGGCTTCCATCGCCAGGCTGCTCGCGCCTCTTTGAGGCTTCCCCAGGATTCCCGCTGTTGACTTGTCTCTTTCAACTTGTGTTTTCTCCTGACACCTCCAACCTCCCGCCAGGAAGCTCGTGCCTCTTCGGGATGATTCAGGATATTTTGTGTTTCCTCACACTCACATTTCCTTGTTTTCGCGTTTTACGAAATCCGACACGGTTTCCATGACGCAGCTTTAAACATACGGATTTTTCTTTCTTTTTTAAAGAGGGGGAAGGGCTAGTCGCCCCGATCCGCGACGGATCGTTTCCATGTCAGTCGAAATTCCGAAAATTTTTCGCTTTTTCGCAATTTTCCATCAAAAATCAAAATCGAGAATTGATAACACGACGTCAATTTTCCTCAAAAATTCAAGCACTCACAAATTCGAGTCTTGACCTCAAAAATCAAAAATCAAATATACTCGCAAAAATCCTTTTCTAAAATTCATCCTGACGGTTTGAGTTTGAATTTTTCGAGTCAATTTCAATAATTTCGACGCAATTTAATTCACGACAAGAGTTAATTGCTCAAATTTTCAAATCAATTCCTTTTGAATTCCGAACGTGACGACTTGTCGCAGTAATTTTCAAAATTCATTCCAATTTTCAAAATTCAATTTTAACTTCAAGTCATCTTGGTTAATTTTGGTTTTCGATCAAATGCTTTACGTGTTTTCAATCAAATGCTTCTATGTATTTGCATTTTTGCAAATGTGTTATATGTTGCCTGTTTTTCTACACTAACGATGCAGGAACTAGTGCGAAGCAAAAGGAGAATCGACAGCCGACAGCGCTCCTCCGAAACACAACACAAAAAGCCAAAAATCACAAAATGAAACACAATCCAAAAACACATATATACAAACCGCCTCACGCAAAATGTAAATATGTACAGACAAGAGTCCAAGACACGGACAAACTACAACAACTACTCAACGTCTCCCGTCGGACCAGTCCTGGTCTCACTAGGAGTCGCCGCCAACGTAGACACCACCACCTGCTCAGGCTCCCTCTCCGGAGAACTCTCCGGCGTCTCCTCCTCCATCGCGACGCGAAGCTCCTCCGCCGCAGCCAACTGAGCCCTGAGAGAGGTAATCTCCGCGTCTCGGCTCCGCAGCTCATCCTCACGACGCCTCAAGTCCTGGTCCCGACGGATGATCCCCAGCTCCTGGCCCTCGATCGTCGACCTAGCTGCCTCCAACTCAGCACGGACCGAGCAAGCTCCGCCGGATCCGCAGTGCCCTACAAAACGGAATAACAGATCCTCAAGATCTAAAAACATGAAATACAACACCAAATACACAAAAACAGCACACAAAACGTACCTGAGAAAGCCGAGCCTTTCTCGTAGCCAGGTCACCAGCAAGCGCCCTTCAGCGGTTAGCCATCCGCCACAAGTCCTGGTGACTAACAGTCGTCACCTACAAAACATAAATGTCCTTCAAATACAATGTAAGGCAAAGTGTAATTGAGGAAAGTGTTCAAGTCAGGAACTCACCCTCAGAACGATCAACCTCCACTCCATGCCAGCATCGTTCACCTCGGCCGCGGGCTCCGGTAAGCGCATTTGAAGCTCCTCGCCACCCGGCCCCTGAAAAGTGGTCTCCGTCGGGAAAGCTGGGAGCTGAGTCCTCGTCAGCAGGTCGACTCCCCACCATTTAGATCCACATCAAAGATGACAAACCCTCCTATTAAGAGAGACAATGAAAACAAAAGGGCAGAGGAAAACGTACCTCGATCAGGTACCAAGCAAGCCTCGACAACCGGAAGGTGTCGTAGTCGACGTCCCGCAGCAACAACTCCTCACCTCCCTGACCGTGAAGGTGCTCCTCAACCTCATCCGGGGTCGACTCCTGAAACAATACCCTAGGCGGGTCAACCGGCACGATGAAAGTCTCGGTAAAGTACTGGCGAACTAAACGCTCACCCAGGTACCAAACCGGCTCAATCGCCGTCTCCAAGTACAGACGCAGGGAGCTGCGAGGCCGCAAATGCCCCCTGATGGTAGCCGGTACACCCGTGTAGTGCTCCCAAGGCCGCCCAACAAACTGCATTCGAAACAAAGCTACTCAGCTAACTGGGGGCTTCATAAGCTACCTAATCAACCTATCTCTATCTATTTCTATAAAGGAGAAGGGGAAGAGAGTAAGAACTTACATCAGCAACCCGAAGCTTGTTCACACGACGCCTACAGTCCTCGTAAGTCGACTTAATCGACTTCTTCCGAGCCACCGTCCAACCCCTCACAGCAGGGTAAGTCGAGGGAACACCGTCTGTGGTCCCCGGACACAGAGGAGTGAAGTAAGCATACAACCAAGCCTGTAATCAAACACAGCAAACACAAATCAGCCAATTTCTCAAAAATTGCCAAAATCAAAATCATAATCAAACTAAAAAAAAACTACCACAAAAAATACTCGTACCTCAAAGATGAGGCCGGGACCAACCAAAGCAGGAGCACTACCCTCTCCCACTGTCTCCGGACGCACCGTCGTGTGCAAGTACCGGGTGAAACTCTCCAGAGCCGGCGTAACCCAGTCGAACTGACCCAAAGTGTCAAGGTCAGTAAGGAGAGGAATCACTTTGGTCGACAAGCCCTCACCCTTGTCGCCAAAGTACGTGGCATCCAATAAGTACCACAACCACAGCCGCGCCTCCTTCGTGTCGGCCTCAACCTCTGCCTCCGGACTCTCCAACGGCGCCGGAGTAACACCTGCCACCCTCCCAGTGAAGTGGTCCTTCACGTACGAACTCGCGATCAAGTACGGAGTGACGTCGAAAGGCTCCGGCAAACCAGTACTGATCAAAGCAGTAACCGCAGGAGAGGACACTCTCTCCGGCGTCTCGTAAACTCAATGGACAACTCGCCACAGGGAAGGCGCGGATCAGACACAGGTTCGCCCTAATCGAAGACCTGTGAATACACCGCCAGGCTGCCACCAGCGGCCCAAAAGCCGACCACTCTATCAGCGCCCTCGTCCCGGCTCAGAGAACGTCGTAAAAACCCAAGCAGGTAGAGAAGCCCGAGAAAGTCCTCATGGTGCCAATCTCCTGAAATCAAAAACAAACAACGTTAGAATGCCTATTCAGGCTCGACACTTCAAAGGTGACAAAATTCAATCGAGGAACAAGACTCACCAAGCCCTCGTGAGCACGGTAGGAGAGGTATCTGTCCAGTCGAAGCAACAACTGGCTGCCGTCAAAACTCTCGGCCCAAGCAGGCGCCGCCCGTAAAAGCAACCCCCGCGGGGTCGTGGCTCGCCTGGCTCTCCAACTCGCAACGTCGACATCGTACTCGGCTATCTCCGCTCTACGTCTCTTATGGCCGCGGGACTCAACGTGGTGGGCAGGGCCCATGTCAACGACCCTGGTGACGTTCTGCAATGACCGTCTGGTCGCCCGGGGACGTCGCTCCCTCGTAGAAACCCTCCTCCCGGAGGTACCAGCCTCAGAGCCAGTCTGAGCTCTCCCGGTGACAGTAGCCCCAACAACGGGCACCTCACGCTCCTCAATGGCCCCCGCGGCCCAACCAGCCTGCTCAGGAGGTCTCTCCTCCTCGGTAACGTCCTCCACAACCACGGCGGGCGTGCTAGCCGGAGTGCTAAACGGGCCCGTCCCGAACAACTCCTCAAAAGTCGCAGCAAGGGACTCGGCCTGTCCCGAACACTCTCCTACAAACAAAAAAACGTCAGCCGAAATTTCGGCATTACGACGGCGTGAAATGGATAAATCCAAAAAACACAACCTGCAGTGCAAAACAAGGGCAATCCCGCCCAAAATCCAACCAAACAAAACAATTAAAAAAAACCACAAACACAAAACGACTCGCCCATCTTTTCAAGCAAAAGACGAGTCAAAACCAACAAAACGGCATTTCAAAACCCCTACAGGGTCCGCCAACAAACCAAAATACATCCCGACACAATGGGGTATTTTTCTACGGCTCAAAAAGGCAATTCATACGCTAATTTGAGCCCAAACCGGTCAAAAATTCAAAAACGACCGCAAAAAGGCAAACGTGATTTTATCACACCTCAAGGTGACTTAAATTACCGATGAGGTCCATTTCAAGGCAAATTGACTCAATTCAAGCCCAAACAGGCGCTTATTTTGTAAGACATAAGCTTGTCACAAAAGGCAAAAATCCAATTCTGCCCACAATATCCAACAAAGGTCCATAATGGCGAATACGGTTTTCCCAACTACAATGCAACCTAGTGGGACCAACTACCCAAGCAAATAAACTTGGCATTGCGACATGAGACGGTGTCTCACCTCACTCGCGTTTTTCGAGCATAGGGAGCGGGAACGGGGACCAAAATGCAAACTAAAAGCACCTCTATACTCCTAAACAGGTTTCTAACCTAATGCAAGCATCAATTTCACTCGAAATAGGCTAAATCAAAAATGCCCAATTCGATTTTCTAGGGTAAAATTCCGCCCTAATTCAATCAAGCTAAAGATCAAACAATTTAAATGGATTCAAGAGGAAATACATACCTTGAGATGACATTGTTGATGATGGCACGATTTCGAGCAAGCTAGAAGGTCCAACAATGGCGAATTTGGTTTGTTTTGTCGAAAAATGAAGAAGACGAGATGATGAATGGGATGTAGTCTGAACTCGCGTCTTTTACAGAAAAAAAGGGAAGCCCCTTTGATTCGCAAGATGGCTCGCGCCTCAATCAGGTGTCCACTTGCATTTTCAGCGAATTTTGGGCTCTAGCCCAATTTCCACATAACAAAATTCGGATTTTCATTGACGATATTGAAAATCGTCATTTCCTCAAAGACAAAAGACAAAAAAAAAAACAAATAGTGAAAATTTAAAATCGCTATTTTCAAAAATTTCAAGCAAACGGCGATCAAAACCGCCAATTTTGGTGAAATCAAATTCACCATTTTCCTTCAATTTCAAAAATAATAGCGAAAATACAAAAACCGCTATTTCTCCAAATTTTAAGCGACGGCAATTAACACCGTCATTTTCAAAATAATAGCTGGAAATTGAATTCCACTATTTTCACCACACATGTCAACGGCGGCACATAAACCGTCACTTCAATCAATAGTGAAGATTCCAAATTTACTATTTCTTACAAATGTCAACGGCGGCACATAAACTGTCACTTCAAACGTAATAGCAAACTTAAAATTTGCTATTTTCCTTCAAAATTCAAACGAACGGCGATCAAAACCGCCACCCCAAATTCAAAGAAGAACGGCGAATGGTGAAGATTCCAAATTCACTATTCGTTCAAATACCAGCAGGGGGCTTCCTCGTGAACCCGCCCATTTCGAAAACAGTGATAGTGAAAGTCCAAATTCACTATATCCACGGCGGCATCATGAGTTCGCTACTTTCAAGACAAGCCCTTTTGACGCAGCTATTCTCATTCAAATTCATGGCGGCATCACGAGTTCGCTACGTTCAAACAAGCCCATTTGACGCTGCTATTCCCATGGTCCATTAACCGACCGCCCCATGGCTGGCAAGCCTTTGTCCGCAACCTTTCAAGGACAGATCCCAAAGATGCCTCGGGTACATTTCCTTGTCATGGCTGGCGAACCTTTGTCCACAACATTCAAAGGACAGATCCTGAAGATGCCTCGGGTATATTTCCTTGTCACGGCTGGCGAGCCTTTGTCCGCAACCTTCCAAGGACAGATCCTGAAGATGCCTTGGGTATATTTCCTTATCATGGTTGGCGAGCCTTTGTCCGCAAACATCCAAGGACAGATCCCGAAGATGTTTCGGGTACATTTCCTGATCACAGCTGGCGAGCCTTTATCCGCAAACGTCCAAGGACAGATCCCGAAGATGCCTCGGGTACATTTCCTTGTCACGACTGGCGAGCCTTTGTCCGCAACCTTCCAAGGACAGATCCTGAAGATGCCTCGGGTATATTTCCTTGTCATGGCTGGCGAGCCTTTGTCCGCAAACGTCCAAGGACAGATCCCGAAGATGCCTCGGGTACATTTCCTTAGCACAGCTGGCGAGCCTTTATCCGCAAACGTCCAAGGACAGATCCCGAAGATGCCTCGGGTACATTTCCTTGTCATGGCTGGCAAGCCTTTGTCCGCAAACGTCCAAGGACAGATCCCGAAGACGTCTCGGGTACATTTCCTTACCGCAGCTGGCGAGCCTTTATCCGCAAACGTGTAAGGACATATCCGAAGATACCTCAGGTATGACTCCTTCCTATGGCTGGCGAGCCTTTGTACGTAGTCTAACGGACTTTAAACGACCCGCATGGACAGTCGACAGACTCTAAACTGTTCCCGATAATAGGTCCTTGACTCGTACCCTCGAGTCGCCTTGGCGTCGCCCTTCCCGACGGCAGGTCCTTGCCCCGAATCCTTTCGAGCCGCCTCGACGTCGCTTAGGTCTCCAGGTTATAATCTTCGATTAACCTGGGGGCTCTACTTTGACTTTCGCCCTGTCCAAGCCTCAGTCAAAGTGGGGGCTCTGTAGATACCCAGTATCTGCTAAGACTCCAACAAACACCCGATGATTATCGGACTACAACATGCTTTGGAATCGCGGCGTTTGATCGACAGTTTGTGTACAACTTTACGTCGGAAAACTTAAAACGATTTCGAAAATAAAACATTTCAAAACATTTCGAAAATACCTGGAGTGTTTAATGCACGACAACGGGGTCGCAATAACACTAACAAGAGTCAAAACCGACACCGGACCAAAAATCGACTCAAAAATTCAAATCCCGACTCCAACAACGAGTCAAACCGAGTCAACCACAAAAAACAAACATTTCAAACCTTCTACCTTAAGTTTTCCCGGATTCATGTTGGTCAAGTACCAAACATGTGACTACAAAACCTAGGATAGAACAAATCATGATTGCGTTTGTTGTAAAAGTGACAACACAACTCGAAGAACCGCGACGTGGCTCGCGCCTCTTTGAGCAGCCCAGGTGGCCACGTCGCTCAAAACTCACACAACCACTCATTCTCCTATAAATACCCCTCAAATGCCACCCATTTGGGACTTACGCGAGTGTCTGCCCCCTCTTTTCTCCCTTAAATTCTCGACTCGACTTCTTAAGTCACAACCCGATGCGTATTTACGACTTACCGATCGTAAATACAAGCCTTACACATTGTTTGGTACCGTCATCGTGCATTAAATCACTTGACCGACCACTTCGACCACTACACCATCACTAACATTAAAACATTCTTTTTTACTTACCAAAACGGTTTTAAACCGAGTTTTTTCCGATCAAACGAGTTGTTACACTTACGTCGGTCACTCGCCATAACCAAACATGTAAGTATGAGGGTGTAAAAATCCTCTTTTATTATGTTTTCATTTGTTTCATGATTATAACATGCTAAAACGTGCATAACATGAACCAAAATATGGAACAAACGACCCAAAACTGATTTTTGGTCTGAGGCAGAAGCCCCTTAGGTAGCCAGCTTACCCGCGCCTAAATGGGGTGTTCAGACCTGAGATCAACCGTGTTTGTTCTCGTCATTTCCCTTTAATCCATTTTCATATTTGTAATCGGTTTTTACCATTCCAAATATTTTCGAACCCTTTTTATTTTATTTCACTTTCACTTGTTTTAACCATAAAACATTTTTCACCCTTGGTTCCTCATACCATGACGGTTAAATCCGTGTTTCGGTGATGATATTTGGTTAATGACATTTAAAAGGTATTTTAAAACCTTTTATTTCATTTCTTTACATTTTCAAACAAGCATATTAGTCACCAACACAAAGTCATCCTTGGTTCTACATACCATGCCGGATTTTAACCCGGGTACGATGATGAGTATCGACTAATGACATTCAAATAGACTTAAAACAATTAGTCCATAATTATTTTCAAAACTATTCATGTCAAGTTTGTCAAATCGAACCCGACACCGAATATTACCCAAATAATGGTGATTATTCGAGTCTAGTTCTTCAAATCAACAAATGCGGTCTAAACGACCCCTTCAAATTAAACCGGGTTCAAATACCCATTTTCAACCCGTTTCATAACGTTTTCTAATAGGTCAAAACACGGCACATAAACCGTGGGCTAACCCGCGCCTAAACAGGCCCTCCATTTCTCATTTTCAAAACCAGAGGGAGGCCCCTTACACCGCCGGCTGGCTCGCGCCTCATATAGCCATCTGGTACAGGGCTTGTTCCTCTCCAGCATTAGTCTAGGACGATCCCGACTCCGGTTAGCCCGGATATAGGACGGATCAGATGACTATTTGATTATTCAAAACCATATTTGCAAAATGCCTTACTAAGACAAATGGATCATGTTATACACCCTAAACCTAATACGGTAAATGGATGTTTAATTTCCGTCTTGCATGCAAATCAATCATTAATCCAAATCGACATGTTATACTTGATACTTGGATTAAATCAACCGACTTAAAAAGCTCTCACATGTTAGGTTTCAATTATTGAATGCTCATTCATGCATTTAAACCGTTTTGTCAACTTTTGCATTCAACCAACCAAGATCAATCAGTAGAGGCCGGTAACGCGGGCGGGATTGGGTGTCTGATTAAAGAGCTTCCCAATACGTACCTTCACCTCTTACTCAGAAACTTTGGATAGTGGACGACCTTATCCAGGGCGTACGAGAGTCATTCTAGAGATGGGATGCTAAAGAGGGACGATTTCCTTATCTTTAGTACATATGTCAAACGCTGCTTTGTGCTTCGATTTGACCGACGTATAAAGTGGAATTCAAACGGGTTCCAGGCATCCCACAAATGCTTGGTGGCGACTCCGAACATCTCTAATCGTTTTGAGACCCTTACCGAGACGAAACCGACCGATCTAAAAATAATTCGGTCGAAAGCATTTTTACGCCGCCGAGCGTGGCTTTCAAATGACTGCTGCCATTATCCACAGATCGGCTGGGCATACGCAGGTGGGCCATGTCTATAAGGCCGACAGTAGGGACCAGACAGAGTAAGAGGGGTAGGGCTTCTGGCCCCGAAATTGGGGAGGGGAGTGGACCGGTAGTCCCGGCTGTACCCGAATACCCGTCTGTGGTATTTGTGGATTTCACACAAAGAAAGAAGTTTGTGGCTTTACAGACTCGTAAGATGAGACCGACCCGCTGCATTGACACGACCCTTTTGGATGATTTGGGTATTGAGACTGATGTCAGACACATCTTTGAGACCTTAGGATTGATCGGACTATATTGCCTACGAAAGCATTCGTATGCCTTTCTGACCCTCGAGTTCATGAGCTCGTTTAAATACGAGCCGGTGGAACAAACGGTGGAGTTTCGTCTGATCTCATGAATACCAACTTTGTCTTGACCATGGACTTCTTTACTTCTCACCTTAGCTTGGCTAAGCCTGCCGAGGGAGCCCTTCGCGACATACCGACCGTGTGTGGGGTTTGCAGTCTTATGCCTTGTATCACCGAAAAATCAGCTCCCACTGCTAGTAACATGTTGATCAATGATGTGCAACATGTCACTTTGAAGATCTTTCTTCGTGCTTTGTCGTGTCTCCTCTACGAGAGAGCGGATGTGAGTAATTTGAACTCACATGAGTTGATGCTTCTGATGGCGTATCTTAACCCCGAGTGGACTGAGAGAGTGACCTTTAGTGCTCCCGCCATAGTGTGTGCCAGTCTAGCTTTGATGGCCTCGTCTGACACTAGGATCCTAAGTAGTGGTGCCATTGCCACACGTTTAGCTGAGAAGCTAACTTCCTTTGAGGCTTCCCCAGCCTACACCCCTTTAGCTACGCCGGTACCTACCTTGGACAGAGCCTACTTCCTCGACCTGAAATGGTTGAGAACCTTGGAGGATCGCAGTTTAGCGTGGAAGGTGTGGGGCATGAGTTGGATGAAGATACCAGCTCCTGAGCACCTCCCACCGACAAAGCCTTTACCTGCGGCATTTATATCCGCCGATTATGACGAGGAGGAGGAGGATGCGCGTCCTACGAGGCAGACATTTTTCATCGACCCAGAGATCCTCCGAGTCATGCCTGAGCCGAGGAAGGGGGAAAACGTGAGAACTGAGGAGGATCGACCTAGGATAGGAAGAGGACCACGCCGAGTGCGAGAGAGAGTGGCTGAGACTCAGCCACTGCAGCCGGTACCACCACAGTATCCGTTTCTTGGTTACCCTTCTTTTAATACCCCGGAGATGCGTGAGAGCTACCTTGTCGAGAGAGTGTCCTCTACCTTGACACTCTGGAACATGCATGAGATGGCATATGTTCAGGGTATTGGGACCTTAGGAACACATCCGGTTTGGTGGAGGGGAGTCGGGGATAGCAGCGGGGTTTTCCACTCCTACGGGGTGGATATGTCTACATGGGGAGCACCTCGGTTATACCCTTACGGTGGTTTGACCCCTTGGTACGTGAGACCAGATGCAAGAACCGGTGGTGATGCGGGTCTTGGTGCGTCAGGAGCAGGCACTTCGGGAGGTTGTGGAGATGAGGATGTCGTGATGGACGAGCAGCGGCAGCAGGAGTGATACTCCGTTTCTTTCTATTATGTTTGTAGTTTATGATGGATACTAGTTCGTTTCGGTAGGTAATTTTTCGTATTTGGTTTGTATTGGGGCCATAAGGCCGTACTTGCTTCTTTTTGGACTTGTTTCACAGGATTTGTGGTCGGGTCATCACCCCGACTCGTAGTTATGTGAGCATATATATCGTGTTTGGATTTTTGGGCAATTCTTGACCTGTAGCAACTCGATCGAGTGCCCCTCACTCGATCGAGTAGCTCCAGGTGTGTCTATTGGAGGGGTATTCTGATATCGGGCTACTCGATCGAGTAGCTAAGATACTCGATCGAGTAGGGCCAGCTCGATCGAGTGCCTAACCAACTCGATCGAGTGTCACTGTTACAGGCACTTTTCCAGATTTAAATTGTTTGAATGCTCATATTTTTGGATGTCTCGATATTAGTCATGGTTGTTGATGGTTAGTAACATGTTTTAGCCTCATTGTTAGTCATGGTTTGACTTGTGCTTGAGTTGTAAGTAAAGTTTGTGAGATATAGGTGTGACGGGACGATGACACATATTGTTACGGGAACTTGGCGTGCAAGTGATGTTGTTTAAAATCATATTTGCATATGTACATATCGTTACCTTGTGAGTAGTGATTATGTGGAGTCAGGTGTCATGGGTGGACATGGATTTTGAGTAATTCACGCTGTTTTAGTAGTATTTGTGTTACCTTGTAATCTTTATGCTCGTACCATCTGTCGTGGTTAATCGAGTAATATGTTTATAATATTCTCACTTCTTCAGGGTGGTTGTATAATATCAAGTTGTTGAGATGCTGCTAGGTTGTTACAGATATATATATATATATATATATATGTATATATATATATAGAGGCGGGATCTCGTGAGTTTGGTTCTTATGGTGAGTTGTGAGTTTGGAAAATCTCAGCCATTAGATAAGGACAAATGAACAGTTGAGATTCTATTTAGCATATTTGACGCGGAGCTTTTTTTTTTATTATTACTCACTTCACTCTCTCTACGCTCTATGACTATAGATCAAATCCCATATAAACCCTAAAATTTGCCCCAAAAATTCCCCAATTTTTTCAATCGATTTCCCTAATTTCACTTTGTGTCCCAAATCAATCACTCACATTTCACTATTTTTCATTTCTTATGCTGTTCATAGCATTTTTACTGATCGATTAAGGAATCGATGTGACAAAAATCAGTATTGTCACCGGATCAACGGATATTTGTGCATTCATGTTAACCATGTCTCGTGTACAAGGTATCTGATTTGAAACTTATTCTGCATTTGTTGTACCAAGTGTAATCTCTGATATTCTTTGTTTGTCTGTGTTTGAGTGAACATGAGATTTGACTGATCTTTAGGACGGGGTTAGAGTGAGTGATTGAAGATGAAAGTGATGTGGGCGAATTGGTGTTTGAATTGAGGGCTGCTGAATTGGTGTCGACGGTTAAAATATGGAGCCATGGTTGTCTTGGCTCGGTGGTGCGAGCTGGCTTGCGGCGGAGATCGGTGCCGTCGCTGCTGCTGCTGATTGTCTGCTGCCAGAGATGGGTTCGGTGGCTGGTCTAAGGTCGAGTGAAGGTGGCGTTCTGGTTGTTGCCACGATGGTTCGACGGAGAGAAGATGGGAAGTAGCAGGTGGTTGGTCGATTAATTAGACAGCGGAGACGGGTTCGATTCAGTCGAATTTGACGAAGGAGCTGGTGATTTGGTCGAAGTGACAAGTGGCACATTTCCCATCTGAATAACAACCTTTACGATCTTCCTGAAATAACTTTCCATTTTGAAAACAATGCCTGATTTGTTCTGGATGAACAAGCTGCATTCTTTGTTGGTCTTTCGCACGACGATCATGATATGGTTTGTTTGCCATTCTTTGAAAGTAATTCCCATGAAAATAGTGATATCACGTTTTTGGGAGTTTTTCAGCAGATAAATCATCGTATCATATATGATACTCGGAATTCTGTTCTCCAGTTTGGACCAACAGATTGCTCCAGACGGAATTAGCGAGCTTAATGTTACTCCTATATCGTTTAGTTGATATATCATATTCCTTACAAATTGAGAGCATCGGCTTAACTGATTTATTGACGGTTCATTATGCGCCTGTTCATTGAATAAAAGTTAAATGTAGACAATCTTTGTAACCAATAAAAGATACGGAGTAATTTTTCAATTACGCCAATTTGAATGGATGATTTCCCTGAGATCTGCACAATATAAGGTTACCATCAAATTTTAGTACATAATATATTCTATACCGGAAAAGTAAAAAAAGGCGAGCATGATTAATTCTCTGAACGATTTCAGACATTTGTACGAGGTATGTATCTGCAATAAAATACAACTCGCATTCTATATGAAATACAAAACAGAGAAGCAAAGCGTTGTGGCAGTAAATATACTATTCATTCGTTTTTCTTTCATATGTGAAGTATGAACCATTTTTGTGTACTGATTTCTGTGACTTTTCGTGGTAAATTGAGCTCATTGTAAGACCGTCATGTGGGAGACTTACTTTAAACTCGTCAGTGAACAATCTACGAACAATTTGGCCCAACCAAAAACTAATCATCTACACTCTGCTGCATTCTTCATTTCAAGCAAGGGGTTACCTACATTGTCACTTCACAAAGTGATACCTTTAATAACATCACAATAACCCCAGGAATAACAATATCACCGGAATAACAAAGACAATAACACGCGGTAAAAAAGAGTAAAAAATCAAAGTGACACCGGAATAACATCACAATAACAGCAGAATAACAGTAGAATAACAACACGATAACACGTGGTAAAAAAAAATCAAAGTCGTAAAAAAAATCAAAGTGGCACCGGAATAACATCACAATAACACCAGAATAACAGCACAATAACATGCGCTAAAAAAAAGAGTAAAAAAATCAAAGTAGTAAAAAAAAATCAAAGTGACACCGAATAACATCACACAATAAAGTGAGAATAACGAGAGAATAACCGCACAATAACACGTGGTAAAAAATCAAAGTAGTAAAAAAATCAAAGTGACACCGGAATAACATCACAATAACAAAGAGAATAACAAGAGAATAACAAAGACAATAACACGTGGTAAAAAAAAAAATCAAAGTCGTAAAAAAAATCAAAGTAACAGCAAAATAACATCACAATAACAGCGGAATAACAATAACAGCACAATAACACGTGGTAAAAAAAATAGAGAAAAAAATTAAAGTCGTTAAAAAAAATCAACGTAACAGCAAAATAACATCACAATAACAGCGTAATAACAATAACAACACAATAAGATGTGGTAAAAAAAAAAAAGAGAAAAAAATCGAAGTCGTAAAAAAAATCAAAGTAAAAAAAAAGCACAATAACATCATAATAACACGAGGTAAAAAAAATAAGAGTAAAAAAAAATTGAAGTAAAAAAAAATCTGGTACAAAAAGAAAAAGAAAAAAAGGTAACATAATAAGAAAATTAGAGGAAAACATAAGAGAAATAAAAATCAAAGTTGTAAAAAAAAAGCATAATAAGGCGAGGTAAAAAAAAAAGATAAAAAAAATTAAAGTAAAAAAAAAAGAGTTGCACTAGAAAAAAGAGAAAGTAAGTAAATAAACAATGATTTTATATGACAAGTAAGATTAGATCTTGGCCGTTCATCTCTAATATAATCTAGTGGCTGAGATTCCCCCAACTCACAACTCACCATAAGAACCAAAATCACCAAATCCAATCTCTATATATATATATATATATATATATATATATATATATATGTCCGTGAAGTAGTATGTAATTTCAATGGTTTACGTTTGTATGGGTTGGGATCACGTCATGTCCGTTAGTAAAGTGGTGTGTGTATATGGATTAATATTAGTCGTGGTTAATGAGTAATGTCGACAAGATGCAATAGATGTCGGGTTAAGGGACAGGGAAGTCGTTTGATGGTGAACTTCGGGGACGAAGTTCCTTTTTAGAGGGGAAGCGTAATGTCGCAAAGGGAAAATGCCGTAATTATAACAATTTTGCAGTATGTTTGTGATGTTTTATAGTATCTCCGTTACATTTAAAGTATGAGTTCATAATTGTTCTAATAGTTTTGTCGTGGGAATTGTATCATTGAGTGAGAGTGATCAATTGTCGAACAAGATGACATGTCTTTATACCTTATTTTTAGTAATCATTCGTTATGTTATAATGAGAATATGATGTCATGAGCAGTAGCGGGGTTGTCAGTAGTGGTTTTGCGTTGTGCGGTTATGAATCATACATTGTTGTGAATCTGGGATAGGACCGTTGTGTTGCATTTTTTGTGTTGGTAATTGTTGGCTAGTGAAAGTATAGTCTATTGTTGGCCAGTGAAAGTATAGTCTCGTAGTTGCGTTAATGCGTGTCTAAAAGTTCGATGTAGTAGTATAAACGGTAGTCGAGTTGGTCGTGTTGGTGCATGTTGTGTGTTCGGTAATTCAAGTAGTGGTTCATCGAGGCTTGAGTGTGTGGTGTGTGCTAGACAATCGACGATGATGATGCTTGATGGACATACGTAGTGGGATATTGCTTCTAGTGAGTTGTGGACCTGTGTCGGGTAAACGGTGGTATCGACCTTGGTTTCTTGCCGTGTGGTTTGGGGGAGGATGAGTCGAACTTCGGGGACGAAGTTCTTTTTAGGGGGGAAGACTGTAATACCCGTCCTTTTAGGGACCCTTCTGACCAACGTTGACTGACCTTAGACGCCTTGTTGGACCTTCGGAAACCTTATGGTGATTAGTGGCGATATAGCCTTTACCTTGGTTGTTACTCGATCTAGCTGAGGTTACTCGATCGAGTAGCTAGGGAGCTCGATCGAGTAGGGCTCACTCGATCGAGTAAGTCGGTTACTCGAACGAGTGGCGGGTTTTCAGCGGGGAATTATATATCGTGTTTTGAGAAACCGCAAATCATTTCCGCCTCTTTCCTTAAACCTAAATGTCGTCTCTCCACCCTCCCTTCACCATAGATCCTTCCATGGGAGCCTTTAAGGATGTTTGTGCCATAAGAGTGGATTGCTTGAGTCGGGTAGCGGTCTTTTTGCTGGATTGCTATTGTAGACACCTCGTTTCTGCACCCCTCGCAAACCACCCGGTGATGATTGGGCCGCATGCTTGATTCGCGGAACGATTAGTGACAGTTCGTGAGATTATCGTCAAGTGATTGCTCAAAAATTAATGTCAACCTCTTAGTTGTCATCTACGTGCCGATACGGTCGTTTTGACAGTAATTAGAGTACATTCGGAGTCCGGGTCAAAAACCGTCTCCATTTTCTGATAGCTGTTAAAATCCCGAGTCAGAATGTTCTGGAATATTCCGGATATTTCTATTCCATATTTCTCAAATTTTATCTTTTGGCAAATAATATCCCGTAATATTCAAAAGATAATCGAATTAAATCCGTCCTACCATAACTTAAACACGGAAATCTTTCTTAAACAGAGGAAACCTCCACGGGAATAGACGCGAGAGTCTTTGCGCCTCTTCCAAGAGACGCAGATGGGCTGCGCGCCTCTTCCCGTGCCCTTCTTTGCATGATTTACGTATCTTTTTTATATCTTTCCGAGATTCACTTCCAAAGAGTCTCCGAAACCCTATTCCTTCACGTGATTAGTATAAATAGGAGCCTTTGTTCCTCATATTTCTCACGCGAGTGTCCGCCCTTCTCTTCTCCCTTTGCATTCTAGACTTCGTTCTTACTAATTGGCGCCTACGTGCTTGAACCTTCGACCACGTAAGCTCGGATCTTTCCGGGTACCAGCCTCTCCGTTGCATGACCGACCAATTTGACCACTACACTCAATCAACCTAATTAATCAATTTGTTAAATCGTTTTCCTCTTACGAGGGCACTCTCTTTGCATTCGCGTCGAGCATCACTAATCGATCTTCTTAGTTCTTCTCGTTCCGTCAACATGTAAGTCTGAGGGTGTATAATTCTCTTTTATTTATTGTTATTTATTTTATTGTAATCACCGTTGTAAGATTTATGTCGAAAGCACCTCATTAAAACCGATTTCTAAAACCGTCTTTAAAACCTTTTTTGCGGATTTCTAGTAGACAGACGATCGAGAAAAGACGCGAAGAATCGCTGCGCCTCTTCAAAGGAGCGCAACATCCGCCGCGCCTCTTTGTGAGGGCCCGCCAGCTCTCGCTTCTTTTCTTCTTCCTCCGTCCTCTGCAATTCGTATCAAATTTATTTGTTTTGTTTGTTAAATCCTCATTAATTCTCCGTCATAAAATCATAATAATTAGCATGTATATTGTATCATATATTTCATCATCCATTCACATGTTTAATTCATCTAATCCAACTTAAATCCCAAGTAATTCATATTTGCGGGTTTTCGTCATTAAGTTCAATTCGAGTTTTAGGGATTCAATTCGTTCGTATTGGGTTTCTGGGATTCATTGTTGATATATTTTTTATCATATTCATTGTTAATCCGCCGTCGATTCGTCATGTTTAGTTAATTATTCGCTTGTTTAGTCATTCATTAACATCGACCCTTCACATAAATAAACCGTCTTATTCCGTCTTAATCGTGTTTTGCTATTTTATGACCTCAATCATATGTAAATAATCTGTAAATCACTTTCATCCGACTAAGTAATCTAAATCAATCCATTAAATTCACTAATAAACGTTAACAATTGCGGTTTTGGCTTCACAACGAGTTCGTCCTTGGAATGACGCAAAGAATCGCCGCGCCTCTTCCAAAGGGCGCAGTGTCTCATTGCTTTGTTCCAGGACGACTTCGTCCCGAACTCCTTTTCTGCCTTGACCTAGTTTAATTAGTTTACGTATTAACCTACTATTATCCGTATTATCACCTTCCTCGATCCGTCGTGTTTTATTTCTTTTATTCTTTTTCTCAAATCATCCGTTTTAAAGGTATTTTCGACATAAATCGCCTAATCCCTTGTAATTAATGTAATTATTGTAATTTATAGTTATTGTATTTCTTTTATTCATTCGTATGCTTTCACATGTAAATAAGCATTAAATCCAACTTCGACCCCAATTGTTTGCCTAATTAATTGTCCACCGACTTAGTTAATTCTTCACATGCTAGGATTAATCTATTGGATGTTGCATTGCATGCATATAGCCGACGATATATCAAGTACGAATAAACTCCCTAATCATTAGTAGAGGCCGCTATCGAGGGGGGCGGGATTAGGTGTTCGATCAAAAGAGCTTCCTAATACGTACCCTCACCCCTTACTCCAGATCTCCGTGAGCACCCGTGTTCATTGGCATCCACGAGAGTCATTCTAGACATAGAATGCTAAGGGTAACGATTGCTTAGTGTTCATGTCACTACTTTGTGTCTTGACATGACACGAGGTATTCGAACGGTTCCAATTTCCCATAAAAATTGGTGGCGACTCCATACAAAATGCAAACGCTTGTTTTCGAGCCCCTTCACTCCCAAGCGCCCCGTGGGCGGCCCGCTCTCCACAGTTTGGCGACTCATTGGGAATACACTTACGTGTAGCTAGGGTGAAACTTGAACAAGGTTAGGGAATAAGTTTGTACAAGACAATTGTCGGTTTTCATAACTCGGTCTTCCTAGACCGTTTAATTCGGCCTTCCTAGGCCCAACCCAACCTATTCGACCAATCGTCCCGTCTAAACGGTCCTAATTCCTATTTGGGCCTAAAGATGGATAGCGATTGACGTCATCCATACCATGATGCTTACTCTTGTTTGTATCAAGGGCCTTCACTACTTGAGGAAATGGACTAGGAATCGGCCTTACTCTTGTTTGGCACGAACCTCTCCACAGACTTCGGGTTTGATGGTTCGGTATGGCAACCCACCCTTTAAACCAAAACCCTTCTAAAAGCACTCAGCATCCCGTTATAATGCCTGTATAAATGTGTAAAACTCTACATGATCACCATTTCTAAACAAAACCATGACGAATTTTCAAAAAAAAAAACCCGTTTTCAATCAAGAATTTCGAAAAAAATAGGGCCTTCAATTAGCGCAAAAATCCAGTCAAAACTCTGTCCGTTTGTCGTGTCAAAATTCGGGCCATAAGCCCATTTCAAAGCCTCACTTCGAGTCCACTCCTACAACTACACTACAGTTGGCTAGGACCCACATTTTCAAAGACCTTGTCTTTCTTCAAAACTCACTCAACACAAGTGGCACACACCCACTTCACGAGTCAAAATTTTCCTCTTTTAGCAAATGTGATAGAATGGTCGATCGTGTTTTGATTCGTCGCCGGTCTCTTATCCAGTTTCCAAGATGCCTGGGTCAAGTGATGATACGAACCTCCAGCAAATTCAAGAGAATAGTAATCAAATCCTAGCTGCGCTGGCCCAAATGCAAATTACCCAGAACCAAACCTATGACCGCCTCGAGCTCATCGAAGGCCGCATCTTTGATGTAGAGGGAAGGCTACCTCCCCCTAAAGGTGAAGAACTAGGTTTTTCCGATGACGAGTCCAAAGATGAGAATCCTCTCATGGGGACAACTGCAGCTGAGAAAAGACTCCAATACCTAGAGGAGCAATTGATGTACCTTAAGGGGGATGACATTTACAAGGAGAACAATCGTAAGTATGAAGCCGTCAATTCCAAATTGCCCACTAACTTTAGCATGACGGATATCCCTAAGTTCAAGGGACATGAGAACCCTTTGAACCATATCCGTGCCTTCAAGGATTACATGTCTATCAAAGGCATCAAACCCGAGATGTTCTTAAGGATCTTTCCTTCATCTCTCGACACCATCCCAAAGCAATGGTTCTACACTTTAGATCACAAAAAGGTCGCTACTTGGGAGGACGCCGCGATCGAGTTCTCAAAACAATACGCGGATAATGCCGAGATCCAAGTCAACATGCGCACTCTAGAGGTTCTTACCCAAAACGACAAAGAAGGATTCACCGACTTCCTAAGTAGGTGGAGGAAGACTAGTACTCAACTAGTAGAACGCCCGGATGAGGCCACTCTTGTGGAGAAGTTCGTGGACAATCTCAAGCCCATATATGCCAACCATTTGAGATATCAAAACATCAAGACTTTCAAAGACTTAACCGTATTAGGGACACGGATTGAAGATGACATCCGCAAAGGACTCTTGTCCAAAACGGTGGGTCGAGGATATCAAGGGTCCACAAGTCGTTCATACGGCTCTACTAGCAAGACCGACGAAGTTAACCTTCTCGAACCATCCAAGAAAACTAGCCCACCAAGGAAGTTCACAAACCTTGGGGATACATACTCCAATGCTCTAAAAAGGCTAGTGAAGCAAGGCAAACTCCAACCCATTGGACCTACTCCCGAGCCCGAAAGGAAGTCCAAATTCTGGGACGAAAATTCCTACTGTGAATACCATAGGGGTAAGGGGCACGACACCGAAAAATGCTATAAGTTGAAACACGTGCTTCAAGATATGATCGAAGATGGTCGACTTCCAATTCCACCAGGAGGTAAGCCTAATAACACTCAGAATCCTCTTGGAGTTCTAGTGATCACAAGTGACGAATCTACCTTAGATTGCTCACATCTCATTTCTCCCACCGAAAATGAAATTCACGCAATTGAGAAAGAAAGACTCTACTCTACCATCTCCCATACCATCTCCGACTTCATCGCCTGGGCAAGGAGTGTAGATAGACAAGTGTGGGAATTAGAAAGCATGGTAATGATCTTACGCGATCCCAATGCAACACCTAAAGAACGCGTACCATTGATCTTCTCTCAAAATGCTACTATGCAAGAAGTCATCACCGTGGTCGATAAGCTAGTTGATCAAATCATACAACTAGAAAGTGACATCATGAAGATGAAAGAACTAGCCACAATTAATGGGGTTTGGGCCGATGACGATGAAGACGAATACCTCATTGAAAACTCTTTGGTAAAAGAGGTAGTCCAAAATGGCGAAGACCAAGATGTGGATCACCTAACTCGCTCGGGCCGTCCATACCAGAGTACTACTCAAAACAGTCCAACCAATGTCATCACACCAAATGACAACGAAGACGACCCCACTGATCATTTGCTCAAGCAATTACAAAAACCAAGGCGATCTTTCGGTCCGGCAATTAGTGGCGAGCTCATTTCCACACCGACAAGCTTTACTTAAGCTTTGGCCAAATTGAATGTGGCACATAACTCTACTCCCGAAGATGTAGTCAACTTGGTCTTCCAAGAATCCCCGAAACTAAGTAACCCTGTTACTTTCTCGGACGAAGATTTGCCACCTTTTGGCGCTAGTCACAACCTCGCTCTATACATCACTGTCATCTGTCTAAAGAAAAATGTGCCAATGACCTTGGTAGATGATGGCTCAGATCAACGTCATACCTCTCAAAACGGCATACAAACTGGGCATGAAAGAGTCGGATTGGACCCCTACAAGTCAAGGTGTACGCGCATATGACGGTACGCGACGAAAAGTGGTTGGACTTGTTAGCCTAACCATAGCTACGGGACCGATCGAACGAAAGGTCAACTTCCAAATAGTGGACATCGAAGCTTCATTCAACATACTTCTGGGAAGGCCTTGGATTCATGCTTCCAAAGCAGTAACATCCACCCTTCACCAAAAGATCAAGATCCCACTCAATGGCAAAGTTGTGACAATCACTTCGTCGCCTATCAAGGCAATAATCGAAAAGCAATCAAGCAATCAAGTCCTTGCAAATCCCATATACGAACTTGGGGGCTTCCAAAGTGTAAGTGTCATAGAAAGCGAGTTGGCACCTTTGTACTACAATCCCTACTCCAACTTGGTGGTCAACCACATTCTCAAAAACCAGGGATACTTCCCGGAATGCCTTTGAACCCGGTTCGAAAAACACCTTCGCGCCATACAAGAAAGGCAACTCATCGAGAATACCACTTGGACTAGGGTACAAACCCACAACGGAAGAAGTTCTCGAAATGCTCGCCCAAGTCCAAAACCGCAAGTATGTAGGAGTCCAAATGAGGCCATATCTCCCTACCCTCAATGGATACTTCGTTCAAGAAGGAAGTTCGGAACTCTTTCATGGATTTCCCGAACCTTGGCATTACCTCGAGAGGAAGCTAGCCGAATCGAGATCTTTCACGATTGCTACTTCATCCCTCCAGAAACGGTTCCTACCGTCAAAACCCGTCAAGCACCTTGCTTAGACGAACAAGCTGTTAGCCTCCTGTTTGGAGAGGATCGATTTGTTAGGGCCGCGCAGGATGAGATCATTACTACGATACTTCAAGACGATCGCTTCAACCCCACCGCTTTAATCACAGAAATCGACACCAAGCAGCAGAAAGGGTGGAGAAAATCAATCAAATGGACCAACAATCAAGGAAGACTCTTCAAGCTCACCACTGGAGAAGGAGAGATGTTCAAAGAAGAACCAGAAGACGACGAATTCGAATCAGAGTCGGAGTCGGAGTCAGAGTCAGAGTCTAGAGAAGTAATTAGAGAGTCTACTCCTGTCGTCATCCCCACTCCCCTCGTTTCTCCTAGCTTATTTTCGAGTAGTCACAGTAGTTCGGGAAATGCCCCACCATTCGTCCCTTTGCCGCCACTATCCTTGGATCAGTTGGCTTCTTTGTTTCAACTTTACTCAAATCTTAATATGAATAAATCGGGTTCTCTTACTCTTTGTGTTATCTTGAGTGCAATTAACATTTATGATGATACTGAGGATGACCAAAATCCAGACTTGACCGAAATACCTCCCTACGTAGCCAAAGAAATACTACAAGAAAGGGAAGGGGGACCTGTAATTGAGGACACCGAACCCATCAACGTGGGGACTGAACTAGAACCCAAAGAACTTAGGATAGGGACTACCTTGAGCTCAACCGAAAGAACCGATTTCATAGACCTCCTAAATGAATTCAAAGACGTTTTCGCTTGGTCCTACAAAGACATGCCAGGGATCGACAGGGATATCGCCGAACATAGGATTCCAATTAAGCCAGGTTTCAAACCTGTGAAACAGAAGCTTCGACGAATGAGAACAGAGGGCTCAAGATTAAGGAAGAAGTTGACAAACAATTCAAAGCCGGTTCATCAAAGTTTCCGAGTATTCTGACTGGGTAGCTAACATAGTACCCGTACCCAAAAAGGATGGGAGAATCCGAGTTTGTGTTGACTTTAGAGATTTGAACAAAGCAAGCCCGAAAGATGACTTTCCTCTACCTCACATCGACATATTGGTAGACAATACTGCAGACCATGCACTACTATCCTTCATGGATGGATATGCGGGTTACAACCAAATCAAAATGGCCATGGAAGACATGCATAAGACCGCGTTCGTCACCCAATGGGGAACCTATTGCTATACAAAGAATGCCGTTCGGATTAATCAACGCCGGAGCTACATACCAACGCACCGCAACTACACTCCTACATGACATGATGCATAAAGAAGTCGAGGTATACGTAGACGACATGATTGTCAAATCCAAGGAAAGAGAGGGACATATCGCGAACCTTCGCAAGTTCTTCGCAAGGCTACGGAAGTACAATATGAGACTCAACCCTCAAAAGTGCACATTCGGGGTGACATCTGGCAAACTCCTAGGATACGTCGTTAGCCAACGAGGTATAGAAATAGATCCCTCAAAAATCAAAGCTCGATTGAAATGCCACAACCTCAAACAAAAAGAAGTCGAGGATTCCCGGGAAAAGTGCAATACATAAGTCGATTCATATCGAAACTCACGATGATTTGCGAGCCTATCTTCAAGAAACTCAAGAAAACGGACCACACCATGTGGGACGACGATCACAAAAGGCATTCGGCGGAATCAAGGAGATATTGGCTAAACCACCAGTGCTCATGCCACCACAACGAGATCAACCTCTTGGTTTATATCTCACAGTAACTGAAACTGCCATGGGTGCCATGCTAGCTCAAACTGTAGGAAGCAAAGAAAGAGCTATTTACTATCTAAGTAAGAAGTTCTTGGAATACGAGTGCAAATACTCACAACTCGAAAAGACATGCCTCGCTCTTGTGTGGGCAACAAAAAAGCTACGTCATTACATGCTTAGCTACTCACAAGATATTCTCCAAAATGGATCCAATCAAATACCTCTTCGAGAAACCCGTTCTCAACGGACGCCTGGCAAGATGGACCATGATGCTCTCCGAATTTGACCTCAAATACGTGCCACTAAAAGTAATAAAGGGTCGCGCCGTCGCCGAATTCTTCGCAGAAAATCCCATCAACGACGCACAAGCCATAGATACTTGGTCATTTCCCGACGAGGACATACTTCAAACAGATGTAGACTCCTGGGACCTATACTTTGATGGAGCATCAAACCTAAGAGGATTTGGGATAGGAGTGTTGCTCATTTCTCCTGAAGGTGAGCATACACCGATCGCTGTCAAACTCGACTTCGAGGTGACAAACAACGCCGCAGAGTATGAGGCTTGTCTAATTGGACTACAAGCAGCAATAAGCTTAGGCATCAAAAACCTCCGAGTGCATGGAGATTCATCACCGATCATTAACCAAGTTACGGGATCCTGGAAAATCCGACGTGAAAGCCTAGCACCCTATCAGGCTAGGATAGACCAAGTCGCTCAATTCTTTGATCACGTAACCTACTTACACCTACCTCGAGAAGAAAATCAATTTGCGACGCTCTTGCAAACTTGCATCTTTGATAAACATGCCGGATTACATGATGGAAATGCCTTTGTGTATCGAACGACGGTCGGAGCCGGCTTATGTCCAACAAATTACCAATGAAGAAGAAATCGTGCAGAACCCGGTTCCAAGCAATCCTAAACTTCAAGCTTAACGGTACCTATCCGCCAGATATGGACAAGAGGGGACAACGAGCTATACGCCTACTAGCTTCACAATACGTCCTCATGCAAGGAGAGTTATACAAAAGAACACCTCTTGGTGTAGTCCTGCGTTGCCTTGATCATTCACAGGCACGAAAGGTGATGGAAGAAGTCCACGATGGAGAGTGCGGTCCTCATATGAGTGGACCTATGATGGCAAAGAAAATCACACGTCTAGGGTACTATTGGACCACAATGGAATCCGATTGCATCAAATATGTGAGGCATTGCCACAATTGCCAAATCTTCGGGAATGTACAACATGTCCCTCCTTCGTTGCTCTATACGACGACATCTCCTTGGCCATTCTCCGCGTGGGGAATCGACATAATTGGGAAAATAACCCCGGCCAGAACAGGAGGTCACTGTTTCATCCTAGTAGCAATTGACTACTTCACCAAGTGGGTAGAAGCGGCTTCCTACACCGCTCTTACGGCCAAAAATGTAGCCAAATTCATACAAAATAACATCATCTGTCGATATGGTTGCCCACATGAGATCATCAGCGATAATGGGTCCCACTTCCAAGCCGAAACCGAGCAATTGCTAGCCAAGTACAAGATCAAGCATCATCACTCATCGCCTTATAGACCACAGACTAACGGCGCGGTAGAAGCGGCTAACAAGAATGTCGTCACAATCCTCAAGAAAATGACTGACAATTACAGAGATTGGCCAAGCAAAATACCCTTCGCTTTGTGGGGGTATCGAACATCCGTCGGGGCGCCCACCGGGGCTACTCCTTTCTATTTGACTTACGGCATGGAGGCCGTACAACCAGTCGAGCTAGAAATACCATCCTTGCGTATTCTACTCGAAAGTCAAATCCCCGAAGCCGATTGGAAGAGGGATAGGTATGAAGAACTCATCCTCCTGGATGAGCGTCGGCTACGTGCCTTACATAATGTCCAAACGTATCAAGCACGTATCAAACGAGCTTTCAACAAAAGGGTTAGGCCAAGAAACGTCAAAGAAGGAGATTTAGTTCTCAAATCGGTTAGAGCTCTCTTACCGTCGAATAGGCCGAGAGGGAAATTCAAACCTAATTGGGCCGGGCCATATCTAGTCAAATCCATACTCCCGGGGGTGCGGTTAGAATCACAGACCTGGATGGAAATGAGTTTTCAAACCCCACAAATCTCGACCAACCGAAACGATACTATGCCTAGGATAGAACAAACGCGCCTCGCGTAAACCCACGTACGCTCTTGCGGCACTAAATAAACGACCCCGGCCTATTTGAATGTCACTATGCTCTTGCATCTTGGCAAACTTGTCATCCTCATATCATCAAACAAACTAAATTCGCACCTCCCGAGTAAGCAAAAGCTCATGCTTATTTTCTATGTTCATTACAAGCTCTTGCTCCGAACAATTATTCTTTTACATTTACTCGAACTACGCGCAAGGGTTTGATTTCGCTTTTTTTAAGTGAATACGTAGGCAATCCTTCACGGGATTCAACCCACCATTTTATTTAAAATGTAAATAGAAGGACATTTGCATTGCATTTGAAATTCGACAAGAATAATTAAAGAAAATAACCACGGTTTCATAACCATTTAACTTTTTATTTCATTCAATTTCTAGTAATAATAATACGGCAAATAATAAAAAAAATAGATAGGCTAGGATTCTAAAAATCCCCCCTTTTATTACAACAATAATAATAATAATCAAATAATAAATAAAGACTTGGGCTATTCCTCCATCTTTCCCTTGCCCTTGTCGTTCTTGTCATATTTCTTGTCGCGACCTCGAGCCGGGCGCTCTTGCACCACTTCAGACCTAATCACCAACGGTCTTTCTCGAGGCCCGACCCTTCCGTTCTTGCCAACCACCACCTCTCGCGACAGAGTAGTCTTCGATTTCTTCGAAGGATGAATGACCTGAAAGCCGGCTTCTTCTTCTCCTTCGGTCAGATGCTTCTCTTTCTCTTTCTCTCCTTCGCGCACCTTGTAATCAACGGGCTCACGCTTCCTCGCTTTCACGCTCTTCCGAAGTTGCGGCCTTCCTCCACCTCAGATAAGAATCCGACACCCACAAGGCATTGGAGGAGAAACTCAAGAACCACATGTTTCTTTGGGCCCACTTCATAGCCCACTCTCTTCGGCTCTCGTAGTCAACGCCATAGCGATCAAGGGACGGTGTCAAGCCTAGGGATCATCTGCTTCAACCCAACTTGCCTCATCAATCTCTCGGGAAGATGCACACCATAAACTCCAATCCAGGGATGCGCACGGACCTAGTGGGATCTAAAGAAGACACTCCGGTGGATGACTTGAGGTGCCACCATGGTACAACCCACCGATCAAAGGGTCCGTCATCGACCTTCACTTGTTCTTCCGATGAATCGCAGACCCGGGTGAAGTCCACCATGTACAGCCTCGTCCTCATCGAAATCATACGGGCATGATAGGAAAGTGCATGAACTGGGGGCTCGAGCAATCGGAGCCGTTCCATAAGCCAAACCTACCAAAACAGGTATTAGACACCCAAAAAAAAAAAAAAAAAAAAAAAAAAAAAAAAAAAAACGAAAAAAAAAAAAAAAAAAAAAAAAAAAAAAAAAAAAAAAAAAAAAAAAAAAAAGAAAAAAAAAAAGGTGTCTTTTACCTGTAAGATGACGGGACTCCCCAAGAATGGAAAATCGCGATTGGATTTCCTATTATCCAAACCCAAGATGATCTCCCCTAAGCATAGACAAGCTGGGCTCCTGCGCAGCTCCATTTGCTCAACAAGACCCAATAGACGAGGATCACCTCTCAAATCTTCATCAACATGTCCCTGGAAGACATAAACATGAAGCAAACAGAAGCCAAATGCTCTCCTCCTAGCAACATAAGAGACAGTAGGGTCGGCCCTATTGATGAATCGGTCTATAAAATCTAGCATCCTCACGCCTTTCGGGGTAACAAGACGATCTACCTCGAGCCTAGTAAGTCCAAGCAAGTCTCTAAACTTGCTCTTATACCCTTGTGAAGTGGAGGGGATGGCAGGTAAATGTTCAGGGTCCCACCCACCAATGGCAGCAATTTCCTCTGGAAAAGGACAAATATCACCTCCTGGAAAGGCGAATACATGATAATTTGGATCCCAATAATCAAGGCAAGCGTCTAAGAACGGTTTCACTACCTTGATAAGTTTCAAACTCAATAAAGATCCAAGATTATAAGCACCCATGTCGTGCTTTTCCGTGTTCGAAAACTCATTAGTCCATTCCTTCAAGCGAACCTCCAAAGTATTCATAATGATAATTTTCTCTTGAAAATTTATTTTAGGAGTTTTAGGAGAAGCGACGAAGAAAAGACGGAAGAATTATATGATTCAAAGCTTCGGCAGCGCTTCTATTTATACTAATTTGCTGTTTCCAAAATCCGTCAGAACAAACCCCTCGGGAACAAAGGCGCGGCACTGCTGCGCCTCTTCAAAGGGACGCACTCATGCCGCGCCTCTTCCCAGGCTCACTCCCCGTGATTTCCGCGTTTGGATCTTTCCTAATTCTATAACGCGCGTGATTTCCTATTCCTATGGGATTGTATTTTGGTAAACTACGGACGTTTACCATGTTTTTGAAATTCCGCGGGCACGCATTTCGAGGCAACGTTGACATTCTCGCCATTTTATCACAATTGTGTATTTAATTGTCCATTTAATTTTTTTTTTTTTTTTTTTTTTTTTTTTTTTTATTATTCAAACATTTATATACTTATTTCATTTTCTTAATTTCTTTTTCTACATTTTCTAAACTTATAAATTTCTTTTTTTCCTTTTCTTTCGGGGGTAACCCTCCCTACCGTCCGGTCATTTCCGGTCATTTCCGGCAAAATTTTTGCATTTTTGCGTTCCTTTTGAGTCTCATTGTGCGCTAATTAAAGGCCTTATGTGTATATAAAATGTATGAATCACGTGATTTTTCTATGTAAATTTCGGCGGCATAACGGCATAAACCGTTATCTACCGTAACCTGTTCAAGAACTAACCTCGCGGTACAAACAAACAACCCAACATCAAAGGCACTCAGGCCATCATGTATACAACAAAAAGCAAATGTACGAGCAATCGGGGCTTGCGCCAAACAAAGTACAAATGTACAAGCAATCGGGGCTTCGCCCCAAACAAGTCAAGAAGACCAAATAACGGGGCTTGCGCCCAAACCGAGTCCAAAAAAGAAAAATGTTTCAAAATCGGATGTACAAGTCTACAAGATCGACACAAGCTACTGCTGGGCACCCTCTAACTCGGCAACCCTCGCCATAAGAGCGGCGATCTCGGCATCCCGAAACTCGAGCTCCCTCGACAAGCGAGCCGTCTCCTCCCGGCTCAGGGCCAACTCTCGCCCGACTCGTCACCACCCCGCAAACAAAGAACGAATTGGCTCATGTCAATCAACTCAAATTGGGAAACCCAAAAATCAAAAAAGGAAATCGAAAAATGGGTATAAAGGTTCATACCTGACGACCTCGACCGCCGACGAGTGCCTCAATGGCCGTAGCTCGTAGCCGGTTGGCCACCCTCCATAGTGCCACGAACCGGGATGGCGCGACCTGCATTTCAAAAGGAAACTCTCAACAAATTAAAATAAATTCAATCAAACGTGTTCTTACGCGAAAACCATGCAAAATGGGAGCTCACCCTCCGAATCGGATGTTTGCCGCATCATCTAGGCCAAGATCCGTCACGCTACGTCAAAATCACGCAGCTCGGAGATCGTCGTCCTCCCGAGGCGTCAGTGTACTCGAGGGTCTCGGGGTACTCTGGGGGCTCGATGCCCGCCGCCTCAACCTCCTGAAAAGACGAATAGCTCTCATCAATCGACGATCTGTCGTCGCAAGTCTCGAAAATCAAATCAACAAGAAAATAAACGATACTCACCACTACCGGCCAATAGGCCAACCTCCCGTAAAGGAACGCTGAGTAATCCTCCTCAGGAAGAAGAAGGTCGTCGCCACTGGCACCGGCCAGTCCGCCTCCCTCTCGGCCGGGAGGGCTCCCCTGAACATCGTCCTCGGAGGATCGACGGAACCGTCAACGCACCCGAAAGCACCGACGAGCTAACCGCTCGCCCGGATACCATACAGACCCATCGACGTCCACAAAGAATAAATGACTCGAACTCCTAGGCCGAAGGGTCTCGAACAAAGGGAGGCGCTCTAGCGTACTCCGCCCAAGGTCTGGGCACCCACTGTGACAATGTGAAGGCCAAGGTCATTCCTAGGATCAATTGAAGACAAAGTATGAGAAGATGTGAATGAATACAAACGGGATACTCACGCTGCTCAGCTGAAGGGCGTTCACATCCCGCCGGTAGACGTTGTGAGAAGAACGCTTGCTCTTCGTCCGGCACATGACCCAATCCCTCACCACGGGATAGGCCCTCTCCAACGGCTCCGTCCTCTTGGGCGCGAGGCTCGGAAAGTAGGAGTACACCCACGCCTGTAAAACGGAATGGTCAGTGACGATCTTTGATAAAGAAAGGAATTTATTTTGCTATCAAAGGGAAGGTTCATACCTCCAACAAAAGCCCAGGTCCGACAGCACCAGGAGAAGTCTCCTTCTCCATCAACTCTGGGCGAACCATGGCCCTCATGAAGCGGATGAGGACCGCAAAACCAGCAGATGACCCGGTCCCCAACGCCCTAGGGAGCTCGGTCGGCAAGAAAGGGAAGAAGCTTCGTCGACAGCCTCTCACCCTTGTCTCCGAGGTAAATCGAAGACAAGAACCACCAAAGCCACAGACGAGCCCTCTGCTCCGCTGTACAAGGAGGAGGAGCCGTCTCCCTCCCATCGATCACCACCGATGCCGGGGTCTTCCCCGCAAAGTAATCTCGAACATAGGTACTAGGTACCAAACCCGGCACCGCAACCGCCTTCGGCGACAGGTTCCAGCCAATCAACCTCCTCGCCTCGGCCGAGTCCGCCCTCATGCCAGCCTCCGGCCACACCATCTCCTCGCCCCCGCACGGCACTGAAAATCATGCCGTAATCCTCCAAGGTGACCCCCACCTCACCCAAAAGGCGGGTGAAACGTGGAAGTCGTGTCCCAAAATCGATCCAAGAAAGCGCGGACCAGGCTAAGGTTGGCCCGCAACTTCCTCTTCACGATATCCCTCCGGACCGAACCAGGGGACCGAACGCTCCACGCTCGATCATGGCCCTCTCCTCCTCCGAAACCTCGTAGTGCTCCATCGCCGTCGTATACCCCGAGAACGACCGGATATTCCCGGCCTCCTATTATGATTCGAAATAAAGCTATCTTTAGTTTTGAAGTAAATTTGAAAGAAATTTGAAAAAAAGAAAGAGGATAAGTAATGAGTTAGGGAATTCCTATTTACTAAGCTCTTCACCGTCTGTAGGACGGGTGACCCTCTCGCAGCCCACACAAGGTGCCTGCTCTCCCGTGTCTCGGCCACGCGGAGCTCCTCTCACCGGCGACCCCCTCGTCCGAGGTGGGCCCGTCTCGGAATCTCCTCCTCCTCAGCAGCCTCCTCCTCAGGAACCTCGTCTGCAGCAGCCATCACCGCGTCGGTGAAAGCCTGCTCCAAAGCCTCCTCAACCGCACTAGCGTCTACCTCCATGGGAGTCCTCCCGGAAGTAGAAGCAGCATCACCTGCAACATTAAAGCAAGTTTAGGCCGCGTCACGTGACGACAAGCCCTTGTTAAGCGGTTTCGAGCCTCCGAGCCCTGGAAGCTATCCCTCCTGGCCATCCTTGGCCATGTTCTCACCAATTCAATCGCTCATGTGACAAATTGGGTCAAGTCAAGTCAAAGTCAAAGTCTAGTTCCGAGTTCGAGTCGAAAATTCGGCAGCATTTCGCTATAATGACGATTATGCCCTAAAAGGTGTCCTGCAAAAGCCGTCACCAACCAAAATTCCGAGATGACAGGAAGTTTACCCATCACCCAAGGGTCCCAAATATCAAATTTCATCACAAATGGGCAATCCTAAGGCCGTTTTCGAAGCCATTTTCGATCTAGTGAAAACCGTCTCAAAATTCGCTCAAGGGCTCGAAACTCGATGAAAATTCAAAGTAAATACATGGTTATGTTCCTAACATTGCCTACTACTCATTTCTAGCATCTATTTGGCAAGACAAATCCATTTGGGGGAAAAGCCCCAAATTTTCGATCAATTGGGTCGAAAACCCTAATTATTGCAGCTCAAAATTCAACAAATATGGAAGATTAATGCGAGATTAAAGCACATACCTCGATTAGTCATATTTCAAGCAAGCTTTTGAATCCAACCTTGACGGAAATGGTGAGGATTTGAGAGAGAAATTGAAGGATTTGTGTTTCAAATAATGAAATGAAACCCTTCGATTTCGCGTTTTTACGCGGAATTGAATTGGGGAATAGACGCAGCAGTGTCTTTGCGCTCTTCCAAGAGACGCAGCTCTTGCTGCGCCTCTTCCTTTGTTTCCCTCCTGATGGACTTTCAAAAATCCGTTATGAGTTCGTTATTCGTGGGCCCATCTTTGGTGCGCCTCTTCCTCGATGACATTTTATCACTTTGGTCCGTTTCGACGATTTCCTTTCGTTCCGCCCGCATTTTATCCAAAGGCGACGATTTTCGCATTTGTCCGAGTTCGATTTATCCCGCACAAAGATTTCGCAAGTATTGCTCAACCATTTTGTCTAGCGCGATAGTATTTTGCGATCGCTCGCTCGAGACTTTCTTTCGCGACGATTTATCTGATGTTCCTAGTCGTCAAATCATTTTACCCTAAGACACGATGTATTTTGCGATCGCTCATTCAAGGTTTCCCATACGACGATCAAGATGTTCCTCGTCGTCGATATGTCCCCAACAAGAGTTCGCTTGAGACCGACGCAAGCGCATTCAACTTCCAAATTTCGCCGAGACTCGCTCAAGACGACGTAAGCGGATTTTCCCCAGCAGTTTCTACCGACGTCCTGCTGTTTTCAATATCTCTTATTCCCCGCGAAGCTCGATTAAGTCTCAGGTATGGTTTCTTCTTATGGCTGGCGAGCCTCCTTACGTAGTCTAATGGACTTTAAACGACCCTCCCGATAGTCGACGACTCTAAAATGTTCCCGACAACAGTCCTTGGTTCGGACCCCTCGAGCCGCCTCGCGTCGCCATAGTCGTCAGGTTGTAATCTTCGATTGAACTGATGGCTATACTTTGACTTTCGCCTTGTCCAAGCCTCGGTCAAAGTGGGGCTCAGACACCTCGTTTCCGCACCCCTCGCAAACCACCCGGTGATGATTGGGCCGCATGCTTGATTCGCGGAACGATTAGTGACAGTTCGTGAGATTATCGTCAAGTGATTGCTCAAAAATTAATGTCAACCTCTTAGTTGTCATCTACGTGCCGATACGGTCGTTTGATGAATTAGAGTACATTCGGAGTCCGGGTCAAAAACCGTCTCCATTTTCTCGATAGCCGTTAAAATCCCGAGTCGAATGTTCCGAATATTCCGGATATTTCTATTCCATATTTCTCAAATTTTATCTTTTGGCAAATAATATCCCGTAATATTCAAAAGATAATCGAATTAAATCCGTCCTACCATAACTTAAACACGGAAATCTTTCTTAAACAGGAGGAAACCTCCTGGGAATAGACGCAAAGTCTGCGCCTCTTCCAAGAGACGCAGTGGCTGCTGCGCCTCTTCCCAGGCCCTTCTTTGCATGATTTACGTATCTTTTTTATATCTTTCCGAGATTCACTTCCAAAGAGTCTCCGAAACCCTATTCCTTCACGTGATTAGTATAAATAGGAGCCTTTGTTCCTCATATTTCTCACGCGAGTGTCCGCCCTTCTCTTCTCCCTTTGCATTCTAGACTTCGTTCTTACTAATTGGCGCCTACGTGCTTGAACATTCGACCACGTAAGCTCGGATTCTTCCGGGTACCAGCCTCTCCGTTGCATGACCGACCAATTTGACCACTACACTCAATCAACCTAATTAATCAATTTGTTAAATCGTTTTCCTCTTACGAGGGCACTCTCTTTGCATTCGCGTCGAGCATCACTAATCGATCTTCTTAGTTCTTCTCGTTCCGTCAACATGTAAGTCTGAGGGTGTATAATTCTCTTTTATTTATTGTTATTTATTTTATTGTAATCACCGTTGTAAGATTTATGTCGAAAGCACCTCATTAAAACCGATTTCTAAAACCGTCTTTAAAACCTTTTTTTTGCGGATTTCTAGTAGATGCAGACGAGAGAAAAGACGCAAAGAATCGCTGCGCCTCTTCAAAGGAGCGCAAAGATCATCCGCGCCTCTTTGTGAGGCTGCCGCAGTTCCTGCTTCTTTTCTTCTTCCTCCGTCCTCTGCAATTCGTATCAAATTTATTTGTTTTGTTTGTTCGTCTGTTAATTCTCCGTCATAAAATCATAATAATTAGCATGTATATTGTATCATATATTTCATCATCCATTCACATGTTTAATTCATCTAATCCAACTTAAATCCCAAGTAATTCATATTTGCGGGTTTTCGTCATTAAGTTCAATTCGAGTTTTAGGGATTCAATTCGTTCGTATTGGGTTTCTGGGATTCATTGTTGATATATTTTTTATCATGTTCATTGTTAATCCGCCATCAATTCGTCATGTTTAGTTAATTATTCGCTTGTTTAGTCATTCATTAACATCGACCCTTCACATAAATAAACCGTCTTATTCCGTCTTAATCGTGTTTTGCTATTTTATGACCTCAATCATATGTAAATAATCTGTAAATCACTTTCATCCGACTAAGTAATCTAAATCAATCCATTAAATTCACTAATAAACGTTAACAATTGCGCTTTTGGCTTCACAACCGAGAGTTCGTCCTTGGAATGTACGCAAAGAATCGCCGCGCCTCTTCCAAAGGGCGCAGTGTCTCTTTGCTGTTCCAGACTTCTGTCCCTGAACTCCTTTTCTGCCTTGACCTAGTTTAATTAGTTTACGTATTAACCTACTATTATCCGTATTATCACCTTCTGATCTGTCGTGTTTTATTTCTTTTATTCTTTTTCTCAAATCATCCGTTTTAAAGGTATTTTCGACATAAATCGCCTAATCCCTTGTAATTAATGTAATTATTGTAATTTATAGTTATTGTATTTCTTTTATTCATTCGTATGCTTTCACATGTAAATAAGCATTAAATCCAACTTCGACCCCAATTGTTTGCCTAATTAATTGTCCACCGACTTAGTTAATTCTTCACATGCTAGGATTAATCTATTGGATGTTGCATTGCATGCATATAGCCGACGATATATCAAGTACGAATAAACTCCCTAATCATTAGTAGAGGCCGCTATCGAGGCGGGCGGGATTAGGTGTTCGATCAAAAGAGCTTCCTAATACGTACCCTCACCCCTTACTCCAGATCTCCGTGAGCACCCGTGTTCATTGGCATCCACGAGAGTCATTCTAGACATAGAATGCTAAGGGTAACGATTGCTTAGTGTTCATGTCACTACTTTGTGTCTTGACATGACACGAGGTATTCGAACGGTTCCAATTTCCCATAAAAATTGGTGGCGACTCCATACAAAATGCAAACGCTTGTTTTCGAGCCCCTTCACTCCCAAGCGCCCCCGTGGGCGGCCCGCTGTCCACAGCTATGCGTAGGTATGTCATCATGATAAGTCCAATTTATATACATTTTATCCCCATATTTTAGCTCTAATTTAAATGTTATTATGCACTACCTTAGTGATATTGAGCTAATATTTGCTTTCTAGTTTATTTGTATGTTTTGTCATGTTTTGTAGGTATAAGAGCTTTTAGGAGCTTAATCCTACACATTTGCAAGTAAACTAGAAGCTTGGCTAACGATTAAAATACTCCCTCATACGGACATGAGTCTCCTCTAGGGTTTCTATGAGGGTTTCGTCTAAGTCGTCTTTGCGATTTCCTTGTTCTTGAAGGTCTATCTTTGCGATCTATTAGTTAGGGTTTCTTGTTTCTAATATTGTTCTTCCTTCTGAATGTCCTTAAACCAAATATTGCTGTTATGGAGTACAATGAGAGAGGAGAAGGTAGCAGGAGAGCGGGGAAAGAAATTATGACGGAGGATGATACGTTCGTGTGGGATGTTGGAGTAGAGGAAGAGCAACCAAGTAAAGCAGCGTTCATGCTCATCGGGAAAATCTGGTCATCGAAAGCTATTAACGCAAAAGCGGCGGTTGAATCAATGATTAAACTCTGGTCCTCGAAGGAAGCAATTGTGGGAAAACTGTTAGATGCGAGAGAGAAGACCTTTACCTTCAAATTCAATAATGAACGGGATAAACTAAAAATCCTTGACAGACAGCCATGGCATTTTGAGAAGTTCATATGGTGCTTTAGCGAGCCAAACCTGGATGAGAAGATGACGGATGTCTCGTTGCATTTAGTGCCATTATGGGCTAGGGTTTATGACTTACCCCTTCGAGGAAGGTCTAATAAGGAGAATGCTAAGCGTTTAGGGGCTCAACTGGGTAGATTCATCACCATTGATGAAGCTCCCCACCCGGAGATGGAGAGGGCTATTCGGTTGAGAGTGGTGCATGATGTTAGGAAGCCGCTAAAAGACAAGGTCTCTATTCGCCTCAGTTCGGGTAAGATAGACTTTTTTACAGTTAAATATGAACGTTTACCCACATACTGTTATGGGTGCGGAATTCTGGGACACGGGGAAAAAGATTATGATGAGGGTCCCTATGAGGAGGGGGAGTTACGCTATGATGCATCGCTTAGGGCATCCCCTTGGAAAGTCATTAAAACGGTAGTAGACAAAACGATGGTAAGAGCGAGGTCCTTGTCAGACGCATTTGAAGCAGAATTTCAGGCGAAGGAGGATGAAGCTATTGCAAATATGATATCTAAGCTCCAGAATATTGCTATTAAACCGAAGAGACATATGGACATAGGGGTGAATAAGGTTGTACAGACTGCACCATCAGGTGGAGGGGAGGGTTGGCTGGAAGGTGGACAAGGGGATAGAAAGGACGGGGATATGCAGAGTGGGGAGGTTGTGGGGGAAGGCGAACAGGGGAGGGAGGAGGAGGTGCTGGAGTTGCGGGGAAAGGATGGTAGGGTGGAAGCAGGGGTCGGGGGTGAAGTGCATATGGAGAGAAGGAACGTGGAACAGGCGGGGGTGGGATCTGCGGAGCTGCAGGAAAACAGAGGGGGGAGGGGCTCGTGAACGAGATTAAAGGTCGACAGGAGGGCAACTGAGCAGGACACCAATAATAATTATCATAGAGGGAAGCGTGAAAGGGAGGGTTTGGAACATGGGGAGGCTGAGTGTATGAAGAAAGTTAAACTAAGCAGGGGTGCTACAATACCTAGGGCAGAGGTTAAGATGACTCAACCCCGCCCGACACAATGAATCTTTTAAGTCTCAATTGCAGAGGGCTGGGCAACCCCGATGCAGTTGGAGGACTCCATAATTTATTACGGAGAGAGGCCTCCGCTCTGGTATTTTTATGGGAAACGAAATTGAGCGGTAGTGAGTTGAGAAAGATGAGAGCTTGTTTAGGTGATTATGAAGGTATGGAGGTAGATAGTGTTGGTAGGTCAGGGGGTTTAGCTTTCCTTTGGCGAAAGGAGGTGTCGTGTAACTTCCGGTCAGCGTCAGTGCATCATATGGATTTCGAGATAGATGGTAGTGCAGGGAAGTGGAGAGTCACAGGTTTCTATGGGTGGCCAGTGGTGAGTGATCGACATCTTTCGTGGGAGCTATTGCGCTTACTAGGGGCGGAGGAGGAGAATATGCCTTGGATATGTATCGGGGACTATAATTAGATCCTTTTTGCCACAGAGATGAAAGGAGGTACTCGCCCGCAATGGCAAATGAATAATTTCCGGGAAGCGGTTGATGACTGTGGGTTAAGGGATGTGGAGTTCGAGGGGTATGAATTTACCTATGATAATGGCCAAGAGGAGGAAAACAACCGTCAGTCTCGGATTGATCGTGCTATGGGGAATGAGGCATGGTTTGAAGCTTTCCCTAGGTCGAAACTTGTGCACTTGGATCGGGAATGGTCGGACCATGCCCCGATCAAGCTCCAACTGAATTACCGAGAGGCTGGAAGGAGAGGTGGGAGTAGGCCATTTCGATTTGAGCAAGTGTGGGTGGGGGAGGATGGTTGCGAGGAAACGATTCAAAGGGTGTGGGACTTTAGCGGAGGGGGCCTGATGAACACAATTGAAATTTGTGCTAAAGAGCTAACTGAGTGGAAGGGGCTGAGCATCGGAAAAATCCTACGGGATATTAAAGCGAAGAGGAAAAGGCTTAAAATACTCAACGAAGGCAGTGGGTCTAATCGGGTTATTAAGGAACGAAAGCTCCTTGTGGAAGATATTGTAAAATTAATTAGATAATAGGAGATATACTGGAAACAAAGATCTCGAGCTTTATGGTTACAAGAAGGGGACCGGAACACCAAATATTTCCACCGTAAAGCGGGACAAAGAAAGGAGAAAAATCACATAGCGAGGCTTGTGGATGATGATGGACGGGAACATGTAGGGACGGAAGACATAGCCAATGCCACGAAGAAATATTTTATGGAGCTTTTCACGTCTGAAAACCCCCAATTTCACGACCATGTTCTTGATGTGGTAGCTGACCGTGTAACGCATCAGATGAATGAAGGTCTTCGAGCCGACTATAAAGAAGAAGAGGTAATTTTCGCTCTTAATCAAATGCATCCTCTTAAAGCTCCAGGACCGGATGGCATGAATGGCCTTTTCTATCAGACGTATTGGCATATTGTGGGTCCTTTGGTACTAAAAACAACGCTTAATATACTCCGTGGAGGGCAATTCCCGATAGGCCTCAACAAAACACAAATAGTGTTAATTCCAAAGAAAAAGGCACCCGATAAAATTGTTGATTTCCGTCCTATTAGTTTGTGCAATGTTGTGTACAAATTAATATCTAAAGTCTTGGCTAATAGGCTGAAAGTTTTCTTGGGCGATATTGTTTCGGAAAACCAATCGGCTTTTACTCCTGGGAGACTCATTTCGGATAATATTCTAATGGCTTTCGAAATTTTTCTTCACATGAAGAATACTAGAACTGGAGATGGACATATGGCCCTTAAATTGGATATGACCAAAGCGTATGACCGTATCGAATGAAGTTTCTTGGAGCGGGTTTTAAGGCGTATGGGGTTTGATAATGGCTGGATAAACAATGTCATGCGGTGTGTTTCCTCTATTTCGTTCACTATTAGAGTCAATGGGAGCCTTACGGATGAGTTTATTCCGAGTAGGGGACTTCGGCAGGGGGACCCATTATCCCCGTATCTATTCATCTTGTGCGCGGAAGTTTTATCAGGCCTGATGAGGAGAGCTATGGAGAATGGTACTATTCACGGGGTAAGAGTGGCAGCGGCATCCCCAATGGTTTCCCACTTATTGTTCGCCGACGATAGCATCTTATTTGTTCGCGCAAGGGAAGCGGAAGTTATGCAGGTAAAGGAAATAGTCAAGTGCTATGAGAAAGCGTCGGGGCAACTCGTCAATCTGAGCAAAATCACGATCTCCTTTAGCCGTGGTACCAGCTTAGTGAAGCGGGAACAAATAGCCGAATGGTTAGGTGTGCGAGCTGTTGAGGAACAAGAAAAATATCTTGGTCTCCCGACCATAGTGGGTCACTCTAAGCAGGTAATTACAAGGATAATTCGAGACAAGTTGTGCCGAAAGTTACAGGGTTGGCGAGGAATGCTCTTGTCAAAGGCGGGTAGGGAAGTTTTGATAAAGGCCGTGGCCCAATCTATTCCCACCTATGCGATGAGTGTATTTAAACTTCCGTCCAATTTCTGTGACGAACTCCGCTCGTTGGTGTCTCGATTCTGGTGGGGTTCAAAGAATGGTGATGCGTGTCTATAATATGATGTTTTACATCTTTATTTCCACGCATTTTATGTCTATTATTAGTAGTTTATTCTACTATTTGCCCCTTTTCGTCGACTTCCGCCTTTTTATGTAATATTGCAGATTATCGCGGAATTTAGTAGATAATGAGCCAAATCTGTCCCAAAGTGTTTAGCATAGGATTTTACATGGAGTAGTGACTCGAGGAATGAGCTTGGTGCGCGTTTCAAGGCCTAAAGATAGCAAAAGCATGGGTGCGTACGAGTTTAACAAGCAAGTAAGCACTTCACGATGTTGCAGCCTGCTTCATATGGCTATATCTCGAGTTATAGAGCAGATAATCGAGTGATTCCAATTGGAGGTGAAAGCTTATCCTCTTAGCTTTCCAACGCCGCGTAGAATTCCTGATTTGACCAAGTAACGAGGAAATGGCAGCTGTTTTAAGATCGTTGCGCGCTGCAGAATTCGTCAGAATGCACTCTTGTACAAAGACACCTTTGGTCGATCGATCGACCTACTTGGTCGATCGACCAGAGCGCGAGTTCCAGAAGCTACTGTTCAGCTATGCTCAGTCGATCGACTGGGTCTTGTGGTCTATCGACCAGTTTATGCTGCAGCGAGATTTGTTTGCGCGAGACTTAGTGATTAGTCTTGTCTTTTATTAATTTAGGAAATAATAATATCTCTTATTATATATAAGAGAGACTTCTAAAACCTAGGGGAATCATCATTCCTTGACTCAGTTTTCAGTTTTATGTTTTATTTTGGAGGCTGCTTGAAACGACTCTTCATTGCTTCTTCTTCCTCCAACTTTATTTGTAATTTCTACTCTTAATCTTTCAATAATTACTCTTTTGCTTTCTTGTTTAATTGTTGTTATTAGTTATCGCTTTTAGTTAATTTGTTTTATGTCTTTTTAATTTATTAAGTTCAATTGCTATGTCTTCTTATTTAGTTATTTCGCAATTTATTGTTATTTCAATTATCAATATGAGTAGCTAGATTTCCTTCGCTAGGATGTGAGGGGATCTATGGTGTAGACGGCTTAGGATGTTGTAGGATTGTTTAGGTCGGTAATTTCCTTATCATAGTTTATTAATTTGCATCATTTAATGAGGAGACCAAAAGGAGAATTGTTAATTGACTTGGGAATTCTAGACCTAGATCGAGAGATTGGAATAGAATAGACCTAGAAAACTATGATAATTAGTCTACCCTTGAGACCGAAAGGCAATAGGAATTTCTTGAGACCGAAAGGAGATAGAAGTTGCAGACTTAGCTACACTGACCAGAACGAAAGTTAGTTAGTGTGATTTAGGGAGGGAATTCAGACCGAAAGGGTGTTTCCTGTTGATAGTGGACCGTGAGGGCCTGTCATTTACCCGAATACCGTACTCATATCAGACCTACTTTAGATTAATGCCGTCGAAACTGTAGTGAACCGATCGTCCTAGCTATTTCTTTATTATTGTTTTCATCTTTTTACAGCATTTTATTTCACTTGCAATTTAGTTTCAACCAAATCAAAATCCCCCTTTAATTGTTATTTCAATAGATTAAAAATTAGCAAACATAATTAACCTTGTCTCTCTGTGGTTCGACCCGTACTACCACTAGCTTCTGTTAGTTTAGTTCGGTTTTATAAATTTAAATTTTGATACTAAACGACGGTATCAAATTTTGGCGCCGTTGCCGGGGAGACGGTGTAATTCTGTTTGCTTTATTTTAGTTTATTTTCCTTGTCTCAGGGAACTTTTGTTCCTTGAGGCCGTTGCTTACCTTTGCTTCTAGTTTTGCTTTTGCACAGTTAGAGGACAGGTTTTTGAGAGGAAGACTTGAGTACTCTCATTTTGGAGGTCATGGCTACGATATATGATAATTTTCAGCCAAAGGAGCACCACCTTCCAAAGGGGCAACAGTTACCTACCCCTTCTACCGGTAAATTCGAGTTTCGTTCCTCTTATATTGATTTAGTGGAACGGAATCGGTTCGCGGGTCTACCAGATGAAGACCCCTTGAAACATATGGAAATTTTCACGGACTATTGCTGTTCGATACCTATACCGGAGGGGGTAACTCAAGATGAAGTAAAGGGGTTCATGTTCTTATACTCCTTGAAGGATTCGGCGCGAGATTGGTATCGCTACCTTGACAGGGTAGCAGCTGGAGTCACGGACTGGACATCTCTAGCATTAGCCTTCTACAAGAAGTACTTCCCACTTTCAAAGACTGACGCCTTGAGAGGTAAAATCATGAGTTTTCAGCAAGGAGCCGATGAAGATTTTTGTGAAGCATGGGGACGTTTCAAAAGTTTAGTCCGAGCTGTCCCTCACCATGGTTTCCAGCAGTGGTATCTTTGCAACTTATTCTACAATTCCTTGTATGATGATTACAAGGTCATCTTGGATGCAGCTGCTAATGGTAGGTTCCAAAATAATACCGGTCAGAATAAAGGTTGGAACACTATTGAGGAGATGGCAGTCCATAGAGCTGAGTTTGGTAGTTCGCGTGGAAATTCGCCAAAACAAAGTGAAGACATGACTGCTGTTGTGTCACTTATAACTTCCATTTCTACCCGTCTCGAGAAACTCGAGACTACTGAAGCTTCCAAAGAGAAAGTCGAAGTTCCTATTCAAAACTCAGATGAGATCGAGAAGTTAAGAGAGATGGTCCAACTCCTTTTGGTTCAAGTGGCGAATATGGAAGCAGCCGGGATTGAGTCCTCACAGAACTTTGTGAAACAATTGGAGAATATGGAGGCTAAGCAAGCCGCTAATTCTTCAATTAAATGTGAAGGGCCGGTTGAGACGATCAATGCCATCAATCTCAGAAGCGGCCTTTCTTATGAAGGTCCCGACAAGCCAAAGGAAGACTCGGGAAATGGTGAAGAAGCTCGTTTAAATTCTGTGCAAAACGAGTCGAATGCGATTTCAGTCGATCGACCAACATTCCCGGTCGATCGATCAAGTGTCGAGATAAAATAGTTTCTGGTCGAAACTATTCACGCCAAAGACATCCAAATGATCGACCAACATCCTCGGTCGATCGATCGAGACACCCGACGAAGTTAATTCTCGGACGAAACTATTCACGCCCAGCTTACTTGGTCGATCGACCACTCATACCAGTCGATCGACTGGAACTCCAGAGCAGGATACAAATCCGTTAACTAGTCCGCATGATTCTTCACTCATTGATGATTTGACGGAGGTTTTAAATTTACGGAAGCCAAAGGTTGCTGATCCTATGGCCAATGTTGCAGTCCCGTATCCGGAGCGTTTAGAGAATGCAAAGTTGGAGCGTCAGTTCGACAAATTTTTGGAGATCGTCAAGAGCCTTGAGGTAACTATTCCTTTCACTGATTTAATTACCCAAGTACCGTCTTATATGAAGTTTATGAAAGATATTTTATCACGTAAACGACATATAGAGGATCTTCGTGTAGTAGCTTTCACTGCAACGGGCACTGCCCATCTTCGAAATAAGCTACCTCATAAACAATTTGACCCGGGTAGTTTCTCCATATCTTGCTGTATTGGGACCCACTTGGTCGATAACGCCCTATGTGATACAGGGGCTAGTGTCAGTGTTATGCCGTTGTCTCTTGCTAGGAGACTTGGTTTCACTAAATTTCGTATTACTGATATTACCGTGCAGATGGCCGACCGTACCCAATCACGGCCAATAGGTATTTTAGAGGACATGCCTGTGCAGATAGGGAAATTCTTTATTCTCGTTGACTTTTTGGTTTTGGATATTCCCGAAGACCGACACACTCCTATCATTTTAGGACGACCATTCCTGCGCACTGTTGGTGCAGTGATAAATTTCGGGGATAGGACCATGACTGTGCAGGTAGGGGATGAAAATTTGACCCTTTACCAGACCGGCGTTCATAAGGCACCAATGCAAGCCAAACCTTGTGACGCCATATCCTCTATTGATCCTCCTACGGATCCTCCTATTGCTAGTACTGAGTTATTTTCTGCTGTACTGACACCTCCGCCCCAGCTTGGGAGCAAATTGGAGGACCATGCTGTTATTTCTGTTGCTGCAGGGTCATGGCAGAGAGGGCATAGGAGATCCTGGTGGTACTTGTGAGACGGAATTCGAGCAAGCTGCTGAGAGAGAGAGGCCGGGCAAAGTGAAGAAGCGTGTCATTGATTTTGCGACACCAGATATCCTTCCTTCGACTAAGCCTGTTGTCTGGAAGCCTAGAGTAGCGGTCCATACTGCTGAAAGGACTTCTTTTGGTCAAGTGCCCTGCTTTGGGGTAGCTTGTTATTGAGCCGTAGTGCTATTCGGCTGTAATTATTTTGTAATTTTGGATTTTTGTTGAACTATTTACTGCTTTTATTAGGACGTTTATTTTTAGTTTTAGTTTAGTTTATTTGAGTTGACTTTGGACAAGTTTTGGTATTGGTATTTTTGTATTTTGCATATTTGTGAAATTTTCAGGTAATATGGAGTTGATAAAGGATAGGAAATCGTTCCATGGAGATTGCCACGATCGAGCCCTGCTGATTCTTGATCGAGTTCTTGCCGCTGTGCAATTCGAGATAGAGGAGTTTTTCTCCTTTTCTCTCTCGTTTATTTCTCCTCCTTATTTCCTTTCTTTTCAATTTTTACATGCTACATCCTTTACCTGAGTTTTACAAATTTTTGCAATTAAAATTACCAATTTGTTTACCTAAATATCTTTCAAGTTTTAATTAAACCAACTTCCGCTGCTTTTATTTTGGTTTAATTATGTTTTGTTGGGTAATTAATTTGAGTTCTTTCTCCCTATTTCTAATTGATTTATTGCAATTCCCTTTTGTCGGGAATTGGTTTGGGGAGGTTTGCTTTATTGTTTATTTGCTAATTAGAACTCAAGTTATTGCAGAGTTAGATTGACGCGATTCACCGCTAGTGCTTCTATTCTGTTGTGGCCCCTGCTGTTGCCGCGACGATGTATGCTCGTGATCCCGCTTGTATCACGATTGCTTTTATCTCCCCCGTTTCATGTCCGTTTCGGAGGTTATATCTTGTGAGTTTCCTACTCCATTTCATTTTATCTCCTTAAGTTTAGTTTGCATTATTACCGCCTCTTAAATGCCGATGCGATTTGCTTCTTTGTTAGGTAGTAGTTGGTCCAATGAGGACATTGTCCGATTTGGTTTGGGGAGGGTAATGCATCCTTGAGTCTGCATTTGCATTTGTTTTGCATTCATATTTATTGCATTTCTGCATGCATTGTTCTTACTTTTCAGAATAATCATTAAAAATTTAAAATTGCATATTAGGTTGAGTCTGATTGGAGTATTCATTGCTATAAACTGTCATTTGCTTAAGCCTTGCACTTTATCACGTCTTTTAGCAAAAGTTTCGCAATATCTCGAATTTCGTTTCAAAATTTGTTGAACTAGTAGACTTGACTTGAAAATTTTGGCAAACTACAAGAATCTTTCTAAGGATTAGAGCTTAATAAATCGGTGACATTCATGACCGATTTCATGTAGGAATGTGAGTAGCACTCCTTATAAGTCATGTTACATTAATTTGCATAAACATGAATTTGATCTGCTTAGTGCCTGTATGCATTCGGTTTGTGGTTTGTTGACACATGTGGGAGAGGTCTCCTTTTCTCATTTTACCCATAAGCCCCACATAGCCAAAATTGCCTTCTTGTCCCATCAGCTACATACTGAAATTAGCCACCTTATCTGAGCTAGTACTTGTAGTTTTGGGAATATTTTTATTGCATTTTGGTTATATTGCTCTACGTGAGATGAGTGGTGAAATGTTGAAGGGGAAGAAAGAAAGAAAAGAATTGAAAAAAAAAAAAAAAAAAAAAAAAAAGAGAAAAACAGATTATGAAAAAATGAAAACCAGATTCGATATTCAACGATCGACCTCACCCTCCGGTCGGTCGACTGTGCTCTCAGAATTGAAAAATCGCATGAATTGGAATTTTATTATATGGCGATTTTTACTCCCATGTTGTTATTATATCTTTTGGGGAGTTGAAGTTTGTTGGAGATTGTGAGTATTGTGCATCAATTTGGCAATCGTTTTGTATCGTTCACATTGAGTTTGAAGTTGGAAAGTGCGTATTATTTGGATCCCGTTGTTGCTAGCTCGGCCTATTAGCTCCACGTATCCAAAACTTTTTAGCCCCTTCTTACCCGTTACCTCACATATCCCATATATACCTCGGCATGTGTCATGGTCATTTGTTTGGTTGGAATGCATATGTACGGTCGTAGAGATCACTTTTATGTTATACTTTGAGGCATGCTCTTATAGGTCGTAGTTAGGTGAGCGTCATTACAAATTTACTTCTTTCTATCCTTACATAATTTACTCACCTTGTCTTTGTATTGTGTGATTGAGCGACCCGTGAGAGTCCGATTTTAAAAGTCTTGCAAGGTCGAAAGTTCAACATCTTTTTGAAATATGTATAAATCCGTTTGCTTGACATTGCGCTGTTAGTAGTTGATTCTGTTGCATTAAATTGGTTTGAGTAGTCGGTTTTCAGTTTGTCCATGTTTGCTCCTTTCTATTTTAGTTCATATTAGTTGCATTAGTTTGCTTGGGGACAAGCAAAGGTTTGGTTTGGGGAAGTTTGATGCGTGTCTATAATATGATGTTTTACATCTTTATTTCCACGCATTTTATGTCTATTATTAGTAGTTTATTCTACTATTTGCCCCTTTTCGTCGACTTCCGCCTTTTTATGTAATATTGCAGATTATCGCGGAATTTAGTAGATAATGAGCCAATCTGTCCCAAAGTGTTTAGCATAGGATTTTACATGGAGTAGTGACTCGAGGAATGAGCTTGGTGCGCGTTTCAAGGCCTAAAGATAGCAAAAGCATGGGTGCGTACGAGTTTAACAAGCAAGTAAGCACTTCACGATGTTGCAGCCTGCTTCATATGGCTATATCTCGAGTTATAGAGCAGATAATCGAGTGATTCCAATTGGAGGTGAAAGCTTATCCTCTTAGCTTTCCAACGCCGCGTAGAATTCCTGATTTGACCAAGTAACGAGGAAATGGCAGCTGTTTTAAGATCGTTGCGCGCTGCAGAATTCGTCAGAATGCACTACTGTACAGCACCTTTGGTCGATCGACTGACCTACTTGGTCGATCGACCAGAGCGCGAGTTCCAGAAGCTACTGTTCAGCTATGCTCAGTCGATCGACTGGGTCTTGTGGTCTATCGACCAGTTTATGCTGCAGCGAGATTTGTTTGCGCGAGACTTAGTGATTAGTCTTGTCTTTTATTAATTTAGGAAATAATAATATCTCTTATTATATATAAGAGAGACTTCTAAAACCTAGGGGAATCATCATTCCTTGACTCAGTTTTCAGTTTTATGTTTTATTTTGGAGGCTGCTTGAAACGACTCTTCATTGCTTCTTCTTCCTCCAACTTTATTTGTAATTTCTACTCTTAATCTTTCAATAATTACTCTTTTGCTTTCTTGTTTAATTGTTGTTATTAGTTATCGCTTTTAGTTAATTTGTTTTATGTCTTTTTAATTTATTAAGTTCAATTGCTATGTCTTCTTATTTAGTTATTTCGCAATTTATTGTTATTTCAATTATCAATATGAGTAGCTAGATTTCCTTCGCTAGGATGTGAGGGGATCTATGGTGTAGACGGCTTAGGATGTTGTAGGATTGTTTAGGTCGGTAATTTCCTTATCATAGTTTATTAATTTGCATCATTTAATGAGGAGACCAAAAGGAGAATTGTTAATTGACTTGGGAATTCTAGACCTAGATCGAGAGATTGGAATAGAATAGACCTAGAAAACTATGATAATTAGTCTACCCTTGAGACCGAAAGGCAATAGGAATTTCTTGAGACCGAAAGGAGATAGAAGTTGCAGACTTAGCTACACCGACTGCAAACGAAAGTTAGTTAGTGTGATTTAGGGAGGGAATTCAGACCGAAAGGGTGTTTCCTGTTGATAGTGGACCGTGAGGGCCTGTCATTTACCCGAATACCGTACTCATATCAGACCTACTTTAGATTAATGCCGTCAAAACTGTAGTGAACCGATCGTCCTAGCTATTTCTTTATTATTGTTTTCATCTTTTTACAGCATTTTATTTCACTTGCAATTTAGTTTCAACCAAATCAAAATCCCCCTTTAATTGTTATTTCAATAGATTAAAAATTAGCAAACATAATTAACCTTGTCTCTCTGTGGTTCGACCCGTACTACCACTAGCTTCTGTTAGTTTAGTTCGGTTTTATAAATTTAAATTTTGATACTAAACGACGGTATCAAATGGCAATAAGAAAATTCCATGGATAGCTTGGTCTAAACTCTGTCAACCAAAGTGTTTCGGTGGACTCGGATTCCGTAACTTCAGAGAATTTAATTTAGCGCTCCTTGGAAAACAAGCATGGAGAATGATCACGGACACGAACTGTTTTATGGTTAAAGTGCTGAGTGGTAAGTACTTTCCGCATACGTCGTTTATAAGGGCAGAACTGGGCTCGAATCCTAGCTATACATGGAGAGGCATTCTTGAAGCGAGAAATGTGTTACAGCTGGGTCTCCGGCGAAGAATTGGAAATGGATTAGGAACTAATGTCTGGAAGGATCCCTGGATTGCGGGTTCACAGAACAGGAAGCTCTTAACGCAAATAGGGGGCAATGATGAAAATCTGAAGGTGGCCGACTTGATAGCTGCGAATGGGCGCTCATGGAATAAGCAGAAACTTCGAAGCACTTTTGTGTCGATTGATCAGGTTCGAATTTTAAATATGCGCATAGGGCAAACTGATATGGAGGATAGTTGGGTGTGGGACTTGGAGAAAGATGGCAGCTATTCTGTTAAATCGGCTTACAAAGCTCTGCTGGGCGAGGTGGGAGTGACGGAAGAACAATCGGATCGATCACAAGAGAAAAGGCTATGGAATAAAATTTGGAGTCTCAGACTATTACCAAGGGTGAAAATCTTCTTTTGGCAGTTTTGTAATGACGCTTTCGCTACAAAACGGAATATAGCATCCCGAATAAAGTCTGTCACTATGGCTTGTCCGGTTTGTTTGTGCGAGGTGGAGACTTGTCTCCACCTGGCTCGGGGTTGTCGATGGGTGGCAGGGGTTTGGGAGGGACTTGGGTTGGAGCTGAGGGCGACGACGGGGTATGAGAGGGTGAGGGAGTGGGTGGAGGATGTGGTGGGAGAGCTTGATCAAAGGGAGGTGGAGAAGTTCATTTTAGGTGTATGGGCTATCTGGGAGGCACGGAATGCGGTGGTGTTCGAAGACAAAGCTATTCATGTGAGCAAAGTGGTGGGGCGAGTTACTGATTTGCTGAGGGAGATGGGGAGTGCGAGTAGAGCTTCGAATGAAGATAGGAGGAAAGGGGGTTAGGAGGGGGAGGACGAGGGTTGTGTGCAAAGGAGAGGAGTTGAGAGACAAGGATGGATGAAACCAGACAGAGGGAGGGTGAAGATAAATACTGATGCAGGTGTCAAAGAGGGAGCAGGGCTCGGAATTGGCGCTGTTTGTAGAGATGAAGCTGGTAGCGTTTTGTGGGGATGGGCGGAACGGCGTATGGAGGAGTTTGAACCCAGAGTTGCGGAGGCTGAAGCGATGTTGGTCGGGCTACGGGTGGCAAAGAGAATGAGATGCCCAGATGTTTGCGTGGAAAGCGATTGAAAGGAGCTTATTGAGTCCTTAATCTCTGGTTGTACGGGTCGTAGTGATTTCCATTTAGTAGTTGCAGAAATTCGTTTATTAAGTAGTAGCTTTAATTCCGTATTTTGGTCGTTTGCTAGTAGAAATGCTAATAGAGTAGCTCATGAACTGGCTCATTTTTGTAAGGTTGGATGCAGTTTGCTCTTCGATACCTCGACAATTCCAAGTCGTGTTATTAAGCTAGCCGCTGCAGATTTAAATGCAAGTTACTAATCCCGTTTTGGGGTTTTTCTCAAAAAAAAAAAAAAAAGAAGCTTGGCTAACAAAGAAGTAAGATGGACTAGCATGAAGATAATGCATGGACTTGCATAAGCAAAAGTGATGGATTAAATAAAGAAATGCACAACAAAGTCAAATGGAAGTTAAGCCCAAAATCAAAAGTCCAAATTGTGGTGGAAAACTTTGGATGCTTAGGGAACATTGGATGCCAAATAGAGCTCTTAATCGGGTGCATAATTGAGCATTAAAATACAAACTTTGGATTCCCTAAGCATTTAACCAAGAATTTAAGAGAGCGGACCAAGAACACCACGACCCCGATCGGGGTTGGGTGGCCCCGATCGGGGTTACCGCTGTCTTAATTGTTTACATTTCACTTTGTGTTCCTATAAATAAGGTGTTGATCCGGGACCTAGAGACCATCTTTTCTACACACTTTTACATAGAAATTCTCTCTAAATTTAGTAGTTAGTTTAGGTTAGCTCTTAGTTTAGTTTAGTTTAGTTTAAATTTAATTTATGTTATATACATTTCCTATTTACATTACAAGTTATAAAACAATTTACATTTACAAGTTATTTATATTACAAGTATTGTTCTTCATTTCGATTTCCATTTTCAATAAGGTAATTTCTTATTCATATTTTCATTATATTTTCCATTTCATTTATCATTAGTTTAATTTATATTTCCACCATGTTAGAGTAGTTGTATTTGTCTAAGGAGTAAGGGGAGCCATGCATGTTTAAGTAATATGTAAATGTCAAAATAAGGATAAATTAATATTGTCTAATTGTTTCTATCACATGTTTGCACCTTATTGTTTAATCTTTGTTTAAAGGCCTTATTCATTGATTAAGTTTGTTCATTCTTTCTAAAAGTCGAGAGGCATGAAATTGAATTAGATTAAGCATGTGTAGTAGGACGACCTAGTCATGGACGAGAGTTTCTCTAGGACCCGGTCTATGGTTGACACTAATGCCGTAAGGTGGGTGTCTTTAAGCCTAAACATTTATCGCAAAATCAACTTCTTAACTTGTCATGAGCAATTACATAATTAGCACGTGTGACCCGACCTCCCTAGACATTTTATTTATTATTGTTTTATCACTTCAACCCAAACCAATTCAAACGTAATCGACCAAGGTAAAATTCAATTCATAACAACTAAATTATAAACTCCCGTCTCCTTTGGGTTCGACCCCTACGTACTAAATTCATTTGTTGTCTAGGGTATAAATATTATTTTTGTATAGGTGTGCGATAGCCTATCAAATTTTGGCGTCGTTGCCGGGGAGACGGTTTTGTTTGCTAATTAGTTGTTGAATTTTATCTTATTTTATTTTGTCTCGGGGAACACTTGTTCCTTGGGATCATCTCACGGTTTCCTTTTAGTTTTAGTGCCTATTTTTGTAGGTGATAAAGCTATTGGCCTTACATAATGAGTTACGAATTCGTCCCACAACTCCAAGATGAGCCTTTTCCTGACTATCTTGACCGATTCTAGTAGTTTTGCGATGGTCTCATCTCCCTTGGACATGTCCTTGATTGGGATTACTTGGGTCATTTCGTGCTTGGTGGCATGGATTCTGAGACCCGTGGATTGGCTTTAAAATTGAGTAATGGGAGTCTCTACTACGTGATTGGGCCGGAACTTTGGAATTTCTTAGATTTCATGACTTCCGAATGTCGGGAATTAGCACGCCAATTCTATTATTGGCGCATCGAACAGGGGCTTAAAGTGTTACAGGCTCGTTTGGGAAAAAATTCTCAAGAGAAACCGAGACGATCCCGACGTGAGCCTATCTTCTCTCATTTTGATTTTTCACCTCCCCAATGTGAGTCTTTTCAATCTAATGATTTTGATTTATTGGATGATGATGATGGTCCGATTTTATCTTTTAAAATCCCCCCTAGTGTCATTCAAATAGAAAATATAGAGACTCATGTTGATGACATTAACCCCATAGTAGATGAGTCACCTTCTACAAATGAATTTGTCGAGATTCCTTGTGATTCTAATGAGGTTTATCCCGAGCCTTTTGACCCACTTGGCAATCCATTTATAGAGAATTTTGTTGATCCATTCGAGAAAGATAGAGGGCTAAGCAATTTTGATATGGAAATTAAGTGGGATTAACCCCCTATTTTTGATGACCCTCTCCTCTTTTATTCCTTATGCCACCCATTTGAGACCATATATGATTATACTTTGTGCTCTAACGATTTATTTTACGGTCTTAAGCATGATGCTCCATCTCTTGCTGACGAGTGGAGTGATACGGTGGTAATATTTGATGTCTCTCTTGCGCTCATCGATAAGATTTATAAATTTTTACCCTTGATCTTTCATGCTTTAATCTTATCAATTACGTACATATGCTTACATGTTGCTCATGCGCAGATATATGATAGACTTCTAAGGGCATTGACGTGCTTTTTAGAGGACGATGGGGGATCCATTAGGAAAAAACTAGTTTGTTTTTATTTTATTTCAATTTTTACGCAATTTCATTTGGAATAAATATTAGACTAATTAGCTATTTTGAGTTGTGACTTGTAGGTGTTTGAAGAGGAGAAGAGGCGTTTTGAAGGATAGCATACTACCCCATGTTATAACCCCGTTCGGAGTCGTAACATTTCCGTTTCTTCAAAAAAAAATGAATGAATTGCCTAATCACTTTGCAAACATCATTCCTTTTTCAAATTTTCAATTTTTGGCCTTTTCTTGAATTTTTGATGAATGGAAGAGTCCCCCGTATACGTTCTAGCTTGGGGGGAGGCTCGCTAGTCTAGTAAGTTTTCTTTGTTTTGCATTTTAGTTTATTTCTCGCAACCCATTAAATATGACCTCTTGTCCTTCATGTTTATGTGCTTTGCGCCATTTTTATGGTTTAGTTGGGTAATTTGATTGTTGGCACATTGAGGACAATGTTGTGTTTAGCTTGGGAGGAGATTGCATTTGCATATTAGTTAGTTTGCATTTAGTTAGTATAGATTTAGTGAGAATTTTTGGAAATTTGTGTTGCTTTTTGCTCTAATCTTTTGCTTGTCCTACTTATGCCCCTTTGTTTATCCCATGTTTAGCTTGATAGCTTTTGATTCACTATGTTTGACGGGATTTAGCATGCATGGGGATGTCTTGACATAGTAGGTGGAAGATGGATTTTGGACCAAGTAAGCTTGACCTTGACTTTTGGCGAGCCACAAGATGGTAAGGTGGAGGTTTCTTAGGCCGGTGCATCCATACCCGGTCTTACTTAGGTGAGTGGTAGGTCTCCTTATGGTGTGTTACATCAAAACGCACAAGTATGGTCTTTAATTCATCTCTTTAAGCATTACTTTCATTTTGCTATGCATTTTTGAAGCCCTTCACTTTGATAAATTAGCCCATTTTCTAGCCCCTTTCACATGTTCTTATTCCCTAGCTACATATAAATAGACTACCCTTGTTAAGCTAGTAGCTAAGTTCTTTTGGTGATGGGATGCTCAAAATTGAGATGATCTTTAAAATCTATATCATTGTGAAATTGGTTTGTCGGATATGTCATTGATTTCCGGAGTTATGAAAGAAAGAATTGGAGCAAGAAAAGAAAAAAAAAAGAGTTCGATAAGAATGAAAAAAAAAGGAGGAAAAAAGAAAAAAAATGAAAAGGAATAAAGTGTTGTAATTTGGAAGAAAGGAAGAAGAGTTTGTGTTATTAAGAGTTCTCATGTGTTTATCAATATCTTATGGAGAATTTCTCATGATTAGTAATGTAAGAAGTCATTTGTCAATTTGATTTCTAATTGGGATATTTTGGGTTGGAATGAGCATTTTCACATGGTTTTGTTGCTAGCTTAACATTAGCTCCACATATCCATAATCATTTGTCCCCCTTATGTCCCATATCACAATAAAGCCTTCTTCTAACCCTTTGGCTTCATTATTTGCTTTCATTTGATTGTTTTAGCTTATGATTTGATTGTTTACCATATTAGATTGCGGGCAAATTCTCATGAGTCGAGGATAGCTTGAGTGATTATTCACAAAATGTCCTGTTACACAAAGTTGAGTTATGAGTGGATCGTGAGAGTCCGAAAGTCAAAAGATCACGCAAGAGCCGAAAAGTTTACTTGAAGTCGACCACGCTACACCGTCGTGTAAATCTCAACCATGATATTGCTTATCCTTATGCCCATGTTGTTTAGGGATTTGAATCATTTTGCTTGTTAGCTATTTTGGGATTTGCAATTGAAGGGATATGGTTTCTTGCTTGGGGACAAGCAAGGGTTTAGCTTGAGGGAGTTTGATAAGTCCAATTTATATACATTTTATCCCCATATTTTAGCTCCAATTTAAATGTCATTATGCACTACCTTAGTGATATTGAGCTAATATTTGCTTTCTAGTTCTATTTGTATGTTTTGTCATGTTTTGTAGGTATAAGAGCTTTTAGGAGCTTAATCCTATACATTTGCAAGTAAACTAGAAGCTTGGCTAACAAAGAAGTAAGATGGACTAGCATGAATATAATGCATGGACTTGCATAAGCAAAAGTGATGGATTAAATGAAGAAATGCACAATAAAGTCAAATGGAAGTCAAGCCCAAAATCAAAAGTCCAAATTGTGGTGGAAAACTTTGGATGCTAAGGGAACATTGGATGCCAAATAGAGCTCTTAATCGGGTGCATAATTAAGCATTAAAACACAAACTTTGGATTCCCTAAGCATTTAACCAAGAATTTAAGAGAGCGGACCAAGAACACCACGACCCCGATCGGGGTTGGGTAGCCCCGATCGGGGTTACCGATGTCTTAATTGTTTACGTTTCACTTTGTATTCCTATAAATAGGGTGTTGATCCGGGACCTTGAGACCATCTTTTCTACACACTTTTACATAGAAATTCTCTCTAAATTTAGTAGTTAGTTTAGGTTAGCTCTTAGTTTAGTTTAGTTTAGTTTAGATTTAATTTATGTTATTTACATTTCCTATTTACATTACAAGTTATAAAAAATTTACATTTACAAGTTATTTATATTACAAGTATTGTTCTTCATTTCCATTTCCATTTCTAATAAGGTAATTTCTTATTCATATTTTCATTATGTTTTCCATTTCATTTATCAATAGTTTAATTTATATTTTCACCATGTTAGAGTAGTTGCATTTGTCTAAGGAGTAAGGGGAGCCATGCATGTTTAAGTAATATGTAAATGTCAAAATAAGGATAAGTTAATATTGTCTAATTGTTTCTATCACATGTTTGCACCTTATTGTTTAATCTTTGTTTAAAGACCTTATCCATTGATTAAGTTTGTTCATTCATTCTAAAATTCGAGAGGCATGAAATTGAATTAGACTAAGCATGTGTAGTAGGCCAGGACGACCTAGTCATGGACGAGAGTTTATCTAGGACCCGGTCTATGGTTGACACTAATGTCGTAAGGTGGGTGTCTTTAAGCCTAAACATTTATCGCAAAATCAACTTCTTAACTTGTCATGAGCAATTACATAATTAGCATGTGTGACCCGACCTCCTTAGACATTTTATTTATTATTGTTTTATCACTTTAACCCAAACCAATTCAAACGTAATCGACCAAGATAAAATTCAATCCATAACAACTAAATTATAAACTCCCGTCTCCTTTGGGTTCGACCCCTACGTACTACATTCATTTGTTTTCAGTTAGGGCTGGAATAGTAGTGATAGAGGGTTGTACTGTATGTATAGGTGTTGCTTGATTGATGGGTGCTGCGTGATAGGACGAGGAATCGCTGCGACTACTCAGTTCCTGTTGGTTGTTTAGTGTGTCAGTTGTTGCATTGATTGCAGTGTCGGTATGATTGGATTGTCCGTGTTGTTGGTTGGTGTTGTGTTGTCTCAATTGGCGTGATTGTGATTGTTTGTCTTGGTTCTCGAGGTGCGTCCTCGACTGAGTGGAGTCACTTGCGGGAGTGGCTTCACACCCTAGTTTCGCCCTCTGTGGAACTCGCCACGGGAGGGGATGCGACAAGGTTATCGCTCAGTATGATGAGCGTGGCTTAGGCGGGAACGGCTGCGGTCCCCCACTGGCAGGGCTGGTCCAGTGGACAGTCGTTGATGGTGATTGATCGGAGTTGTGGTGTGTATGAGTTTTGTGTACTTGTGTAGTGTTTGTGGTTGTTGATGTGTTGCCTCAGTTACTGACCTTGTGTGGTTTGTCTTTGTTTGTTCTGTTGTGTCTACCGTGATCCCTTATGGTGAGCAGTCGGTTTTTCAGGTGATGTCTTGGATGATGGCTGGAGTCTTGACGGGGATGGGTCTTTCGCAAGTTACGTCAGAGATAGTTCACATAAGAATGTTGAGTTGTATCTTTTGTATTAGTAGTTTGGCTAGATCACTTGTAATAATTATAAATGTTCTTCTATCGACTTTTGATCATTACTTACCTCGGGTAACCGAGATGGTAACACCTTTATATGCTAGGGAAGGTCTTGTTATAAGGCTCCTTGGTATATGGGGGTGTTACAGTATTAGAACCGGTCCATACACGATCACCGCTTAGGTTAGGTTGGACAGTCACGAAACATATTGTCCAGTTGAACAATGTTGCAAAAGCATGCAAATCCAAGGCTTCCATCCAATTCGGCTTTTGACATGGTTTATGATGAGCCCATTTGATTTGTCTATAAGCACTGTTTCGCTCACCGTAGTAGACAGTGACATAGATTAACTGTTTCAACTCCACCAACAACTGTTGTCGAATCTCGAGATAATTTTTTTGATTTCCTGTTTTTGCATGCGACATAACCTGAAAACCACAATGACCATCACCCTCCGGGTCAAAAGCTCCTAAAAAACCATCAATGACCGCCTCAGGCATACAATGCTGATAATCGAAAAGACCTACGTCTGTTACATAGTCATAATTAAGCTCAAGAGGGGGTCCATCACCTACATTCAATATAAAGTACAGAATTAAGTGTAAATATTAACATTAAAAAATAGTTACCTAAATATTAACATTAAAAATTAACTAAATATAAATATAAACAAAAACTATTATTAAAAATTGAAATTAACTCAATATTAACATACCTCCACCATTACTGGTTGTCGTACTCGGGTAACTACGTCTGGAATGTTCGAAAGCAGATTTATTACGGGTATTGGACTTCCTTGGACGACCACGACGTGTATCTATTATTTCAGGTTCCTCAACAACCTCGTCCTCAGGATACAACTTAGTGAACAATGACTCAGTTACATCTATTTGGACCGAATGGTGGGAAGCCCGAACTTTATCGAAAAGGTCCTCCATCACATCATTATGGCGAGAACGCCGATGACTAGAATCCGTGTAGGCTAACCGTGACCAAAACACATGTAAATCATCAGGATGAATTCTTTTACCTTCGTGGAAAACTGTATGTAACCGACAAGCACACAATAGCTTATGGGTGGTCCATAATGTGCAACCACAATTCTCCTCCAAATAATAACCCAAATCAGTCCCACGATTATATTCCACTAACATTGCTTCAATGGCGGTCGCCGAAACTCTTCCACTCAACATTGAAAATATATTCCCATAATACATATTAGTAACAACCGTCTTGCTTATAGAATCTTCCAGCGTTTTACGAATTTCAATATATTGCCCGTGAATCATAACATCAGCCCGTTTCCATATATACTGTCAAGAGTAAGTTCAGTTGATCCTAACCACATCTTCAATTGAGCATGAGCGGACTCAACTCTAGACGTAGTTGTGTTACCAAAATGAAGCACCAAATTAGTAAAGCATTTGCCAAACATATGGATTTTATGCCACCAAGTCAACTCAAGATAACTGATAAGTGCAGGATGACCACAATATTTTTTCTGCAACTCATTCCACTCCATGGTACATTCATCAAACGTTTTAGCTTCAACAACTTTCTTCCAAGCGCCGTGTGCTAACGCTTTCCCAAAATTACCATTCCTCTCCATGTTCGTTGCTCTAGCCTCAATTGCAGTGTATACGTGAAATAAGAACAAAAAATGATGGGAAGTACGAAATACAGCAGAAAGTGCAGTAACTAGACCACGCTCGTGATCCGTAACTATGACTGTTGGCCTCACACCTGGTTCCAACAATGACTCTAACCTTCTCAAAACCCACTTATACCCTTCGGTACCCTCGTTCTCAATTAACGCGTAACCTATCAAAAAACTTTTTCCAACAGGTGTGACGCCTACACATTGAACCAATATAAGACCGTACTTATTTGTCTTGTAGGTGGAGTCAATTATAATAACATTTGGCCACGCTTTAAACATCTGCACCGCCTCTGGATGAGTAAACCAAGCATGTGTAAGTTTTTTTGTTTCAGGATGTTTGATGGACTCACTAAGGTAGTTAGCTTCGTTCGCTAAATGCAACATATATTGCACACTATTTCTCCCATCTCTATCCTTCGCACTCAATCGGGCATTCTCATTATAAATTTGTTTCAGAATCGGAGGCGGTTTATCAGGATACCGAAGCGTAAAAGCATGTCTAACCATCCCCAGTTTCACATGAGACTGCCGATACTGCTTAATCAATTATTTCTGTTCTTCAGTAAATTTCACTCTACGCCTATGACCTTCTAGAAACTTTCCAAACTTGTGATTGTGAACCCCGCACTTCGGAACAACAACCCACACACCTTCACCTTTTTTTATCACTCTTAATGCAAATGGACACAAAAATTTTTTGGTCTTCGATTTTCTTTGCGGTTTCTCGAGATCCTTAGCCTTGCTATTATAAGGTCCGTATCACTCACATTTCACTATTTTATACGGAGGACTCTTTTCCATGTGATACTTAGCCTTTACCAAATGAAAGCCTAACTCATATGCAACTTCATCACAACGATCAAATGCTTCTTCAAATGTGTTAAAACGGATGCTCAAATACAAACATATCACTATAATCTACATTCTCTTCACCGGGATCTTCATAATTTTCCTAATTAAATCCATTAACGGTATTTTTATTTAAAAAAAACGTATTTTAATTTAAAAAAAAAGGTCCATTTGTGTGAAATATACGAAATAACCTGGGTCCATTCGTGTGAAATACACGAAATAACCTGGGCCATTTCGTGTAAATCACACGAAATATGCTGGGCCATTTCGTGTAATTTACACGAATGAGCCTGGTCCATTTCGTGCAATTTACACGAATAAGCCTGGGTCATTTCGTGAATTTTACACGATTCTGCCTGGGTTCTTTCGTGAATCTCACCCGAAAACGTAGTTTCTGAAAAATCGAAAATGCGTGTCCAAAAAAAATATTAACATGTACGAAAATGCGTATAATACCTCATTGTCTTGCGTGTTTTCATTGTGTTGCGTATTTTCAGCTTCTTCCTCGTAATTTCCCGTGTTACTACTGTCTCCATAACCACTTCCTTCACCGTTACCGTAACTATAATGTTGATCGTTATACCGATAATGTTGTTCAGCATTCCAATCGTTTTGAAATCGATTTCCATCATTATTGTGAGAATTATCATTATTGTACGAATTAAAGAGATAATTAAAAAAAAAGGATTTCCGTCACTCATTTAAAATTTTCCGAAAAAAATAAAATTTTAGAGAGTTAAAGTAGAGAGAAGGGCAAACTTGGAAAAAGAAATGAACTTTAGGGGCAAGATGAATATTTTAGGAAGAAAATAAAAAAGGGTAGAAAATTAAAGTAATAAAATAGATCAGATTAATGGCGATATTTCGATTATTAGTTAATTAAACACGTAATTAATGACTACGTCAAAGCGAGAACGTAAGTTCAGGGACATAAATCATCTCAGAACAGGCGCAGCATCTGCCGCATCCCTTGGAAGAGGCGCAGCTATTCCTGCGTCTGTTCTTGAGTTGAGCTCTGGCTGTGAAGTCAAAACCGCGAGTTGTTAATGTTTGTTGGCATATTTACGATTGATTATTGATGTTTATACTCAAGTGAAAGTGATTTAACATATTAATTATGTCTGACATCGTCATAAAAACGATAAAAGCGGATTAAAACGAATTAGAACGAATTATATGTATTTACGATGTCGGAATTACAAAAAGGAACGAACTTGAAAATCGAATAAAACTTGATAAACTGAAATCAAACAAGGAAATATGTACCAAAAAATGAATCTCAGAAACTTGATATGAACAAATCGAGTCTCTAAAATCCGGGTTTGATTTAATGACGAAAACCCGCAAATATCAAATTATAAGGGATTGAAGTCGGAAATAAAACGTTATAATTGTAAAGGAATTATTAAAACATGGTTTATGTACTGAGGAATCTTAGAAAATAGGAAAATAAGACAAAAGGACGAAACCACAGAAAGCTGAGGAGGAAGAAGAAGAAGAAGAAGAAGAAGAAGCCTCTGGAAGAGGCGCAGCTGCTGCTGCGTTTCTTCTCGACGTTTGGTATCCGCTGTTGCGTAAAAACAGTTTTCACTAGTAGAAAAACCCCATACAGTGGCGGTTATAAATGACCTTTTGTGGTGGTTTTTAGAGACTTAGGGTTCGTCGTTTATCGCGGCGTCGTATAAACTTTACGACGGTTATAGGTGGTTGTACAACCGCCACTATAGCTCTCCTATTGTGGCGGTTAATTTACAAAACCTCCATTATAAACATACATAATACGACGGTTGTTAGACAAGAACCGCCACTATAACTTATCTACAGTGGCGGTTATTGTTTGAAAACCGCCACCATAGGTATTTCAATAATAGCTTTGTACCACAACCTACCACTACATGTTCTCTATAACATCGGTTGTTGTAAAGAACCGCCACTAATGATAATTATGACGTCATTTATTAGTAAAGAACCGCCATTAAAGGTGAACAAATTGTGGGGTTTCATACTTAAGAACCGCCACCATAGATAGATTTTTTTTTAGAAAAAAAATTATTCGCTACCAAAATTTCGGCAACAATGTCCTATAGAATGGACAAGCCAAATAGCGAAATAAACAAACAATATATACACAAGAATGTCAGCCAACGAACTTGCATATCATCCGCAAAACAATAATGTCGATGGTCAAAATTATACATCCAAGTGTATAAATAATCACATACACGTCGTAGTTAATAAACTAATTAACATTTGATTTTCGATCTAAACAGTTAATAGCCCACACCTCTTTAACATCTTTTATCTCCTCAATTAAGATTGAATTGTTGAATCTGCAATAATACATTTAGCAAATCAATAGTTAGAAAAACAACCTAAATATATTAAAATCAACATAAGACACCATCGAACACTCCTTTGTTTGATCGAAAGCTTTTGCATGAGTGAGACAAAACCATGGCAGGTAATAACTAATAAGACCTTAAAAAAGCATTAGCAAATAGTGTATCAAAATATAACTGCAAATTATCATAGCTCGTACAATCCAAAGACCAATTTATTCAAAATTTCAATTTCATATTAGCATGTTTTACGGAAATATGAACGTTATTAGCCGTGACCTCGGGCAAAATCCTAACTCTTTGCCAAACTCGTCTAACCTGAAGAAAGCTTTCTTCATATTAACATGTTTTAAGGAGATATGAACGTTATTCAGTGTAATTGAACCCCAATGTGATGGTGCACATTGAACATTGGCTATAAACCACATGTCACGATGCCAGAGAGAAAAAGGATTACGGGTAATTTATAAAAGGGTTTTTCTAAGTTGGATTTAAATATACTTTTGACGTAAATCTTACAATAATTGGTACAAAAATGAAATAAAATAAATAAAGACGGGATTTACACCCTCAGACTTACATGTTTGACGAAACGAGATTGACTAAGTTAACATTAGTGATTGCTCGACTCGAATGTATGTAGAAAGTGCCCTCGTTGGAGGATTTTAGATTAACTGATTGATGTGTAGTGGTCAAATTGGTCGGTCATGCAACATGACTGGTACTCAGAATGATCTGAGCTTACGTGGTCGATTGATCAAGCACGTAGGCGTCAAAAGTTTAGAGCAAGGTCTAGAATGCAAAGGGAGAAGAGAAGGGCGGACACTCGCGTGAAAAATATGAAGACCGAAAGTCTCTATTTATACCAAAAAAATGTAAAGAGTTTTGGAATGACACAAACTATGGAAAGAAATCACGGAAATATTCCGTAAACAGCCAAAACAGGGCTGGAGAAGAGGCGCAACAGTTGCTACGGTCCTTTGATATGTGATTAGTTTACGCCGTTTCACTTCCTGTTTCTCATGTATTTTGCCTTCTTTAGCACGTTTTTAGCTCACTCTCGCTCGTGTTTTGCCCTTTATTCCATGTACATCAATATTATGACTCCCCGTACTCCTTTGTAAGGGATTGGCCTTGGAAAAAGGCGAGACGGAATGACGATCGAGTGAAGAAGCTAACTCGTGTTAGCTTGAGAAGAAAAGAGAGTTGAAAAAGCTGAGAAGTGTGTTCTGCCGGTGTATCGGCAGCCGGTTCAGCCATCGGCAGAACACCCCCACCTGACGTCACTAAGAGAAGTGGAAAAGGCTGAAGGAGTATGCTCTGCCGGCAGGCCGGCAGCGGGTCCACCGGCAGAGCACAACGTCCACATTTAATTAAGGATTGAAGAGGAAGAATCGTTTGGTCTCGCTATCGGTAGACGTACCGGTAGCCGGCCAACCGGCAGAGTACACACCAAGGAAGAAATTGGAGTATAGAGGAGTGTGTTCTGCTGGTAGGCCGGTAGCCGGTCCACCGGCAGAACGCACACTACAGCTAAAATTCTAAATTTCAAGTCCAAAATACAAAAGGCGCGCTACCGGTAGGCAGACCGATAGCCGGTCCACCGGCACAGAGCAACAGCTGCGTATTAATGGGCTTTATTTCCTCTTCATCTCTAATCCAATGACAGACTATAAATACCCCCTCCCAAAATCAATTGTACACACAACCCTATATCTAATTTATTTCATTTCTCCAAGTTCGAAACTTTGCTAATTACTTTACTAATCATTCCCTAATTAGAATAATTCCTTCAATATTTAGTAGATTATTAGTTCTAGTAGTTGGGTTGTAACAAGGGTGAAGATTTCTCCATCCTTATTTTCATCTAAGTTTCCTTCTTACTATTGAATTGGTACAATTTCTCTCCTTTGTTTTCATTTGTTACATTTGTTTACATTTAAGTTTGATTAGTTGTTTATGTTGAAATTCTTCTCTTTGTTGTTAGACTGTTGTTTTTCTCTCTCTTGTTCATCTTCTCCTTGTTCACCATTGTTGATTTAACCCAAATATTGAGTCTTTGGGTTTCTTGTGTTAAAGTTTGTGTCTTTTGGTTTAATCCTTACTCATTTTAGACTAATTTGCCTTTCCTCATAATTTTGTTGGTTTATTGCATGATTAGTAATAGAATTTATTCTCACATCATGTTTACATTTAAAGAATCCATCTTTATTCATTGCCTTCCTTTAAGAGCCACGATTAGTGAGTAGTACCCTTGCTGGGGTGCGATTGGGCACTTACATGAGCGATTAACATGTTTGATTCCATTTAAATAGTCATTAAGGGAAAATTGATGGGGTTTACCTTAGGATTTATTTTGTTAATGTTGTGATTTGGGAATTTGGTTGATTGATGACCCTTGTCCACCAATGGGAATTGGTTAGGTCCTAGGTTGACCACCCATTTACATCCTTGGCCTATTTGGGTTGAACCCGGGAGGGAGAGCCTAAAGAGGGTGCCTTTGGGGACCGGTTTGACCTTCACCTTTGGAAAAAAGGTTGGGAAGGCCGGGAATTTATCGTATGCTTAATGACTCCTAGCATTAATCGACTACCTTGGGGATGGTGCGCGTTCCTAGGGTCTTAGAATATTGTATAGGAGATTCCGAGTCATGAGCCCGGGAGGGAGTTCAGTCGGTAGGTCTAGTGTCCTTTTGTGAGCCCGGGAGGGAGTCAATAGACGAATTAGAGGCGTTTTCCCCCGCCTTGTACTCCCAAGATGACTAATTGTCGGAATTAACATGATAATCACGAATGTTTGTAGCCTAATCGTGCCCTAGTCCTTCCATATCTTGAGTAAAACATCATTCCAATTAGTTTCTTCTTTGAATTTTGTTGTTGCTTTATTAGTTTCATTTGCTAGTCATTTAGTATAGCTCACCTAGTCATTTTGCCAATCAAATCCTTTTTCTTTAACTTAGCTAAACTTAAGAATGATAACAATTGGTAATCTCTCATACTCCTTGTGATTCGACCCTCAAGTAGTGCAACTACACACGTTCACTTGCGAAGTTAAGCTTGAACCATCATCCTTCCAAGAGGCGCAGCACTTGCTGCGTCATTTCCCCAGAGGTTTCCTCCTGCGGAAGAAAGATTTCCGTGTTTCTATTATGCAATTGTGGTAGGTCTCTACTTCCTTATTCCGTAAAATATGATATATAGGATATATTTTACAAAAGATATAAAATTTAATTATGGAATAAATATCTAGAATATTCTAGAACATTCCGACTCGGCATTTTAAAGGGTTTCTTAGAAAATGAAGCGGTTTTTGACCCGGACTCCAAATGAACTCTAATTACTGTTAAAACGATCGTATCGGCGCGTAGATGACGACCAAGGGATAGACACAAGTGTTTGAGCTATCACTTGACGATAAACTTACGGACTGTCATAAATCGTTCCGCGTACCAAACATGCGGCCCAATCATCACTGGGTGGTTGGCGGAAGGTGTAGAAATGAGGTATCTTCACATGTAATTTTTAATCAATAAATAGCATAAAGCCCGGATCTTTGAAAAATATGATTATCACAAGAGTAAGATTAGAAAGCACCTACCTTGGCCCATGATGAGAAGCTAAGTGCAGCAGCGGAAACGATAACGATTATTATTGAGATTGAGTTTCTCCCTCTTGACCCTTTTAGCACTTGACAGTTCCTTTTTGTGATGGAGGCGTAAGAAGAACTTTTAATGGGTTGAGAGAGGACCAATCCCTAGGGCCTTCTTTTATACATATTCACCATCAGAATATATTAGGAATTTACCTTATTTTATAACCAATAGAATATTATCTTTACATTAACTAGGCCATATAATATACCATATTTAAGCCACAATAAAGTAATACCGATTACGGATTTATGAGCCGAACTTATAACTCAAAAGTCCAACATATACTCCCTCCTATTCTAGATAAATGTCCCATTATGAATATGGTACAAGAATTAAGAAAGTGAGTTTAGACCACACAAAACAGACAATGGGACAGTTATGTGAATAGACGGAAATGGAATTAAATTTGGACCACACAACACTTGTCAAAAATGGACAATGTGACATTATTGTGAATAGACGGAAATAGATAATGGGATAATTATTTAGAATAGGAGGGAGTACTATTTTGAGCTTTTCTTAGTTGTGTTAAGACAATGTTTACATAGACAAGTTACACTATCTTAACGCTAACCCGCAAAAATTCAAAAGGCAATGATTGTCAACCCTTAGTGCAACTGATACCTTCCCCTTGAGGAAACCAATTATATAAATCATCTGTGACGGATATATTCGTCGTAAGTTTGCGACGGGTTAAATACTATCTAAATAAGGAGATAAGACAAAAGCAAATTGCCTAAGACTAGCATTCTATTTTGTCTTATCTATCCATATGGTAGTATTTGACCCATCACAAAGCTTGTGACGGATATACCCGTCACAAGAAAGACTTATTGTATATAATAAATCAGTTTGTCTCATTATAGACGAATATTGTCCATCTCACAAATTAAAGTAGATAGTGCAAGTGGGGTATCCATTTTCCACCCACTTACACTACCCACTTTAATTTGTGAAAGGACACTATCCATCTATAGCTATAGACAGATAATGTCCGTCTATAATGAGAATTTGTGATAATAAATAGCTTTAATTTGTAAACCAATAAATGACGACAGCCATAATAAAGAAGAAACTGTTGAATTAAATGGTCATAGTCACTACTCAATGGATCTCTAACACACTAGTCAACCTCATACTACTGATACGTGGCAGCTATTTTGCCTCTGTACACAATACACACCCAGCTTCAAAAACTTAACACAGCCGCCAAATTCCCCTTCTATATATAGTAACAGTATACTTTGATTGATTGAATCTCTTTATGTAAGTAGTGTCCTGCGTCTATCTTCCGTAAAAAAAAAAAATTGAAATTTTTAGAACAGTTATTTTCATTTTAATCTAATTTAACCAAATCGTGAGTATCACCTCTCATAACTTTATCCTATTGCACTTAGATTTTTAAAATTGTCGTTTCTGATATCACCTTAGTTAAGCTGGCCTAAGGGTGAAATGGGATTGGAAGAGGCAGGATCGAGCACGAACCGGGTTTTAGCGAGGCGGTGCACGAGATTGGAGGCGGGACACGAGAGACTAAGAGAGTTACTAGAGGAAGTATTGTGTGAACTCAAGAGTAGGAAGGATAATGAAAGAGGAGGTGGAAGAGGTGGAGGAAGGAAGAGTAATAATAATAATAATGATTATAATTATAATAATGGACCGTTTTTCCGAGGGAATTTCAAAAGTCCATACCATAGTCTGCTTCAGTCTCTAGGCCATGCTCTTCATGTTACCTCTGTTCCTTCTGGCCATATCCTCTTCTGGTATGATTTTTCTCTTCTTTTATTTATTTTATATTCACTCTCTTTAATTTGCTTATTACTCGCTACATAAATTGAATATTAGTAAGATTGTTAGACCGTTTTCGAGTATAAAACCGCCATTTCATGATTAAAAGCTCATTTATGTTTATGGATAGATGAGTTGTACACTTGTACTTTATTCGGTCTCGCTAAAGACTCTTAAGAGTACTAGTACTATATGCGGGATATCACACTTTCTAATTTCTAGTATACCTCTTCCGAAAAACAATGTCATCCAATGTTGCGAATTTTATAGCTAGAGGTGTTCTCGGGTCGGGTTCAGGTCTGACTAGGCCCACCAAATGGCGTGCCAGGCTCTTTTGGTCAGGCCCGTGGGTGAGGTGGGTCGGGCGGCGGGAAATATAACCCGGGCCAAGCTGGCGGGACGGGACTTACCATTTTTTATTATTTTTTTTTTCCTAAAATGATGGGTCGTGCTATTGGCGGACCGGGCCAAATTGCCTAAAAACGGGCCAAAGACGGGTCGAGTTGGTCCGGGTTAGCCCGTGCTTATGGCTAGCTCTAGTTATGGGCCTATGGCAAAGGTGAGTAATCAAAATTTTAAGGCCAAGTAAAAATTAAGTATCGTAAGGCGGGGAGTGCTACAAGTAAACTTTGAAACTTATAGGGAGTACTACGTATCTAAATTGCATATGGGGTGAGCTTAGGTGATTAATTTTTAATCACATACAATTGCCTAATAATGTTCTCATATGTTCTTTAAAATGAGTTAAATATTATTCCATATCATAAATTTAAGAAGTCCCATTTAATGTTATGCCCATAACGGTGAAGAAATATGTACTCTAAGAAAAAAATAAGTTAATGATAGTCATTAAAATCGAGTCTGTAATGGGTCAGATTGAAAAACCAAAATCCTAGAAAGGTTTTGACCGAGATTAGGCTTTTCATTGATTCCGTCCCGGTCCGGTCCGATCCGGGCATAGCCGGACATCAAAACTAGTTTGTTCAATGATTGAACATGTTAATAACTACGCGAAAATTGAAGTAAATTAAGAATTTAACAACTTAAGAAGTCTCAATTTATATTCAATTCAAATGTTTAGGATATCTACTGTTCAAATATCGAAGTATTAATCTGATTAGATGTAGATATTTGGTAATGTCATAATTTTTTTGAAAAATTAAAGTTTGAATCAATACCATATTCATCGTCTCACACGATGATTTGCATTTATTTTCCTACTTCAATCTCAACATAGAATTTATATGTCACTTATATATTTTTGCATTTTAAAACACTTTTAGGTGTTATCTCACAGAGTGTTATACTTATAATTAAAATTGAGGTGAAAGTTATAAAAGTACGGAAAAGTTGGAATATTTGCAAAATAATAGGGAAACCAAGCTAAGAGTATAATTCTCTAAATACACTCATTAAACTAAAATTTGACAATAAAAAAAAAAAAACGGTATTGCTCTTTCACACACAGATTTTATTCATTCACATACGCATTTTACCTTTTTACCCCCTTTATTTTTTCAGTTTTTTCTTTACCCCTCTCTCTCCTACCGTTGCATCACCTAATAAACTAGAAGAACGAACAACTTCTCCGCCACCCTTGCCACCGCCATCATTCCTTTACTTGACAACCACTAGACCACACACTTCCGTCGCCAACCGCGACAAACACCTTGCGCAACCCATCCGCTCTCAACAGCTACCAACGACAAACCCACAAAAAGCCACCAAAGGCATAGCCATAGACCATAAATAAATCAAAATCGAGCCACCACATCTACTCCTTAACCACCCATAGGAGCCTCCAAAATTGGCCAACTGAACCCCGTCATTGTCCCTCCTTCGTCTTTTGGATCTCCCTCGCACGCCATTGTCTTGCTCCTCCGCTAAATCGAGATGCAGCCACCACTAGCCTTAGGATGCAGATTACCTAGTTTATCCAACCCAAAATCATCCATTCCCATCAAAACCCTAGTTGACAAAATTAAGTAATTAAAAAACATATAACAATTAAATTAACTTATTAAATAAAATTAATGTAATGTATTGATAAAAATAGTTATTAGTTGTTTGATATGAGATGTTAAGATCCATTATTGAAGAATTTAGGAGGATTTTGTTTAGATTGTAAGAGAAAGAAAAAGAGAGAACAAAGTTTGATGGTAAGGGTATGTAGTGGAAATTTTATAAAAAAAAAAATGTATGTGAAAGAGTAAAATGTGTATGTGAAAGAGCAACAACAAAAAAAAAAATCAATAGAAAAATATGATTATGGATCGGATAATTCTACTATTTGTAAAACAAATATTAACATTTGATCCGAACTTAATTATACAAATACAAAATCCTAAATTTCGGATTAGATATTGAATTTGTCCGGATAATCTAATTTTTTCTTAGTACTATCCCTTAACACAATTTTTTTTTTAAAAAAAAATATTTTTTCACATTTAAAAGTTTAGTTTTAAGGATAGTTTTAGTCAGTTTAAGACCGGGGCAGATCAACGGTTTCTTCGAGGATTTAGAGCAAGTGCAATGGAAGAATTTTTTTTTATGTCAAGTCATTTTTTGTCAATTACTAGATTTAAGAACTTCTTTTTAACACAATGGAAGATTTTTTTTTTTAGAAACAGTGCAAGAACTTTTTGTTGGTTCTTAATTGAGACCCAATTCTTAATATTTTATTTACATTAAACTATTTTCTTTTTTTGAAAGTATCAAAGAACTTGTTTCTTAAACAAAAACCTAGTTCTTTATTTGACAAACTCAATACTACTCACAATGGGAAGAACTTTATAAAGTTCTTATTGACAACTAGATCAAACTCACCATTGCACTTGCTCTTAAAGTGGTGTTTAAAAATTGCCTATCAACATTACTATATTTTAGTTTAATGGTAATCGGACCCCTAACTTCAAGGTCGGTGAACTCTCTACCATCTCATATATACTAATTGAATAGGAAAAACTTCACATTTTCTCGCCTAAAAGCACATTTCCTATTTTGATATAAACTCTTATTTACTTTCCTATTTTGATATAATCTTCTCTTCATTTTTAGTCTTCCCATTTATTTTCTTGATCTTCTAGACAATATTTTGACCGCTTTTTTCGACACACATATAACTTTTTTTGCCTGAAAATGATATTTTGTGAAAGAAAAGATATTTTGATAAATGGGAAGATATAAAAAAAATTAGAGTATAAAATAATATCACTAATTTTGCATAAAAAAATATTTTTATTAAAATACACATTTCATGTTATTACATAAATCTCTTGATTAGTTTTTTTTAATTTATTTTCTCAAATAATGAGAAACGTTACAGAAGTAATGAATTGTCAACTTATAATTTATAAATAATATACTAAAAACTACTCCGTATAACAGTATAAATAGCGTGTATATAATGTAAAAGAAATATCTTAACAGTTGAAAATGTCTTAACAGTTATTCGTTTCTATAATTTAGCTCCGTATAGATTTGTAATTTAGGAAATATATCGTTCCGTAACTCTTTGTAATTAGGCGTGTCTTGCGTAGCAATCCTTATAACCCTAGCTTAGCTCTACTATATATATTGTATTCATCGTTCATGTATTATTATGCAATGCAATTCAATAATATTCAACCGTTCATAATTCTATCATGGTATCAGAACCTCGTGCTCTTGATAGGGGTTAAATCCTTCGGAGTAGATCCTATTTCCGAAAATCTATCCACCAAAAACCCGACCCACTCCCGCTGCCTTCACCCGCGAAATGCATCAAACGTACACCGTTACTGAAACCGACTTTCTCTACTCCGTTACTGAAACCACACACAATAGTTACATCACAAAGCATCCCGTTTAATAAACGACAAACCCTTGCATACACTATTGCCCAATACTTTTACCCATCACACCAACCGTCTCACCACCATCGTCATTCGAACTAAAAAACGACAGCCACCACTGTTCCTTATTCACGCCACCACGAGTCTCTCCTGCATCACACGCATAAACGACATCGACACACACCATAATTCGCACCTCCACTAAAAAACCCCGACCCGTCATCAACCGTCACCATTCACAACCACCATGGTACCGTCATTCGACCACCGTGATACAACCCAGTTCGACACCTCCCGTTTTCGACTACAAACCTAGCTTAAAATCTAGGAAACCGAGCCATAGCCTATGCCAAAACACCTCGAAACAGACCCTGTTTTCACAAAAACAGAGGTTCTGACCAGCAGCCATTTCGACCGTTTTTCGCACCACTTAGGATTATCAACGACCCCGACTCTTTCCATATTCACAAAATTCGTATCTTACGATTCCAAAACGTCCAAAAACTCGGTTTTTCGTTACCGTTTGACCCTCCAACGACCTCAGCAGAGACCGTTGCAAAACACACTTTATTTTCGAAAAATCGGCAAACTTAAGCACATTTAGCGACACCTTCTTCTCCGACTGCCTACACGATCCACACGACACCTCCAACTACCTAGCATCACCGACTTGGTTATCCGTCCCCGTAATTTTCTGTGCCAATTTTGGTGCGTTCTCATTCAATACCCGTATAAAACAACTTGCACTTGATTTTCACTTTGTCCGTCCAATTGGGTTCCATCCGTGTTCACCATTTTAATGGCAATGATCAGTTAGGCTTATAAACCAAGCCGCTACCTCGAGCTCGTTTTCTCCGTTTAGTCTCCAAGATCGGTCTTACTCTTCGACCGACCGTCTTGCGGGAGCGTGTAAAGGAAATATCTTAACAGTTGGAAATATCTTAACAGTTATTCGTTTCTATAATTTAGCTCCGTATATATTTGTAATTTAGGAAATATATCGTTCCGTATCTCTTTGTAATTAGGCGTGTCTTGCGTAGCAATCCTTGTAACCCTAGCTTAGCTCTACTATATACTCCCTCCTATTCTTAATAACCCTTTCCTCTCGTGGAGGGCACGAGATTTAAGGGAGGGGAGTATTACATGGTAAAGTATTGTAGTGGGGTAGGAGATTGGAGAGAGAGGAGATATTGTGTGATTAAAATAAGTATTGTTGTGGGGTAAGGTGATTAAAATAAGATAAGGTATGAGTATTGTGGGGTATTGTTGTGGAGTGAGGTGATTAAAATAAGTATTAAAGTTTGCCAAATAAGGAAATAGAGAGAGTATTGTGAATAAATGAAAAAAGAAATAGGATAAGTTATTTAGAATAGAAGGGAGTATATTGTACTCATCGTTCATATATTATTATGCAATGTAACTCAATAATATTCAACCGTTCATAATTCTATCATATAATCCACATAGTCTATACTAGTTGAGAATTTGGGATCCAGCATCTGACATGCACAATGGGATAAGACTGATTATAAATTTTTATAATTAGTGAAAAATACCAAGCTTTAATATTTTAAACAAAAAAACAGAGCCACACAATCTTCCTTCACAACTCGTTCACCCACCTTCCCAAGTTCCACCACTCATCTTCCCATTTGCTTCCCGTAGCGGCACGTGACACCACCACACATCACCTTCAATTATTTTACTTTTGCCCTTTAATCCGTACTATCTAATCTCTGTCGCCAACCAATTATTTAATTAATAAATATAAATTAATTAATTCAACAAAATATAATAATCCAATAATCTTTGGGTAAATACACTACTCAAGCAACTTGCACGACTAAAATAATGCGCACCGATTTTCCAACTTTACCCTTCCCGGCGAATAAGTACCGGCGAGGAGAGAGAATACTAACTGCGACTATAAAAAATGGGCTCCGACGAGTCAGGAACGAGTTTGATCCGAGTATTGGTGGATCGTTGCTCCGAGTTGGAGGTGAGTTACGCGAGTCTTAAAGCTCAACTCGATGTGCTGGCTAAGGACGAGGTTGCCACGTCACCGGATGACGTGTTTTCGTTTCCTGGTAACTTTCGATGTGGCGGTCCGTATGGTCACGTGCTTCAGTCGCTTGACCATGCCGTCCACGTGACTGATCCTGCTTCTGGAGAGATTACTTACTGGTTTGTGGATTTATGGAGTAATGATTCATTTATTATCGTTATGTTAATGTTTTGAACATCTCTATGCCTAGTAATTTTGCATTTACGAGTCGATATTAATGTAAAACCGCCTTATAGAAGACTTACGGATAGATTAATTTATTTTTTTCAACAAAATGATGCCTCTTTGATTTCTGATTGCGTTTTTTTTAAATGATCGCTAGTTTATTTATGTTTAAATCATTTATCGAGTAGCGAATTGTTGTGGATAATCATGTTTGACAAAGGATTGGATTATTTTCCATTTATGACTAGTGATTTTGCTTGTAGATATTGTTTTATGTGCTTTTCCAAAAAACAATAAGCTTTTGGGTTGAGATATTGTTTTTTAAATGATCGTCGAGTTTGGTAATTGGAGAAATAATCAGTTGATTTCAATATAAAGAGGATATGGAGTGGAGATTTGAGGATTGAATTTGTTATGCTAGAAATGAGGAATTTAGAGCGACTAATTTTGTTTTATATTTTGCTAAAGTATAGATTTTAAGTTAATGGCGGCCAGTGGTGGAGCTAGGGGGGGCTAGCAGGGGCGGTCGCCCCCCTGACGGATGAAATTTTCAAAGTTTTTAGTTAAATTTTTCGAAATTTTTTCGGGGTGCCTTATGAAATTAGTCGTTCGCCCCCCTAAGTTCAAATCCTGACTCCGCCACTGATGGCGGCCCATTCTATTGAAATTTGTGTGTTGTTTTTGCTGGTACATAGACAATAGTTGATTGGATTTAGTCTCGAAATACGGGGCGATTAGTTGTTAATAATAGTAGTAGTAGTAGTAAAATGCTTGTTGTGACTGTTGGTACAGAAAACAAAACAACAAGTGGGATTTGCTTCCATTGTAGTCTTGGGATACTACTATGTACATGATTGGCTTTGAGCTGATTTAGAGATTGCAGTTAAAGATTTCGACAATAAATTTGATATTTCCGTTTTAGTTTTTTTGTTTTTGTTTTTGTTTTTAACAATATCATTCTGTACCGACACTTGAACTGTCTTTTTCGGGGCGCCAAAGACAAATTAATGAGTAAATCGCTCTCGTAACTTTGGTTTCATTTCTCCGCAAAAAAGCTGAATTGAAACCAGGACCGCGTGTTTAGGAGATTACAGTCCCAACTGATCATAGATTCAACTTTTATCTCATTGCAGAGGTCATTGGAGGTTTAATATGTGGCCTTCAAACTGCGTGTTTGTGAACTTGTGCACACTCTTAGCTTCACTTATCTGAGCTAGCTAAAGGATTGTTCGCTTACAGTATAGTGTTATATTGGTATTGTTATTATTGGTTCAAAGAAAAAATTAAAATTTTGCAGTTTATAGTCTAGTTAACCAAATAGGCGGCGTCATCCGTGAAGCTTATGAACTACTCCGTCTCAAACAGGAACCATGCTGCAGAGAAGCTTTATGGATGGCGGGACTATGAAGTATTAGGACAATGCTCTTGGGAAATACTTATTGAAGAACAGTATGCTCCATACATGAATAGAATAATGGAAAAGCTGCGGTTTGGCCATTCATGGTCGGGTCAGTTCCCTTTCAAGAAAAGGTCTGGTGAACTTTTTATGGCATTGGTGACTAAAAGCCCACTATATGAGGATGGTCAGCTGATTGGTGTTGTCACTGTTTCAAGTGATGCTGTTGTATTTAACAATTTGACGTCAGAACAACCCAGGAAACCTGGATTTGACAGGAGAAGAATTCAGTGGCCTCATAGGCCACAGATTGCTTCGGTGCCTCAGATGGCTTCGTCTTTTTCGGATCTGGTGCTTATCAGTTCCTGAAAGTTTCCTTTTTTTAATGCTTCTTGTTTCTTTCTGATCGCCTTTGTGATAGTCTGTAAGTGTGTTTCACCAGGCCTCGAGAGTCCTATTGGGAAAAGGAGGGGATAACATTCCAGACGACAGAGAAGGATCTGATTTTGATTTCCGAGATTCAAATCTACACCACCACGAGGATGTGAGCTTTATTTTTTGTAATATCCTATTGGTGAATATTGCATAGGAGGCAGCATCTGTTGTTCCAAATTTTTTGTCTGGCAAATTTTGAGATCATTTCTGATTTGCAGATAACTAGAGGCGCAAGTGGAGGGAGAGATTTCCAGGAGGAGGAATCCGTGATTTCTCAACCTGCAAAGATTGTACTTCTCTACTCTCTTTCATGACCCTTCAGATTTACTTTTTAATAGTACCTTCATATTACGCATGGACCATGGCGAACATTTAAGCCGTTTCTTTATAGTTGCTTCTATTTAGACTCGTCTCAGTGTTTTTAGGAAATATAAGGCTGTTATGTTGCAATTCTCTAGAGGACGTGTTTATGTAAAAGATGATGATTGGCTTCTCTACTGTTGGATTAATTCCCATTTATTCCCTATGATCGGTCCAATTAACTACATTTTACAAATTTTGTTAAAGGTAGGAATTGAACCGAACAGAGGGACCTTTAGTATGTACGCATATGATACCTGACTCTTTGAAGGGGTTCTCTTCAAAACAGGGAACTCTTTTTAGGAATTCCTGTGCTCTAGTTAGTAGTTATAATGTACTCAGTAACTCTTCAGGATTTCCCAACTATAATGACATGAAATCAGGGATTTAAACCTATAACTATGTTGCATCTCGCGGCTTCACCTTTCAAGGAAGAAGTAATCATGAAATTTGATTATATGAATGATCAATCATTTGGATTGTGAGCTTGTTAAAATTTCAAAAAAGAAAAGTGTGAATGAAACTATTTTGATATTCTAAATTGTTGATTTATTATAAATGAGGTTCAAATGACGCCAGCTATGCTGCAATCTGCTTAAATAGGGATATGACTGACATCTTTGTGTAGTCGTATTCAGTATTTTATGTAAAAGAATACCATTATGAATTATGATGGAGTGGCCTATTTTGCCATCATCACAGGCAGCCAAGTTATTTGCAAAATTGCGAAAGAAGAGTACCACCAACAAAAGTGAAGCTAACTATAGTAGCTTTATGGAAAGTGGCGTTCTACACAGAAGTGACGATGATTCATGCTGGCCCAGAGGTCCAAAAGAAACCGTGTCCCATAATTCTGCTCTCGATATCGGATATTCTCCTTTTCAAGGTAAAATAATACTCGCATATGTAATAAGGAATTCATGTTCTTTAGAAAGGCTCTTTCAAGTAATACCTGTTCTGCCAACTTCGTTGCTATGAATAGGCTTGCGTGTGGATGATGAGTTGGAGGCTGATTTGGAAAAACATAAAGCAAGGGAAATTGAAGATGCTACTGAACGACAGGTAGGGGTGAAAAACATACCAAGCTCATTGGAGAGTCAAGCTAGCAGTAGCTCAGGAGAGTTAAACGCAATGGCTGACTCTGATATTCGATGGGAAGACCTACACCTGGGAGAGGAAATTGGTCAAGGTAAACTGTTAACTTCAAAAACTTTTTTTTTCAATTATTGATACATTTCCTTGAAAGTCCTTGATATGTGTCCTTAGTCATAACTACTAGTGTTCCACAGGTTCATATGCTGTTGTCTATCATGGACTATGGAATGGATCGGTATGTTGTAAATCAAGGTTGAATCTCAAGCTTACTTAGAGTTTGGATGTGAATACTGATCTCTTATCCATGCTGTAGGATGTTGCTATTAAGGTATATTTTGGGAAAGATTATAATGAAGGAACTCTACTCGGTTATAAAAAGGAGGTAAGTCGGTGTACTGATTGATCTTCACAATATCTTTAATTGAAAAGGGTGCTAGCTGCATCTGACCAATGAGGATGCTGCAGATCGGTATTATGAGGAAACTAAGACATCCAAATGTTTTGCTCTTCATGGGAGCATGTTATTCTCAAGAGCGTCTTGCAATTGTTACAGAGTATTTGCCCAGGTAATATATACTTATGAGCAGGCCTTGTGTAACCGAGACAGTCATATTCTTCCATATCACTGTAAAATTTGGCATCAGGATAGATGAACCATAGGCCAGCTTAGAAAATTGTGCATTTAAAGCTGAATGTTTTGAAGTAGAAAATATGAGATTTGAAGCACTAGCGTTATATTTAATCTAGGGCTTGGCTATTTAATGTATTTGCCAAAGTTATTGTGCTCATAATTTTGTTGCAAGATGCATTCTGCTTACAATCAGCTTTGTGCAACTTGTAGGGGTAGCCTGTTTAAGATACTACACAAGAACAATCAGATATTGGATCGCAGACGGCGGTTGAGGATGGCCCTTGATGTTGTACGGTTTCAGTCATATTAAACATATCACATTCCTGTTGCTGAGAACGCTCTATTGACTTTTATTGTTTATTTTTGCTTTTTTTTCACAATTTACACTTTATTTGGCCACAGGCAAGGGGCATGAATTATTTGCATCGCAGAAATCCACCTATAGTACATCGGGACCTGAAATCATCGAATTTACTGGTTGACAAGAACTGGAATGTTAAGGTAATTAGCGCTAGTACGTATGTCCGCCTTTTCTCAAGTAAAGCACCTTAAATTCTTATAAGGTGGCTGACACATTAGACCTCGTTTATTAGGTCGGTGACTTTGGCCTATCAAAGCTGAAAAATGCAACTTATTTGACCGCCAAATCTGGAGGAGGAACAGTAAGATTGTCATAAACTATGATCATTTATTTATGTCTTAAGTTTTATCTCCACTAGGAACATTTAGCATTTAATCCTATAGTAGGACAATGTGGTTGTATTTACTCCAGTTATGCAACCACTTCATATTGTGCTCCGGCTGTAATGACCTTTTTTGTTTGCTTGTATCCTAATTTGATTTGCAGCCTCAATGGATGGCCCCAGAAGTTCTACGAAATGAACTATCTAATGAAAAGTAATCTCCGAACTCTATGCCATTGAAGCTCTATTGTTTCTTTAAATGCTTTCACTTTCATATTAGTGTATAGTGTATTGCCGATAAACATCAAGGATGGCATTTTTGTTAACAACCCAACTGAGAGAATGGTCTTGTTTGATTCGATCACTGTGCACGATTTGCCCTAGTGGATCTTTGTGTAATGTGTTAGATAATTGTTCCAGAATACTGCAGTTCTTCTGAATTTCTTTCCTATGGGATTTTTGCAGATCAGATATATTCAGCTTCGGAGTTATCTTATGGGAACTGATGACCGTGTCAATCCCCTGGTCCAGTCTGAATTCATTACAGGTCTTACTTTAACTGTCTTTCGTATTTGATACTCCTGCTGTTTTATCCATTTGCTTGTATTGATTTTATATGCAATTGCATGCAAGCGGGTTAAGGGTATTTATAACTGTGGAAGTGACAGCGTATTCAGGGGCGTCCAATGTTCCATCCATCAGGGGTTTGGCATACGGCTGCGACACCAATTTGTGACCTAGATATCGAGGTTTTGGAGGTAACCCTAGAGCACACTTTGAGGCGTTGTTGGCCGCATCTAGCAATATTAGGGCGCTTGTGACCTTGACCATTGGTTCTATGCCACGTACGTTGTGAACTTAAAGGCTGTGACAGTGTTATCATGGTTTAGAAGGTTCTGTGGCCCCATTTCAGACTGCATTGGCTGATTTTATGATGACCGACAGTGTTATCATGGTTTAGAAGGTTCTGTGGCCCCATTTTAGACTGCATTGGCTGATTTTATGATGACCGACCAAAGAGGAATACGGAAAACGTGAATTGAAGGATGAGTGTGTGAACACATGAAGCGTAGTAGCCTACTGGTTGCCTTATTTTTTACTTATTCAGCTGTTTGGTTAACTTTGTTTTGTTAACCATGGAAGGTGGTTGGAGTAGTTGGATTCATGGACAGAAGGTTGGACATACCGGAAACCATTGATCCCAGTATTTCGTCCATCATAAAGGACTGCTGGCAAAGGTAACTCCTTACCTTTTTTTTACCTCTTTATTGACAGATTTGCCTATTTCAACTTTATAGTTTGCAGAACAATCCAGGAGAATCCCGTGTTAATTTTTTTTTTTTTTTTTTTAATGCAAATTTCAAATGAGCAGTAAGCCAGAACTTCGTCCTTCATTCCAAGACATCATCCAAAGAATGATAGGAATAATAAAGAGTCTTGATCCACCAGCACCGACACCAACGCCTATTCGTAAGAGCTTCGCGTTACCATCTTGACAATACTTGCTTCACCTTGGATAACTTAAAAGAGGATTCCACACAGATTTCGTCATGTCAATTGGTACCCCACATCTGGAATTCCCGAGTGATAATTATGTGACATATAGTGCTTGATACCAATTGTATTATATTTCGTGCTGTTTTGGCCTGTGTTTTGGTGTGTTCCGTCGATGATATCCTTTCCTTTTGCATATTGTACACATTTCTTGCAATTTTTTTATTTATTTATAGAAGAGAATTATATTTATTTATTTATTTTTTCTTCACAGTCGATAGTAGCTAGTTCATGTCAACTTTGGTGTTGATCTTTACGCTCTCTTTCTGTGAGACTTGTTGCTCGATCATATTTAACTTTGAATGTAGTATTACGTCTTATAGTCAGGGAGAATGAAATTTTGACGCGATTGGTTAGCATAAGTTGGTTGATATCTGCATAATCCTGAACATTTTCATAACAATAAGCCGAACCATCCATAAAGTGGAGTGAACAAGACTACAAGAGATGTCACAAACTTACAATGATATATTTATCAATAGGTCTTGGTATAGACGGGTGGGGCGAACAGACGGGTAAAGACCTCTAATAAAATGAGTAGGGGGGACAAGGTGGGGCACCCCCATGTGCTTTCCACTTTATGGCAAATGGGTATTTTGTGAGGGAAAATGGTATCTGTCTATACGTATAGACGGATAATGTCCGTTTATAATGAGAATTTGTGTATATTTATTGGGTTTTCCAACTTTGACTTGTATTGTTTTGGAGTATGAGCATGTACATTAGTAGTGTCTCCTCTATCCATTGGACATGTGTTCAATGGTATACCCGTTACGATCCTCCACGTGTCAACCGGAACCAATCTATTTTCCTCCACCGATGCATTCCGATGGCCTACAACCGGGGGTTCGCCTATGACCTTACATGAAACATTAACAATGCCATTCCCTCTTGAACCGTCTCTTTCTCTTAGTCGGTAACTCAAGTGATGGGCCAAACCAATAGGAAGAAGCCCATTACAAATATCGGAAGCAGGGATCTGGACCCAACCCAGTAAACCTCGGCCCATCAAGGTCCTTCTAGTGTAAATCTCGAGAATAACACAAGAATAACCGTTACTGAAGAATGTCGAGTCTAACGGTATTAAAAACACGTCGTCCCACATTGGGTTACAACCTCCTTTATCATCAACCTTAGTACAATACACTTCAAAGCTCCTCACACCACGTACCAACTTGCGTGGTGGTGATGGTGATGGTGATGGTGTTGGGAAGGTGGTGATAGTAATGTAAGGCCTAAGTCGACGAGTCGAGAAAGGGAAAAGAGATGAACATGTTATTGTGTTTTTGATGTTTTGAGCTGATAACATTGATATCTCTAACATAGTTTTTTGAGTTGTAATTTGTAACATGTAGTGTGTTTTTTATGCATAGGAAGGCATTTCTAAGGCATAGTTTTTTGAGTTGTAATTTGTAACATGGTGTGTTTTTTATGCATAGGAAGGCATTTCTAAGGAAGTTCTGTTTAGTAATATGTAAGCCAAGAGGTAGCTTCCTTTTTGTGGAATAATTTGGATTAGGATTGGAATTTTTTGAGTGTCATTATCTCTTTGTCTTTTGCATTATGGGTGATTTAGATTTGTTTCTTGCGTTTTTTAAAAGGTCAACTTTAAGTTTTTCTATGGCTTTATTGGAAGTTATTTTTTTTTTCCCAATTTTGTGACTCTCTCAAGAAAAACAATAAATCTTGCTGAAGACGGGTCCATTTTCGTCATGTTTAAAAAGATTTAAATGCGACCCATTTAAGGCATTTAAATGTAACCAAAACGATTTTCTAAAGGTACAACAGTTTGTCGTTAAAATAGTAACATTTGGCCCGCTTTCAACATGTGACGAAGAGTGTTTCTCTTCCATGAGAATTTTTTTTTTTTTTTTTTTTTTGAGGGAAAAAAGATATTTTATTGATTAAAAGAAATCCGACATTAAATCGGAAGAGACAATATCAGCTATCGCATCAGGGCACATGTCCACCCAAACACGAGTTAAGAAACTAATAGGCATATAGTGAGCCATGCCATGGGCCGCTTCATTACCGCTCCTTCTAACATAACTATATGAAATACAATTAAACTTACTCCCCCATTCAACAATTTCAGTAATAACATTTCCGAGATAGCTCAAGGGTACCTTGCCAGACTTAAGAATGGAGATTATTTGTAGGGAGTCCGACTCTAAAATAACGGATTGAACACCCATTTGATATGCCAGAGAAAGACCAAGAGCTGCTGCCTTTGCTTCTATAACATCCACATTCCATTTCTGTCTAACATGTTGGACTGCAGCACGCACAACGCTTCCTTCATGATCACGAATAACGACACCCATTCCGCTACCAACACCCTCAAACATGGCTGCATCTACATTCACTTTCCATGAACCAATAGGAGGGGCTTTCCAATTTTGGTGGCAGCCCACTAAATTTGTACCAGACGGAGGGATTTCTTGAGACGAAGCTTGCAAGTAATTTACGCGGTATCGATCAGCGCACTCAACTATTGTTATGGGAGCATTTCCTTCTCGTCCATGGAAAATATCATTTCTATCATTCCAAATTGACCAATTAATCATTGCCCATCGACTGGAAGTACTCGCATCACCGTGAGAATTGGTGCATGAAAAATGTCTTTAAATTGCAAAGTTGAACGTAGGTGAATGGGTGAGAGTAACTCAATCTTCAATGGAACAAAAAAAAACTAGAGAGCTTGAAAAAATAGTCACCCATTTAAGTAATTTTATTTGTTTGGTTAAAGTTATTTTGACTTGTAAAAGTCAATTAGTTCACTTTAAAACCATATAAGCAGTATTTGATTGTGGTGGGGAATGAAGCAATTCATTGGTTCAGGTCCGAGTAGGGATGGCAATGGGTCGGATTGGACCGGGTTTTGCAAGATCCAAACCCGATTCATTTTTTCCTTCGGTTCAATTAGGGTGCGGTTCAGTTTGGGCCATAATTGTCATCCCTAGGTCCGGGAGGCCTGTTAGGCTGTACAAAGCAACACTTGTAAGTTTTTTTTTTTTTTTTTTTTTGACAGATCGCAACACTTGTAAGTTGTAACACGCAAATTGCGTTTTCACCAACGCCTGGGTGTTGAGATCCCTTTTCATTAATTGATTTTAGGATAGAATTTCGTTTGCTTATGGGTTGTCTTACACCTAGTTGTATAAGCCCGCTGCGAGGACTCGAAACTATCCGACCCTCTCGCAATTTCAATGCCAAGATAATATATTAATTCACCAAGATCCTTCATATGTACTCCGTATTATGTTTATGGATCGACACTCACTTCTCGCTTCATCACAAAGTAATCGATCTTGAATTCTTGATTTCGAAGCCCAGTCGATTTCTGAGTCAGTCCTTCATAAAAAACACCCAGCTTACAAGGGCAAGGAGAGTTGGTCCGACAGCCATGACCATACCGTGTAGATGTAGATGTTATCTCGTTTATGAGGTAACCACGCGAAGGTCATGCAGGTCTAAGGCAGTCTATGTACCCTCTATAAATGTCTGACGTCATCAAGTGACACGAGGTCAAAAGGACAGAAAAATTCTCGTGTCTTCCCAAATGGAATATTATAATGGCTTAAGTGTAAGGAGCTCAATCCTCCCGAAGTACACAAGAATTTTTCACCTTCGCATATGCTTATTTTTGAAGTGAATAACTAACAATGGCTTACTCTATTCCTTTCTTCCCTACCACCCTCAGCAGGACCTCTTTTTATTACTTGGTTTCGTGTCGGATACTTTGGAACATTATTATAGTGAAAACTGAAAAGAGAGGAGCAAAGTGAATTCCTTTTATATTATGCGCCTGAATCGACTAGTCAAGGCAGCCACAATGGAAATACACCGTATGGGAGAATGTCGACGATGCAGCACATCAACCAGTCTCAGTCTTTTTGCTGATACGAGAGGAGCAAAATCTGCATTTGTTTTCAGGACAGGTATGTGGAGAGCAGGAGCAAACACCATAGACGAAGAAATGCCTCGTTTCCACGACATACTCATAGCAGCTTGTTTAGGGTACCTACTCCCGCCAAGAAGCTTAGGAAAAAAAGATTACCCTGAATGAGATTCCATCCTCATAATGTGATTTAAATGCCAGAATCAATTTATATTACGATTTGTGAGCAACCAATCATCTAAATAACCCAAGGATAGTATGATGAGCAAAAGCAAGAACCTCAAGTTTGATTCAAGTAAGATGCAGGGTCAATAATTCCTACCTTAGGACGACAATGTTGTTCAAGCGAGTTGTGATATACCCTTCCTGATACCCTCTCATGATCTGCAAAGTACACCCTGCTGCAAAACAAAAGGCAGGCTGTAAAAACTATAACGACTAGTCGACTATTAACGAGCAAAGAGTAGAGCTAAAAACCTGAACATAGTGTTCGCGATTTTTGAAACTAGTGCATCAGAAATGCCTGCCCTGACAATGAGCCATGCAACCTCAGAGGCCACCTGATATCCGATCTGCACATCAATGATATTCAAGAATTAAAACTCATACATCTAATCTTTATGAAAGATCAGGATCACAAATTGCAACAATTATAATCCAAGATCATGAGAAAAGCGTCTCTTACTAAAGACATGTTCGTAAGACTTACTAAATTGATAACTTGTACTGCAAAACCATATCGACATATTACCTTTAGTTGCTCCAATCTAATATATGCAGAAAGATGATCACCTATCTTTTCAAATATAGCTAGTAGTAAAACCGTCTCTTCTCTCTCGACTGGATCATTATGTTCATGCGAGTTCCCGTCCCCAGCACCTCCATCTTTGTGAGTGATTGATGTTGGAACCAGAGTGTCCACCATAAAGTCTGATGCCAAGAGCTCTTTATGGGCTACCATCAGCAACGCACACAACTCAACCATCTTTCCTTGTTTCAAATATAGTAAAAATTCAGAGTAGACATCTGTCGTCTTCAGTACAAGCAATCTTATTGTCTCCAATATATGCCTCTGTCAAAAGCAATAGAAATAAGAGCAAGACATCATCGGATATTAAATGGATCAAACTCTATGCAACACCGACAAGAATATGATCCTACTAAGTTGTAATCTGAAGCACCATACAAATTCGTCACGACAGAGAAGCACCACAAGATCACTGGCAGACTTATTCTTCATCCAGCATTGGATATAAAAATCATCCCTGTGAAAAGAGCAAACAATCACACGACAAAAGAATAATAGAAGAGCAAAAACTATAAGATGTTTAGAGTAACAACGCAATACCGAATACTTTCAAGTGCAACATTGAGTGGCAATGCTGCCTTAATTTTCAATTCATCACAATCTCTTCTGTCGTCAGCCAGAAAGCCATTTTCAAGAAACAGGGCAGTTAATTTAGGGTTTGCAAGCTTTGCAGCATTGTGTAAAAAAGACCAACCAACATCTGTCAGGTCTCTAAAACTAAGGAAAGCATCAGTCTCGCCAGCGAGTACTGCAGCAGCACAATCAGCACTGTCATGCAAAAACATGAGGTGTCTGACAATTGTTGGCAGATCATAATCACAATCCAGGCTATCAAAGGATTCCACTCCATTCACAACTTTAACAAATTCATATCTGTCATCCAGAACCATGACATGATATAGATGATGGTATAACAAAGTGTCCTCTCCACAAATCTCTCCTTCATAGCTTTCACTTGTCTTTGGGAGAAAGTAAATACACTGTTCCAATTATAAAAAAAAAAAGAAAAAGAAAGAAATAGGCATTAATGTGTGACCTCACAAGCATTTCATCAAGATAAAGCAATAGAGAAACGGGTGTGCAACAAAGCACCAAATGAGAGACATAACACTATCGTGCCCTCAGCTTTTATGTAGGTTATAGGATCCTGAAACTAAACTCAACTATTGTTTCTCACTATTAAATCTTAAAACCTGAGTCCAGACAACATGAAACAACATGAAACAGGGCATGTCTCATTACAATGTCAATGCATGACAGAATTGCAAAAAAACTTTAACTGGACTATAAATGAGACTCCACCCCTCATTGTATATTTTGTGGATTAGTACTACCTTCAGCTCAAAAGTGCCCTTAAATATTTAGCATCCATATTTCCCCCAAGTACCCAAAATAGTGACCAGGAAAGGGGTGCGTAGGTACACTCTTTTCCGTGCTAGATCTCGCATATCCTTTCCCGGGACTAAAATTAACCTAAACATATAAATCGAACAGAAGTCAACACAGAATATGTGAACATTGCAAGTTATTTTATTGCTTACCTTAGTAATCATCGATTCTGAACTCACTTTCTTCATAAGACGTGTTTCCAGTAGAACTGTTTGAAAAAGAGAGCTTAAGAGATTTCTACGAACATTCATTTGTTTGGGCTATTCACTTAAATGTTTTGTTAATAACTGATAGGCGATAGCTATGGCTGTCAGAATAGTCTCACCTTTGTCCCCTAGCCGGCCAAGTGGTCTACACGTACTCGGTTGCAATTTCCTAATGAGATTAAGAAATAACCTTTATCAACAAGAACGTGAAACAAAAATAAGAAAAATATCGACCAATAACCTTTAGCAAAATTCAATTACTTTTACCTGTGTATATCAGCTGAGATCTTGACGTTCTGCTCCACATGTAGTTTCACACAACTTAATAATTGCTCAAATACTTAGAATGTACGTAAAAGCTAATCAATAGAGTGAATTGGGTGCTTACTCGAGTACTCGGTGTGCTTGAACAATTTTTTTCCGCAAGAACTGTCTCAAAAAATTCTGTTTGAAAAATAGACGTTTAGAGACTTCTATGGTCGATTGTTCTGTTTCCTTGGTGTTTGTACAAATGGCATATTCAGTTATTCACACATTTGTATTGACACTTTTACTGAAAGCTAAGGTTGTTAGAATTATCTCACCTTTATTCCTTCGCAAAAGCTGAGCTGCCAACCTAGGTTATTGCGGATTATAATATTCTCATCAGGTTGAGAAGCAATATTTATACAATGGCGGTATTTAATTAAAATAAAGGTAGCATCCGACAAAATATACTATAATCAGAACACAGAGGAAACAATCAACCAATACCCTAAATCCAATTATATTAATTCTTTACCTAGCCAAGTTAGCTGAGATCATATCTGTTCCCTTGCCATGTAGTTCCACTTCCATAAGTTCATTATAGGCATTCTGAAAAGAGAGAAAATTATTAGTAGGAAGAAAAATGGTCCTTCAAAGATGGTTCGAGTTGAAAATTAGCTGAATCTGCTTCTACTGAATTACAATTTATTTTTACAAATAAATTTGTACTAGTTGTAATAGATTAGGCAGCAATGATACTAGAAGTAAAAAATTATACCTCAAGCTTTAAAAGAGTGTGATTCAGAGTCAGATTCTGGTTGAGATAATCGCGAGACATCTCCACAAGTCTAAAGGCAAGCAACATAGATCTCATAACTTCCTTTTTCTCCAAATCTGATTCTAGGTCATGTTGTAACACAATTAACTTGGCAATTGGGCTACTATATACATCGTCATCAATCACCAACTTGTCCCAAGCAACGATTAGCAGCGTAGCCAGCTTAACAAGATTCCATTTCTCAACACAGGCGACACCTAGAGCAGTAACCTGCTGTTTTTTCGACTTTGACGCTAGCAGTTTGATTGTATCCAAAGCCTCCTTCTGCGAATTAAGCACAACAGTATATTATATATTCCGTATCAACCAGCACATACACTCAAGTCACTGAAATCAGATTTATACCAACTCTTGTAGACGGAATAAGGAAAAGAGGTTGTATACAGATTCTCCAGCACCAAAGTCTTTCACAATTTTATGATCGCTGCAAATCAGAGAGCAAAACCACAAGGACAGGTCGTCAAAGGAAGCATAAAACCAAGGAAACTTTAGTTAATCAAGTAGAAGTAGTCGTACCATAAAGAATCTAGTGCTAACGTAAGTGGAAGGAATGAAACAGCCCCCCAGCCCTCATAACCCTCCAAAGTGGGATCAGCGCCATGTTCTATAAATAAGGCGGTTAACCCATAGCATAACATTTTAACAGCGAGCTCTAATGGTTTAGGATTATCTCCAACTTCAGCTTCAAGTGGATCAGCTGGTAGTCCAAGATTAAGATCCACCTTCCGCAATAAAGTATCTCCATTAAGAAATGCAGTTGCACAGCCAACAGCACGACGAAAACATAGCAACTTCAACAGTCTGGTCTCGAAATCCTCATATCCCCCCCAGCTATAGTCATATTCTCTGGCTTTGAGTAAAGAGACAAATGCTTCCTTATTGTCAGTACGAATGAAGCTTTCCAATTCTAAACCGATTCCGAAATCATCAAATTCGGTTTCTAGTAAGGAGATAAATTCATGCCCATTAACACTACTAGCACTACTACGCACCGGTTCCCTATCCTGAAACAATCAAAACACGAGTCGGTAACTTGGATTAAACCAATTTACAACATTCAGCACTCATTTGTTCGTTTAACATTTATATACTGTACATTGAATTTTAATCAAACGTAAACAAATGATTAAAATCACTACATTGAACCAATTTACAACATTCAGCCTGTAATATTCTTTCTGTCTCAGTCATTCGTTTGTTTAACATGTATGTACTGTACATTGCAAGGGCTATTGTATTTTAATCAAACGTTAACAAATAATTGGAATGGAGAGCGTAGTACTTAAAACAGGTACAATTAAGTCGGGTCAATTTGGTCAGGTCTCGTAACTGCTAACAAGCCCTTAAATTACTTAATTCGAAACAAATCTACTCTGTAAAAAACAAACTAGATTTATTTATTGACATATTTTATAAGCTTTGATAAAAAAAAATAAAAAAAATAAAAATAAAAAAATAACGAGAAATGAACTTACCTTGTTGAAAAGTCCTTTAGCCATGGCTTTGGTGGTAAAATAGCAGACAAACAAGTTGAAGGGAAGAAGAAAAGGTCAGGGACAGAGGACGTGGAGAATTCACGGTAGACCTCGCAAACCTTCAAAGGCTCCAACTCAAACTCGACCCAATTAAATCTCGTGTCGCGTTCGTATTTGGAAAGTTTAAGTTTATTTATGTCATGAAGGATCAAGAAAAATTAGGATTAATTTAGTAAACAGGTTAATTAGGTCGGGTTTGAGTTTAGATAGTTCAACCTAAACCCAACCCAATTAAATGTCGTGGCATATCTTGTCGATCCACTTACATAAATGAGTCATTAAGTCTCAACCCAAACCCATTAATTTCGTTTTCGTGTCGTACTATTATTTGCCAACTATAATTCTAGAGTTGCCAGCCCAGCTTTTGAGTCGGGTAGTAAGCTAATCCGTGTCCACAACATCGACTTACGAGTTAGTTGTCTACTTTAATACGGAGAACTACTACTTTCATTTTTGATGATGATCTTTTGACCAAAAATAAATAAAAACTCACTATGACCTTTTTTTTGCGGCCTTCAAAACATCACTTTAACCGTATATGCTAGGGTTAAATTTCGTGCAAATGCACTATAATACACGACATTTTTTACATTGTAGTATATAGTTATAATGATTTAGACATTTTGATGAACGACTAATTGGTTAGTGTTTGTTTTAATTTGATTGAATAATTTTATTATAAGAGTTAAATTTAACTAAAAAGTTGAAGTTCGTTATATATTTCCGTACATTATTTGATGTAAATGGTGAAAAATGATTATGGTAAATATTGTGACCATAATGATTTTCGTATCTGTAACTCCTAAAAAGCCCTTACATAACTAAGATGAATCACCTTAATTTGAATCAAATGTAGAAAAATAAGCTCGAATTAGGAATTTTTTTGGTTAATTAGCGTTATTAAGCAAACTAATTAGGTAATTAGTGTTGAGTTGAAACTATTTACGTTTATGGTGTCCACGTCATCACTATTTTTTTTTTTCCGCAGTTTTTCAACAAAGCCGCTAATATTCTTAGCTGCTTTCCTTCTTTTTTACTAGGCGTCCATTTTCCACAATCCAGTGTACTGGACTCAAAAATTTCAAAAATAACAGGTAAAGCTGCTAAGGTTTATAGCGGCTTTGTCAACTTTTAAAAAAAAAACGGAACACCAGAAACCACTAAAAAGTATAGTGGCTTTGGTGGTTATATAGAAAAAAACAGGAGAATCTTCATTCATCCTATTGAACAAAAAAATCCCCAATTGCTCTCTTCAAACCCGGAACCCTAGTTGTGCGAAAAACCCAATTTATCACCCAAAATCCACCAAATTTCGTTCAATCAATTCATCTCCATCAACCTAATTCATCCTATATTCATCTAAATGTAATAATTCAACCCTAATTTACTAATTTTGGTGCATACTTAAGTAATTCTTCCCCCAATTTAGTAATTATTTTGTGCTTAGTTTTGTAATTGTTTTTAGCTTAGTTTGTTACTTTTATAGTTCAAATTAGTAGCTTGGTTGATATAGTTTGTATTTAGTTTGATTATTTACAATGGATATAAATAATTATCCATTGACTTGTTGGTGGAATGGTGAAGTAAAGGTAAATGGTGAAGATATTAGTTATAAGAGTGGTTGTGAAAGCTTTGTTATTGTTAATAGTACTATTAGTCTTAATGAGCTCAAGAGGTAAATGGTGAAGTAGAGGTAAATGGTGAAGATATTGATTTGAAATCGGCTTTCACCGACACCGTTATGCAACACCAAATTAGAAAATTTGACTTAGGTATGGAGAAAATTGGTATGATCAATGCAAATGCTAGAGCTTTGTTAGAGAGCATTCCTCCAAGTAAATGGTGTCTTGCTCATGATGGTGGTAAAAGATATGGTTTGAAGACAACAAATATGTGTGAATGTTTCAATGGTGTGCTAAAGGGGGTAAGATTTCTCCCAATTCAAGCCCTTGTAAAAGACACTTTTACACGAGTTAACAAATATTTTGTTGATAGAAGAAAAATAATGACAAGGGATAGATTGTTAGGTGGTTTTAAATGGTCGGATAAGGTAACTAAGACACTTGATGAAATTGAAGAAATTGTCGCCCATCATGAAGTTAGTGAACACGATTTTGAGCAAGGCCTTTATCAAGTGACTACAAGTCAAGGTCGTAGGCTTGGAAATCGTGGTGGAAGAAGTCACACGGTACGATTGACAGAAAGGACTTGTACTTGTAACAAGTGACAAAACTTTCATTATCCTTGTTCACATGTAATGACGGTATGTCGTGCTTTTTCAATCGACGTGGATCAATATGTTGACCCATTATACTCTTCCGGGGAATATAATGGTTGTTATCGCACAATCTTTCAACCTATTCCCGATGAGGGTTATTGAAGACATGGATGGAGAAGAAATTGATTCCTAATGATTCTTGGATAAGAGGAAAGGGCAGACCGGTATCTAAAAGAATTCGCAATGAAATGGATGAGGTTTCCAAGTCTTCCGTTACTTGTAGTTTGTGCAATGTAGAGGGCCATAACAAACGATCATGTGCAAGAAATAAATCTAGAGGGTAATTATGTTATTTTTTCTTGGAGTTTGACAATGTTTAACATTGAACTATTAAAAACTATGTTATTTTTTCTTGGAGTTTGACAATGTTAATATTTTTTTTTTGATGTGTTTAGGTCAAATGGAGCCGGGTCCAGTAGATGATAGTGTTCTGAAATTGTAAGAGAAACATAGAAGCTCGGTTATTTGGGAAGAAGAGGTAATTAACGGTTCTTTTAACTTAGTATTATGTTTAAAAAAATAATATTTACTTGTTGAACTTATTTTAAAACATATATGTTTATTTTTTTTGAAGGATATCGAGCCGCTAAAATGTAGAAATCATCTATATTCCAAATCTAAATTCACCGTAGCCCCAGCTGTTGAGAATTTCATTAGTGGAACCCAGTTTCATGGTATTCATAGGTTAGCTTATGTTGTAGCTCGTCCTGATATGATAACCGCATTATTTGAGCGTTGGAGACAAGAAACCCACACCTTTCATTTAACAGTCGGAGAAGCCACCATCACTTTGCAAGATGTTAATGTTTTGTTGGGTCTAAAGGTTGGGGGATTACCTATAACTGGTAAATCTGATTACTTTTGGCCTGAGTTATTGGAGCATCACTTAGGTATTAGACCACCACCTAATGCATTTAAGGGGAAAACTTTGAAACTTTCTTGGTTAAGAGCACATTTTCAAGGCCTACCATAAGATGCAACCGAGCAACATCTTCATGCACATGTAAAAGCTTATTTGCTATATTTGATCGGTACCGCACTCTTTCCTGATAAAAGTGGCAATAGAGTACAATTAATTTACTTCCCCCTTCTGACAAATTTGGAAAGATTGAATGAATATAGTTGGGGAAGTGGAACACTTGCTTATTTGTATAGAAACTTGTGTACGGCGTGTACAAAAGGAGCTATAGAAATTGGTGGTTGTCTTGTTCTAATGCAACTTTGGGCTTGGGAACGTATATCTATTGGTCGACCTACCATCATGAAATCAACAGTAGAGGAGCAAGCCGGTGTCAATACCCTCTTGGTTCGCAAGTGGTGGAGGGTGTTGACCCACTTGGTTGTAGGTGGCTAAGAATACACCGAGCTTATAGGGATCACTTTATTGGTTTAATTCAATGTAGGCGTGCTCTTGATACAATGACCGATACCATGTTCACTTGGGAACCCTACCCTACGGAGGTCCTTTCCCTTCTTCCCGCCATTTGTACCGAAGACCCTAGTGAGTGGATTGTAAATGCACCACTCATTTGCTTTGAAGCCGTTGAGTGGCATTTTCCTAATAGGGTCGTTAGGCAATTTGGTTGGCATCCTACCATTCCCCCTATGTGTAAAACATCTAAAAAGTTGCATAAAATTGATCGTCGGGGAAATGCCACTGATTATGAGGACATGCATAAAGAAAGCATTGTGAAGTGGAATAACCGCAAGACTAGATTGACCCCTAGAGGTGTCCCTTACAATGGTTACGTTGACTACAATGATGCATACCTACAATGATATCGTGCCATCACTCGTCTAGTAGTTAGTAACCTCAGTACCAAAACACAATTCAATGACTTGTATGAGAAGAGACACAATTTCTATCCAAATGCGGCGGACAACATGCTACTTGTAAGTATTTCTTAAATTTTAACTTTAGCATTAGTTTAATTTTAGCAAGAAGAGACACAATTTCAATTTGTTTAGTATTAGTTTAATTTTAGCAAGAATTGTACTTGTTAAATTTTGCAGACGGAGGGTCATTTATACAACTATAGGCATGCTACTACTATGCTTGGTAACATGCCGGAGGATGTTCCACTATCACATGTAGGCATGTTGCGAGAGATGCAGACAATGTCACTCGAATGCTTGCGACGCACGGGACACGAGCATCTAGTCCCACCCATTGAAGCCGATCATCCAAGCCCTCCACACCAACCTCCTCCTAGATATCCTTTACGTCACTTGGAGCATAGGCTTACCCTTATCCGTGAGGAGGAGACACCTACCGGTTCAAGTTCAAGACCAAAGAAGACTCGCTCAAGATTAGGCTAATGTGCCAAGTAGTTTAGTTGGTTTAGTTTGTATGAACTTTAGTTGGTTTAGTTTGTATGAATTTTAGTTGGTTTATTTTGTATGAACTTTAGTTGGTTTAGTTTGTTATCAATGACATGAATTGCATTTCCGGATTTCAATCCCGTGTTAGGAGTGTATGTTTGGGCATTGTGTAAATCATGTTGAAAGTTTGTGCATGGGTGAATGTATGTGTGATGGTGTGAAGGACTAGGGATTGGGGGCTTCTTTGTGCAGGTGTGATTGTAGGTGTGATTGTAGGTGTGCATGGGTGAATGTATGTGTGAAGGTGCTTTTTTTTTTTCAAAACTGCAAGTGAAACCGCTAATAACCTCAGCGGCTTAGTGGGTTTGTTATTTTTTTTAGTGCAAATTTCACAAAGCCGCTAAGAACTTCAGCGGCTTTGCCTCTATTTTTTGCATTTCTTGAGTCCAGTAGCTACTGGATTGTGCAAGTATTTTTTTCCCAAATCCACATGCATAGCCGCTAATAACTTCAGCGGCTTATGGGGTTTGCTTTTTTTTGTTGTGAAAATTACACAAAGCCGCTAAGAACCTCAGCGGCTTTGCCTGTATTTTTTGCATTTCTTGAGTCCAGTACTACTGGATTGTGCAAGCTTTTTTTTTTTCCAAAAATAACATACAAAGCCGCTATAAACCTTAGCGGCTTTACCTGTTATTTTTGAATTTTTTGAGTCTAGTACACTGGATTGTGGAAAATGGACGCCTAGTAAAAAAAGAAGGAAAGCCGCTAAGAATATTAGCGGCTTTGTTAAAAAACTGCGAAAAAAAAAAATAATGATGACGTGGACACCATAAACGTAAATAGTTTCAACTCAACACTAATACCTAATTAGTTTGCTTAATAACGCTAATTAACCAAAAAATTCCGAATTAGGGGCCAAAATACGAAACCGGATTAAAGTTACGACGAATGAAAAGTCGCAACTTACAATGATTGTTTCGAAGGCTAAAAAGGGTATTATATGTAATTTCAAGTTTCTCTTCAAAAATTATAATATGGCATTAATTATATAAATACGCTATTAAAAATACGGGGTGTTACACTTACAAATTAATATTCGACGAGGTCTCTCAAAAAATGATAAGATAAACAGGTCACATCACCAATTGGCATAGCATTTTAGTATAGAACATTTAATTCTAATTTAAGAAGAAAAAATAATGTATTGGCACCCTTAACTGTAAGACCATTTATAACCATTGTATTTGAATGGATTAAAGCGAATCAAAAATATAATAGATGATATAAAATTACCATTAATAAAAGCATTTGAAAACGATTTATTATTTGCTCACGAATAAACAACTAACTGAAACATCCTAAATTGAAATAGCTCAACATTTATAAATGATGCACAAAGAAAAATAGCGAACAACAATCTTAACTCAAATAAAAAGGGTTTTTTTTAGTGTGTGTGAATAGTTAGAGCAAAAAATGATGAAGTTTGAAAGAAGTGAGAACATTCATATGGTCAAAGTTGTATCAAGTTGTATCTTGTGTCGGTTGGTGTCGATGAGCATAGCTCATCTTGTTTGGGCTTTGTGTCGTGGTGGTATGGTTTGGGATTTGTTGTATGTCCCTTTCCCCTCGGCCCTTTCCAGCACTCGTTGTTCCCTTTCCCGGTATGTTGGTTGGGGTCGTTGAGTTTCTCGTGGTTGATCTAGTTTCATGTAGGCCAATGGTCCTGGGGAGTCTTGATTGGTGTCGGGGTTGCTGTTGGTGTTTTTGGTGTCATCTGGTTCCGCTTCATCGGCCATGTTTTGGGTCTGTCGTTTCCGTCTCTTTTGTGTATGAGGTCAAGTTTGGGGAGTCTTGATGGAGATGTGTGGGATTTGGTGAGGTCGGGTGTAACACCCCCATACTCCAAGTGCCTTACCAGGACCACTTAAGGCATGGAAGTGCTACCATCTCGGTTACCCAAGGCATGATACTCATAAGACAATAACGAAACAACTTAAATGATATAACTTTAGTGAAAAGTACAACTAAAACCAAATCCCAAAATACGGGTACAAGTTCTTAAAACCAACTGTCTACTGAAATACTGAAATGTCATAAAACTAAAAGACTACAAATGGAAGACTTCTATCGTCGACGGTGGCACATCCCAGCTATCCCAGTACTCAACTCAAACCTGCTCAATGACTGCTCACCATCCCCGAAGGGATCACCGCTGGTTTTACAAAACAACAACCGGGGTCAGTACTAATCACACAACTCAATATATCAACAATAAGATAAACAGACAGCTTAACCGTCACACACACACACAATCACACCAATCCCAACAATCTCAATCACTGACTGTCCACTGGACCAGCCCTGTCAGTGGGGGACCGCAACCGTTCCCACCTAAGCCCCGATCATCATACCGAGCGATAACCCTGTCCATTAATGTGCACATCCCCTTCCGTGGCGGGTTCCACGAAGGGCGAAACTAGGGCGTGAAGCCAATCCCGCAAGTGACTCCACTCAGCCGAGAACGCATCTCGAGAACCAGAGACAAACAATCACAATCACAGCCGTCACAATACAATTACGATATTAAACAATCAATCTCAACACATCAACAATCATCTCATTATGGGACTAATACTGAGTAGGAAATCCTACCTGGAAAGCACAACTATCAGACGGTCTCTACAGCTGTATCAAAAGGCTTCTTCTACAAAACCTCCTCCTATCATACAACATACAAATGCTACCAAATCACAAACTAATCAAAAACCCCCAAATCCCTAGATTAGGGTTTAACCAACTTAAAGGAAAGACAATATAAAGGGTACACAGATCTTACCCTCGACGCAAGGATCTCAACGGTATAACCAACGATGAAAACCAACCTTCCAAACTTCGGGATTTGCTAACAATGCGATTAAAGCGAAGAACGTACTTTGTTTTCTCTCTTGACAGTAATTAGGTTTTGAAAAAGTGTTTAAGAACAATGACGGAAAAGATTATATACCTAATCGCATTATTAACAAAACCCGAGAAATAACTCCCCGTAAACCGGCTACTCGATCGAGTAGCTAAGGTACTCGATCGAGTGCCTTCTTACTCGATTAAGTATCTGCGTTACTCGATCGAGTACCCAACAGGTCAGAAACTTTTATAAAATGCAACTCACCCTTACTCGACAGAGTAAGGCCTACTCGATAGAGTACCCAGAGACTCATAAATCCGTAGTATTACATCGGGTGTTTGGTTGTGTTGTTGGGTCGGGTCGGATGCGGTGGGATCCTTTTCTCGCGCATGCTTAAACCAGGGTTAGCTTATTTTCTGTTTTTTTTTTTGGGGGGAAATGTAAACTTTCTCATTAAAGATCATAAATCTCCAAATACAAACAATTGGAAGGCATAGTGATACTAACTTCCTTCATGACTTAACAAATGCATCTAACCAATTTTTTACATTAGCCGTTTGACACTTAGTCTGAAATTTCTTAACTCTATTACAAACATCTGTCTGAACAAATTTGACAACTGTTCGGATGTAACACACTGTTCCACCGCACTTGTTTCTAGCCATCCACGATGATATATCATCCCGCCAATATAACCCCAACAAATTTCTTCCGACCGAGGCTCTCAGATCGTTTATGACACCACCATTGAATGCACTCTTCATCGGTAGTATCTCATCACACCACTCAAAACCATGCTACAACATCTCCTGCTGTACTCACACTTAAAGAATAAATGATCGTGGGTTTCTCGCTGCGCAAACCAAATAGGTAGCACAAATTCACTTGAATAATCTTCATGTTCATCAATCTATCCTGAGTAAGAAGTCTGTTATGACCCATCAACCAACTGATAAAACCATGTTTAGGAACCATCCATGTATTAAGAATCCATGGATACCATTCACAGACAGTATCCTGACCTTGTAACCATTTGTAACCCAAAGCAGTAGAGTAAAATGTAGCCACTCCAGAACCAGGCATTAGCAACTCCTTGAAAATAGATTTTATCTGACAAATCTTTCTCCATGCCCAGCTCGAATTAGAGGTTGGTTCATAATCCTTCCAATTCCTGTCTTTGATATAAATTGCGTGCACCCACTTTACCCATAAATGGTCAGCTTTAGTCTCAATCCACCATACATACTTTGCCACAGCTGCCATATTCCAAAGCATCAAGTTATGCAACCCACTCCCATCTTGTCTCTTAGGCCTGCACACACGGTCCCAAGCAACTAAAGCTGGGCTAGAACTGTCTTGATGCCCATGCCAGAGGTACTCTCGACAAATGGAGTCAATTTTTCTCAGCACAGTTTTGGGGAGAATGAAGATACGAGCCCAGTAGTTGTGAAGGGTACTAATAACGACCCTAATCGTAACTAACTTTGTCGAAAGATATGAGAGATGTTTTGCCCCCAACCCTCATATCCTATTGTAGATACCTCATTTCTGCACCTCCCGCAAACCACCCGGTGATGATTGGGCCGCATGTTTGGTACGCGGAACGATTTGTGACAATTCGTAAGTTTATCGTCAAGTGATTGCTCAAACATTTATGTCTACCTCTTAATTGTCATCTACGTGCCGATACGGTCGTTTTGACAGTAATTAGAGTACATTTGGAGTCCGGGTCAAAAACCGTCTTCATTTCCTAAAACCGTCAAATCCCGAGTCAAAACAATGTGCTTGTCTACCTAAGGTTAGGATGTCATAAAATGTTGAGATTATATCTCATTTTGAGTCTCATATCACTTCATTAGGCTAAACATAAAGTTTACATTACAAAATGTGCATTTCATTTAGCTAAAATGATAACCCGACCTTTAGGCCCGTTTTACGAGGTGATAACTACTTTTTTGGGTCAGGCCTATTTCACAGAAAGTTCTAGATCTTTCTTTTAGCTTTCCAATGCCACCGAAATCACCTTAATCCGAGTCTTGTAGAGAAAGGTATGCCTAAAATACGACAGGCTGTCAAACGCGTTTTCTACGCGCAGAGAAACCTACCCGGGAAAGGACGCAGCAGGTGCTGCGCCTCTTCCAAAGGACGCAGCACCTGCTGCGCCTTTTCCCAGGGCTTTCTTTTTGTCCAAGTTTCCGTGTTTTAACCTAAGTCGGTTATTTCCGGATCTTTCCTTCCGTATCCTAGTCTTACCATAATTCCGTCGTGTGATTAGTATAAATAAGAGCTTTCGCTCCTCATATTTCTCACGCGAGTGTCCGCCCTTCTCTTCTCCCTTTGCATTCTAGACTTTGTTCTTACTTTTTGGCGTCTACGTGCTTGAACTTTCGACCACGTAAGCTCGGATCTTCTGAGTACCAGCCTCCCCGTTTGCATGACCGACCAACTTGACCAACTACACATCAATCAACTTAATTATTTAATCGTTTTCCTCTTACGAGGGCACTTTCTTTGCATTCGCGTCGAGCATCACTAATCGATATCTTAGTCCTTCTCGTTTCGTTAACATGTAAGTCTGAGGGTGTATAATCTCTCTTTATTCATTGTATTTTATTGTATCATCGTCAATTGTAAGGTTTATGTCGAAAATACCATTAAAACCGATTTCTAAAACCATGCTTTTAAAAACCTCTTTTTACGGATTTCCAGTAGATAACCGTCGAGAAAGGACTCAAGAATCGCCGCGCTCTTGAAGGAGCGCGCCTTCTGTTAACGCCTCTTCGTGAGGTCCGCCGATTCTGCTTCTTTTCTTCTTCTTCGTTCGTTCTCGTTATTCACAAATCCTTTCATTTGTTTCGTTGTTTGTTAATTCTTCACCATGATAGCATATAATTCACATGTATATTATTCATTATCATTAACATGCTTTTAATCATCACAAATCCGACTTAAATCCCAAGTAATCCAATATTCGCGGGTTTTCGTCATTAAATTCAATTCCGGGTTGTAGAAATTCAATTTGTTCATATTGAGTTTCTGTAATTCGTCTTTGATATAGTTTTCATCTGTTATTTGTCATATCTATCATGTTCGTCATTAATCCATTGTATCTAACTTAATTAATTGATTTAATTTGTTTAGTTTGTTAATATTTTTCACCCTGTAATTAATCCATCTTATATTAAGTCGTTTAATTCTGTCTCATCCATGTTTTGCTGTTTTCACGACCCATTCATATGTTCAATAAACATGCTAATCACTTTCATCCGAGTAAATATCATGAATCGATCATTAAATTCACCAATTAACATTAACGGCTTGCAATTACGGCTTCACGACGGACCGAGCCAAGGAACAGACGCGTTCTGCTGCGCTATTCCAAGGGCGCGATCCTGATCTGCTTGCTATTCAGTTGATTTACCTCTCAACTCCGTTTACGCTTGACCTAGTTTAATTAGTCTACGTATAATTAACTATTATCCGTATTATCACGCTAATTCCTGTTCGTTAATTTATTTGATTCTTTCTTTTATTCTTTTATTCTTTTTTTTTTTCTCAAATTATCTGTTTTAAAGGTATTTTCGACATAAATCGCCTATTCCGTTGTAATTATTGTAATTTTCGTTATTGTAATTCATAATTATTGTATTTCTTTTATCATTTGTATGTTTTCACATGTAAATTAACATTAAATCCTACTTCGACATTAATTATATGCCAATTACGTGTTTACCGACTTAGTATTAATTCTCACATGCTAGGATCAAAATTTGGATGTTGCATTGCATGCATATAGCCGACGATATATCAAGTATAGACAACTTCCCTAATCATTAGTAGAGGCCGCTATCGAGGCGGGCGGGATTAGGTGTTTGATCAAAAGAGCTTCCTAATACGTACCCTCACCCCTTACTCCAGATCTCCGTGAACACCCGTGTTCATTGGCATCCACGAGAGTCATTCTAGACATAGAATGCTAAGGGTAACGATTGCTTAGTGTTCATGTCTCTACTTTGTGTCTTGACATGACACGAGGTATTCGAACGGTTCCAATTTCCCATAAAAATTGGTGGCGACTCCATACAAAAATGCAAACGCTTGTTTCCCAAGCGCCCCCGTGGCCCATTGTCCACAGTTTGGCGACTCTGCTGGGGATAATACACTTACGTGTAGCCAAGGGTGAAACTTGAACAAGGTTAGGGAATAGTTTGTACAAGACAATTGTCGGTTTTCATAACTCGGTCTTCCTAGATCGTTTCATTCGGCCTTCCTAGGCCCAACCCATTCGACCAATCGTCCCGTCTAAACGGTCCTAATTCTTATTTGGGCCTAAGGATGGATAGCGATTGACGTCATCCATACCATGATGCTTACTCTTGTTTCTATCAAGGGCCTTCACTACTTGAGGAAATGGACTAGGAATCGGCCTTACTCTTGTTTGGTACGAGCCTCTCCACAGACCCCGGGTTTGATTGTTCGGTATGGCAACCCACCCTTTAAACGAAAACCCTTTTAAATGCACTCAGCATCCCGTTATAATACTTGTATAATGTTTGTACCATATGTGATCATCGCTTTCTAAACAAAACCATGGCGAAATTTGTAAAAGTCAAAACCTCTTTTAAAATGTAAATTTTCGAAAAAGGCCAAATTTAGCACAAAACCAGTCCAAACTCTGTCCGTTTATCGAGTCAAATTTCGGGCCTCAAACCCATTTCAAAAAAAAAAAAACCAAAAACGTTTTATTCAAAATATTTTCAAACCATGTAAATGTAAATATGTAAATTCAATTGGGCTAAGTTAAAGTCAAAGTTCAAACCGACTATGTCCTAGTCGGAACTCTGTCGAGTCATAAACCGTTTTCCTTTACTTTTTTGGGTCTTCAAGTCAAGTCCTAAGGCGTCACGCCGTCATTTTGGACCCCCTACCCCAATTCAGTTAGGATCTAAACACTCGAGTCACACGTCCCGAGGCTCAACACACGAGTCTCAATGGGCCTCATATTTCAGTCTAAACTACAACAGTCTTCTTAACACCTATAAGCAAACCTCGAGTCCAGAATCAACACGTGTCTTCAATCCCGTCAATAAGGTCAACTGTATAAATGTCACTCCGTCAAAGTTAACACTCGAGTCTAAAATTAAAGTCAAGCACCATGAATTCAAACACGAGAAGTCGCTCACGACATTTCACGAGTTCACAAGTCAAGTCTAGATGTGTCGTCTTATCCCTTCCTTTATTTGTTGCCTTAGTATGCGTGATCCCATATCGAATCAAGTTGTAATGCGCGTCATTTCTGTCGAGTAGGAATCCGCAAGTTCCGTCGATCGAAAGGTCACGAGGCAGATCAAGCCACAATCACCGTGTCTCTCCAAGACGTTTATGCCATGGTCCTAGAAGTTCAAGCTACAGTGGAAAATTTGAGCATTCGCATCCTCACCCTTGAAAATGGAATGGTGGAAAAGAACATGCCAACTAGGGAAACCTCTAGTCTAGGTCGTCCAAAGCTTATCTCTTGCAATAACCATCGTCCTAGAAAGCCGAAAACAGCTGAAAGGAAACCTGGGAGGCATCAAAGGGTGCTTACCGATTTAGGCAAGTCTTATGTCGATGCTTTGAAGAGACTTTCTGCCCAAGGCATGTTACATCCAATAGGGCCGACTCCGGATCCACCTTTGCAGAAACAGATGAACCTCTGGAAGGGCAACAAATATTGTCTATATCACCAAGGTAGAGGCCATGATATTGAAGAGTGTTTTCTCTTGAAACACACCATCGAAGATATGATCGAAGAGGGCAAGCTTCCTAAGCCACCTTCCGCCAAGAAATCCAAGAAGACCGACCCTCTTGGGTCTAATATCATTAAACATGACGAAGACTCATTCCTAGACTGTTCTCAACTCCTCGCTCCTCATGATAGTTAAGAGATCAATGTCCTCGAAGACGAAGATATACAAAATGGAATGCTCATGCTTTCCATGGCCTTCGACAACAAATTTTCCAAAATAGAGGGAGCTATTGATAGCTTAAACTCTCGGCTTTCCAACATGGAGAAACAGTTTGCCGAAATGGGTAAGAAGCTTGATGCCCAACCTTTCAAGATGAAGAATGTCCAGACAAACCTTCAACCTCACAGTCCTAAGGAGAAAGCAACAAATGGATAACCTATTCTTAGTTCTTCTAGTCCAAGCATCAAAATCAACAAAGTCAACCTCATGGAGCCTTTGTCAAAAAACTCCCCCAGGTCATTCACAAGTTTAGGCATACTGTATGCCCTAACCTTAAACAAATTATCCTCTCTAGGTCTTCTTGAACCAATAGGGCCTACCCCAGATCCGGAAAGGAAGTCTAAGTTTTGGGATGGCAATTCGTATTGTCAATACCATAGAGAAAGGGGACATGACACCGAGAATTACTACAAATTAAAGAATGTCATCCAGGATAATATCGAGAACGGCAAGTACCATGAATCGACCTTTGCTCAAGCTGACATTAAGTGTGATGGGGCTAAACTCATGGAAGCCCCACCCAGAAGACCGAGACGGGCTCCTAGAGCATTCGCTAACCTTAGCATTACTTATGCGGCGGCACTACAAATGTTAGTATCACAGGGCAAATTACACCTAATCGGTCCAACTCCAGACCCTGAAAACATACTACCTAGATGGGACAGTAATGCATATTGCCAATATCATCGTGGTAGGGGACATGATACAGAAGCGTGCTTTTGTTTGAAGCATATAATCCAAGATATGATTGAAAGTGGGAAGTTGTCCCTCTCAACTTTTAACCTACAAGGTAGCTTAGGCAATCCTCATGGATATACCACTTATCAAGAAACTTTTCTTGATCGTTATCCTTCCAAAGTGTTCCCAATGATGAGGACGGGGTGCTCAAATGGGTGAATGCTCAAAGTCAGATGCCGAAACCAGTTGCTAGAAGAGTAAACGTTCAAGCGTGGGCCGATGATTACGAGTCTAGATCTGAAATCCAGTCAAAGTCCGGGTCCGAGTCCGAGTCTTAGGCTTTCTATCCTATAATTTTGTCATAGTGTCATTTCTTCATGTCCATTTTCATTTCTAGTGACAACCTGGGGGCTGTCCCATGAGTCACATGTCTTCTCATATCTATGTTAAATACATTTATTATTCATTTCAATAAAAGCACTATTTCATCCACATATTCTATCATATCTCTTCCTCTACCCTTTTCCTGTGACAACAAGAATTGGTTTGAGACATTTTTTAAAATGACAACAACACATGACAGTCAATGTGAGTGCACTTATATGATGTTCCGTTCAAAGTTGTAGAGGACTTGAAACTCCGTGTTCTTTTCTTACCTGTTCCATGTCTGGCAATAGAAACCACAACATACCCCAGTTTAGGACGAGCCTATCTCAGGAGATCCTAGGACGAATCCAGACCATTTCCCTTGTTAATGACCCATGACGGAAGGCAAGCCCATTTCTCACAATAAACAACCCGTGTTACTAAAGACCAACCCGTTTCACGCCAAAGGTGCTAGTCTGACCTAAATCCAAGGTCGAAGTTATATCAATCAAATCCAAGACGATACGAGCCATGATCAAAGACCAAATGCTCAATCAAGAGAAATGACCAAAGATCAATATCCAAGACAAAAGAGTCAAAAGAAGAAGGCTCAATCAAGCAAGTCAAGTCAATATCCAAAGCCAAAATTATCTTCAAAAACCGGAATCAAAAATCTGAGCAAAGGCCGAGATATATTCTAGACCAAGAATCCGAGTTTGAATCAAGAACAAGTCTGAAATCAAATGCCGAAGTCTATATAGAATCGAGACATCAATGAAGATGGTTAGCTAGCAACCCTCACCTAGCCTTTCACACATCACACACCCTAAGTCCTTCTCGAGACCGTTACGGGGAGATAGTTAGGAATTTTGAGAATCCTTTCAAGCTCGTCAAGTATACCTATCCTTTAGGGCCAAGACATGGAAACTTGAACCCACGTCATTTTAACCTACCCTTTATGTGCTCGGGCTACATCAAACCAAGAGACCCCATTTCCAAGCCGCATTACAAGCCATAATCCCATCAAGCCTTAACTCCACAAAATCAAGCTTCAGAGATTTGCTCATCAAAGTCTCTTCTTACCGAGCTCCACATTCCAAATATCCAATCCAGTTTCACCTTGACCCAGACACGGAGTCTTCAATACTTTGCAACCCAGGACGGGTCATACCCATATTCATCCTTAGGGTCCACTAAGTGTGCTCACATGACAAGGAAATTTTTACAAACTTAATTATACCTCTTTGGTCTATGATCAGAGGGAGTTATCTCAAATCGATTCTTCGAGTCACCAAAGGAATATACTCTCCTGACCCGTGCACTTTATGGTCTTAACAACTAAGCTTAGGCACACACTTGAACTACGATCTGGTTTGATTTCACCTACTCAGGTGGATACGTAGGCAGTCCTTTCTTACACAAGAAGGATACAACCACAACACCCAAACAAAATTAACCAAACCTCAAAACTACGATCTGGTTTGATTTCACTTCACGTGAATACGTAGGTAGTCCTCAAGGACACAACCATCTCAACCATCACAATTTTCAACCTTCCAACCTCAATTAACATCCCTTCCACAACCAACACCTCTATACTGGGGGCTCCTTATTGTCGCCCCATCTTCTTTTTTTACCAAATTCCAGAGTCATCTTCTCATCCTGGGGGCTTCTCTTCCAAGATGCCACCCTTCCTTTATTCCTTTAAGTCTAAGCTAGTGCTCGGTTCAGACAATGACAAAGATCTTAGATCGATTCTCCAAGTTATCGTGCCTCAAGAGGGTCTCTTTTACAAAGAAACGGTGGTGAAAGAAGTCCTAGTAGATAGACGATCTATGGCTCATGCCTTGCCTTTATATGCCTTCATCATTCTTTCAATTCTTATACCTTTGGAACTGATACGAATTGTCACCCACACTTGGCTATGGGTTGCGCATACTTAAACAAAGTCTATCAAAGTCATCCCTGTGTCGCGTCAAAACTAAGTTGGTGTCGCGTCAGTCTAAGTTAAGTCTACATTTTGCGTCACGTCCATATGAGGTTTATGTCATGTCAAGTCCTATGTCTAAAGCCCATTGAATATGCATAACGCATTACAAACGACAAAATTCTTTGAACAAGCTTTAAACGACTTTTAAAAAGAAACAACTTTTGCAAAACCTATGTGTTTCCTCATTCGAGGTCCATGTGATAATCGCTTACGTGCATATATTAGATTGCATTCTTGTGTGGCTACTAACCATGCAGGTAAGTATCGAAACGATTTTTACCAAGACCTCGCTTGTCACAACGAGCGAGTATTTCCCGACAGGTGTTTTGACACGCCTTCATTATATTTCCCCAAGCGAGAGTAAGCGGATAGACAATCTCTCTCAAGACATGGAAATAAATTCCCGATTATGTTCCCCAATGAGAGTTCACGACCGACAGTCATTTCCTCTCGAGACATGGAGATCAACATCAACTCCCAAGACTTATCGAAGTTTGTTTGAAGACTACCCAAGCAGTTTCTCCTCAGCAGTTTCCGCCTGTGTCCTGCTACTTACAATATTTCTCGAAGACTACCCAAGCAGTTTTCTCTCAGCAGTTCCCGCCTGTGTCCTGCTACTCGCAATTTTTCTTGTTCCCAAACCAAAGCCTCCTTCCTTAGGTTCGTAGACCCAAAGTTAGGATTCTTACCCTTAGATTCTTATATCCCAAAATGGCTTCCTTTAGGTTCGTAAACCTTTAAGCTCCCATACCAACATCCTTAGGTTCATAAACCCATAAATCCTTTTGGAGTTGTCATACCTTTTCCTTTTTCCTCAGAAAGCTTAAGCGCGCGCGTTTTAAAACAAGAATTAGTAACCCAGTAGTTCCTAAACTTAACCCTAGGATCCCCATTCCTTTTAGGTTCATAAGCCTTTAAGTTCCCATACCAGCCGTCCTTTTAGGTTCGTACACCCAGGTTCACACACATAGCTTCTTTTAAGTTCTCAAACTCCCTAGAGTTCACATACTTATACCCTTTAGGATCATATTCCTTTAGGATCACCTTTTTTCTTTAGGATCACATCCTTTAGGATCACCTTTTCTTAGAGTTCTTACACCCAAACTTTGGTTACCCCTTAGGTTGAACTTATATTTGGCCTCCTTCCCGTCGATGCTTTCCTTTAGGGTCCCACACCCTAGCACAATCCTTATATATCTTTTAGGTCTTACCCTTAGCTCCTACGCACCCCCGGAAGCATCTCGAGAAAGAAGTCTCAAGTATGGTCTCTTCTTATGGCTGGCGAGCTTCCTTACGTAGTCTAATGGACTTTAAACGACCCTCCCCGATAGTCGACAGACTCTAAAATGTTCCCGACGACGGGTCCTTGGCTCAGACCCCTTGAGCCGCCTCGCCATAGTCGTCAGGTTGTAATCTTCGATTGACCTGATGGCTATACTTTGACTTTCGCCTTGTCCAAGCCTCAGTCAAAGTGGGGGCTCTGTAGATACCTCATTTCTGCACCTCCCGCAAACCACCCGGTGATGATTGGGCCGCATGTTTGGTACGCGGAACGATTTGTGACAATTCGTAAGTTTATCGTCAAGTGACTGCTCAAACATTTATGTCTACCTCTTAATTGTCATCTACGTGCCGATACGGTCGTTTTGACAGTAATTAGAGTACATTTGGAGTCCGGGTCAAAAACCGTCTTCATTTCCTAAAACCGTCAAATCCCGAGTCAAAACAATGTGCTTGTCTACCTAAGGTTAGGATGTCATAAATGGTTAAGATTATATCTCATTTTGAGTCTCATATCACTTCATTAGGCTAAACATAAAGTTTACATTACAAAATGTGCATTTCATTTAGCTAAAATGATAACCCGACCTTTAGGCCCGTTTTACGAGGTGATAACTACTTTTTTGGGTCAGGCCTATTTCACAGAAAGTTCTAGATCTTTCTTTTAGCTTTCCAACGCCACCGAAATCACCTTAATCCGAGTCTTGTAGAGAAAGGTATGCCTAAAATACGACAGGCTGTCAAACGCGTTTTCTACGCGCGAGAGAAACCTACCGGAAAGGACGCGCAGTCGGTGTCTGCGCCTCTTCCAAGGGACGCAGCACCTCTGCGCCTTTTCCTGGGCTTTCTTTTTGTCCAAGTTTCCGTGTTTTAACCTAAGTCGGTTATTTCCGGATCTTTCCTTCCGTATCCTAGTCTTACCATAATTCCGTCGTGTGATTAGTATAAATAAGAGCTTTCGCTCCTCATATTTCTCACGCGAGTGTCCGCCCTTCTCTTCTCCCTTTGCATTCTAGACTTTGTTCTTACTTTTTGGCGTCTACGTGCTTGAACTTTCGACCACGTAAGCTCGGATCCTTCTGAGTACCAGCCTCCCCGTTTGCATGACCGACCAACTTGACCAACTACACATCAATCAACTTAATTAATTAATCGTTTTCCTCTTACGAGGGCACTTTCTTTGCATTCGCGTCGAGCATCACTAATCGATATCTTAGTCCTTCTCGTTTCGTCAACATGTAAGTCTGAGGGTGTATAATCTCTCTTTATTTATTGTATTTTATTGTATCATCGTCAATTGTAAGGTTTATGTCGAAAATACCATTAAAACCGATTTCTAAAACCATGCTTTAAAAACCTCTTTTTACGGATTTCCGATAATAACCGTCGAGAAAGGACGCAGCAACTGCTGCGCCTCTTCGAAGGAGGCAGTTCCTGCTGCGCCTCTTCGTGAGGCTGCCGCAGTTCCTACTTCCTTTCTTCTTCGTTCGTTCTCTGTTATTCGTCAAATCCTTTCATTTGTTTCGTTTGTTTGTTAATTCTTCACCATGATAGCATATAATTCACATGTATATTATTCATTATCATTAACATGCTTTTAATCATCACAAATCCGACTTAAATCCCAAGTAATCCAATATTCGCGGGTTTTCGTCATTAAATTCAATTCCGGGTTGTAGAAATTCAATTTGTTCATATTGAGTTTCTGTAATTCGTCTTTGATATAGTTTTCATCTGTTATTTGTCATATCTATCATGTTCGTCATTAATACATCGTATCTAACTTAATTAATTGGTTTAATTTGTTTTGTTTGTTAATATTTTTCACTCCTGTAATTAATCCATCTTATATTAAGTCGTTTAATTCTGTCTCATCCATGTTTTGCTGTTTTCACGACCCATTCATATGTTAAATAAACATGCTAATCACTTTCATCCGAGTAAATATCATGAATCGATCATTAAATTCACCAATTAACATTAACGGCTTGCAATTACGGCTTCACGACCTTAATCGAGCCAAGGAGCGACGCAGCGTGTCTGCTGCGCTATTCCAAGGGACGCAACGATCTCCGCTGCTTTATTCGGGTTGATTTACCTCTCGAACTCCGTTTACGCTTGACCTAGTTTAATTAGTCTACGTATAATTAACTATTATCCGTATTATCACGCTAATTCCTGTTCGTTAATTTATTTGATTCTTTCTTTTATTCTTTTATTCTTTTTTTTTCTCAAATTATCCGTTTTAAAGGTATTTTCGACATAAATCGCCTATTCCGTTGTAATTATTGTAATTTTCGTTATTGTAATTCATAATTATTGTATTTCTTTTATCATTTGTATGTTTTCACATGTAAATTAACATTAAATCCTACTTCGACATTAATTATATGCCAATTACGTGTTTACCGACTTAGTATTAATTCTCACATGCTAGGATCAAAACTTGGATGTTGCATTGCATGCATATAGCCGACGATATATCAAGTATAGACAACTTCCCTAATCATTAGTAGAGGCCGCTATCGAGGCGGGCGGGATTAGGTGTTCGATCAAAAGAGCTTCCTAATACGTACCCCCACCCCTTACTCCAGATCTCCGTGAACACCCGTGTTCATTGGCATCCACGAGAGTCATTCTAGACATAGAATGCTAAGGGTAACGATTGCTTAGTGTTCATGTCTCTACTTTGTGTCTTGACATGACACGAGGTATTCGAACGGTTCCAATTTCCTATAAAAATTGGTGGCGACTCCATACAAAAATGCAAACGCTTGTTTCCCAAGCGCCCCCGTGGCCCATTGTCCACACCTATCCACAACATTATCAACCAACCTAGTACAATCCAGTATAGATAACCTCTTAGGTGATACAGTCACCCCCAAGTACTTAAGGGAACAGCACCTAATTTCATGTCAGTCGCCCTTCCTATCTCATGAACCAGCTAATCATCCATACCATTGCAATAGTAATTGGATTTCCCCTTATTCATTTTCAATCCAGAAGCCTTGGAGAAAAAATTGAAGGCTTGCAACAACAACTCAATAGAAGCCCTTTCTCCTTTACAAAACAAAATCAAATCATCTGCAAAACATAAATGTGAAAGCTCAATTCTTTTGCAAAGGGGATGAAACCTGAACTTTGGATGCCTCTGGGTTACCATCAAAGTTCTGCTCAAATACTCTAGACACAAGGTGAAAATCAAGGGGGATAAAGGGTCTCCCTGTCTCAGTCCACGCTTGCCTGGGAAAACCCCAAAAACTTCCCCATTTAAAGCAATAGAGAAAGAAGGGGTGGTGATGCAATTCATGAGCAAAGTTATCATATGCTGAGGGAACTTAAGTGCTCTCAATATTTCCTCTACAAAACTCCACTCAATACTATCATACGCCTTTTGAAGATCTAACTTCATCAACATTCTGGGTGAACAACTTTTCCTCTTGTATAATCTGATGAGGTCCTGGCATATGAGTATATTCCCCACAATATCTCTCCCCTGAACAAAGGCACTTTGGGAGGGACTGACAATATCTGGGAGCACTCTACTCAACCTGTTGCAAATCACCTTGGAAACACACTTATAAATAGTATTACAGCATGCTATAGGCCGAAACTGTAGTACTTGAAGGAAAAGTAGATTTATATACTTACATACTCATATATGTCTTAATTTAATTTGTCATAAAATTAAAGATTGATCTTATGCATGCAAACATTAAAACAAAATAAGGAAGAAACATGTTCTTACATTGTGTTTTCGGTTCAAATGGGCACAAAAGAGATCTCCTTCTCTTTTGTTCTTGAGCTTTCCTTTTGGATGAACAAAGACCCAAGTGTAGGATCTCTCCCAAGGAATTATACCCAAAGCTTACTCTTAATAAAATTAATATTATGTATACTAGATAATATTAATTTTGTGAAGAAAAATGACCCAAAAATGTTTGATTTTTGCTCTCAAAACCGGTTGAGAGAGAGGAGAATGGAAGGTGTTTTTCTCTTTCTAGAAACTCTTGTTTTTTTTGTGTTGAATGAATAATAATCACTAGTCAATATCTAAGTGAATATTAAGCAAAAATAAAAAGAAAAACCACAAGGGTTTTCTTCCCCAAAACCGGTTGGGAGAGGAGGTACAAAAGAGCCAATGCATGCCCTAGTTGTTCTTCACAATGAGCAATAGGCATGCAATTCAAGGCTAGTTTTAGTAGGTAATTATGTTGTTTACCACTAATAACAAAAACTTAATATTTGCCTAACCATCCTCATATTTTCGGCACATATGGATAATATGGAATCCATATTATTTTTGTCAATTTTCAATATGTTACATGTCATATGTAACATAAATTTGTCATGTATTTTTAACATATTAAAAATCAACGTATTAATAAAAATACGTCATATACAAAAATCGACTTAGTAATTCATAATTACTTGTACCAAAATATTTTACCATTTATAAATCACAACAGTTTGTATTTATAATAATTCATTCAAATTTAATTGTTTCTTTAAACAATAATTTCATCCGAGTAATGATACAATTCGATTACTCAGATCGTATCTCATTTAATCACATTTCAATGTGATACGTAAATTTTACTTCCAAAATCGTCCGTCAATTTTTCAAGTAATTTAATTAACTCGTAACGTTATACGATTAATTAAATGATCAATTAAGAGTGTTGCCCTATAGGTATGACTTAGGGGGTCAACTGATCACCACCGTCGCACGACAGTAATGTCAAACTCTAGTCAGCCAATCATTACCGATATATGTTGACCAGTTGACAGTAAAAATTACTTCCCAATTGTATTCTTTAAAACGAGACTTAAACATGTGATCATCATGATCAACAGTCGTGATCGCATTATTGTCGGAGGACACATATTCCAACAACTGACTCAGGGATCTCCACTTTGGGCACAAGAGTAAGTATAGTATTATTGCATTGCCTAAGTAGTTGCCCTGACCTAAACACATTCTGAACTGCTGCTATAACCTCCTGCCCCACAATGGGCCAGCAATCTTTGAAAAACTGACTGCTGTATCCATCTGGACCAGGGGCCTTAGTCCCTGGAATGGAAAAAATAGCTCTCCTAATCTCCTCCCCAGCAACAGGTTCCATCAAAACCTCACAGTGATGCATTGTAAGGCATGCCCCTGGCTGACAATCTTCTTGTTCACATGAGAAACTGGCATAGAGGTGCCCAACAGAGAGATATAGTACTCCTCAAAAGCCTGTTTAATCTCCTCATTTTTAGAGCGTAACTTACCCCACATGTCCTTCACCTGAAAAAGTTTATTTTTCCTCCTTCTCTTTCTGATACTGGCATGAAAGACAGCTGAGTTTTCATCACCATCTAAGGCCCACGAAATCTTTGCTTTCTGTTGAAGGTAATCAGTTCTAGCCTGTTGCAGTAGTCTGACCTCTTTGGCACACTCACTCTCAGCCTGACAAATCCTCTCATTAAGAGGATCCTCTCTGAGCAAGGTTTGGTAGTGCTCCAAGGAGAGCTCAGCAACACGAGTGAGGTTCTCAATGTCACTAAACTGTTCCTTGTTCAGTGCCTTCAAATCCTTTTTCAATCTCTTGAGTTTTGTCACCACTGTAAACATGGCATTGCCCCTAACTTCAGGTCCCCAACTATTTTGAACAGTTTCCAGAAAATCAGGTGCACTAGCCCACATATTGAAATATTTAAAAGGCATCTTCCTATTATGAATGGTTTCCTCAAGGTTAATCAGGCAGGGGCAATGATCAAACAAACCTTCAGGAAGGAAGTTTGCATAGCTGCCAGGAAAGACATTCAAACATTCTTCATTAGTGAACACTCTATCAATCCTACTATACACCTTATCCCCAACTTCATGCTTATTTGTCCAAGTATAAAATGAACCACACCCCTTAAGTTCATACAAATCACAGACATGTACCAACTATTTAAGTGGTCTAATGTCAGCCAGGGTAACAGGTGCCCCTCCAATTCTTTCATCAATGGCCATCACAGCATTGAAGTCCCCACAAGTAATCCAAGGCCCCCTAATGCTCTAATGATACTTCCTAAGTCTTTGCCATAAACTTTCTCTCTCAGCTGGTTTATTCAAGCCATAAATCATGGTTAGCCAAAATGAGATGTTCCTTCCCCTATCCATTATCTGGGCATGAATACATTGATCAGCAACCTTCTGAATGGACACCATAAACATACCAGGATCCCATATCAGCCAAATCCTACCACCTTTGTGACAGCTAGAATTAGTGCAAACAGATCAGTCCTCACATAGGCTACTCCTAACTTTATTCCAGTTTAAAGACTTAACCTTAGTTTCCAATAAACCAAATAACCCTACTTTATTGTGGTTGAGAAACCATTTTATTTCATTCTGCTTACTAGTCTTATTCATCCCTCGAACATTCCAAAACCCCAAGCTACCCATTATCAGTATGATGATGACTAGATTCACCTTTTTCAAACAATACCTTTCCATCAAACCTGCTTTAGACTTTTGGAGAGAAAGAGTAAGGGACTCCATAAAGGACAACCCCCCAGGAGTAAACAGCCTCCTTTCAGCATTGTCTCCCCTCATCAGTCTAGTCAGCATCCTCCTAGGCATAGCTCAGTAACAGGACCCTTAGTCACCACAAGAGGAGCTCTCTGAACCACATGAGTAACCACTGGAGGAAGGACACTAGGTCCCACAGTCTTAGGTGGAGTAACTTTCTGTGGACCAGCCTGCTTCTTCTGAGGCATAGGAGCCTTACTCTTGGCCCCCACCTGAGTCTGTTTAAGTTGAGTAGTTGCCTTTGGTTTCCATACTCTGCGAGTTCCAGCAGCCATGTCCCCCTTCCTGCAAATATCAGTTGTATGCCCCATTCCACGACAAGCAGTACAGGTGGTGGTAAGCCAATCATAGACCAGCCTAGCTGTCTGAACCCTACCCACTTCATCAATAAAGGATAATTCAGAGGGAAAATGTTGCCCAATTTGTACTTCAAGCATAACCCTAGCATACCCCAAAAAAGCTCTGGTAGCTGTTGTAACACCCCCATATTCAGAGGAGCCTTAACTAGGCCTTCCTTAGCATATAAAGGCGTTACCATCTCGGTTGCCCGAGGATAGTAATGATCAAATGTCGATAAGAGAACTATTACGTTGTATTACAAGTGATTTAAACAACAAACGATATAAAAGGTACAACTCAAAGGCTACTCGCTACTGCTATCAAATCTCGTGAACACTCATCCCTGCCCGGACTCCAGCTATCAACAACATCAACACCTGCTAAGACCGACTGCTCACCATAAGGGATCACGGCAGACACATAACAAACAAACAACCACACAAGGTCAGTACTGAGATAAGATACGACAATGGCAACTACAATCATCAATACAAACAATGCTATCAGTCTCAAACACAATCACGGCAACTCAACCAACTCTGTTACTGACTGTCCACTAAACTAGTCCTGCCAGTGGGGGACCACAGCCGTTCCCACCAAATCCCCGCTCCTCATAACGAGCGATAACCCTGTCCATTAATGTGCACATCCCCTCCCGTGGCGGGTTCCACGGAGGGCGAAACTAGGGCGTGAAGTCACTCCCGCAAGTGACCCCACTCAACCGAGACGCATCTCGAAAACCAGAGACAACAACCACAATCACAACCACAGCCGACATAACACAATTACGATACTAAGCAATCACAATATAACCACAACGACCGACATACTAGACCATCTACAGAAACCGAGTAGGCGAACCTACCTTTAAGCAACTGCAACCAATCCATGCCAACACATGACATATCCAGCAATCAAGCAAAGCCTATAAGCACAACACAATCATCTATTACTACCAAGCAAACCCTAATTGCAAAGAACAAGGACACGGATGATGATTATGACATACCTATAGGGGGAGAACTCAGCAAAAGACCGCTACCCGACACAAGTGACGCTCTCCTAAGGTACAAGGATCTTCAAAAGGCTTCCATGGAGGTTTTAAGGTGAAGGGAAGGGAAAGAGGCGACTGGAGGATAGGAGGAAAGTGGCGGAAGTGATTTGCGGATTTAACAAAACGCGATATAAAACCCTCGCTGAAAACTCGGTACTCGATCGAGTACCCAACATACTCGATCGAGTGACCCCCTACTCGATCGAGGAACCTAGCTACTCGATCGAGTAGCCTCTACTCTATCGAGTACCACTCATGACACGCAACCCAAGATGGTTTTAGCACGTAATTCTAAGACTAATCCCGCTCCCAAGGTCAGTCAACATTGGTCAAAGGGTCTCTAAAAGGGCGGGTATTACAGTCTTCCCCCCGTAAAAAGAACTTTGTCCCCGAAGTTCAACTCACCTATCTCCCGCTCAAGACACGGAAACAACACGACCTCACCCATCTTCCCGCTCAAACCATTACTCCTTGGAAATACCATCCCCTCCCTCATGTCATCATCATCACCATCTAAACTTTATACCTAACGACTCTTACCACTATCATGCAAGCATTATCACCGTTAATTGTCACTCTACATGTATGCATTAATTCTTACTAATGACTATGTATCAAACATCGACTTTGCCATATGAGCCAACACAAACAACCATCGCTCATCACGTGACAACAATTTATCAACCCGAAACATAACTCATATCAACCTCATACTGCACACTTAACACTACCGTGTTACTCAATTCATTTAATTACGACGCATCGCGCCGAGATAAGACTCTTTATGACGGTCCTTTACAATTCATTCTATCATTTTCACTTCAACGCACGAATTACTCCACAAACCGAGGTAACCAAATACACCTCATACAAGTAAAGTAACCAATGGTACTAGAAAATTTTGCAATTAAACAACAAAACATTATAGGCAAACAAAACATAATTTCGATATCGGCCTTTTATTTCGCGATAATTTTCGCAACATTACTCTTCCCCTCTAAAAAGGAACTTCGTCCCCGAAGTTCACCACAAAAATTACAACACATATTACCTATTATTTGCCTCATAACATTAAAGAAAATCATGTTATTTGTTATGGACGTTACTCACTAACTATATACTCGTTAAATTAGAATTCATACACAAACCTCCAGAATGTATAGTCACCGTCGACAACACATGTTAATATGGTATGCACAAGTGTACAAGAAGTTATAACTCCAATAAATAGCTCGTAATAGGTCGTATGCAACATTAAAGTAACAAGAAACTATTACCGCTTCACTAATTGTGACAAATACGCTTATAAAACTCCAAACACGACTTCCAACATATGAAATTAACGGTTCAAAGGTGTTACTATGCAGTAATAACTACCTTAAACATCAAACTTGCAATTATAAAACAATTGAACAATTTTAATTTTTGAAAACCTCCTGTAACAGTGCTACTTGATCGAGTATGCGCGTGTCGATCGAGTGCCATGCTACTCGATCGAGTGCCTTGGCTACTCGATCGAGTAGCCTACAGTCGAATGCTTTTATCCCACCTTCCCGCAGCTACTCGATAGAGTACGGGGTACTCTGTCGAGTACCTACAGGCCAAGTTCCTCTATACAACCTGTCATAAGGCAACATACACGCACATATTTGTCATATAAATCGAGTCGGGACGACTTCCCGACTTCTAACATCCTGCAACAAGTTAAAATATCAAATCCGGCCTTATGGCCAACAATACAAGTCCCAAAATCAAAGTCGCAACAAAACAACTACTAAAGTCTAACAACACTATTAACCACTAACACCAACTACCATCAACAAAGATAAAACAAGGAGTATCACTCCTCCTGCTGCTGCTCCTCCATCACCTCATCATCACCACCACCGCCAGAAGCACCTGCACCCGATGACCCAATCCCCGCCTCCCCTCCTGCTCCTGCTCCCGGGCCCACGTACCATGGAGTCAAGCCACCGTAGGCAAAGGACTGAGGTGTCCCCCACGTCGACTGATCCACCCCGTAGGAATGGAAAACCCCTGTGTAGTCCCCAACTCCACTCCACCACACCGGATGCGGTCTCTCGGTCCCTATCCCCTAAGCGTACGCCATCTCGTGCATGTTCCGGAGGGTCAAGGTAGATGACACTCTCTCTGCCAAGTAGCTGGATCGCGTCTCCGGGGTGTCGAGGTAAGGGTAGCACGGAAAAGGCTGCTGCTGTGGTGCCACCGGCCGTGACCTAGTCTATGAGGTCCTCTCCCTCACTCGACGGGGTCCTCTCCCCAACCTAGGTCTCTCCACCGCCACGACCGACGCATTCTCGCCCTTTGTCGGCTCCGGCATCACCTCGAGAATGGTGTCGTCGATGAGGTAGGTCTGCAGATGGCGGGGTCTATCATCATCCTCCTCCTCCTTCTCCTCATCATCGGAGTCCACCGTCACTACCGTCGGCTCCAAGGGCTCCGTCGGTGGGAGGTGCTCAGGAGCTGGAATCTTCATCCAACTCATGCCCCACACCCTCCAAGCTAGGTTACCGTCAGCCAAAGTCCTCAACCATTTCAGATCGAGATAGTAGTCACGGTCCATGGTGGGCACCGGGGTAACTAGAGGCACGTACTCCGAAGAAGCCTCGAAAGAGGTTAGCTTTTCAGCTAACCGAGTGGCGATGGCGCCACAACTCAAGTATCTGAAAGAGGCAGTAACCATCAAGGCAAGGGCGGCACAAACCATGGAAGGAGCATTAAAGACCACTTTCCGGGTCCGCTCCGGGTTCAAGTAAGACATCAGAAGTAACACCTCATGGTTGTTCAGCTTACTGATATCCTTTCTGTCATAAAGAAGGTTCGAGAGAGAACGGAGAAAGATCCTCAATGTGACATGCTGAACGTCATTATTCAGCTTGTTACTCGAGGTAGGAGCTGGTTTCCCGGTCAGACAAGGCATTAGGCGGCATACACCGCACTCAGCAGGGATGTCGGTGATGGAGTCCTTGGGAGGCTTGGCCAACCCAAGGTGAGAAGCAAATTGGTCCATAGAAAGCAAAAAACTAGTGTTCATCAACCGAAACTCAACGGTCTGGCCAACGGGGTCATAGATAAAGGAGCTCATAAACTCCAAGGTGAGAAAAGGATAAGTGTGTTTCCTCAGCCTATACAACCCAAGAAGACCCAAAGTCTCAAATATGTGACGGACATCCGTCTCTATCTCCAACTCCTTCAACAAAGTAGTGTCTATACACCTTGTAGGTCTCATTTTGCGTTTTTGTAAGGCTACAAAACGCTCTCTTTGCTTGAAATCAACAAAAACAACAGAAGGGTACTCTGGAACTGCGGGTACCACAGGTCCACTCCCTTCCCCCATCTCAGGTGGATTACCCCTCCCCCGTTTACTTTGGCGGGTTCCTATGTTCAGTCTCGGCATCTGTTTCAGCATATGACTTAAGCAACTTGCACAAACACGTAAAGCATTTACTTCATGTAACTTGAACTTAACTCATTCAGTTAGGTACACCAATTCACCAACAAATTTCAACATGTGAAGCACATAAGTCATGCCATTAACCTTGAATATTAAGCTATGTACACACATTCACCAACAGTTTTCCAAATTTGACATACAAGCTCAGATTACTACTACTCATAGGCCATAGTTGTGAAAGAAATTATCATGGTGATTACATATGCTCAGCAAATTCGAATATCCTAGCATGATTCTAAGGTTATTCCAAACACACTTCTAATCACATGTGAGGCATTCTTACTAGTTCATGGAAAAGGATAACTTGGAACATATCATTATCACCCTTCAATATTATGAACAACAATTCACTTAGAATTTCCAGACGGTCTTTACAGCTGTGATAATTTTGACATATTTTCATCAATTATCGTTTCTATTATCATATTTAAGTTTAACTTATACTTATAATGTCATTCACAACACCAAATTCCAATTATAAATCGCGAATTCCCATTTGAGGCACTTTTAAGACGGAGTTTTAAGGCAGCTTTTTAAGGTGGAAATCATCAAATCCATCCTTCAACATGATATAAACAACACATAGGGCTCAATTCTACCATCTAACCATTGTAAAACAACCAAAAATCGATTTCAATTTTGGAAACCCTAGAAATTTCGGGTTCAATCTTTGCAATTTCTAGTCTAATTTACAGCAATTAATCACAAGCAAACATGGAAAGGAGGCATGTGAATCATATTTCAACAATTAAAAGCACCAAATTGATCATAATAATCGAAAATCTCATATTGTTTCACTTCTCTAACACATTCAAATCAGTAAACCATGTACATTAAGAAGAATAGCATACCTTGATTGAGTAGCAAAGTAAAGAAACGAAATTAAGCAAAGAAATCAACCCCAAGAATCACCACTAACCAAAGAGTATGAGAGATTTAGAGAGGAAACAAGGCTCTAGGGTTCGAAATATAGAGGATGAATGGGGAGAAATAGAAAGAATAGGGGTTTTATGAAACCCGTAGGATTCACTGTACAGTAACCTACTCGATCGAGTGCCTAGGGTACTCGATCGAGTACCACCATACTCGATCGAGTAGGAGCTAATTCGTCGAGTATCTGCAGGAATTTTTCCCACATCCCGACATCATAGCTTCCTAACTAGATCGAGTGAGGTCTACTCGGTCTAGTAAGCACTCGCACTCGGTCAAGTATAGTTAAGTACTCGGTCAGAAATACGAAGTAACTTGAAGATTCCTGCAAAACAACATTGTGTGTCGACTCCAAACTTAGTTCGGAATTTGGCACGAATTGTCATACTCCATCACGTATTACAACCATTATCGCGCAAAATGCAATTCTTCAACAAATAAGATACACGTCACATTACGCTATACAAGTTACCCAACTCGGTTTACCTGCCACCGAATTATTTATAAACATAATCATGCCATCATATTACACTTAAACTTACTTTACTTGTTACTACTAAACTCGTGTTCACTTCAATTTGAAGCATATAATTAACATCAATTCTTTCTTTCACTTATCACATAATTACATACTTTTCAAACAACTTATTCAATCATGTCTTATATTCTATCATAAGCAATTCATTTTGCACGAATCAAATATTACGCAGCGGAAAAATTTCAACCAACAAATGAGGCATAAACGCATTACTATATGCTATGTCTCGAATTATAACTCAACTATACTATAACTATCATCATAGTAATTACTGTAGGATTTATAAACTCGTATATGACTCCCGTCATCATTAACTTATAGCAAACACCTACATGTTCACTCTTCATGTCACAACATTCAATTCCACATTTTCACGCATCTCTATTACATAAACTTCCGTCACATATCTCATAACCATCGTATAAACTCACTAATCATTCCAAAAACTCCACTAATTTCACCAACGATTACTATATGCGGCCCAAATACCACTATCACACCCCTATTAACTCTAACAAGGACTTAACCGGAGGTAGCTCCGGCACAATTAACATACATATCACACATAGACACACGGACTCCACATTCCCATACCATGTGACTGGCTTAAGTGTCATGGGGCCAAGATTTTGAAATGAGGGCGCCTACTCACCCAAAATCTAGCATCAGCTGGGGCTCCCATTACACATACACCAGGTTCATTTTATTAGACTCCCTACGTTCATTATGTTCATTTGTTACAGGTTCCAAAATCGTCGCTCTGATACCACTTTGTAACACCCCCATATTCAGAGGAGCCTTAACTAGGCCTTCCTTAGCATATAAAGGCGTTACCATCTCGGTTGCCCGAGGATAGTAATGATCAAATGTCGATAAGAGAACTATTACGTTGTATTACAAGTGATTTAAACAACAAACGATATAAAAGGTACAACTCAAAGGCTACTCGCTACTGCTATCAAATCTCGTGAACACTCATCCCTGCCCGGACTCCAGCTATCAACAACATCAACACCTGCTAAGACCGACTGCTCACCATAAGGGATCACGGCAGACACATAACAAACAAACAACCACACAAGGTAAGTACTGAGATAAGATACGACAATGGCAACTACAATCATCAATACAAACAATGCTATCAGTCTCAAACACAATCACGGCAACTCAACCAACTCATTCTCGATCGTCCCACTTTGGACCAGTCTTGCCGATGGGGACCGCAGCCGTTCCCACCAAATCCCCGCTCCTCATAACGAGCGATAACCCTGTCCATTAATGTGCACATCCCCTCCCGTGGCGGGTTCCACGGAGGGCGAAACTAGGGCGTGAAGTCACTCCCGCAAGTGACCCCACTCAGCCGAGACGCATCTCGAAAACCAGAGACAACAACCACAATCACAACCACAGCCGACACAACACAATTACGATACTAAGCAATCACAATATAACCACAACGACCGACATACTAGACCATCTACAGAAACTGAGTAGGCGAACCTACCTTTAAGCAACTGCAACCAATCCATGCCAACACATGACATATCCAGCAATCAAGCAAAGCCTATAAGCACAACACAATCATCTATTACTACCAAGCAAACCCTAATTGCAAAGAACAAGGACACGGATGATGATTATGACATACCTATAGGAGGAAAACTCAGCAAAAGACCGCTACCCGACACAAGTGACGCTCTCCTAAGGTACAAGGATCTTCAAAAGGCTTCCATGGAGGTTTTAAGGTGAAGGGAAGGGAAAGAGGCGACTGAAGGATAGGAGGAAAGTGGCGGAAGTGATTTGCGGATTTAACAAAACGCGATATAAAACCCTCGCTGAAAACTCGGTACTCGATCGAGTACCCAACATACTCGATCGAGTGACCCCCCTACTCGATCGAGTACCACTCATGACACGCAACCCAAGATGGTTTTAGCACGTAATTCTAAGACTAATCCCGCTCCCAAGGTCAGTCAACATTGGTCAAAGGGTCTCTAAAAGGGCAGGTATTACAGCTGTAGCATCATCACACTTGTCAAATTGTCCCACAATTCCACTCAACTTCTTCAAACAGTCAACACCCCAAAACTTGAGATCTAAGCCATAAATTTTCATCCAAATTGGAACCCTAGATACATCATGTTAAAGCAGTTCTGGATCAGGGGACCATTCCTTAATTATGACAGGCTTATTGTCAAAAATTAGGTGACCATTCTTCAATACAGCTTGTTGTTCTTTTGTCTTAAATCGAACTAAGAAAATCCCATTGGGAAGGAATGAAACCCTATCTACCCCATTGGACTGCCACACCCTCTTAACAAAACCACTTATTACATTACTCGGTGGATTCGCTCCAAGTATATAACAGTAGACAGAGGTAGACCAGAACTTTACCTCAGCCGCGACATCCTCCTTTCTAATACGAAGCAACGGCGGTGAAGATGTTCTAGGTTCATCCTGCTCTGGAACTTCTGACTCCAATTCATCAAGTTCAACAATTGATTCTAAATCCCCTTCAAACTCAGCAGACGAGAAACGAATGTGACGCGCTGCTGATTTCCCTTTTCCTTTCGAAAGATTGATACCATCATTTTTTTGTGATTTTCTTCCTGTATTAAGTGAAGGATTATTATTGTGTGTGTTTTTTGATCGAGCCATTGCATCTAATCAAGAACAATTACTGTAAGAAAATTAGGGTTTCTCTAACTTTCTCTCTCATCCTTCTATCCATGGAGTTTAGGTTGATTCCATACCTTTATTTTCTGTTTGTTCTCATTCTGTTTTTTCATATAATAAATTACTGGTGGTTTGGGGTGTCCTGTCCTCTTATTCACGGGTCAAGTAGGATGACTGGTAGAGTGCATTGGTTTTGTGTTGAGCCATTTTCTCTGAGATCTCCGGAGATGGATTTGGTGAAGAGGAAGGTTAAGTGGTTTCTTCCTTTAGTTCTCACCTATTTACTCGCTTTTCTTGGGTACGAGTGTCTCGTCAGCGGGGGGTTATGTTCCAAAGTGTAGGAGTTTACTCTCCTCTGGAGACAGATTTTCATGGTCTGTTATTCGCCTTTTCTTTCTACGTCCTTGTGGCGTAAGTGCACTTTGTTCTTTCTCGTTGGGTCAGGGGGCTCGCTGGAACCCAGATGACGTTTACTACAGCCTAGGAGATGAATCTCCAAGACGCTTTAGGGGGTCTTGTTGCGGGTATTTTTCTGAAGCTTGTTCGATCAAGACGCGTAAAGGTGGAGTTGATTTTATGGGGGCTCGTTGGTTTCCCGAGAAAGTTTATCACAGCCTAGGAGATGAATCTCCGAGACTCGTTCCTGGGTCTTGTTGCAGGTATTTCTCCGAAGCTTCATCTATCATGACAAGAAGAGATGAGTACTTTCCCTGGGGCAGCGATGCTTGCCCAAAAAAGTTTGCTAGGGATGTTGAGATTGAAGTCCGTGATCAGACATCCATCTTTTGCCATCATCACGATGCTGCGAGCCAATGCATTTACCTTGTTGCTTTCGGTTATGTTTTTATTAGTTCTTTAGTGTTTTATGTTGTTTATTGGTATGGTTTAGTTAGCCATACCACCGCAATGTAAAACTCTCTTTTTCCAGCTGTCAAAAAAAAAAAAAAGTTGTATCTTGTGAGTAACGCCCATATATATCGTCATATTTCTTTTGTCGACATTACAATAATCGTCTTTAACATTCAAACAAGGACAATGCGATACAAATGAGACACAAATAAGTCAATTATTTTTGCATTTATTCGTTCATACAAAATTGACATTACTAAAAGCAACATCTAATCTAAGTAGTATAGTACTTCGTATCAAACAATTGATTACAATGTCTATAGTTTCAATTCCTTGACACCTCTTCCCTTCTCTTCTCTTTATCCTTCTTGTTGTTTCCAATTCCCGCCTTTTTTTATCCCGTCATTTTCCAAATCATGGGCCCCACACTTTATAAATACAAAAAGCCCACAAAAAACAGCCACATGTCAATTCTCCTTACACTCAACTTTCCACAAAAGAACCATCTAGACATTCTAGAGTATCCATCCCCCCATATTCCTCTTTTTCCACCATCTTCTTATCTATAACGGTGGACCCCATCTCCCCCCTTAATTACACGCGTCACCTCCCCATTGGATGTCGCATTCTTCACCCGCACACCCGTTTCATAGCTATGGGAACTACGGTGTTAGTAACTTAGCGGGGACGAAAAATTACAGTTCAGTTAAAAAGTTTCTATCTTTAACCGAATTTAACGAGACATTTACCCGCCCTTTTACCGTATTGCATTACTAACACGTGCGTTTCAACCACCAGAGCCTTGTTGTTCATCGTCATCGTCCCTCCTAACACGCTTCACTCCAATCGAGACACCAAACAACCTCGGCGAAGTATCATCATCTTCATCATCAACCTCCATCTTTCCACTACCGGTAGCGCCGCCGCTAGAACCACCATTCACCACAATAACCGGTGACGGCTTAGACGGTGTAACTTCCGTCACTTGCATCGTTTCCGGTAATCCGCCGGTAACCTGTTGTCCAGACGCGTAATTACTCATCAACGAAAGTATATTGTTGCATAATCCTCGTAAATGATTCAATTCCTGCGATAACGTCATGTTTTCTTTCCTCAACCTCTCGTTTTCCTCCAAAATTTCCGTCGTATTAGTCACACCGCTCGTAGTTCGCTGGATCGCAGTCGTCAAAGCCGCCGTTCCCGGCGCCGGTGACGAGTTCGACGAATGCACCTGTTCTTCGCCTGAGTTCGCCGGTGAAACCGCACGCAACACAACGGCCGGATGCGCTGCTACTGTAACAACTTGTAACGGAGTCGCCGGTGTCGGAACCGCCGTCGCCGGAGTAATTTTACGGCGTTGAATGTCGCGTAAGAGCGTTTTTTCGCCTCGTCGAAAGCAATCGTTCGCGAATTCCCAACGGTCCGGTACTACCTTCCGGAAACCCTATCAAATCGAAACGAAATCGATCGTTAGATGAAATTAAACCTAAATTTATGCAATAAAAACAATCAGTATTCAGTAACGTAACGAATTGAGTAAAAAGTAGGAGGAATTACATAAGTATTGAGTTGACGAACGAAGCTAGAGAAATTGTTGTGTTTGAAGTATTTAGGCAACAAATCACGAGCGAATTCAGCAGGACGCCAAACAATGAAACCAGATCCGTCATCATTCCACGAAATTAATTCATCAACAGAAGGATCTTCAACAAGTTGATACGTTTTTGTAAGAAACGGTGTTGGAATTGTTCGCTGCGAGTCGCTTCCACAGCTTCCTCCGCCGCCACCTCCACCGTTTGTACCACCGCTTACGGCGGCGTTAGATTCGACGGTTTGGTCTGCCGCCATTGGCGGACGTGCGTGAAGTTTTAGAGAGAGAGCGATAGATCAACAATGGCGTTTGAAGTGTGTAGAGAGAGAAGTTGGGAGTTCTAGAAAGTTCGTGGTGGGGAAATAAATGAGGAAAGAAAGAGAAAAGAGGGGGGTCGTGTGTTCCAGAAGGAACATGATAGAAGGGGTAAAATTGGAATTTGTGTTTGTTTAATTGTTGTTGACGTCTTTCCAGAACTTTCGTTGCCACTTTTTTTGAAATTTTTTTTTTTTTTTTTGCTGAAATGAAAGTGATTTGTCCAACTTTCCTTTGTTTGACTTGTAGAAACATCTATTTCTTGTTTGAGTTAAATGTTGTTTAATGTTTAATTAATAATCTTTTGAGTTGAATGTTTCATATTTATTGTAGATTACTAATGTTATGTGATAAGTTTCTTCTTTCTTGAATTGGGGCTATGGCGAGTGACGTGTGTTTACAAGATATGTTGAGGATACATAAATATGTAAAATTATTGTGACTAAAATATGTTGGAATTTTTATCAAAGATCATTAGTTATTGTGTAAGACGTTCTCATATTGTGAGATGGCCCTATTATGTAAAAAGATAACCCATTTATCAGCAATAAATGAATGACTTTTTCATAAAGTGGACCGTTTTATGGTGTAAGATCGTCTTATACTATAATTGTGATCAGATATAGTATTAATGGAATAGTAATTGTATTCAATGCTAGATTAGACTTTAGAGAGCTCAAAATCTCGAAAAACATGTGATAAGACCATCTTCGAGGCTTGAAATGTTGCAAATTGGAAAAGCGTAAAAGGGTATTTGAAAGATTGTCCTCTAACTCGCCCGAGAGGATGATCACCTACACTTGGACGGATACACGACGCTTTGTGATCTTGTGTTCTAACAATGAGGATGCGTGCGCGTTATTTCGAAGAGGTAGATGCATGCGTTACAAGATGAAGAATAAAACGCGGCATGAAAAATGAAGACCATATTATGTAACTTACATTTTTTTTTCTTTTTTGATATACGACCTCTCACTTTGTTACAAATTAGCCAATTATCCGGGTTTAGTTTTTAATTTCATTAGTATGTGTCTATTATCTCTCATTGGGCTTGAATTGGTATTTTCCAAACTTTGCACTATTGCTTTTCTCTCCATTTTGAGGGGCAGCGGGCTCTGATGCATGAATAATATGCACTAATTATCCTACTTTCTCTATGCATTTTGATATATTTTGACAAGATTACGAGTCTATTGCTTGCATTTTGTATTCTCTTTCCACCTATACCGTTTTCTACAATGTAATGTAGGTAAATGACTCGGGAAAGGGATTTAAGCAAGCAAACAAGACAAGATGATGAGCTAGCATGGAAGAAGAAGAGAAAGGAGCTGAAGAAGGTTGGTCGGCCGGCAGCCGGACTGCCGACTAGGGGACATCCTTGGAAAATTTGAAGAATTTAGCTCTAAATAAGAAATGCCTCGGCACTGGGCAGTGGGTCGGCGGTCGGCCGGCCGGCTGGTCGTCGCTGCTACTCGTTTTTTGTTCTAATCTCGCCTATATTAAAACCCTAACCATTGGATCACTATAAATAGCTCGTTTTTAAGATGTATTTGACACAATACCCTAGATCTAATCATTTTCCAAGTTTGAAACTTTCTTAATCCTGTCTCAATCATTCCTTAATTATACTTTAATCTTTTAATTATTAGCTTAGTTCTAGATATAGAAATTGGGTTGTAATAAGATTGAAGATTTCCTCCATTCTTATTCAATCCAAGCTTCCTTCTTTTGCATTCTAGTTGGTATCATTTCTTTCCCTTGTTCATTTGATTACATTTGTCTTTCTTCTAGTTTCATTTGTTAGTAATTATTGAATTCGTCTTGTTTGTTGCTAGAATAGAGTAATTTTCTCTCTTGTTCATTTATTCATGTTTCTTGGTATTGTTCTTCTAACAAAGTTAGGATCTTTGGCTTGATTGTGTCAAAGTACCTTCCTTTTTCTATTAATCCATTTTAATTATAGTTCAATTAATTAATTATCTTCTTCCACATAATTATTTGCATGATAAATTGTACTCCCTCCATACCATACAAATGGTAACGTGGTAAAAAATGGGGTTTTTAAGAAAAGAGGGTAAAAGAAGGGGTAAAGAGGGAAGAAAATAAGTGGGGTATGTAATTGTGGGTTTAATTGTGAGTTGGTAGGTAGGGTATGTAGTGACATTTTATGTAAATATCATATGGGTATAAGGATAATTATTTGGTAATATTGTGGGTCAAATAAGGAATGTTACCATTGGTGTGGTACGGCCGTATTAGGTAAGTGCTACCATTGGTTTGGTACGGAGGGAGTAGACATCAATTTCATACCATGTTTATTGTCAAAGTTGCAACCTTTATCAATTGTTAGTTTTAATCAACATGAGTAGTGGGTAGTTCCCTCAATAGGGTACGATTAGACCCCAACATGAGTAATATACCTAATTAGTTTCACTTAAATTAGATGTTCAGGGGAAATTTGTTCGGGTTTAAGCAAGAGGTTTGACTTGTCTATGTTCTAATCGAGATTCTTGTTGGTTTTTGATCCTTGGCCATCAATGGGAATTGATTAGGTTGGGAGTTGACTATCTCATTTAGTTTATTATTCGACTTGGGTTGAACCCGGGAGGGAGAACTCAAGGAGGGTGCTCTTGTTTAACTGTTTGAACTTCACCTTTGGGAAAAGGGACGGGATGACCGAGGATTTATCGCAGGCTTAAAACCTTGACTTTTGTGAGAGGTGAGCGAGAATGGGCCCGTTTTGGCGAACCTTTAGCATTGAGTTGGGGAATCGACTTACGAGCCCGGGAGGGAGGTGATTCGGTACTACTAGTGTCCTATTATGCGCCCAGGAGGGAGTTAATAGGCGACCTAGAGGCATTTCCACCCAATAGTCTACCCCTTGACAATTAGTTAACGAAACTAAATGGTGTATTACAAATGTTGGAAGGTGAGTCGTGCCCTAGGCCTTAATTTACTTGAGTAAAATCAAATTTTATTAGCTTGCTATCTTATTTTAGCATTTGCATTAGTTAATTTCATTTACTTGTTAGCTAGTATAGTTCATTTACATAAACAACCATCCAAGCAGTTTCGCTTGACTTAGCTAAACGCAAGAATTAGAACAATTAGTAGTCACTATGCTCCTTGTGGTTCGATCCTCAAAGAGTGCAACGTACCCTCATTCACTTGCGAGGTTTTAAAACTATAATCAGGCTCGGAGAGCTAGGACGGATTCCATTGAGAATCAGTATAAGAACTCAAGTTATGATCAAGCTCGACTTTGGCTCTTCCCGCATGCTCCAGTCAGGGAATATGACATCGTAATGTACGAAGCCGTTAAGCATGCCTGACTTGGTACTTTGCTCGCCTGAAGTTTCGTGTCCGGGATGAGGTGGAGAATAGGGTCATTGTCAAAGAGGTCATTAACTAGTCAACGGTGAATAAAGATATTAAGGAGGAGGATGACATTTGAAAGGGTAATTATTTACTTTCTCTTTATATTCTTTGATTGACTGAGGCATGAAGCCAATCAGCCTGATCGAATTACTTGCTCGACGGATTAAGGGGGTGTCCTCTTGTTGTAGTCACTATTGCAAGGACATAAGTTGTTACATTCGCAATTTAGGCCTTTGACCGAGACCAAATAATAATCAGGTAAGCGCAGAGTGAAGATGCATGCCAAGATGGGATAGGTGAAGCATATCAAAGATTTCGAAAGTAGAAATAACTAGGTTGTATATTTGCAAGGTTGTTTATAGTTACGTTCAATGGCATAGTCACATTTTATGTAATAAGGTCTCAAAACCCTGTTTTAATTAAAACAAGGAAATTTTTAAAATTAAGTTTACATCATTTGGGATCTGAAGACCCAACTAAATTAAGATTTGATCTTTCCCACTTAAACTAAGATAAGGAGGTATTTAATGACTAAGGTTAAATACTCCAGTGTTGTTTTGGTGGTTGTGGTTAGAGCTGGCAAGTCTGACCCGACCCGAGTGACCCGATCCGAACCCGAGCAAACCCGACCCGACCCGAACCCGAAAAGGGTGTGACCTGGAACCGACCCGACCCGACCCGACCCGATGACGACACGACCCGATTATGAGTGACCCGAACCCGACCCAGACCCGACCCGATATTGACCCGACCCGATACTGACCCGATTAAGTTGATGACCCGATAATTATTAAGCTTACTTTTGATCAAAATGAAAGTAATTTTGTGTTTAGATTGATATGTTTTACTTAGTAATGAATTAATTAAACCAAATAATAGGTTAAAAAATAAATTTAATGGTAAAAAATTATAGTAATGCAATTAAGTTACCGGACCCGATAATGACCCGACCCAAACCCGACCCGACCCGACCCGATACTTCATTCGACCCGAAATGACCCGACCCGACAACGACCCAAACCCGACCCGACTCGACCCGAAAGGGTATGCTGACCCGATATGACCCGAACCCGATATGACCCGAACCGACGTGACCCGACCCAAACCCGACCCGACTGACCCGATTGCCACCTCTAGTTGTGGTATCACATTTCACAAAGGTAACGAAGTTTCAATAATTCTTGGTTGAGGGCCTCCCACTAAATTTCACGGTTGGCTGCGCTACTACCGGCAACCGAGGGTTAATAGGGACTAACTGCGAATTCTTTCTCCGCAATAACATAGTTGTATTTTATAAAACATTGTGACTCCATCAATTTTTAGTTTCTTAACCACACTTTCTTTGCACGTTATTGAATATATGATCATAAGTATGAACATTAATAATTCTAGTAAGAACTTATTACAACTTTTTGTGTGTTGACATGGGTGTTTTTTAGAGGTATTTAGCGTATTTTATTGCTTCACACGTAGCACAATCCAATTTGGCTGGCTTGGTTTGTAAAAGATAAATGAATAAGGTAATTTTCTTTTGAATTTAATTTCAACTACTTTTTGTTCAATTTAGTTCATTATTATTCAATTTTTCAGTTTAATTCGATTTAGTATAATATAGTTTACTATGAAAATTTTCGTCTTAGGTTCAAATCCTTTTTAAATCTATATTGGCTTTAAATTATGCTTTGTTAATAGATCTCGTTGCGTGGTTTAGCAACCTAACTATTATCATACATACATGGTGCTAAGACTAGTCAAACCTTAGCTCGACAAACCCGACCATTATTTAGGGTTAAGACTCGTAAATTTTGAAACTTTTGACTCCTATTTTGAGGATGTCCCGACTTTTAACCCATATTCGATCCGACCTGTTTACAATTCCGTTCCTAAGTTTCTCGGGGTCCTAGACAAAAGTGTAAATTGGGGCCCTTCAAAAAATACAATGTATAATACGGAGTAGTTTTTTTTTTCTTTTAAAAAACTACCATATCAATACTATTAATAATACGTTAACCTTGGTAGATTTGTAGTGAAGATTAAGGGGTGGTGGGAAGGGAATTTTTTTTTTATGGTGGCCGAATTTGGGAGCGACCGATTTATTCGACAGTGTCCATAAATTGGAGTGGGTTTAATGCAATTCTTTAGTGCAGTGAAAGAGGCATGTTATGTGGGTTTTGGGAGGAGCCATGCCGGGTTTGAGGTAGGTTGTTTTGCTTTCGCCTAAAAATAAGATTTTCCGAAGGGGTAGTGACCGAATTTTAGCGGTGACTGAAGGGTTAGTGGTCAATTTTAGTAGTGAGATGATGCAATTTTAGTGTTAATTTGGTAGAGAGGTTGATGGCCTATAATTTTGGTGGTGTTTTGATCGAAGGTATTGTGTGTAACACCCCCATACTCCAAGTGCCTTACCAGGACCACTCAGGTATAAGGATGCTACCATCTCGGTTACCCGAGGCAATGATAATCAAATAGACAATAACGAAACAAAATTTAAATAGAAATACTTTAGCGAAAGGTTACAATCCAAAACCAAAACCAAAATACGAATACAAGTTCTCAAACCAACTGTCTAGCAACTAACTGAAATGTTTATTAAACTACTAAGCTACAGCGGAAGACTTCTATCATCGAGGCGGTGGCACATCCCGGCTATCCCAAACTCGACTCATACCGCTCAATAATCGCTCACCATCCCGAATGGATCACCACGATTTTAAAACATTAAACGGGGTCGATACTAATCACACAATTTATATAAACCAACAACACGGTAAAACAAACAGCTCAATCATCACAGATATTCTTCGAACTCCAAACCCAACTCCACAATCCTGACTACACACTCAAGTGTGTAGCCCTGCCAGAGTGCCCATCGCAATAGGTCACTCCTCGCCGCCAGGGGGGGACCGCAGTCGTTCCCACCTAAGCCCCGCTCATCTCCATCGAGCGATAAACCCAAATCCATTAATGCGCACATCCCTTCTGTGGCGGGTTCCACAGAAGGCGAATCATGGGCGTGAAGCCACTCCCGCAAGTGACTCCACTCAGCCAGGGACGCACCCCGAAGAACACAGACAGATACAAACAATCACAACTACTTTCAGCAATCAAACCCAACAATCGTCACAATACGAGTATGATAATATTCAACAACCACAAAACACCACAACACATTATGGGACTAATACTGAGTAGGAAAACCCTACCTGGAAAGCACAACACAATCAGACGATCTCACAGCTGATATCAAAAAGCTTCCTCTACGAATCCTCCTCCTAACATACAAACATATAATCACTATCAATCACAAAATACAACAAAACCCCCAAATCCCAATAATAGTGTAATACTCCGTATTTATAAGTCTCTGGGTACTCTATCGAGTAGGCCTTACTCTGTCGAGTAAGGGTGAGTTGCGTTTTTAAAATAGTTTCTGACCTGTTGGGTACTCGATCGAGTAACTATGATACTCGATCGAGTAAGGGGGTACTCGATCGAGTATCTTAGCTACTCGATTGAGTAGCCGGTTTACGGGGAGTTATTTCTCGGGTTTTGTTAATTATGCGATTAAGGTATATAATCTTTTCCGTCATTGTTCTAAACACTTTTCAAAACCTAAATTACTGCCAAGAGAGAAAGTAAAGTACGTTCATCACCTTAATCGCATTGTTAGCAAATCCCGGAGTTTGGAAGGTCGGATTTCACCTTTCTTTATACCATTGTGATCCTTGCGTCAAGGGTAAGACCTATATACCATTTTTATAATGTTTCTATAAAGTTGGTTAAACCCTAATTTGGGAATTGAGGGTTTTGTAGTATGTTATACTTGGTAGTGATTATATGTTTGTATGTTAGGAGGAGGATTCGTAGAGGAAGCTTTTTGATATCACCGTGTGAGATCGTCGATTGTTGTGCTTTCCGGGTAGGGTTTCCTACTCGATATTAGTTACATAATGTGTGGTGATTGTGCTGTAATTAGTGCTTATTGATTAGTTTCGTGACGGTTGTTGATTGATTGTTGTTGATGGATGTGATTGTTTGTCTCTGGTTCTCGAGATGCGTTCTCGGCTGAGTGGAGTCACTTGCGGGAGTGGCTTCACGCCCTAGTTTCGCCCTCCGTGGAACCCGCCACGGGAGGGGATGTGCACATTAATGGGACAAGGTTATCGCTCGGTATGATGAGCGGGGCTTAGGTGGGAACGGCTGCGTCCCCCATCGGCGAGGGCTGGTCCATGGACGATCGGTGACGGAGATGGAGTGGAGTGGATGATTGTGTATGATTGTATGAGCTGTGTTGTCTTCTTCCGTTGGTTATATAATTTATGTAAATAATCTCGACCCCGATTATTGTTTTGTAAACCTGCGGTGATCCATTCGGGGATGGTGAGCGGATATTGAACAGTATGAGATGAGTCTTGGGATAGGCTGGGATGTGCCACGATACGATGATAGAAGTCTTCCGCTGTAGCTTAGTAGTTTTCATAACATTTCAGTTGGATCAGTAAACCGTCAGTTTAAGAACATGTATTTGTACTTTTGGTTTTGGTTTCGAGATTGTAACCTTTCACTAAGTATTTGTATTTAAACGTTGTTTCTCTATTGTTTATTTGATTATCATTGCCTCGGGTAACCGAGATGGTAACATCCTTATACCTGGGTGGTCCTGGTAAGGCACTTGGAGTATGGGGGTGTTACAAAATGGTATCGAGCGACGATCCCGAAACTGTAACCAATGAACCCAATGAATATAGGGAGTCAATTAAAATGAACCCGGGGTAAAGGTTGTAGGAGCTAATGCAAAGACTTGGGAGACGTCCTAAAGTCGCGAAATCGCCCTACAATTTTGAACCGGTCACATGGGGGGTGTATGTCAAGTCGTATGTGTTGTTTGTCAACTTGTGTGTGTGGATGTGATGAAGTATGTCGTAATTGTTGGATGTTTGGAGTAGAGGATTGATATATGAATGAAAGATTGATGAGATATCTGAAATTGTTGTTGGAATAGAAAAGCATGTTGGATGATTACTATGTGGCATTTGATAATATGACGTCACTGTTTAGTTGATTATATGAAAAACTTGATAAAATTTCATGCTTAGCTATATCACATGTTGCGTTTATAATGTTGCTTAGTATGTTGGGAGATGTGAGATAACATGCGGGTAGTTTATGTGAGTCAGCATGACTCGATCGAGTAGGGGGATACTCGATCGAGTAGGTGAGATACTCGGTCGAGTGGGTTTAACTCGATCGAGTGGGTATTTGACGATTTCGAATCCAGAATCGTGTTTTTGGGCACTCGATCGAGTACCTCGGGCACTCGATCGAGTAGGGGGTCACTCGATCTACTCGGTCGAGTATGTTAGAGGTCAGAAGGTCTGTTTGGGTTCTGGAGTCGAGGCACTCGATCGAGTATGCTGGGCACTCGATCGAGTAGCCTCTTACTTGATCGAGTAGGTTTGGGTACTCGATCGAGTATGTCCTGGGCAGCTTGTTTTCGTGTTTTGAGGTTTAGTACGTGTGTTTATATCTACCCTTTCTTATATATAGTTTCAAGATGCCGCCCAAGAGAAACGCTTACTATGCGAGAGCTGAGACCATGAACATAGATGATGTTGTTAAGATGTTGGAGCACCAAGATGCTCTGACTGAGGCCTTAAAAAAGTGAATAAGGATAAGGAGGTTGATCACTCTAAGATCAGTCTCTATATAGCGAGGGTTTAACCCAAAAGAGTACACGGGAACCGGGGGGAACCAAACCTTCTTGACAACTGGCATCATGAGATGGAGAACATCCTGGACCTGGTTCATTGTCCTGATGAGATGAGAGTAGAACAAGCTGCGTTCTACCTGAGGGACGCAGCTGGCAAGTGGTGGGATACGGTGAAAGTGGGTGCTAGGGAGATGTATGTGAACCAGGGCTTACCTGCTATACCTTGGGAAGAGTTTCGGAGAGCTATGAGGAAGGAGTTTGTACCGGAACATGTGAGGAGTAAGCTGAGAGAGGAGTTCGATGGGTTTAAGATGGCATCTGATATGTCGATTCTTTGAGTATTACAAGCGATTTAATGAGAAGTCTAGGTATCTTTTGAGGACATGGGTTTGAGTGAGGAGAACCTAGCGCTGAGGTTTGAAAGAGGGTTGACACCCAAGATTATGGATAAGTTACCCGTGGGAGTCCTTACCGATGTTAAGGAAGCTTATGAGAGAGCTGAGAGGCTGGTTGAGATGGCTCAGGAGAGAGTGAGTGAGAAAAGAAAGGCCGAGAGTGAGGTGGAGCCGTCTAGTCACAAGAAAGGCAACCACAATCAAGCTAGAGGGTTTTCTTAAGGGTCGGGGTTTAGTCTTTGGGGCTTCCTTCGGGCGTGGCCGTGTGAGTAGCAATGGTAGTTGGGGTATGACTTGTTTTGTGGCGGTGTGGGCCACAAGAGACATGAGTGCACGTATGCTGGAGCTTTTCGAGGATCGGCTCGGGAGCTATTCTCGGGGACCTGCTCGAGTTATGCGAGCAATAGACCGTCTGGGTCATGGTCTAACCGGGGAAGTCAGAGCTATCAGGGTGGAGGTAACCGCAATGGCGGTAATTCTTATCAGAAACCAGCTACGAACAACAACAACAATAATCAGGGGTCGGGTGCTAAGCCGACCACATCGGCCCAAGATCTTGTCCAGGGAGGTGGACGGAAGACCGATGGAAAGTCATTCATGATGGATAAGAAAGCGACTAAGGAGGATGCCCATGTTATCACTGGTACTTTTCTTGTTAACGGTATTCATACCTTTGTTTTGTTTGATTCGGGGGCTTCTCAGTCGTTTGTATCTTCGAGTCATGTTAAAAGGTTGGGTTTGAGAGTATATGAGTTTGTGAGTGAGAAAGTTTTTATATCTTCGGGAGAGTCTGTATCATGTGGGAGGTTGTTTAGAGATGTGTCTATGATAGTTGGGCAAGTTGATCTACCTGTAGACTTGCTAGAGTTTCCTTTAGACGGTTTTGAGATGATAGTCGGGATGGACTGGTTAGGAAAGTATAAGGCTAAGATAGACTGTCATCAAAAGAAAGTTTCTTTGAGAGGGCCTAAGGGTGTTAGTGTGTCTTATCGTGGCTTTCTAGTCAAACCCAAAGTTAAGTTGATTGCAGCTGTCACTTTGAAGTCTTATCTGAGGAAGGGATGTCCTTTGATCTTGTGCCATGTGAGAGATGACCGGATAGAGAGTCCGACGATTGATCGATACCGGTGGTGGGAGAGTTTGCGATGTTTTTCCGAGAGGAGATTCCGGGGTTGCCACCGAAGAGGGAGATAGATTTCACCGTTGAGTTGAAACCGGGGACGAGGTCAATCTCTAAGGCACCGTACCGGATGGGTCCTAAAGAGATGGAGGAGCTCAGGAAACAGTTAGATGATCTGATAGAGAAGGGATACATTAGACCTAGTGTATCGCCGTGGGGAGCACCAGTTCTTTTTGTGAAGAAGAAAGATGGGAGTTTGAGGTTGTGCATAGACTACGAGAGAGCGAACCGAGTGACAGTGAAGAACAAGTATCCTTTGCCAAGGATAAATGACCTGTTTGATCAGTTGAGTGGTGCATCAGTCTTCTCCAAGATTGATTTGAGGTCGGAGTACCATAAGGTGAAGATTAGAGAGATGGACATACCAAAGACAGCTTTCACGTCGAGGTATGGCCATTATGAGTATGCAGTGATGTCGTTTGGGTTATCTAATGCACCGCATTTGTGTTTATGGATTTGATGAACAGAATCTTGAGGCAGTTTTGGACAAGTTTGTGGTGGTGTTTATCGATGACATCTTAGTCTACTCTAAGACTAAGGAGGAGCATGAGGAGCATCTGAGGATTGTGTTGCGGACTTTGAGGGAGCATGAGTTGTATGCTAAGCTTGTCCAAGTGTGAGTTCGGTTAGAGAAAGTTGCTTTTAAGGGCATGTGATCTCTAAGGAGGGAGTAGCTGTGGATCCGACGAAGATTGAGGCAGTGACAAAGTGGGAAGCACCAAAGAATGTTGCTGAGATTAGGAGTTTCTTGGGTTTAGCTGGATACTACAGATGGTTCGTGAAAGATTTCTCCAAGATAGCTAGACCTATGACAGCTTTGATGAGGAAAGAGAACAGGTTTCGTTGGGATGGGAGTTGTGAGAAGGCGTTCCAAACATTAAAGGAGCGTTTACCACAGCTCCTATCTTAGCATTGCCTGAAGGGATTGAGAACTTTGAGGTTTATACAGATGCCTCAAAGAATGGGTTAGGATGTGTGTTGATGCAGAACGGTAAGGTGATTGCCTATGCTTCTAGGCAATTGAAGCCGTACGAGGAGAATTATCCTACACACGATCTAGAGTTGGGTGCGATGGTGTTTGCTCTCAAGATTTGGAGACATTACCTTTATGGGGCGACCTTTAAGGTATTTTTCGATCACAAGAGTCTCAAGTACATCTTCACTCAAAAGGAGTTGAACATGAGACAGAGGAGGTGGATGGAGCTGATTGGCGATTATGACATGGATATTATCTACCATGAAGGGAAAGCCAATGTTGTTGCGGAGATGCTTTGAGTAGGAAGAGTGTACATTCCCGTGTACACTCTATCTTTGATGAGGTTGAGAGATGAGGTGGGGAAGTTTGGGATACATATGATGCGAGAGAGGGGATCTTGTGGGAGATTTGTGATTCACCGATCTTTATGATGATATTCGAGGTAAACATGCTTGAGATCCTAAGATGGTTGAGTGGAGAGAGTCGGAGTAGAAAAGGGACAGTGTCCCGATTTTCTATTCATACAGATGGTAGTTTGAGGTTCTATGGTAGGTGGTGTGTCCCTAATGATGAGGAGCTGAAAAAGACAATCATGACAGAGGCACATTTTACACCGTATTCAGTACATCCGGGTGGTGACAAGCTGTACAAGGATTTAAAGAACACGTTTTGGTGGCCTGGGATGAAGAAAGAAACAGTAGAGTTTATGGCCCGTTGTTTGACATGCCAGAGAGTTAAAGGGGAACAGCGACGACCACAAGGTAAGATTCAGTCTTTAGAAGTACCTGAGTGGAAGTGGGAATCCATTTCTATGGATTTTATCGTGGGTTTACCAAAGAGTCAACAGGGTAATAACATGATATGGGTGATAGTGGATCGACTAACCAAGTCAACTCACTTTGTTCCAATGAAAGATACATGGACTAAGGCACAATTGGCTATGGCTTATCGAAAGAATGTGCTAAAGTTACATGGAGTTCCTAAGGACATAGTGTCTGACAGAGATGCGAGGTTTATATCACGGTTTTGGAAAGAGTTGCAGGAATCTTTGGGAACAACTTTGAAGATGAGTACGACTTTTCATCCCGCGACAGACGGTCGACCGAGAGAACAATCAAAACTCTTGAGGATATGTTACGAGCTTGTGTGATGGACTTTGGTGGTAGCTGGGAACAGAGGTTGGATTTGATAGAGTTTTCTTACAACAACAGCTATGACACTAGTATTGGCATGGCACCGTTTGAGGCTTTATATGGGAGGAGATGCGGGAGTCCGATTTGTTGGGACGACAGTCTTTGAGGCAATGGTTCTAGGACCAGAGATGGTACATGAGATGGTTGAATGTTAAGATGATCGGGGAACGGATGCGAGCGGCTCGGGATAGGCAAAAGAGTTATGCGGATCTACATCGCGGGATATAGAGTTTCAGGTTGGGGATAAGGTTCTTTTGAAAGTGTCTCCTATGCGTGGGGTTATGAGATTTGGGAAGAAAGGCAAGCTGAGTCAGAAGTTCATCGGACCCTATGAGATCTTAGAGCGAGTTGGGGAAGTTTCTTATCGTCTGGCTTTACCTGCTGCGTTAGAGAGAGTGCATAATGTGTTTCATGTATCGCAGCAATTTTGAAGTATGTGAGTGACCCGTCACATGTGTTAGAGCGAGAGAACTTAGAGCTAGATGAGTCTTTATCATATCTTGAGGTACCTAAGTAGATTCTTGACCGGAAGGTTAGGAAGACTAGGAGTGGTGAGACAGTTTTGCTTAAAATCCTTTGGTCTAACCACGAGACTGAGGAAGCTACATGGGAGGCAGTGTAATACTCCGTATTTATGGTCTTGGGGGTACTCTATCGAGTAGCCCTTACTCTGTCGAGTAAGGGTATGTCGCAGAATAAAATAGTTTCGACTGTTGGGCACTCGATCGAGTAGCTGGGGCACTCGATCGAGTAAGGAAATACTCGATCGAGTACCTTGGGTACTCGATCGAGTGTCCCGGTTTATCGGGGTTTTTCTCGGGTTTTGTTAATTACGCGATTAAGGTATTTAAACATATTCGTCTTTATTCTAAATCACTTTTTACAAAACCTAAAACCTGTTTAAGAGAGAAAGCAACGGTTCTTCTTCCTAATCGCGTTCTTGACAATTCCGGAGATCGGACGGTCGGTTTGCATCGTAGTTTGTGTCGTTGGATTCCTTGCGTCGAGGGTAAGCTTCTAGCATAATTTTTATAACGTTTTGTTAAGATTAGTGAAACCCTAATTTAGTAATTGGGGTTTTTATGAATAGTGTTTGAATAGTAGTATCCGTGTGTTATATGTTAGGAGGAGAATTCATAGAAGAGGCGTTTTGAGACAAATTTGTAGATACCGTCTGCGTGTGTGCTTTCCAGGTAGGATTTCCTACTCAGTATTAGTCCCATAATGGGATATTGGTGATGTGCTGTAGTTAGTTAATTGATTTGATGATTGTAATTGTGTTTGTGATTGTGGTTGTGTTGTTGATGGTTCTCGAGATGCGTTCTCGGCTGAGTGGGGTCACTTGCGGGAGTGATCTCACGCCCTAGTTTCGCCCTTAGTGGAACCCGCCACTAAAGGGGATGTGCACATTAATGGACGGGGTTATCGCTCGTACGATGAGCGGGGCTTAGGTGGGAACGCAGTGCGGTCCCCACTGGCGGGCTGGTCCAAAGGGGACGATCGATGATTGAGACGGATGGTTGGATGTGTGTGTGTGTGGCGGTTCGGCTTGTCTGTTTGTCTTATTATTGTTATCTGTTTTGATTGTGTGATTAGTACGACCCGGTGTTGTTTTGTAAACTGCGGTGATCCATTCGGGGATGGTGAGCAGATATTGAGCGGTATAGAGATGATACGGGGATAGGCGGATGACCACAACATGACGATAGAGTCTTCCGCCGTAGTTTAGCATTTATTTATATTTCATTTGAGTAGACATTTGGAATAATGTATCTTGCTTTCGATTTGGTTTCAAGGATTGTTTTCATTCATTAAACTATTAATAATAAATGTTGTTTCTTTATCGTTGTTGTTTGATTATCATACCTCGGGCAACCGAGATGGTGATGTCTCCATACCTGAGTGGTCCTGGTAAGGCACTCGGAGTATGGGGGTGTTACAAATGGTATCAGAGCGACGATCCTGAAACCTGTAACCAATGAACTTAATGAACATAGGGAGTCAATTAAAATGAACCCGGGGTAAAAGTTGTAGGAGCTAGTGCAAAGGCTTGGGAGACGTCCTAAAGTCGCGGGGTCGCCCTACAACTTTGAACCGGTCACATGGGAACGTGTTTGTTGAGTCGTGCGTGTGATTGTTTAACTTGTGCAACAAAGTGATGAAGTGTGTTGATTGTTTGGTGTTGAAATAGGAAGTTGAGCATGTGAAAGAAAATGATATGTGGAACATGTTAATGAGATGATAACATGTTGGATGTTTATAATGTGGCTTTAATAGCATGATGAGTTGATCTTGTTGATTAGTAGAATAGATGCGTAGCCTATTTGTTAGAATATAATGTGGTTTATAAAGTTTGGCATGTTAGTATACGAAGTAACATGCGGGTAGCTCTTACGTATTGGGGTACTTGATCGAGTGAGACCGACTCGATCGGGTAGGTTTTTGCGATTTTGAGTCCGAATCGAGTTTTGGGGCACTCGATCGAGTAACTAGGGGTACTCGATCGAGTAGAAAATCACTCGATCGAGTAGCCTAGATACTCGATCGAGTGGGTTAGAGATCGAAGGTATGTTTAGTTCTGGAGTTCGGTACTCGATCGAGTACATAGGGGCACTCGATCGAGTAGCCCGTCACTCGATCGAGTGGGTTTGGATACTCGATCGAGTAGGTGCTGGGCAACGCGTGTTCGTGTTTTGAGGTTTAGTACGCGTGTTTATGTTTATCCCTTTCTTCTATAGCTTCAAGATGCCGCCCAAGAGAAATGCCTTGTACGCGAGAGCTGAGCTTATGACTACGGATGACATCGTTAAGATGTTGGAACACCAAGACGCTCTTACGGAGACCCTGAAGAGAGTGAACGAGGACAAGGATAAGAGTAAGGAGAAGGAGGTTGACCATGCTAAAGTCAGCCTCTATATCGCGAGGTTTAACCCGAAGGAGTACAAGGGGGTTGAGGAGCCTAACCACCTTGATAGTTGGCTGAGGGAGATGGAGAACATACTAGATTTAGTTCGCTGTCCTGATGAGATGAGAGTAGATCAGGCTGCATTCTATCTGAGGGAGGCAGCTGGCAAGTGGTGGGACTCAGTGAAAGTGAGTGCCAAGGAGATATATACCAACCAGGGGTTACCTGCTATACCTTGGGAGGAGTTTCGTAGGGCTGTGAGGAAGGAGTTCGTGCCAGAACATGTGAGGAGTAAGGTTGAGGGAGGAGTTCGACAAGTTTAAGATGACGGTGAAATGTCTGTGGCTGAGTACTACGAGCGGTTCAATGAGAAATCCAGATATGCAGAGGACATGGGTTTGAGTGAGGAGAATCTTGCTTTGAGGTTTGAGAGAGGGCTAACCACGACAATTATGGATAAGTTACCCGTGGGAGTCCTTACTGATGTGAAGGAAGCATATGAGAGGGCTGGGAGAGCTGAGAGGCTAGTGGAGATGGCTCAGGAGAGGTCAGGTGGAGAGAAGAGGAAGTCTGAGAGCGAGGGTGGTGGCCAATCTAATTTCAAGAAAGGCAACCACAATCAATCTAAGGGGTTTTCTTCGGGTCCGGGTTCGATCTTTGGAACTTCCTTTGGGAGAGGCCGTGGGAGTGTGAGCAATAGCTGGGGAGTGACCTGCTTTGGTTGTGGTGGCGTAGGCCACAAGAGACATGAGTGCACAAGTGCACCGGGATCTTTCCAGAGACCTGCGCAGAGCTTCGCGAGCAACGGACCCGATCATCATGGCCAAACCGTGGAGGTCGAGCTACCGAGTGGAGGCAACCGCAACGGCGGTAATTCTTATCCGAAGACGCCGATGAACAACAACAACAATCAAGGGTCGGTGCTAAGCCGACCGCATCGCCAAGATCTTGTCCGGGGAGGTGGGCGGAAGACCGATGGCAAGTTATTCATGATGGACAAGAAGGCGGTGAGGAGGATGAGCACGTTATCACCGGTACATTTCTTGTTAATGGCGTTCCTACGTTTGTTTTGTTTGATTCGGGGGCTTCTCGATCGTTTGTGTCTTCGAGTCATGTAAAGCGATTGGGTTTGAGAGTATATGAGTCGGTAGGGAGCAAGTTTTCATACCTTCGGTGAGTCTCAGTATCGTGTGGGAGGTCATTTTAGAGATGTGTCTTTGATAGTTGGGCAAGTCGATTTTCCTGTAGACTTGCTAGAGTTTCCTTTTAATGGTTTTGAGATGATAGTTGGGATGGATTGGTTAGGAAAGTACAAAGCCAAGATAGACTGTCATCAAAAGAAAGTGTCCCTAAGAGGTCCTAAGGGAGTTAGTGTGTCTTACCGTGGGTTTCTAGTCAAACCCAAAGTTAAGTTGATTGCAAATTGTCACTTTGAAGTCGTATCTGAGGAAGGGATGTCCTCTGATTTTGTGCCATGTGAGAGATGATCGGATAGAGAGCCCGGCGATTGAGGAGATACCGGTGGTGGGAGAGTATGCGAGATGTCTTTCCGAGAGGAGATTCCGGGTTGCCACCGAAGAGGGAGATAGATTTCACCGTTGAGTTGAAGCCCGGGGACGGGGCCAATCTCTAAGGCACCGTACCGTATGGGTCCTAAGGAGATGGAGGAGCTTAGGAAGCAATTGGATGATTTGATAGAGAAGGGATACATTAGACCAAGTGTATCGCCTTGGGGAGCACCAATTCTTTTCGTGAAGAAGAAGGATGGAACTTTGAGGTTATGCATAGATTACCGAGGTGAACCGTGTGACGATAAAGAACAAGTATCCTTTGCCAAGGATAGATGACCTGTTTGATCGGTTGAGTGGTGCAACGGTCTTTTCTAAGATCGATTTGAGGTCCGGGTACCATCAGGTGAAGATTAGAGATGTGGACATACCGAAGACAGCCTTCACGTCGAGGTATGGCCATTATGAGTATGTGGTGATGCCGTTTGGGTTGTCCAATGCGCCGGCAGTGTTTATGGATTTGATGAATAGGATCTTTAGACAGTTCTTGGACCAGTTCGTGGTGGTGTTTATCGATGACATCTTAGTCTACTCAAAGACTAAGGAGGAGCATGAGGAGCATCTGAGGATCGTGTTGCAGACTTTGAGGGATCATGAGTTGTATGCTAAGTTGTCCAAGTGTGAGTTCTGGTTAGAGGAAGTTGCTTTTCAGGGGCATGTAATCTCTAAAGATGGGGTAGCTGTGGATCCGGCGAAGATAGAGGCAGTGACAAAGTGGGAAGCACCGAAGAATGTTGCTGAGGTAAGGAGTTTCTTGGGTTTAGCTGGATACTACAGGCGGTTCGTGAAAGATTTCTCCAAGATAGCTAGACCGATGACGGCGTTGATGAGGAAAGAAAACAGGTTTCGTTGGGATGAGAGTTGTGAGAAGGCGTTCCAAACATTAAAGGAGCGTTTGACCACGCTCTCCCGTCCTAGCATTACTGAAGGGAGCGAGAATTTCGAGGTTTATACAGATGCCTCGAAGAATGGGCTGGGATGTGTGTTGATGCCGAATGGTAAAGTGATTGCCTATGCTTCTAGGCAATTGAAGCCTTATGAGGAGAATTACCCTACTCATGACCTGGAGTTGGGTGCAGTGGTGTTTGCTCTCAAGATTTGGAGGCACTACCTTTATGGAGCAATCTTTAAGGTATTTTCTGATCACAAGAGTCTCAAGTACATCTTCACGCAGAAGGAGTTGAACATGAGACAGAGGAGGTGGATGGAGCTGATTGGTGATTACGACATGGAAATCATCTACCATGAAGGAAAGGCCAACGTTGTAGCTGATGCTTTGAGTAGGAAGAGTGTACATTCTTTGTGTACAGCTCTATCTTTGATGAGGCTGAGGGATGAGGTAGCGAGCTTTGGGATTCATATGTTGCAGAAAGGAGATGCCATGGGTGATATGACAGTACATATGGAGTTTTATGATGATATTCGAGGTAAACAGGCTTTGGATCCTAAGATAGTGGAGTGGAGAGCTGGAGTAGAGAAGGGGACAGTGTCCCGGTTTTCCATTCATACAGATGGTAGCTTGAGGTTTGATGGTAGATGGTGTGTTCCTAATGACGAGGAGTTGAAAAAGACAATCATGACAGAAGCGCATTGCACACCATATTCAGTTCATCCGGGTGGAGACAAGCTATACAAAGATTTGAAGAAAACGTTTTGGTGGCCTGGGATGAAGAAAGAGACAGCTGAGTTTGTGTCCCGTTGTTTGACATGCCAGAGAGTAAAAGGGGAACAGAGAAGACCACAAGGTAAGGTTCAGTCTTTGGAGGTGCCTGAGTGGAAGTGGGAATCCATTTCCATGGATTTCATTGTGGGTTTGCCGAAGAGTCAACAAGGTAACAATATGATTTGGGTGATAGTGGATCGGTTGACCAAGTCAGCTCACTTTGTTCCAATGAAAGATACATGGACTAAGGCACAATTGGCTATGGCCTATCGAAAGAACGTGCTTAAGTTACATGGAGTCCCTAAGGACATAGTGTCTGACAGAGATGCGAGGTTTATATCGAGGTTTTGGAAGGAGTTGCAGGAATCGTTGGGAACAGCTTTGAAGATGAGTACGACATTTCATCCTCGCGACGGATGGGCGACCGAGAGAACAATCAAGACCTTGGAAGATATGTTGAGAGCGTGTGTGATGGATTTCGGTGGTAGCTGGGAGCAGAGGTTGGACTTGATAGAGTTTTCTTACAACAACAGCTATCACACTAGTATTGGTATGGCACCGTTTGAGGCTTTGTATGGAAGGAGATGTAGGAGTCCGATCTGTTGGGACGATAGTCTTTGAGGCAAAGTGGTTTTAGGACCGAGAGATGGTACGGGAGATGGTGGAACAGTTTAAGATGATCGGGGAACGGATGAGAGCAAACGGGATCGACAAAAGAGTTATGCAGATCTACATCGTCGGGATATAGAGTTTCAGGTTGGGGACAAGGTTCTTCTGAAAATGTCTCCTATGCGCGGAGTCATGAGGTTTGGGAAGAAAGGCAAGCTAAGTCAGAAGTTTATAGGACCTTATGAGATCTTAGAGCGAATTGGGGAAGTGGCTTATCGTTTGGCGTTACTTTGCTTTGGAGAGAGTGCATAATGTGTTTCATGTATCGCAGCTGCGGAAGTATGTGAGTGACCCGTCACATGTGTTGGAGGCAGAGAGCTTAGAACTGGATGAGTCTTTATCATATCTTGAGGTGCCTAAGCGGATCCTAGACCGAAAAGTTAGAAAGACCAGGAGGGGTGAGACAGTTTTGCTTAAGATCCTTTGGTCTAACCATGAGACTGAGGAAGCTACATGGGAGGCGGAGGATATCATGAAAGAGCGTTACCCTTTCCTTTTGATCGAGTACGTATGGTTACGGGGACGTAACCTTGTTTCTTTTAGGGGGGTAGGAGATGATCGCGAGAGTTTTTAGGAGTTTTTACACCCTTATATATGTTGTGTCGGTATGTTTGTCGGGATAAGTTGGGTTAGTAGCATGTTTTACGTTGTGTTTATTTTTGACCTTCGAGTCGGGAAGCTGGTGGGAGTACCTTTGTTTGGTAGTAGTTTGAACTTCGGGGACGAAGTTCCTTTTAAGGAGGGAAGACTGTAATACTCCGTATTTATGGTCTTGGGGGTACTCTATCGAGTAGCCCTTACTCTGTCGAGTAAGGGTATGTCGCAGAATAAAATAGTTTCTGACCTGTTGGGCACTCGATCGAGTAGCTGGGGCACTCGATCGAGTAGGGGGGTACTCGATCGAGTACCTTGGGTACTCGATCGAGTGTCCGGTTTATCGGGGGTTTTTCTCGGGTTTTGTTAATTACGCGATTAAGGTATTTAAACATATTCGTCTTTATTCTAAATCACTTTTTACAAAACCTAAAACCTGTTTAAGAGAGAAAGCAACGGTTCTTCTTCCTAATCGCGTTCTTGACAATTCCGGAGATCGACGGTCGGTTTGCATCGTAGTTTGTGTCGTTGGATTCCTTGCGTCGAGGGTAAGCTTCTAGCATAATTTTTATAACGTTTTGTTAAGATTAGTGAAACCCTAATTTAGTAATTGGGGGTTTTATGAATAGTGTTTGAATAGTAGTATCCGTGTGTTATATGTTAGGAGGAGAATTCATAGAAGAGGCGTTTTGAGACAAACCGTAGATACCGTCTGCGTGTGTGCTTTCCGGGTAGGATTTCTACTCGGTATTAGTCCCATAATGGGATATTGGTGATGTCTTTGTAGTTAGTTAATTGATTTGATGATTGTAATTGTGTTTGTGATTGTGGTTGTGTTGTTGATGGTTCTCGAGATGCGTTCTCGGCTGAGTGGGGTCACTTGCGGGAGTGATCTCACGCCCTAGTTTCGCCCTTAGTGGAACCCGCCACGAAAGGGGATGTGCACATTAATGGACAGGGTTATCGCTCGTACGATGAGCGGGGCTTAGGTGGGAACGGCTGCGGTCCCCCATCGGCGTGGCTAGTCCAGTGGACGATCGATGATTGAGACGGATGGTTGGATGTGTGTGTGTGTGTGGCGGTTCAAATTGTCTGTTTGTCTTATTATTGTTATCTCTGTTTTGATTGTGTGATTAGTACTGACCCCGGTGTTGTTTTGTAAACCTGCGGTGATCCATTCGGGGATGGTGAGCAGATATTGAGCAGGTATAGAGATGATACGGGGATAGCTGGGATGACCACAACATGACGATAGAGTCTTCCGCTGTAGTTTAGCATTTATTTATATTTCAGTTTGAGTAGACAGTTTGGAATAATGTATCTTGCTTTCAGTTTGGTTTCAAGGATTGTTTTCATTCATTAAACTATTAATAATAAATGTTGTTTCTTTATCGTTGTTGTTTGATTATCATACCTCGGGCAACCGAGATGGTGATGTCTCCATACCTGAGTGGTCCTGGTAAGGCACTCGGAGTATGGGGGTGTTACAGGCAGAGGATGCCATGAGAGAGCGCTACCCTTTCCTTTTTGATCAGGTATGTTTGGTTACGAGGACGTAACCTTGTTTCTTTTAGGGGGTAGGAGATGATGGCAAAGAGTTTTTAAGAGCTTTATACCCTTTTTATATTGTGTCGGTATGGTTGTTGTCGTTTGAGTCGGGCTGAGTTTGAGTTAGTAACATGTTTTATGTTGAGTTTTGTTTTGGTTGTTGAGTCGGGAGTGCGTAGTGTGAGTATTTGTTTTGTTGTGGTTTGAACTTCGGGGACGAAGTTCTTTTTAAGGAGGGAAGACTGTAATACTCCGTATTTATAAGTCTCTGGGTACTCTATCGAGTAGGCCTTACTCTGTCGAGTAAGGGTGAGTTGCGTTTTTAAAATAGTTTCTGACCTGTTGGGTACTCGATCGAGTAACTATGATACTCGATCGAGTAAGGGGGTACTTGATCGAGTACCTTAGCTACTCGATCGAGTAGCCGGTTTACGGGGAGTTATTTCTTAGGTTTTGTTAATTATGCGATTAAGGTATATAATCTTTTCCGTCATTGTTCTAAACACTTTTCAAAACCTAAATTACTGCCAAGAGAGAAAGCAAAGTACGTTCATCACCTTAATCGCATTGTTAGCAAATCCCGGAGTTTGGAAGGTCGGATTTCACCTTTCTTTATACCATTGTGATCCTTGCGTCAAGGGTAAGACCTATATACCATTTTTATAATGTTTCTATAAAGTTGGTTAAACCCTAATTTGGGAATTGGGGGTTTTGTAGTATGTTATGCTTGGTAGTGATTATATGTTTGTATGTTAGGAGGAGGATTCGTAGAGGAAGCTTTTTGATATCAGCTGTGAGATCATCTGATTGTTGTGCTTTCCAGGTGGGGTTTTCCTACTCAGTATTAGTCACATAATGTGTGGTGATTGTGCTGTAATTAGTGCTTATTGATTGATTTCGTGACGGTTGTTGATTGATTGTTGTTGATGAATGTGATTGTTTGTCTCTGGTTCTCGAGATGCGTTCTCGGCTGAGTGGAGTCACTTGCGGGAGTGGCTTCACGCCCTAGTTTTGCCCTCCGTGGAACCCGCCACGGGAGGGTATGTGCACATTAATGGGACAAGGTTATCGCTCGGTATGATGCGCGGGGCTTAGGTGGGAACGGCTGCGGTCCCCCACTGTCAGGGATGGTCCAGTGGACAGTCGGTGACGGAGATGGAGTGGAGTGGATGATTGTGTATGATTGTATGAGCTGTGTTGTCTTCTGTTCCGTTGGTTATATAATTTATGTAAATAGTATCTTGACCCGATTATTGTTTTGTAAACCTGCGGTGATCCATTCGGGGATGGTGAGCAGATATTGAACAGGTATGAGATGAGTACTGGGATAGCTGGGATGTGCCACGATACGATGATAGAAGTCTTCCGCTGTAGCTTAGTAGTTTTCATAACATTTCAGTTGGATCAGTAAACAGTCAGTTTAAGAACATGTATTTGTTGGGGTTGGTGTCCTTAACAGTTAGTGCAAGGACTTATAAACCTCTAAAAGGATCAAAGGGCATACTTTGGTATTATTATCAGTTGATCCACGTTTATCAATAACGGTTGGCTTGCTAGATAAGTTTGACGTTATTGTCATACAGATGGCGGTGATCAACTGGTCCCTAAAAGTCACACCTATAGGATACGTTTGAGAGACGTGACGGTATGAAAATACTGTCATGTAGATGCCAAAATTGACTAACCAGTTAGTCCGAGTTATTTGACTAGTAATTAGTCAAATATGTGATGTTGAGATATTATATTTAATACGGATTAAATATCATGGGCTAAGGCGAATTAACCAGTTAATTCGTAAAATTAAATATAAACGATTTATATTTAATTAAATGTATATTGAACATAATTATACAATACTGTTTTTGTCGGACACGTATTAATAATTCAGCTAACCCGTATTATTAGCTGATGCCTTAATTTCCGATAACCGATAACAGTTTATAATCAGACCGCGTCATATACACTTAGCGAGTTTTGGACCGGACCGCGAGCTTAAGTGAAGAGGAAATTAAAAAGCCCGCGAGCTCTCCTCTCACTCGGTTTGGCCGAGCCTCACATAGACAAAAGGAGAGTTTTCTCCTCTTGTCTAACCTAATTCATTTTGCCAAAAATTATTAGGGTTTGGAAGAACATTTCTCCTCTGAAAAACTGAGATCTCTCATCTCAAAAAACCTCACATCAGTTCTCCCAATATTGCAAGGCAATCGGAGAACACCATCTAGCACAAGGGCATATCTCGGACAAGGTCTTGGGTGCAACAATTAGGAGGGAATCTGGTTTGATTTCTGTTCTTTACGCCGTGCATCAAAGGACCCGAGGTTTATTTCTTGTTCCTTATCGTTTCTATTGTATTTATGTTTTATGACAATAATCACATGTTTAAATTTACGTTATAGTCCTGCAATTAAAGGGTAGTATACGGATATTAACCCACAGTATTTGTACTTTTGGTTTTGGTTTCGAGATTGTAACCTTTCACTAAGTATTTGTATTTAAACGTTGTTTCTCTATTGTTTATTTGATTATCATTGCCTCGGGTAACCGAGATGGTAACATCCTTATACCTGGGTGGTCCTGGTAAGGCACTTGGAGTATGGGGGTGTTACAAATAGGGTTTAACCAACTTTTAACGAAATACTATAAAAACGGTACATAGATCTTACCCTCGACGCAAGGATTACAACGGTATAAAGAAAGGTAAAATCCGACCTTACAAGCTCCGGGATTTGCCAACAATGCGATTGATGCGAAGAACGTAGTTTGATTTCTCTCTTTGAAAGTAATTAGGTTTTAAAAGTGTTTAAAGAAAAGTGACGGAAGTTATTATATACTTAATCGCATTATTAACAAAACCCGACAAATCATCCCCCGTAAACCGGCTACTCGATCGAGTAGCTGAGGTACTCGATCGAGTGCCCCCTTACTCGATCGAGTATCAGCGTTACTCGATCGAGTATCAGCGTTACTCGATCGAGTACCCAACAAGTCAGAAACTATTTTAAACTGCAACTCACCCTTACTCGACAGAGTAAGGCCTACTCGATAGAGTACCCAGAGACTCATAAATCCGTAGTATTACATTGTGACCATAATATTACTAGTAGGTTTACTGCAATTCTTGAGGTTGCAGAAGATGGAGTAAGGGTGGTGGGTGGTGTTATCGAAAAAGGATTAACTCTTGAGGCGTTAAAACTTTTATCAAGAGCAGGAGGCTTTAACTACATATTAGAAAATCATCTTAACTAAAACTTTAAGGTTATCACTTACTATTGAGGCCAAATCAATGGTCATATACTCATATACCTTAACACTTAACCGTTGAAATTAAGATTCCGTTGTTTGGGAATTAGAAGATGTGATTCTAATTTCTAACTAAAGAAGAAAAAGTCGGGAATTTGGGTCTTGGAAAAAAAAGAGGAGAGAAAGAGTAGGTGAGAAATTAGAAAACAGTTGCTTTGTTCTTGGTAAATTAGATTTTTTTTTCTTTTTCTACCATTATTATTTTAAAATCTAGAAGAATGTGCCCTTTTCAGGCCATTGTCCCTCTAGACTACCTTTAGAACCAGTCCTGCATGTTTAACCACTAATGGTGAAATGTCTATTAATACTAGTGCTAAAATAGGAGTACATAGTACAAATGTAACTCAAAAAAGTGCAGAGCTTCATTTTTTTCGGAAAATGAAGTAGATTATTAAGAAGGGTTTTTGTCAGAAACTACCTTTTATTTAGGGTCATTTGTGAACAACTACCTTTCATTTTATTTTTGGCTTTCAACTACCTTTCATTTCTTCATTTTGCGAAAGACTACCAAAAATTCACTTTCGACGAAAAAAAAGTCAACTTTCCGGCGTTGAATTATCATTTCATGTTGAATCTTACTCTTTACTTCATAGCCCTAATAATTGATGATAAAGATTTGATTAAACCCAACATTAATCACCCCAATTTGTCTATCTCTTACCCGAATCAAAGTCCTAATCGCTGAAACAAAAGCATCATCGATATTCCCAATTGTAAAACATCGACGACATTTTAGTAACTATCGACGACGTTTTACAAAAAAAAAAAGACGACACTGCCCCTCACTCTCTCACTATCACTATCTCACAAACTTGCCATTTTCTCTCTAATTCAACTAAAACACAACCCACCTTCACCTTCCACCGCCACCACCCCCTAGCCGGCCCACCAACCACCACCAGCCCTCTGACCGCCGTCCAGACACCATGGTCCATGAATTTATTCTACTTGTATAGTATGGAATTGTTAAATTCAACAACGGGCCTGGACCGCACCCAAACGGAGGAGAAAGAGTCCACAACGTAGGCCCAAGAGGGTTCCACTCTAAAACCAATTGGCGATAGAAGGAGTAGCCCCTTGCCTTATAAGGTGGTAATTCTTCTCCTCTTTTATCAATGTGGGACAACCCTCACATGTGGGAACTTTGGGTTTCTTCACAGGAATAGACATATAAAAACATATATGTCTAATTTTTCCAATACAAAAACTTATTTTTTGTCAGAATGTAGAGTTGTATAGTGGAGCATTTTGAAGAAAAAAAGTTGGATCAAGAACACATAACTTATGAAGAGAATTACGTACATATTTTTTAAGACTAAAAAATACGTATAAAAAAACACTTGTAAATTTGCCAATTTGAACGTATGCTGTAATTGAGTAACCAAGAACACATGTTCATGTGTAAGCATTGTTGGACGTATGTTTCACCCATGGGCCAAACGTTGGAAATCAACGTTTAACCATGGGGCAAAGTTGAATTTCAATTTTTTCCCATGGACAAACGTTCATATTTGAGGTTTGGTCCATGGTCGAATGTTAAAATTCAACGTTTTTCCATGGTTAAATGTTAAAATCTCAATGTTTCATCCATGGATGATTGTTGAATTTCAACTTTTCGGCCATGGTTCGTTCATTTTTTTTAACCGTGTTTAATGCCTATTGCCGATTTTTTTTTAATCATGTTTAATGCCTTTAATTGCCAATTGTTAAATGCCATTGTTAAATTTCAACTTTTCGTCCATGGTTCGGGTTCCGTCATGCTAATCGATGGTCTTAAGTTGTTTTTTTTTAAAAAAAAAAATAGTTGGTTTTACTAGAATTTGAGAGAAAATAGTGTAGAGAGAGAAGTAATGTCATTGTGCAAGGGACATTATTGTCTTTTGAAATGAAAACGTCGTCGATAGTTACTAAAACGTCGTCGATGAAAATCAACCCTCGTTCGCAAAATTAACTCCTAATGTTAACTATTCGAAAATAATTATGGATTTACTCTTAGGATTAGGGCTGGGCACCGGTCCAAAACCGGACCGGAACCGGAATAGGCAAAGTTCACGGACCGGGACCGGACCGGATTACAAAAATCCGGTCCGGGAAAGTCCAAGGCAATGTGTATGGTGATTATGTGAGAATTATTTGTGGTTGAGTCTTTGTTGAAGTTAGTATCGGTACGATAGCTACGTTAGAATCGTGTATGGTGAATTTGTGATGGAGTTAAGGTGCATATGTGACGATAATGAGAAACGTAGGAGGTTCTATGTGATGGAAGTGTGTGAAAAGGGTAGAGATGTGTACTGTGATATGAAATGTGGTAATGTGGGTGGAGCATTTTTGTCAGAATGTAGAGTTGTATAGTGGAGCATTTTGAAGAAAAAAAGTTGGATCAAGAACACATAACTTATGAAGAGAATTACATATATATTTTTTAAGACTAAAAAATACGTATAAAAAAACACTTGTCCATGGCCGAAAAGTTGAAATTCAACAATCATCCATGGATGAAACACTCGATTCCGGTCCGGACCGGTCCATTTTTCCGGCCCGGACCGGATTATGCCCACCCCTACTTAGGATAACTTGTGTGCTACTAGCTCATTAGTTTTCATATACCCATCTTCTTATCATGAAGAGAGAAAGAAGGTACTTTAATATGACTTAGATGGACAATAGGTTGATGAATCATGAGTAGTCAAGGTTGTTAAAATGTAAGGGTGAAGGGGAAAGTGATAGTAAAGGTGACGACGGAGATGAAGATGGTGATTGAGCTGGTTGAATAATGGTTATGCGTTGATATTGCTTTGAACAAACTTTTGATAAGGTGTTGGGCATAAAGAGGAGCTTTTTCGGATTTTGTTGGGTGAACAAAGGGAGAAATATGGGTTATATGTGTGAAAAAGGAAGAAAAGAGCAAGTCAACGCCGGAAAGTTGACTTTTTTTTCGCCGGAAGTGGATTTTTGGTAGTCTTTCGCAAAATGAAGAAATGAAAGGTAGTTGAAAGCCAAAAATAAAATAAAAGGTAGTTGTTCACAAATGACCCTAAATAAAAGGTAGTTTCTGACAAAAAAATCCTATTAAGAAACTAAGAAAGTGAACAAGCATCTTTGGTCTCAATATTTTTTTTTATTTGATTACAACATTAAGCATGCTTTTTATTGGCTACCCTAACCTAACCTTTATTTTAATATTTTGATATTTTGATATTTTGAATAACTTAAAGTTCCTCTTATTTGCTTACATGACCCAAATAACAGCCAATAAGTCTTCCTTCAGACTGATCATATCCATTTTTACAATAAAACGTGTTAAGTATTATTTTACTTATGTATATAAGATAAACTTGTTGCTTTTGACTCATCTTATGATTAGGATGAATAATGTTGTCTCAAACGTGAACTTGCGAACCACTAATCAAGGCCCGATTGAGACAGTAACCCAATTAAAAAAACGACAAGTTTGGTGGATATATAATACTATGTGGGCATCTAAAGTGGATGATGCAATGGGCTTTGAATGTTGCTCTAGATAAGATGATAATGATAATGCGGGATACACATCAATCAGACAGCTAGTTGAGTAAAGGCACCATCTATCCAAACTGGTTTTTATTTTTCACAAATTCTTACTCCCTCCCATCCAGACCAAAGGTTCTGATTCTTTATCGGAGGATTTATGACGCGTTTTGTAACGCGTATATCTTTAATTACACATTATTAAAAATTATAAAAATTTGATATTCTTATAAAGCATTCATGATATAAATCAAACAAGATCTCACACGACTATATTTTGTCTTATAGATTAAGAATAATATCAAAGATTCCTCTACGAATAGTCTTAAAAAAAAGAATCAGAACCTTTGTGCGGATGGGAGGGAGTATTTGTGACGGAGGATCCGTCACAAACAACAAGAGATCTGTATTATTGTCTCAAAAAACCCATAGGAGGTGAGAGAAGGAGCACATGGGGTGGGTGCCCACCTTGTCCCCTCTACCCATTTCCACTCACAAAATACCCGTCGCAAGATCCGACCCGTCACAAGCAATACTTATTGTTTATTTTTAGCTTAAATCTATCCAAACCTATACACCAATTACCAAATTGTCAATTGTTGCACTAGTATTTTTTAGGATATAGTCGTATTTACTATAACTATTCACACGTTTCTTAAAAAGGTTATACTGTTGGAGATTGATATTTTCAATATTAGTTAGGAAGTTAGTTAGACTAGAGTTGAGAAGGTAGTTAGTTTTCTGTTAAAGTTTGTTACAACTGTCATACCCTAAGTCGGTTGACAAGCACTATATAAGGCATTGTATTTCACATATTGTAAACACACGATTTCATAATACAAAGATCAATTCTCTCTCTCAATCATAAGCATACAATTCTGTTAATCATCTTCTTCCTCCTCCACATTAAATCATCATCACATCATCACAATCACTTCATCAATCATGATCCATGTTGGTTTCTAACATGGTATCGAGCAGTTTCTATTTGAGCTGTTTTCGCCATTTATCTTACTTGCTTACGTTGATTTTCTTTTCTCGCTTCAATTTGTATTTCTTTTATTCTTTTCTTTACTTTCATTTGTTTTTAATCAAGAAAACACATAATCATCAGAAAAATGGGTGATCAAGAAGTAAGTTCCTCAACTATTGGTATGGATGATCCTTTGTACATTCATCACTCGATATTCCAGGAGTTAAACTCGTGGGTAGTAGTTTTTGAAGGTTACGGATATGGAGGATGGAAAAGGGCTATCTTGATTGCACTATCCGCAAAGAATAAGATTGGGTTTATAGATGGTTCAATTCCCAAGCCTGCTGCAACTGCATCAACAGCAAAGAACTGGCAACGCTGTAATGACATTGTTTTCAGTTGGATTCTGAACTCAGTGTCTCTTGATATTGCGAAGTCCATCTTATGCGATTCTCTGCTTGAGATTGCTTGGAGAGAGTTGGAGGAAAGATTTGGTCGATCAAATGGTGCTCGGTTATATGGTGTTCACAAGAAACTCAATGATTTCGATCGAGGAAATGATAGTATTCTTTGTATATTTTACCAAAATGAAAGCAATATGGGATGAGATTGATGGAATGAACATGAATCCTATGTGTTCCTGCAGATGCTCTTGTGGTTCACGGGAAAAACAAGTCAAGTTTCAAGAAGATCAAAGGATTGTGCAGTTTTTGGTGGGATTGAATGATTCCTATGAAGTTGTTAGAGGCACTATTCTTATGCAAAATCCTTTGCCTAAGATTTCTTTCATTTACAATAATTTGCTACAAGAAGAAGGTCAAAGAGACATCCATAACAATGGACAAATTCAGTTTGATTCTGCTGCATTATATGCCAAGAACAATGTTTACAAGAACAATTATCATGGAAACTTTCAGAAAACAAATAATTACAAGCCTGGTGGAAATTTTCAGAATAATAGAAATCAAGGGAACAAGTATAGGTCTGGAAATTTTGGAAATCAAAGTTCTGGAAGTTTCAATCACACCACTGTAAATGGGAATTATAAAGGCAAGGCTGTTGTGATTGAGGATCCATCAGTGCATCAATTTGTACAGCAACCAGCTCAACAACAAGTTTGGTTCTGCAACTACTGTAAGAAGCCAGGCCATAAGATAGAGAACTGTCATCATCTGATAAACAGGGAACAGGAGATTTGCTGCCAATGCTTTTAATGATCATGGGAATATTCCTGCTGATTTACTTCAAGGAGCTGGTATGACTGATAGCACTGGTAATCCAGGTCAAGATTTTTCTAATACTTCTTCAATGCAGTCTGGTGCTACTACTTCCTCTGCAAATTTTGCAGGTACAACATATCTTTCTCCTTTTAATTCATGTTCTAGTGTTTGGATCCTGGATACAGGAGAAAGTGACCACATGAGCCCCAATAAAGATCTTTTTGCTGTGTTTAGAAAATTGTCTGTGTGTCATTCAGTTTCTTTGCCTAATGGAAATATTGTGAAAATTGATGTTGTTGGTGATGTGCAAGTGACACCTGATATCTGCCTGAAAGATGTGCTTTATGTGCCATGTTTTCAATATAATCTTTTGTCCATAAGCAAACTAAGTAAGCACCTAGGATCCACAGTAACTTTTACCCCTACCATTTGTTATTTGCAGGATTGTTCCAAGAGGCCCTTGATCCTTGGTAGGAATTACCATGATCTTTATCTGCTAAATTCTGCTATTGCTGCTAATAAAACTCAGGCTGAGAACAATGCTCATTTGAATAAGAGTTTACATTTGAATTCTGCTAGTAATTCCAATTCTGTACATAGTAATGTTTCTTTTAAGGTTTGACATCAAAGATTGGGTCATCTGCCATTGTATAAAATGAAACAACTCCAGATTTGTAATGTCAATTCTAATAATGAGATTGAGTTGCTTTCTTGTTCCACTTGTGCCAAAGCTAGACAACATAGATTGTCATTTGTATCTAGTTCATCTTCTTCACAAAGTGCTTTTGAATTGCTTCATATTGATCTTTGGGATCCCTATCATACTACTACATACAATGGTTATAAGTATTTTCTTACTATTGTAGATGATTTCACAAGGTGCACTTGGACTCACTTGCTAAGTTGCAAGAGTAATGCTTTTGATTTTATTAAGACTTTCATTAAAATGGTTGATACACAATTTGGCAAGAAAGTTAAAATTATGAGATCAGATAATGCATTTGAATTAGGCACTAGTCATTCTACATCACAGTTTCTTACTAATAATGGTATAATTCATCAAAAATCATGTTTTCATACCCCACAACAGAATGGCACAGTGGAGAGAAAACACAAGCATCTTTTGGAAACAGCAAGAGCTCTAAAATTTCAGGCAAACTTGCCTACTAAGTATTGGGGAGACTGTGTTTTGATTGCTACTTACATCATAAATAGATTACCTTCTAAAGTTTTACAAAATTTATCCCCTTATCAAATTCTTTTTGGTAAATTGCCTGATCTTTCTCATATGAGACCTTTTGGGTGTCTTGTTTATGCATCTACACCTAAGCCAGGAAGAGACAAATTTTCTCCTAGAGCTACCACTTGTGTTTTCTTAGGTTATCCCTTTGGGAAGAAAGCGTATAAATTGCTAAATCTTGATAATCATGCTATCATAGAGTCTAGGGATGTTATATTCCATGAAACTATATTTCCTTATGTACAAGTGTAGACACCTCATTTCTGCACCTCCCGCAAACCACCCGGTGATGATTGAGCCGCATGTTTGCTACGCGGAACGATTTGTGACAGTTCGTAAGTTTATCGTCAAGTGATTGCTCAAATACTAATGTCTACCTCTTAGTTGTCATCTACGTGCCGATACGGTCGTTTTGACAGTAATTAGAGTACATTTGGAGTCCGGGCCTAAAACCGTCTTCATTTTCTGATAACCGTTAAATCCCGAGTCAGAATGTTCTGGAATGTTCCAGATATTTCTATTCCATATTTCACAATCTTTATCCTTTGGTAAACAATTTCCCGTAATATTCACATAAGATATTAAGGAAAACCGAATTATTCCGTCCTTCTATAACTCAAACACGGAAATCTTTCTTCCGCAGGAGGAAACCCCTTGGGAATAGACGCAGCAGGTGCTGCACCTCTTCCAAGAGACGCAGTGACTGCTGCGCCTCTTCCCAGGTCCTTTTCTGCGTAATTTTCGTATCTTTTTCATATCTTTCCGAGATTCACTTCCAAAGACTCTCTGAAACCCTAATTCCTTCACGTGATTAGTATAAATAGGAGCCTTCGCTCCTCATATTTCTCACGCGAGTGTCTGCCCTTCTCTTCTCCCTTTGCATTCTAGATCTTTGTTCTTACTTTTTGGCGTCTACGTGCTTGAACATTCGACCACGTAAGCTCGGATTCTTCTGAGTACCAGCCTCGTTTGCATGACCGACCAATTTGACCAACTCCACATCAATCAACTTAATTAACTTAATCGTTTTCCTCTTACGAGGGCACTTTCGTATTTGCATTATAGTTCGAGTCGAGCATCGCTAATCGATAACTTAGTCTTTCTCGTTTCGTCAAACATGTAAGTCTGAGGGTGTAAATCTCTCTTTTATTTATTGTTATTTATCTTTTGTATCACCACTATTGTAAGGTTTATGTCGAAAATACCTCCTTAAAACCGATTTCTAAAACCGTGCTTTAAAACCCTTTTTTACGAATTTCCAGAAGACAAACCGTCGAGAAAGGACGCAGCAACTGCTGCGCCTCTTCGAAGGAGCGCAGTTCCTGCTGCGCTTCTTCGTGAGGCTGCCGCAGTTCCTGCTTCCTTTCTTCTTCCTTCGTCCTCAGTAATTCGTTCGTCTTTTATTTGTTTCGTTTGTTTTCTTGTTAATTCTTTGTTACAATCACAATAATTTCATATGTATATCAATTATCATCCTTAACACGTGCAATTCGTCATTAAATTCAACTTAAATCCCTTATAATCTCATATTTGCGGGTTTTTGTCATTAAACTCAATCCGGGTTGTAGAAATTCGATTCTTTGATATCGAGTTTCTGGAATTCGATCTTTGATATATTTTCCATCTGTTATTCATGATATTCGTCGTTAATTTGTCATTAATTCGTCATGTTTAGTTTATTTCGTTCACCCATGTCACTAATCAATCATTCGTTCATGTAAATAATTCGTTTGCATCCGTCTCATCCATGTTTTATCGCTTTTATGACCATTAATCATGTGCAAATAACCTGTTAATCACTTCCATCCGAGTAAGTATATTTATCAATCATTAAATTAACCAACGAACATTAACGATTTGCAGTTCCGACTTCACAACCAGAACTCACCCTTGGAACAGACGCAGCAACTGCTGCGCCTCTTCCAGAGGGCGCAGTCCTGCTGCGCCTCTTCCAGGATGATTTCTGTCTCTGAACTCCGCTGTTGCCTGACCTAGTTTAATTAGCTTACGTATAATCAACTATTATTCGTATTATCACCTTCTGACTCCTTCGTTAATTCTTTTATTCGTTCTTTCTCAAATTTTCCGTTTTAAAGGTATTTTCGACATAAATCGCCTAACCCATTGTAATTATTGTAATTTTCATTATTGTAATTTTCATTATTTTCTTTGTCATATTTCTTGTATCATTTGTATGTTTTCACATGTAATTGAGCATTAAATTCTACCTCGACATTAATTGTTTGCTAATTACGTGTCAACCGACTTAGCCTAATTCTTCACATGCTAGGATTAAAACTTGGATGTTGCATTGCATGCATATAATCGACGATATATCGAGTATAGATGATGTCCCTAATCATTAGTAGAGGCCGCTATCGAGGCGGGCGGGATTAGGTGTTCGATCAAAAGAGCTTCTTAATACGTACCCTCGCCCCTTACTCCAGATCTCTGTGAACATCCGTGTTCATTGGCATCCACGAGAGTCATTCTAGACATAGAATGCTAAGGGTAACGATTTCTTAGTGTTCATGTCACTACTTTGTGTCTTGACATGACACGAGGCGTTCGAACGGTTCCAATTTCCCATAAAAATTGGTGGCGACTCCAACAAAAATGCAAACGCTTGTTCTCTTCCTCCCAAGCGCCCCGTGGGCCCCCCGCTGTCCACAACAAGGTACTGCCATATCACATATTCCTGTACCTGTTAATGATAATAATGCTACTGTGGTTTCTGGGCAACATACTGATCATAATGATAATAAAGATCATACTACTATACCTGATACAAGTACTGCAACAAATACTGGTGTTACTAATAGATCCAGAACCACTACTCCTAATGTCTTAGAACCAAGACAGTCTACTAGACAAAGAAGGACCCCATCATATTTAAAAGACTATGTTCATAACAGACACACCAGGCCTTGCAATTTTGCACACAGTGATTATTGTTCAAACACCTTGACATCTTTATGTACAAACAATGATTGTGTAGAGTCAGTGTGTCTCTCTGCAAATTATGTTGAGGATTCTGCTGTTATTATCCCTATACAAGAACCTAAAACTTATGAAGAGGCATCTGTTTATCCAGAATGGCAGAATGCTATAGCGAGAGAGTTCAACGCTTTAGAAGCCAATAAAACTTGGTCTCTTGTTCAATTGCCTAAAGGAAAGAAGTCTATCTCTTGTAAATGGGTTTTTAAAGTAAAACACAAGTCTGATGGGAGCATTGAAAGGTATAAAGCCGCTTAGTTGTTAAAAGTTATACACAAAAAGAAGGTATACACTATACTGAGACTTTCTCACCTGTAGTTAAGATGACTACAATTAGGACCTTATTGGCTGTTGCAGTTAAGAGAAGATGGCACATGACCCAACTAGATGTAAACAATGCTTTCCTTCGTGGAGACCTGGATGAGGAGGTGTGACACCCTTAATTCTAGCCTTAAATATATACGTAAATTCTACAGAAAAACTGGTAGGATATGTTTGTAAATGGTTCAACTAGTCCAAAAACCTGCAATTTCAAAAATTTTTCTAACTAAACCATTCACAACCAATTCCAACTCAAGAAGAGTGTCATAACCCTGCAACAGCTGATAAACTAACTTATATTTATAACCAAAGACGCGGAAATATATGGATACAAACCAAAAATAGAAAGGGAGACATATGTCCCTTCAAATAATATATAAACCAAAAGTGTAAAAGGTTACTAATAGAATAGCCAAAACTAGGTCCAAGGTTCCTTGCTCACTAGCCGTCTGTGACCCCAACTAAGCATCAACAACTCACAATCGCATTTTATACAAACACGAAAGCCACAATTCGGTGGGGAGTAACTTCGAGTCCTCCCAGCCACGAATCGTCAAAATTAATGTAACATGTAGTGTAACATGTAAACAATTTGATAAACCATTTACTTATCATGTATTCTAACAAATGACCCCTAAACTGACCCAACTAACTATCATGTGAATCATATAACAAATTGTAATCCAAACTCTATCAACCATAGCCGGCTTGCATCTCACCTTCTATGATTCATAGAATCATCAAACAAGAAAGGGCAATATATTAAAGACAGGCATAAGTTCTTAGTACGGTCAATAGTCACTTTGTAACTCAAGTCTATACCACGAGGTAGGGAAGGTAATCGAACCGGTATCTTGGCTCAGCGGTTACTATTAAGAAAACATGGCCAAGAGACAACACAACCCTAGCCTAAAATCTGCGCAGACCTAGACATGCGGATACACACCACCGCACCCAAGACTCACAACTTTTTTAAAACAAAGTGAAGTGAGTACCCTAAGGACACCACCGAAGGGTCGGCTAGTACTTAAGTCGACCCCATACTATCAAAATTAGTACCTGAGGTCATGCCCCAACTTGGATAAACATCCACTAGTCAGGAACACAAAGGCTATCAAGCAGTGAACATATACTCGTCAGAGACTATAAAGACCTATCTATGATGAAGGCCGAAATACTCACCTAGGACCTAGTCACAGCTAGTCCCAGCTTGAATATTTTAGCCCACACCACCCAAGACTCACCACACAAGTCAAGTAAGACACCCACTTAACCTTAAGAGGGCAAAAAGTCCTACTTACCAACATAAATTCTAACATTCTATCATGTGAAAGCTATATAAATGTCTATTTACAAAGATACAATCCCAACAGTTCCTCAACAAGAATTCAATACTAATTTCCAATCCTAGCAATTATAACAATATAAAAGGCTTTAGGGGAAACTAGGGCCATTACTACAAAATAAGAAGCTATTTAAATTCAACTAACTAAATAAGAAACTATTTAAATTCAACTAATTACACATGTGAAATAGAGATATAATAAATGGCCTAAAACAAGAAAAAGGCCGATTATCTAATTCATTCAACCGAATTTTTACCCGCAACCCCAGCCCTGCGACAGGTACGGGTCAAATTGCGGCTGACCAATCACTCAATTAACTGACATCGCATCAGTCAAAGGGACTAAGGCTCAGTTTTCGGCACAATCAACAAAACATTACAATTATAGCTATAAAATTCATTTTGAGCCTATTAATTACAATTTCCTTTTGTAAACTACCCTAACATGTGATAACTATTAATATAAGCACAATTTTACCGTTAACATATTTTTTTTATTACTAGAATGATTCAACTCAAATTACTACCCCTTTTGTTACTTATTGTATTTTAATATTAATTAGCCCGAAAAGACCAAGACTCGTATTTAAAACCCGCGAAACAAGCACGGACCGACCCGGGCCAACCCCAAGACCAGCCAGGGCTGCCGTGGCTGCCGGCTGTTTCTTTGCAGGCCCGCCGCACCATTTCTTCTCTTTTTTTTTTCATTTTTATACATTATAAGACCGTCTGAAAATTAATTAATCGTCCCCAATTCAACTTTAATAATTTAAACTACCAAAAGGCACAAATTAAGCTTGCATGCAACTAAGTTTAACATGTGAAAAATTACTACCCAAACAAAAATTCACCAAACATACAAAAATCAAAAACATGTGACGATAATCCGTCGAGTAGCTCGAAATATGTTACCTTAAGCTAGAAAATGAGCAATTAATCCTCAAAACCGAAACCCTAACCACAACTAACCGCTATCCTCTACAATATACGAGTCCCCGAACTCGTCTTCCAATCCTTCACCTAATTAAACAATAAAAACACAAAAATTAAACACAAATACCGAATTTCCGAAAATTAGTCTTAAAAAAACTTAATGAAAACTGAAATTAGAACATACTAAGTTGTAGATCGCGGCGAGGGGATTCCGGAAAGGTAAATTATGCGAAAAACGGACAAGAAACGAAGATTTTATGACGATTTTGAGCTTGAATGTGTATGAAAATGGGGTTTTGGTGTTTTTAGAGGATGAACATCAAAATTTCAGAAAAAGAAAGAACAAAGGGGAAGGGGAAGCCGTGCGTGAGAGAAGAAAAGAGGAAAAATTACGTGCGGGATTTTTAGTCGGGATTTTTAACGAGTCGGTTTTGACTCGTTTCAATAATAATTAAATCCGTAAGTCAAACGCAAATTCCGTCAAGTCCAAAGTCTTTAAACACGAGATTACAATAAAATTGAGTATTCACATGACCCCTTTCCAAATTCGTTTACCCAACGTTCAAACGAATTGTCATTTTCCCCCCGATACGCCCTTATTTCGAAATAAAAGATTTTACACGGTTTAAACTATTTTTAAACATTTCAAAACTATCAAAATAAATACTTTTCTTCAAAATATAATAAAATTATATTTCTTTAAATTATTTTTACATTAAATACTTAATTATCACTTTTATTTTGATTAATAAATTATTTCTGAGATATATTAACGGTCCGAAATTTACGGGGCGTTACAGGAGGTCTACATGAAGGTTCCCCCTGGTTTAAAAGTTTCTGGTACTAACATTGTTTGTAAGTTGCAGAAGTCATTATATGGCCTTAAGCAAGCTTCAAGGCAGTGGAATGCCAAGCTATGCCAGGCACTGAGATCTAGAGGTTACAAGCAGTCATTGAATGACTATTCTTCATTTTCTAAAAAATCAGGTGATAAGGTTACTTTTATTGCTGTATATGTTGATGATATTCTCCTTACTGGAGATAACACTGAAGAAATGACAAGTCTAAAACAATTTCTAGATCACACATTCAAAATCAAGGACCTAGGTAACATTAATTACTTCCTTGGCATGGAGTTTATTCGAACAAAAGATGGCTTAGCCATTACACAAAAGAAATATACACAAGAATTACTGAAAGAATTTAAAGTTGAACATTGTAGAACTGTCAATTCTCCACTGGATCCTAATGTAAGACTAACTACTGAAGTAGGTGAGCTCTACCATGATCCTGCTGAATACAGGAAGCTAATTGGTAAATTGAATTTCTTAACCAATACTAGACCAGATATAGCTTTTTCTATACAATTGTTAAGCCAATTTATGTCATCTCCAAGGGAGCCATACTGGCAAGCAGGTTTACATGTCCTCAGGTATATTGCAAGAGATGTTTCCCAAGGTATTCTCCTCAACAACAGCTCAGATTATTCACTGCAAGGCTATTGTGATGCTGATTGGGCAGCCTGTATGCACACCAGAAGATCTGTCAGTGGTTTCTTAGTATTCTTGGGTGGATCCCTCATTTCCTGGAAGTCAAAGAAGCAACAAACAATGTCTTTATTAGTGAGGAAGTTAGTTAGACTAGAGTTGAGAAGGTAGTTGGTTTTCTGTTAAAGTTTGTTACAACTGTCATACCCTAAGCCGGTTGACAAGCACTATATAAGGCATTGTATTTTACATATTGTAAACACACGATTTCATAATACAAAGATCAATTCTCTCTCTCAATCATAAGCATACAATTCTGTTAATCATCTTCTTCCTCCTCCACATTAAATCATTATCACATCATCACAATCACTTCATCAATCATGGATGTTGGTTTCCAACATATACAAAGTATTATTATTTTCCCTTTGATCCTTTGTATTGAAAAATTAAAATATTACTTGTAAAAAGTAAAAAAGTGAACAATAATTTGTGAAGGAACTAGTTGAAGTCACAAAATAATAAAACTATTGCATATAAGAATCAATTTTGTTACTTTATTGTAGAATCATTTTTTATATAGTGTTAGAATCAATTTTGTCACTTCAAAGTGACGGATACGTACCATCTTCAATGAGATTTTGTGTAGTTTATAACCAAGTAAACTACTTATTCTATTACCAATTGGCTTTAGGATGAAATTTCCCTTGTATTGTCAAGTGGTACGTCTCTCTTCCGTTTAGGTCTTTGCATGTTCTAACATATAGAGTTGTTTATTTGGAGATTTTAAAATCTTCGCTCCTGAAATAAAAGGTCATACAGATATAATATTTTAAATGAAAGAAAATTAATACTCTCATATTTCTGTTTTATTCTCAATTCCCAAATTACCACGATATGGTTATCTTTGCCCTCCCAAGTATGTAATGTTAAATTTCTTATCTAAATTAACTGTGCTTTGTTGCCGATCTTAAAATACTCATCCCTGAGAATGTTATATACTCCCTCGATTCTTTGAAATTTATCCTATTTAATTAACATACTCTTCACAAACCCGATCTTCGGATTCTTATTTTGGCATGGATTTGGCTAGTGCATTTTGTTGGGGAAGCGTCCAATAAACCCGGTACCCGGTGTGCGAAGAGTCTTACCCAACAATTATATTAAGATGGAACACAAACAACAAACGTAAGTAACAACAAATAAAAACGACATCACAATTTCTCACGTGGAAACCCTTCTCAATTAAGGGAAAAACCACGGCTCTCTCGACAAATTAATTCACTAATAAGAAATTACAAGGTTCTTAGAGTACAATCACACAGTAGTATTATCACTCCGTTACAAATTTTATCTCACTCTTATTATCTCTAGATATTTAACACTCTGTTTTCTCTCTTTAGAACAAGAAATATTTTCACCAATATAATGTAATTTGTCTCTCTATATTTTGTGTGTATCTCCTAAGCTATTACGTCAAGCTATTTATACTACACTAATTTCAAAAAACCTCCAACAAGTCATTGATGGTTTTAATTAAAACAATCTCATAACTTATAGTGCATTGTATGTTCCATTTTATAAAACATAATTCATTTACGCATTTGCAATTGAAACATACATACTTTATTTCAACATTTAGTATTAGAAGTTGGGGGAGATTATTCCAACACACTTTGCATTTGTATATATAAAATTATAAATGCATCCCGTATCAGATTACATTGTGAGTCAGCTAAGAGTCACACACACGTGGTGCAAGTACGATTGATTAATACGGAAGCCCAATTGGACCGATACGGAGTCGACTTGCTTAAAATATAAACCGCAAGAATCATGAAACATTGATTGATCTTATAATTATTACCAAGAACTTGGGTTTGTAATTTTGCAGGAAATATGAAACATTGAAACTTCGTTAGGCAACCTATGAACATTTTTGTAGGGTTGGACTTTAACTTGGCTTCTTCACGTGAAATGTGTACAATGTAAGAGTGGTAATATGTGGTGGATACAACACTTTATTTCAACGATCGAGCTATAACCAAGTCTTAGACACCATTTGATTTTGGGGAGTTTCGGCTCCGATAACCCATCGGATTCTTGCTCGCCCATTTCCATTGATCTCTACACATATCGTCTATATTGTATTTCGCCCTGCAATCCAGTATAAACCACGTATAAATTCAACAATTCACATTTTCAAGTTTGACCCTCTTTCAAGTCATGTATGGAGTAATAATCTAGCATCATATATTGCGATAACTTACTTCCAACCGAGTTCTTTAGCGGCTTTCTCTGTTGAAGCAAAAACCTTTTCAGCATCTCCTGGTCTCCTAGGACAGTTTTTAATAGGGATTGTCTGGATTTGAAACAAGAAATGTTATCTTTTATAATAATCACATTAATTTAGCTAACGAGTCAGAAAAACGCGAAGACGGAATACTCAACTATTCCGTACCTTATTAGACGCCTTCTCAAATGCTTTGACCATATCAAGTACTGAAGCACCATAACCCGTTCCCAAATTTATAGCAGTACAACCTACGAAAGAGTGTAAATTTTGTACAATAAATAGGTTAACACAACCAAAAGTAAACAATAATATTCGATCAATATGAAAAAAAGTTTAGCGTACATGGTTAGTAAATTAGCTGGTAAAATCATCGAAAGATCAACGTGGGTGGCAAACTGGCAAAGATACTCCATGGTAGATACCAGTTGCCACCAATGTCGATTAAGAGTAACGAACTTAAGTATATTGCGATAGTATGAAGTTAAAAAATAAGGCAGGGCTTAAGTACCTATATTCTCTGTTGTGAACAATTTCCTAAGTGCAGCAACATGTCCATCTGCTAAGTCCATCACATGGATATAGTCTCGAACCTGTCCAAGATTAACAAGTTCTGATTAGCAAAATATAAAACGACGTGAGAATAAGGGCAAGTAATAATACATTACAATTGCATACCGCGGTACCATCCTGTGTGTTATAGTCAGTGCCATAGACATTAAGCTCAGGTAGCCTCCCGAGAGCAACTTGTTCAATGTACGGCATAAGGTTGTTTGGAATACCTTTGGGATCTTCACCGATTTCCCCACTCTCGTGAGCTCCAACAGGATTGAAATACCTTAGAAGAATGATGTTCCATTCTTTATCCGCTTTTGATATGTCCCGAGCAATTTCCTCCAAGTAAAGCTGGAATTTGTATACGGAATAAGATGCATGCTTAGGAGTTAACCACTTAATAATCTCTTATTGAATTTAAATGACTATTGAATTTTAAAAACTAAGCAAGGAAACATTTGAAAAAACAGAACGAGAAGATAACGTATAAGAGTTTTAAACGATTAATCACCTTGGTTCGGCCATACGGATTCAAGGCCCTCAATTCAAAGTCTTCTACACATGGAATTTCTTTTGGCTGCCCGTAAACTGTCGCCGATGATGAAAAAACCAACTACACAACCCATACAATACGATCCAAAGGTTATTATCAAACCAATACGGAGTATGAACTAACTATACAGGCAAAACTACGTTGTCTAGCAAGAAATGAATGTGGCAAGAATCATTAAAGTTCCTTTCACTTGATCACAAAAACAATAAAGATTTGCCACTTTGCACGTGGTACCGTATTTTTAAATCAAACGCTTACTAACCATATTTATTTGCTTACGACCTTTGAAACTTGGAGAACGAACAATGAGGCGTGCTCATTTATTGATAGAAATAAAATTAGTATTGTGTAAGCTAATAAAACTCATGTTCAACACAAATTATAGAATAAGTACAATAGTTTTTTTACAGTCGAAGACAATTATTTTAGCGACTAAATACTCGTTTATTTCTATCAATAAATGAATATTTTTATATACTCCCTCCATAATTATATGATGTTCCCTGACTTTTTAAAGTTAAACTTTGCAGACTTACACCGAAGATATCTAAAAAGTGATGAAAAATTACAATAAGATATTTGCATTTGTTACAAAGAAATATTTCATAATTTTTATTAAAAAATAATAATATGAGACGGTCGTTATATTAAAAAAACAACTCATTTATTAACATTAAATTAACATTTTTTTTTATAAAAAATGGACCGTCTTATTCTAGAATTTGTGATTATTGTGAGTAGGCTAACACTAAAATATTACAATGATTTAAGAATCTTGTACCGTGGTTCGAATATGAATTGAACAAGTAACCTATAGTCAATAGAGAATAATTGAAGATCAATAGGACAATATAAAAAAATAGTCAAGCACTAACAAACTTCAACTTTATAACAAAACAAAATTTATTGGTCATTTTATTTTTATATCCTACGCATGTCTATCGCATAACATATAAGATAAGAACTATTATATTCAATCATAGCTAAATTAATTACAACATGGTATATTAAATTAAAAAGGAAAAAAAAAACAGACCTTCTTACAGTTGTACTTTGCCATGACTTGGTACAAATTGATTGAACCGATCAAATTGTTATCGAAATAACGAAATGGATATGCAACACTTTCTCCCACTGCCTTCAACCCCGCAAAATGTATCACCGCATCAAATCTATTACGTGAAAAACCATATAATTCAATTAAAATTATATGCTCCGTAATAATTATTAGAAGTCTCGTGTGAAACCGTCTTACATTGAGATAATGGAAGAGAAATAATGTATCACGCTTAATTTTTGACCCACATAGAAGCGGGTTAACGGGTTTGGGGCGGGTTAATGGATTGTGCCTTTGTAATTATTTTAAAATTTATGAGCAGGGTTCAATGGACAGAACTACCTATAAACCGCTCAAAATCTACCAAAAGATAATACAAAAAGAGATGAAGAAAATTACGTGTACTCAGAAAACAGCTTCTCAATATCTTCTTTGTTTCTAAGATCACCCTGAAGAGAAAAACATTGACGAATATTAGAATACAGAGAAATTTTAATATAAATTTCAATAAAAATTCAGAAAAAAAAAGGAAATTAGATAAAAATTACCAAATGAAAATCAAGATTGCGGGATTTATGAGGACCAACTAATTTTCGGACACGATTAACAGCTTCTTCACAAGAATTATCAAGATTATCAATAATAACAACTCTAAAACCTTCATTAAGCAACAAAAGAACACAGTGTGTTCCAATGAAACCAGCACCTCCAGTTACCAATATGTTTCTTTGTTCTGAACCCATTTTTTCTTTTGTAATTAATTAATTTTTAGAGAGAAAATGAAGAAGAAAAACAGAGGAAAATGTGAGAAGGAGAAGTATGATTAAAGAAACATGGATGATGCTTATTTATATGATCATGTGCTTGTTGTCTCAAGTAGTGTAAAGAGATTAGATAAGGACAAACTATAAACAAAAGGATATTGTTATTTTTATTGTTTTTATTTATATTCCTTTCACCTCGGTTAATAGTTTAAATTTCTTTTTTCCTGAATACAGTTAATAATTTACGTTTTCATTTTGAATATGTAAAATAGAGTGAAGATATTAGATAAGGACAAGAGGTATAAAAGGATACTAGTTTTAAACCCGTGCAAAATTGCACGGGTATGTATTTAGGACGGTATGAATGTTTTTTGATGAATATTTTATTTTTACATTTCTATCATAATTATCTAATAGTTCTATATCAGTGATCTACATGTTTAATGTAGATCAGTTATCTAACTGAAAATGAACATTCTCGACGTTTGTTGAAGAGTAAATTTACTCGGTAGCCTATCATTGTCACCTACCATTTTCGGTGTGCGCGGCTAGTAGTTAAGTTACCGAGTTTTTAACTGTAAGTAAATACTCCGTCATGATTTTTTTTTTAAATATATCGTACTATCTAGTTTTAAATAATTATGCCTGTAATTTATTCCCATTATATGTAATTCAATCCCGTAGTTAAATATAAATCCTTCTCGTAATTATGTAATTTTATTGTTATTCAATTTTTTTGTAAAATTATGTAAATTATATAATTTGTAATTAGTTTCATTTATTCCGATTTGTAATTCACACCGCTTATATGCCATTAATTTCATTTATTCGGAATGTATAAAATTATTCCATAGTATTATTTCATAGTATTTGTTCTAAGACGGAATTTGTCGCATGTTTGTATTGGCGGAATTCTGAAGAAAAAAATACTTTGCACACTAACGGGTCCCACCATAACATGAATTTAAAAAAAAAGGTTGTATTAATGACGTGACACGTTCTGGATTGAGTATTGTCTTCTGAATTAATAAAGATAAGATTGTTAATTTAATTGTTGTATAGTTTGGTAAAATGGAGGGAAAAGGGAAGAAAAAGAGGGTTAATATTAGTATGTGTGGAGTGTATAAGTTAAAATATGACTCATTGTTGATAAGGAAAAGTGTTATAGGGAGTAATATTTGTCTAAAGGTTGTATTGATGATGAGATTATAGATAAGTTTAAATGTTTGATGATGGGGGTGGTTGATAGATCAGAACCTTCCTTCTATTATTAATAAGAAATGTGAGCATACCGCTTAATTTAAAATTGAAGAAAAAGGAAACTTAAGATATGGATACAATCATACAAGTATACAACACATTTTGGTATTATGTGAGAAGACCATTTTAAATGCTAAAAGATGGAAGATGATACACATACACGAGGTGTATGATTTTTCCATACACAACCAATTACGTGATGACACGTGGCAAACTAGAGTTAACCTCCATTAGTTAGTTTAAGGCTAGGTTAGTAATTTAACATTTGTAGTTAAATTGTTAACTAGATCTAGTTAACTAACCTCAAAAAATGTCTTTGATGAGGATCGATCCCATAACCTCTTGGTTTGAATACCCTTACTATTACCACTATGACACATTCATCTTGTTGTCAATTTTGCATATCTTTTGATATTATCTTTCTTAAGACCTGAGTTAAAACAATATGTATATATAATCATTATTAATTGTACTTCTAACTTATATTTAATGTACCTTCAGTATTAGATCAATGTACATTACTAGGTTAGTTAAATGTACTTGATAAAAATTAAACTAAATATTTTTTTTTTTTTTTGATTAGGGGTAAAACCCAAAAGACCTACAGCGAGTAGGGTCCAAGAAGAACAACAAGCAACAAAGCAGTCTCAAAACAACAAACCACCATAAAGCAACAGACAACCAACACACAAATAATCAAAACTATCATAAACTATCTGCCTTTTGGCCTCCACTTCTCCTTCCACGATCTTATTGCTTTCCAATTGGTCAACCATTCTTCTAAAGAATACGGTATATTTTCCTTCCAAGCCTTGCTCCACAACCCGACTCGTAGTACCACCAAATCCCGCATACTAGACCAGGACGGGTCTTTGAGTTCGAAGACGGCCGCATTCCTTACCTCCCAAATAATAGTGACCACGACAATGAAAAAAGTATCCCAAATTTGCTTCTCAAAACCCGCTAGATGTGCCCCATGCCAAAGTAGAAAGGCGTCATCAATTTCCAATGGACATACCCACATCATTCCCCATTCAGCACAAATCTCATTCCAAATATTCCATGAGAAACTAAATATTTTATATACCTATCGTATTTATTATTTGTAATTATAATTTATATAATTAATATGAAATTTACATTCATTATAGGTCATATTATTATAACGAAAAATATTTAATAAATTGAGGCGAATTTTTTTTATTATTATAATATTAAAAATTATCAGGTATTATTACGAAAAATTATTATAACGCTCTAGATGTCATGTGTAAATATATTATTAAATTGTACGTCGAATGTATTTCGCCTTAATTTCCGCCTATAACTCATTAAGTGCATCTTAGATATATAAGGGGTACATATATAAATTTAGGATCCGGTGAGAACCATACACTACAAAAGTAACGCGGAAAACTGACGGATATTCCCCAGAATCCGTCACAGGTTACTGGCGCGTTGAAAAAAGCAATGACGCCATCACAGCCTGACGGGTTTCTGACGTTATCCGTCAGCTATACAATATTACGACGAAATCCCGTCGATGTCCCCTCCCCGAACCAGGCGCAAAACTCCATTATTGATAGAAAAGTCCCGACGGAAAACCGTTAAGAAAGTCAATATTTTTTTTACTTTCCTGACGGAAATTCCGTCAGGAACTTTCAAAACACGGGTTCCTAACGAGTTTTCCGTCAGGAGTTTCCTTTGCAAGAATTGGCCAAAAGCCAATAATTGAGAGGAAACTTTATTTTTAAAATAACGACATATTTAGATTCGACGTACAATTTAATGTCTAGATAATATATTTCTTGGTAAAAAATTATAAGTTAGACAGAAATTGAGGCGAAATACATTTGACTAATTTTCATGCATCTAATAAATATTTTCATGTATGTAACACGTTTCATGAACCTAGTACTCGTTTTCATGCATCTACAGCCTGTTTTAGTGTGTCATTGTATTTTTGTACACTAAGTATATATTTTTTTAATATAATAAATAAATTAAGTTTAATTACATCCAATATTATACTTGAATGAACTAAATTAATGATAATGAAATGGGTTATGAAAACTATAAAGAGATAAATAAAATAAAAATTCCCGACAGATACAATATTTCACAATACATTAGATTTGTACTTTAGTTAGTGAATAATAATGATCGCTCTTAAATAATATATTAGTATAATATTTCATATTTATTTAAATATATAACTCTAATAAATTTATATAATAAACTAATATAAAAGTTGATTTGATAAAATTAAGTAAGGGAAAGATTTAACAAATATTTGATATATTTATTGAAATTAGAGCTGTTCATGGACGGGACAGACCCGTCCCGCGCGACCCGCTAACAAAGAGGGTTTGGACAACATATTTTCCAAATGCCCGGCTCACGTCCGACCTGAGTCCGCATTTGAGTACCTTTAATTTAAATATATAAGTCTGATAAAATTGTGTAAGTAGCAAAAGTGACTCTATTAATAATTAAAATAATTGTAGCAACATTTGATGTAATAAATATGATAGTATTCACCAATTTGAGTGGTAAAAGTGACAATAATAGCGAGTAGAGTAGTAGTGAAAGTCATAGTAGCAAGAATGATAATAGTGAAATTAACAAAGATTAAATGCGAGAGTAGTGAAAATAAATAAATAAATATAGCGGGAGTAGTGAAAATAACAAAGAGTGACAACAAATATTATAAAAGTAACAATATGAACAACGAATAAAGTTAGCTAACAATTCATTTTTAAGAAAAATATTTTATTTATTTAAATATATAAGTTTGATAAAATTAATGGGAATAATGAATTTAACTTTAAAAATAGCGAATAGTAAAAGAAACAACAAAATAATCAAAGGAGTAGTGAACGTAACAGTATTAACAGGGGTATGTCATGGACGTAATAATATCAACGGCGGGAGAATAAGTGATCGTGTTTTATGTAATTTGTTGATAAATTTTAATTTCATCATAATTTCAAGATATATCATAGAACAATATATTATAAATCGTAAATGTTTGTGTTAAAAAATACGAACGCAATTATATTTCATAAAAAAATAAAATTTAAATGATAAATAGAGGTAGCCCGGTGGGGCCGACACCAAACTTAGTTAAATGTAAACTAATGGTACAGATGATAATTATCATAAGTAAATAAAATATTTTGTTCAATTTTTTTCAAGTATACTTAACTCAGTAAATACATTACATTAAATATAAGCTAGAAGTATATATTTAATAATTATTATAAGTAAATATTATTTTAACTCGGCTTTTAACATACAAATAACAAAAGAGATACATATTTAGCAAAGAGATGAATGTGTCACAATGGTAATAGGAAGTCTATATGCCTTAAGAGGTCATGAGTTCGATTCTTACCAACAACATTTTTGATCTATATAGTTAATTAGAGTAATTTAACAAGTTAACCACACATCTAAAATTACTAACTTAACCCTACACTAACTAATTGATGTTAACTCTAATTTGCCACGTGTCGCGATGTCATTGGTCGTGTATGGATTTTTTCATACACCTCGTGTATGTGTAGCCTTTTTGCTAAAAGATTATGTCAATGGTTGAGATTAAATTGATCGCAATACCTTAATAAACAATTATTTCATTTTTGTTATTTCATCTGATTCTTTGAAATTGCCTCACTTTTTAAGATTTCTGAGTAATATTTTAAATAAGCATGACAATTCCAAAGAATAGTCTTCAGCATCTGTTTATTCGTAGTTATTAACATAAAATGAACTTTCTAGAGTTCTACTATGTTATTACTTTTTAACGTACAACTATAAAGTGTAAAAAAATCGAGTTTCAAAACAAATAGAGAATTTTTTTTTCCCATTAAGTTTGTTGAGATGGTGAATAGGAGGTGCATTATTGTTGCTTCATTCCTTGGGTGTTAATTAAAAATGATAGAATGAGATAGTTTGGTGAGTACAATCATGAATTGCGCATTACCAAATGTTTGTAATAAAATACAAATCATAGAAAAATCACAAATTTTTATTTTAGATCGTTATATCCGTTTGAAATTGTCAGACGGATATCATTTCCTCTAACAAAAAATCCATTTAGGGTTTGAGTGGGAAAGCACATGGGGGTGTCTCACCACCCATGTGCTTCTCACTTGTGAGAGGTCTTATTACGGTCTAAAATAAGGCGGTCTAAAGCAAGACGGACCTTAGAAAAATGGCGGTATGTATTTAACAGAAAGCAACGTTTAGGAGGTTGGCGGGGTTTTCTGTTAAATGGGAAGACCTTACGACATTAGCTTTTATTGGAGTGGAGACTTTGTGCTTACGGCACATTTTTAAGTACACCCTCCAGTCCTCCACTACATGAGCTGTATTACTATTTATTTGGGACCGTCTAACGTGTTCTCTCTTTTTTTGGTGTTAGTGAATTAAATTATATTTTGTCCGTTTTAATTACTTCCTCCATTTTTCTATGTTTGCCCCATTTCATTAAAATATACCTCACATTTCATTATTTTATGGGGCAAACATAGGAAATTGGAGGGAGTATTTATTTACTTTTTATATTTATGCATTTTAATCAAAAGTAAATAAATGATTGGGAAATGAGTGCTGTAATTAAGTGATAATGGACAATTGCTAACGTGAATGATCAAATTACGTTTTACAAATATTTATAATAGGAATGTGAACAAATGAACGAAACACCCTTAATTAATAAAATAGATAAACATTCTTCAAAAAAAAAATAAAAAAATAAAATAGATAAACAAATGACCATGATGGAAGAGTATTTAAAAGCATACGACAAGCTAAAGGTGACATAAAATCGATTTGAATTAGGATGACACTCATTAATAGGTAAAGAGATACTAATAAATTTCCATTGAATAATAATATCAAAAAAATTAATGGAATTCTCCGTCATACTCAAACCTACTAGGATTTTAATCTAAATATATTGCACGTGAATTAGGATGGTAGGGTACAGAAGAGAATTGTAAGTTTGGTTTTCTTATTCATGATCCAATGATCAATGTTATTTTGCTTTATTAGGCTTGAGTGTCCTAAAGAGTTTTATGTTTTTTTCCTGGTTTTAGAGGGCAATTCCTTTTTGCTGATCGTTAGCCATATGGATCGTTATGGTACCCAATCTCGTTACCAGTTGCATATCTTCATATAAAGTCCACTATTTCAATGGTTGTTTATATTGTACGTTAAAAGGTGGAATTGAAATTTGATACCGACCGTGACCTGGTGACCAAAACTTTATTACTGGACACGACGGACGTGGACAATCTTGTGACACGTGACACGACATCCCATGAAATTTAGGACACGGGACATGTCATTTAAATTTAATAAAAATATATATTTTATAGTTATATATGTGTGATTTTATTTTTGAAAAAGTATTGAATATTAAATCTGGGGGTGGTGTCAAATAGGCTAGGGTGCGCTACATCTTCTAGACCCGGGTGTAGTGAAAAATATGCAAGGGTTGTTAGGTCGTCGCCCAAAAGCGGCGTGCCACCTCGAAGTATGGGTGTGGTGTCAAATAGGTTTGGATCTAGGAAGCATGGTCAAGAGCGGGTAAAGAAATCGGGACATGACTTTAGGAAGGGTAGTAGGTTACGGTTTGGTACTTGGAATGTTGGCTCTTTGACAGGGAGATTAGCTGAGGTAGGGGAGGTTATGAAAAGGAGGAGAGTGCATATAATGTGTCTACAAGAGACAAAGTGGGTCGGAGATAAAGCAAGGGTGATAGCGCCTTGGGGTCATAAGCTTTGGTACACGGGTAAAGACAAAAGTCGTAATGGAGTGGGTATTGTCATTGATAAAGATTACATTGATGATGTGGTAGAAGTATCGAGAAAGAGTGATAGGATTATGAGTATTAAGCTTGTAGTCGGGGATGAGGTGGTGACTGTTATAAGTGCTTACGCACCTCAAGTAGGTTTGGATGCTTCTTTTCGACGAGCCTTCTGGGAAGATTTGGAAGAGGTTGTAGAACGAGTTCCTATTGGAGAGAAATTGATCATTGGTGGTGACCTCAATGGGCATGTGGGTACTGGCCGAGTTGGCTTTGAGAACATTCATGGGGGTTTTGGGTTCGGGGAGAGAAATGAAGCAGGAAGTGACATATTGGATTTTGCTTTGGCATATGACTTGGGTATAATGAACACTTGGTTCGAGAAAAGACATTCTCACTTGGTGACTTATAGAAGTGGAGGTAATTCTAGTCAAATTGACTTCCTTTTGGTAAGGAATGTGTGGAGGAAAGAGTACACCGATTGCAAGGTCATACCCGGGGAAAGTGCCGCAACACAACATAGACTAGTGGTTCTTGATTTTCGGGGTAAGAGAGACTTGAGGAAGAGAAAGATAATCGGTGAGGCACGGATCAAGTGGTGGAAGCTACAAGGGGGAAACCAACAAGCATTTTTGGATAAGGTTGGAAGTAGCGATATTTGGTCGGATTGCGAGGAGAAAGATATTGATGCAACATGGGATAAATTATTGGAGCATGTTGTAAAGGATTTGGCGAGGGAGGTGTTAGGGGAATCTAAAGGGAATATACCATCAAGTAAGGACACATCTTGGTGGAACGATGTGGTGAGACAAGCGATAAAGACTAAACGTGAATGCTATAAGGTTCTGGGGAAATGCATGAGTGATGAGAACTTTGATAAGTACAAGGAGGCTAGACGAGCCGCTAAAAAGGCCGTACGGGATGCGAGGGCAAAAGTTAACCAAGAAGTGTATGCCAGGTTGGACACGAGAGAAGGAGAGAAGAATATCTATAAACTGGCTCGCATAAGAGACCGAAAGACGAGAGATATTGGGAGAGTTAGGTGTGTGAAAGATATGGACGACAAGGTTCTAGTTCAGGATAACGAGATAAAGGCTAGATGGAGTTCTTACTTTGATAATTTATTCAATGGACATCAGGAACAAGGTTTTGGGGATGTAGAGGTAACACCAAGCATGGTTAATCGGGAATTTGTGCGTAGAATACAAAAGAGTGAAGTTAGAAAGGCGTTAAGGAAGATGGGGTCAAAGAAAGCAGAGGGACCGGATGGTATACCCATAGAAGTTTGGAGGTGCTTCGGGGAGAAAGGGATTGAATGGGTAACCATGCTCTTCAACAAGATTTGGAGGAGCAACAAGATGCCATCGGCTTGGAGGAAAATCACTCTTGTCCCTTTGTACAAGAACAAAGGTGATGTCCAAGAGTGTTCCAATTATCGGGAAATTAAACTTATAAGTCATACAATGAAGTTATGGGAGCGTGTAATCGAGCAAAGGCTTAGGAGATATGTAGACATCTCGGAAAACCAATTTGGATTTATGCCCGGGAGATCGACTATGGATGCGATTTTTATCATGAGACAGTTGATGGAATACCATCGGGACAAGAAGAAGGATTTGCATATGGTTTTTATTGACTTGGAAAAGGCATATGATAGGGTACCAAGAGAAGTACTTTGGTGGGCTTTGGCGAGAAAGAGTGTGTCGCGAAAATATATTGACCTCATAAAGGACATGTATGAGGGGGCTAGTGCAAGTGTTCGCACTAATCTTGGGAGAACGGAAGAATTTCCTATTACCATCGGGGTGCATCAAGGTTCCGCACTTAGTCCTTTTCTCTTTGCTATAGTTATGGATGAGTTGACAAGGGATATTCAGGACGACATCCCTTGGTGTATGATATTTGCTGATGATATTGTGTTGATTGATGAGACAAAAGAGGGGGTGGAGAGAAAGTTGGAATTGTGGAGGCAGACTTTAGAGACTCGTGGGTTCAGTGAGCGGAGTAAGACCGAGTATTTGAGGTGTCAGTTTACTAAGGTGACGGGGTTGAGATCGACAGAGGCGGGGAGTATTATTTTCGATGGGAATGTTGTTGAGGTTCGATTTCTTGATATCTAGGATCTATTATTCAAAAAGATGGGGAGTTAGACGGAGATGTGGCTCACAGAATTAAAGCGGGATGGTTGAAATGGAAGAGTGCTTCAGGGTTTCTATGCGATAAAGATATGCCCCAAAGATTAAAGGGAAAATTTTATCGCACGACTATTAGGCCTGCCCTACTTTACGGCTCCGAGTGTTGGGCCGTGAAACATTGTCACATTCAAAAGATGAGTGTGGCGGAGATGCGCATGTTGAGGTGGATGTGCGGATATACAAGGAAAGATCGGTTAAGGAATGAGGTGATTAGGGAAAAGGTAAAAGTGGCGCCAATAGAGGACAAGATGATGGAAAACCGACTAAGATGGTTTGGCCATGTGAGAAGGAGACCTATGGACGCACCAGTTAGGAGGCTGGAGACTTGGAGAACAGAAAAGGTCCCTAGAGGCAGAGGAAGACCGAGACAGACATGGTTGAGAGTGATAGAGCACGATATGAGAGTTCTGGGGCTTGAGGAGAGTATGGTGACGGAGAGGGCACAATGGAGGGAAAGGATACATGTGGTTTTTTTAGTATTTGATGTTTTTTGACAGATTTAGTGTT